>NC_088205.1:54945966-55545966 GCF_037126465.1 Ornithodoros turicata | reverse complement strand
GAAGTCATTCAAATACATTGTTATTTATAGCTGGTTTTCCATTCCAGGCATGGTATGTGGCTGCACGGAGGATTCCGAAAAAGAAAAACAACAACATGGCTAATAGGATGTTGCTGCCCAGGGAGGCCTGGCCGAAGAGGTGAGCTGTTAAGATCATAATAAGGTTCTGTTGTGAAGTGAGAAATTTTGTAGTAGTGCACGAATGTTAATTCGTGCACTACTTTCATAAAAAAGAAACCAGAAATGGAAAGTTATGCATGCATCATTTCATGAATTGTAATGTATCACTATTTGATATTCACATGTTTCCATTAAGGGAATGAACTACTGAACCTATATTCATATCATGGTCATGCTCTGTGTTTACCTGGAAGTCATATTTTTAAGGCTTGTCATTCTTTTGTCTAGATGAAGATTTATGTTAACCTCGTATGAAATAACAGACACGTATCAACACATGTGCAGCTTGTGCACATTAAAACCAGCCATGTAGAGACAAATGCTTGTTTTTTTTTTTAAATATTCTAGCCTATTCATGGTTGCTCTTCGCTTCTTGCAGGTTCACTCATTCCAGAAGCAAGAATTGTACCATTGTATGGCGAATGGAAATAAACTGACATCGACTGAGATAGGTGTCCCGTATTGGCCAGTGACTGTAGGATGGCTCCAAAAGCGTCACAACAAAGCCAATATTCATCTAGCTCTCTAAGAGTAGCTAACTCCACATAGTAGCCTGCTTCACAGCAACATCAACACTACCTTGTGGGAGTACACATTACACAATATGTTGCATTGTGCTGTGGTATGATAACATACCGTTTGTCTCGCAATATGTGTATGTAAGTATGATAAGGGCCCTACGGGCACAGTGCGTGGCTTATACCCTGCTGAATATATATCCATACCTGGCTGCGACATTGCATATCAATGCAGGTTACAATACACATTTTCACATTTGGCCGTTATGAGACATCTTCGGCCGTAATGAGACTGCCTTCGGCCGTATTGAGACTTTGGCCGTAATGAGACACTTGGGGATTAAAGGATTATCGGCCGTATTGAGACTTTCGGCCGTAATGAGACTTCGGCCGTAATGAGATACAATCTGACACCTTACAGCCACCCAAAATGGCGATGTAAACAAACGCAGCGAAGCGGGGATTTCGTGACAAACAATTTTCACAGACTACTCTGATTTTACGCTGCAAATGTACATCCTCATATACGGTTCTCGGGAATCAGTTTCAACTTATGCTCATCCATCGATATCTAAGTGAAAATAATACGTTTTGTTGCCGGTGTTAGGCCTAGTGAACACGGCGATCACAACAAAATCATAACAAAAACGGCACTATGCTGTACAATCTTATATTTAATTGCTGGATTTCATGGATATAAACATTATTGCCTTTTATATTCCAACTATTCATGTAGATTTGTTTAAAAATCATACCGACAACATAATGTGTCCCAGCAGGTGGTTCTGCCGGCAGCGGTACAACGACGGAAGCAGACGACAATTCCAGACGTGCCTTACGCTCCCTAGGTGGCGTTTATCAAATTTGCACCAAAACTCCACTGGTTTTGCAGATTGCGGGCGGTATCCATTTCAATCCCATCCAATCCACTTGCCACACAAAATTGCGCTGCCCATGTTGGATACGGGGACAAATAGTTAGGATAGGTCGATTGATAGCGCCCCATATTTCAAGACTTCATTGGTCGGAAAGCTGAAAAAGCGGGTGGAGCTTCAGGTATTGGCATGACCCATTAATGGCGAGACTCCCTTTTATTATACGGCTCTGCGCCAAGGTTATCGCGTTAATTGTCATGCGCCGTGGGTGGTCACATTGGTCGTGCGAAGCAGAAAGTCAAATTCTGTGAAAGGGAAAATTCAGTGAAAATCATTTGTCTGTCGCTGCTGTGATACGTATTCGAAAGATCTACAGATGGCTGGTGTACGTTATGGTGTTCGGGGATACAGAAATCGTTCATCTTCGACGACGAGCGTTTTCCACCACACGATTCCTTAGGACTGTGCGCGAAAACAAAAGTGTTTCAAAGCACCTGACTATGAGGTACAGCAGCCGTGTCGCGTGTGCTCAGCTCTTTCTGCTGCCGATGCTGGTAGCACACTATGTTGCCGAAACGTTGCCCCAATGTTTTCTTCAAACGTTGCATAGACGTCGCTAATGTCCTCTTCAGGCCACGTTCTAGCAACGTTGCTAGAAAATGTTATACAACATTGCGGCAACATGACAACTGCAACATTCCACATAAGGGCAACGTTATGACAACATTTAAGTAATATTCGCAAGAGGTTGGCGGAGGTATTTGTGCGCTATTATTTCTACTTCTTCTTACTTTTCTTTTTTCTTTTTTGCGTCGGATCAGAGATGCATAGTTGCATACTGACTGCAAGCACTTGCACGCCACTGTTAGCCGACTTGAGCTCTGCAAATCTCCGCTTCACTTATACTGGAGTGGGGCTAGGGGAGACCGCTTGGGTATCCCTGTAGGTATCCCGCTTGGATATAGAGATACTGTCATCAAGCAGTAGGCTCTATTTGCGAACAGGATGAGGCATATACTAAAATGTGAAGTGTTGGGGGCATGCTCATTAAGTGTAGCAGTGCGTACAACGTTTGCAACGGTGACCAGGATGCGTTCTTGTAGTTAGCCCTTGCATCTGCAAGAGTCAAGTGCACTCAACAACATTTTTGACATCCCTCCCTGTCATGTACTGTGTTTTTAATTCAAGCTTTCGTCTCTAATGTAATTACCTACTGTTTGGCGCTGTAAAACCAGTAGGTTTCCTCTGCGGGTAAGAGTGTTACGCAGTGTTATGTTGCTGGAAAGTCAATAAACAACGTTCAGGAAACGTAGAGCCGCAATATTCCTCCAACGTTGCTCTGCAATGTTGCATGAACATCGGTGAATGTCAAGTAACGTTGGTCCACTTCTGACAATGCTGCAGGAACGTTCGGCCGCAACGTTGCTCAAATGTTGACCTTCCATGTTGCTTGAACATTGCTGAATGTCAAGTAACGTTGGTCCACTTTTGATAATGTTGCAGGAACGTTGCGAAATGTTGATAAACGTTGCCCCACATTGGACAACATTCGCAACATTGCTGCGACGTCGAGGCCACAATATGTGCTACTAGGGAATACGGAGATGTCACAGCAGGCGAAGTGCGAAAACGTCTGAAGCAAATTGCCGTTCCGTCACCAGTCTTCGTGCTTCACACTCTCGCTCAACACAGCTTAGCACAACGTTGCAGGTACGTACATGTATCACACATGTATAAATTATGATATAACGATGACGTATCCCATTTGCCTTGTGTTATATTTTACCTGTCCCTTTCTAGACATTGTCGACATGAACGAATTTAATTTTAGGTACATTTGAGTGTTGAAGTGGCGCCAGACTTGTTCGTAGTGTGGCGGCCCGTGGACGACAATGACAACGACGTGCCCCTGCTGGCGCGCGCCACTGCGCCTGCCAGCAAGTTCTAGTGGTGGCCACTGTTCCTAGTGGTGGAAGAAGATGAAGACGTTCTACCGGCACCGTCCTAGCGTGAGGCCACGCACATCTGCCGGCTGGGGCATTCCATCATCGCCGGTCAGGACTCATGTAGAGGAACACCACCTCCTCTACATTTGGTGACCCGAACAACGAACACCATGTTCGGCGTAATTCGGCCATGCAACATCCTAAATTTTTCGGCAAACCAACAGCGAACAACCCTCTAGCAGGCAAGGCGCACCGGGATCACTGTTCCACCGGGGACCCGCAGGGAGACCACAGTAAGCTGACTTTCCGGCCTCCACCTGCTTCATGATGAACCCCCCCCCCCCCCCGGCACTTCTCTGGCGGCAACCGGCATTCAGGCTGTCGTACCGGTCGCGGTACTGTCGCCCACTCAGCAACGCACTCACCCAGCAACAATGAGCACTCCGCAACTCACTCACTCAGTAACAATCAACGCTCGGCAGAAAATCACTCAGCGCACTCAACAAGGGCTCAACGCACTCAGCAGACACTCAACACAATCAGCAACCACTCAACCACCCAACCACTCAACCAATCGGCATTCACATCCTGGAACCCGCCCGGATCGCAGCGCTCTTGTTCCCGCCATCCCGCTGCTGCTTCATCAACAGCCACAAGCACAAGCCGTGTGCCCAGTCGTCCACCATCTACGAGCCGTAATCATTCTCTTCATGGTATCGACGCGAACCTCAACCGCATGCACCGCTCCGCGTCTGAGGGGGGAGTGATGCGGCGGCCCGTGGACGACGATGACAACGACGTGCCTCTGCTGGCGCGCGCCACTGCGCCTGCCGGCCAGTACTACCGGCACCGTCCTAGCATGAGGCCACGCACATCTGCCCGCTGGGACATTTCATCATCGCCGGTCAGGATTCATGTAGAGGAACACCACCTCCACTACAGTAGTGTGCATCACTTGGACATCTTGTGAAAAAATTCTATTTTTAAACAGTTTTAAAATTGTTTCACGTCGACTTTCAGTGCGCTTGTGCATGTTGCATACTTTGTAACATTCTTGGAGTCTTTCGGACAGTTGCACAGCATTAGTATGACATCAACAGTCGGAGAAGAAACTGATTAGAACTACTACCCATCTGAGAAAAGCTTTGAAGAGTACAGGAACATTTCTTGGGGATGTATATAGCTAATTAATTTTCTAGAGATGCATCCTCTACACCTTTTTTGTTGCCGCAGATCATAACTTCGAAGACTTTTCCTCTGCATCATGCCACGATTGAAAAGTGTGGAGTAATCCTGCTTTCGAACGGAAACTGCACGAAGTGGTAGCATCCCCATTTCTAAAATTTTAGTCTGCATATATTTGCTGTTTTCGCATAACAATGCTTTCTTTGTATATTCCTTACGCCTATTTACGCCTTATAGCTCATCACCGCTGTCACCCATTGGTAGCAAAACTTCACTGGCGCAAGCAGAGCAACCTCAACAAAATCATTACGGAAACAAAGCCCATATTTCCCTCGTTTGTAGTAAAGCCAACAGTGTCTTCGCCCCCCCCCCCTCCCGTGGTCTCTCTCATTGCCCTCGATATCCCCCGGCATTCCGGGACTCAACGTTACAAAAAAGTAAGTGCCACCGTCAGTCCTTCGTCAGATGTCATTGGACATGATGTTAAGCGTATACGCTGAGCATACTGCCATCTACACCGACGGGTCCTCTACCTCTAAGTTCATCGGCCGCCTTCGTTATTCCATCGGTCCAGGTGTCTCACGTGTATCGCCTGGCACACGGCACCTCCTCTACGTCCGCAGAGCTATACGGCATCTTGTCGTTCCTGCGGTATGCTCTGCGCAAGGTTCCGCAAATGTGGGTGGTGTACACGGACTCCAGGACAGCCATGCAGTGAATAGAGAGCATGGATGCACGAGGTACATTAGCTCCAATTGTCACGGACATCCTCAGTGACGTACAGCGTCTGTGCGACGTAGGTCACTCCATCACTTTTCAGTGGATCCCGGGTCATTGTGGACCAAGCGGAAATGTAGAGGCTGACACAGTGGCTGCTGCCAGACGGTGATAGTTAATGTCTTGACCCGTTGACCCGTGGTGACAGGAGGGCATCCTTGTCGGTGATGATACAACCAATGGCGGCACAACAGTATCGCCGGGACATTACAGACAGGTCCTTGTTGCACGCCGTAGATCCAACGTTGTCGTTTTCCCTCCCAGGCCGTTTGTCCCGCTGTCTCTCCTGCCTTCTGCATTAGCCTCAATGTTGTACTTAGCCTCAATGTGGCCTTCACCCCGCAGTTCAGACACAGACTATAGGATATGCTTCAACCAGTTCGTGTTCCAACTGCGGCATAGTGGCAGGCATTCAACATGTCCTCATAGACTGCCCTTTATGGAGTTCGGAGAGCAATGCTCCAGTCCCAACTGACCCGTATAAACAACAAGCCGCTCAGCATTTCAGCAATCTTGGGTACTTGTTCTAACCCTGTGCAGTACCGTCAATGCCTGCACTTATCCCATCTGTTCTTGACATCTACTAGCCTGCTCGGACTCCTCTGACCTCAGAGCTTTCGCCATGAATGCGGAGATGTGATCTTCGCAGAACTACATCTCTGGTGGCCGAACGGATGAACTCCTATCCTCATCAGTTACGACGCACCCGCTTGTGTGATATCTCGTTTGCGTGTGTCATGTGCGTGTGTGTATTCCTTGTCTTTTTCATCGTCATCCCACGTATATGTTAACCCACATGCACTGTGGTATGGTACCGCAATTGCTACGGTGAATCACCTCATCCCATCGTCATTCACGTAGTAGTACTTGTTGTTGTCGGTATATTTCTTTTGTCACAATTAGCACACTTGAAGAAAAGATCAGCTTCATGAAGATAAAAAATGTATGACAGATGAAGTTGGATCTATGTACTGCATTATTATTCCTGCGCCCTTTTCATCAACAGGATAATACAACAGCGCTCGTATAAATATAACTTGCTTGTAAAGCTCAAAAGAGAAAGCCAAAACCGTTTACACTTTTCTTGTTTATTTGGATTCAGGTTTTACAGTTCTGTCAAGTATTTCAAGACATCAGAGGCAACAACAATAGTTATATTTTGACGAAGAAGTGGGGAGGTTTTCCATGCAGGGGAGGTTTGTCTGCATCAGAGGCAGAAAATCCTATGAGAGAACTGATGTTCTGAGGCTGGAACAACATAGAAGGGACAATCACATACAAGGCCTCAAGTTGCCTAATCATAGAAAATCCTACTCTGTCTCCTAAATCCCCGGACAATATAAAACAGAATGCTGCTTCTGCTGTTTTATTATATTTCAATTAAATATTTTGACAAGTTTGTTGTACACTGAAGCACTTTATTTTGTACAGTTTCTACTTGCAGGTCTATAAAAATTACGTTGTAAAAGTATCTCAGTCACAGTAACAGAGATCTTTCACGGATAAGAATACATGGCGACAGTCATTCTCATTCGCAGATATTCTTCAGGCTAGTTTGGTTATTGAATGGCTTTACTGTGTGGAAAAGTGTCAATGTATTTCTTGTTAAAAACAGAATTACAAGGATACACTCTTAAAAATGAACTTCACCGCATAGCACGCTCCTACCCAACCATCATCTCAAATGATATCGTTATCTTCCCTTATTTGTTGAAAACGGGAGGCGTACGCCTTTTTTGTGACACTTATGCAGTTCATAATTGTCAAAAAAAAAGGCGTACGCCTCCCGTTTTGAACAAATCAGGGCAGATAACGATATCATTTGCAATGATGGTTGGCTAAGAGCGTGTTATGCGGTGAAGTTCATTTTTAAGAGTGTAGCACGAAAAGACTCACTTGTTCATGATGCTTCCACGTATGTGGTCATACTATCCGGTTTCACGGATGTATGTGAACGACACTTGCATGACTTCGGTGTTAAGGCACAGTGTAGGCTTGACAGAAAATCAGGAAAAAGCCGCAATATTCAATCCAATCTAATCTATGCAATCGTTGTCAGAGTGTCGGTTTCCTACTAGATCCCTGGACATGCAATCTTCGAAATTCGATTGAAGAGAAACTACAGCGATTTCAGCGGAGTTTTTCGACACTTGAACTTCAGAAGAATCAAGTTTTCCGCTGAACATAAAGGTCCGACAGGTTTATATTCACTTCGGACCCTTTAAAGACGACATCGATCATGAAGCCAAAAAGGATGTGCTTGAGGAAACTCTTCTGACCGTTTTCAATCCAACTCTACCCGGCAACACATGAGCTGGTCATTTCACAAAATCATGCTGAGATTGATGCAGTAGCTGTAACCATGTCAGCAGTTTTCCCACGCTTACTCTAAGAACAGAACTTGATCGCAATAACTACGCTCAGAGGTAACCGTCATTCAGAATGAAATCGCTCTTTTCATTCGTCTCACACTTTTGCTATTTGCCAGTTGAAATTCACCTACGCAGCAGGTTGCGGGTAAAATATGGGTGCACCCGCACGGCGTCCGGGGTAGCCCGGATAGACCGGCACCACACGCCGCGGGTTACGGGTTCGGGCACGAATCTACTTACCTGCGCTCACATCTACGCATGACCCCCTCTGCTTTGAAAAATCAAAGCGAAAACCCCTGAAGTCGTCCCAGGACGCATACTAACCCCCAGTTCCCCACTCCTTCCTGCTGTCCTCTCTCCATCAGTCCACGCCTGTACGCCGCTCATAGCCACAGATGCTTCGCGCAGCACGGAATAAAAAATAATAAAAAAAGAAACTGAGAGCGAAAACCAACTTTTTCACTTTAACACACAGGCTTCCTCATAGGCTCAGCATGTGACTTTTAAAAATCCCACGATCCTTCGCTAATAATGAACTTACCTAAAGCGACTTTCGCTGAAACGAAACGCATCGCCATTTCCCCTAAGACGTTATTCTTTACACCGTGGCTCTCTAAGAAGGTGGCTGTAAAACGAGATTCGCTAAAACGAAGCTCGCTAAACCGATTGGCTCCGCCCCAAAGTGTCAGAATTCCTTCGAAAGAAAATTCACTGTGACGTCGTTGCTGATCATTGTTGTCCCTCTCAGTGTTGTAAAGCCCCGAATTATTGGATAACTGAAGCTGAAGCGGTAATCCAGAAGATGTGGGTTCCATCCCTACAGCTGGCTAACCTTTTGAGTGACTTTCATCTTTCATCAACTGAAGCTTCTCCTCCGCATTTTTGATGCGGCACAATCCAATGGAACGTCAGCTTAAAAGGAAGCCTGAAAAAAAGTTGCAAACATAAACGACGTGGTTTTCTTCGCCTTCTCTCGCCCTTCTATTTACACACTCCATTTCACTTTCAATACATTCACCTTGACCGAGGCACCATGTTTATATCTTTGCGTATCACAGACGGATTGTGAAACCATTGGGATCCCCCGTTGCTTCCCGGCAGTACCGAAATATAGGTCTTGGGCCACGTGATATCCTGTGGAGGCCTTGAGCAACAAGAACGGAAGCCGTGCCAAAACCTACATGCATTGGCACGCCGTCGTGTTATACCGCGCTTATCTACACACACGGAATGTCGCTTTATCTGTGCGTTCTCTGCGTTACGTTCGTAATGTCAAGCGGACATGCCCGAGGGCTTGGCTACAGGACGGCAACCCAAGTCGAAGTTGTCAACGGTAAGGACGAGACCCAACTTCTTAAATCTTTATTGTATAGATAATTGTCAATAAGGGCGTAGGCCAGCTTTTTAATTTCTATTATTATTTTTTTTATATTGACGATAATTAGTGACTTTTTGTCGTGAGACTCATGAGCGACGCCAGGGTGATCTGTCAAAGCAATGTGTACCATGGCTGACGGCCGGAGGTTCGAACGGGCAGCCTTGGAATCATTTGAAACGTTGCAAACTGATCAAACTATACCGCGAATTTGAAGAAATGTAAATGTAAATGGGGATCAATTGGCAAGACGCCCGTTCGACCCTTGTCAAAAGCGCGCACAGGGGAAGGGCAAAACAACCGCATAATGAACGAAATAAGGCAGTCGATGGAAAAGACTCGAACCCACACTTTTTGAGAACCGTGGCCGGGTTTGAGTCCCAGCGCTGTCTAGATCATTTCGTTTCACGAAGGAGGATGCCATATCCCAACGTTCAAAGATATCTAAATTCAGAATATCAAAATCCTAAATTGCAATATCAATTTGTTTACTCTTGTGCCTCTACAAATCCCCGACGTGGTCGAGACACATTGCAGGAACCAATTTGTAACACAGAACTGTGGAGTGTAACAGTACAAGGAGAGGGACAGTACAACAACCGAAACACTTTAATGTCGCGGGGGAACATGCAAAACAAACATGTAGAGTTTATAAAGGAGGAGGTTTAAAACAAGTAGAGTAAAATGGGGGTAGTATATGTTTGTTAAGAAAAAAGATGAGGTTAAGGAGGGGCAATTAATGTGGGGCAAGACGCGACATTTTTTGCTCGACGCCGCCAGTCTCAGACACACGTTGCTCCATGCGCTTGAAACTTTAGTCATAGGTGGCTCTGCATGTCCGCTTTATTGCACGTGAGAATTGTCCGAACTGGTATATGCGTTGAAAAGAAACGAAATCAGTTACTTGTGCCAGGAATGTAAACACTAGCCCAAAAGGTGCGATTTTCTGTAGTCCTTTTCCTTGTCATCTGTGCAGCAGTGTTTCGTAGGCTTATTGTGTCAATCCAAGTCAACATCTTATTTATTTATTCATTCGTCTAGATATATGCAAAATATGGGCACTCTTGGTTATCTGGTGTTGAACAGAACAATTAATGCATCCGACGATATGCACGGGGAAAGACGCGACAATTTAATGTAGTAACATAAACATAAGTTTAATGCAATTTAAAGACAAGCATTTAAATAGGACAAATTTCCGACAGCACGAATGGCTCTGTTTTCCATGCGCTGCATCAAAGCGAATTTTGTCGCAGTAGTTTTACCCAAGCCAACATACAGTAAAATAAGTGTAACATCAAAGCTTATATCTACGAGGTCTGAGAATGACCGTGTTCCAAAATCGGATATCACTAAGCAACGTCACGCTTTGTTGCATCAACAACCGTCTTCGTTTTCATTTTGTGCGTGCTGTATATTAAAGAAGTTGAATTAATATAAACTTTCCTGTGTGTACAATAAATTTGATTTCAAACTCACTCTTGTCAATTAGAGTGAGCAGCCCAGTGAATGATCACTTAAAGAATTCGTTCTTTCCATAAGATTATTAAGAAAGACTCGTTCATGTATTGGAAATCAGATTCAATCACTGGAACGCATAGCATTTGCTGCTCGGTAATAAGCAGTCTACAGAAAAACTGTAAAACGATAATCTACAGCCTGTTTATTACAGAAACAAAATATGTCTTTGGTGAATGCTAGTGAATGGCCTGCACCACCAACCGCATGATTAGGTTCAGTTTATGACCATCATTCGTTTAGCCCTACACAGCACCTCTATAAAGTCGTATATGTTTTTAAATTTTCTTAGCTTCGCAACCTTGGGCAGCAAGTCAAACGTCTTCCCTTACTATTTTCACTTTCTTGGGAAGCAGGTGTAGAATACGACCACTGTTAGCAGCCATTTTGCCACCAATGATCAAGAGAGCCCTACGTGTGATAACAGTATCATTTTGTTAAGATAGCTAGTCACTGGCGCGCATAATTCTTGCTTTGAAAAACCCAGAATGGTCATTCACTGGTCCCAAGTGATTCACTGGGCTGCTCACCCTATAGTCACCACCACCGCTCTTTTTGGCTCCGCTCTCGCTAGCTTTCGGCTCACCGTATAATAATAATAATAATAATAATAATAATAATAATAATAATAATAATAATTTATTTGGTCAAAAAGTTGACCGGGGACAGCGACAAAAAGTCACAATGTGACTTGACGAGGTCACTGTCCCCGTACAGCAGCATCACATCGTATTTTATTTATTTATTATTTTCTTTTTTTTTTACAGAAAAGTGAGGTATTAGTACAGTGCACCTTACAGAAAAACGTAAACAAAACAATACACTTATTCGATACACTTCTTAACGTATAAAATATTCCCTAACACATTTCCTTGTGGCTCCTAGTAATTTAATGGAAATGTTATTTAACAATGTAGGCAGAGCATGTTGTATCTGTTGTTCTCCATATGATGTTCTACATTTTGGAATGATCCATTCATGCTGATGACGATGAAAGTATGTATATATAGCAGGTGAGAGGGCGGCGATATTAAGCAGAACAGGGTCCGTTTCCCTCATGGCTTTTATGTAGGCCATTGAGAGTCGGTACTCATACAAACGGTAAATGGGAATAATATTATGTTTTCTAAATAAGCCGGAAGTCGTGTGATTATATGGCAGGCCCTCCATCAATCGGAGGAATTTCTTCTGAATTACCAAGAGATCATTATACGCGCCTCTAGGCCCATTTCCCCATACAAGAAAGCAATAGTTCATGTGAGAGTATAACAAGGCATAGTACAGTGTGTGCAGTACTGGAATTGGTAGGTAATCTCTATGTCTGTAGATGATGCCCAGCGAAGACGATATTTTTGATCGTACATATTCAATGTGAGTGCCCCAACTCAAAGCTGAAGAGAAGTGTACGCCTAACGTCTTAATTGACTCAACTAACTCGACCTTCTCCGATAAGGGCATAACCGTAGCGTTAACTTTCCATAAAAACATCAAGTCTGCGTAGCTTCGGGAACCTTCGCGAATCTAACGTGAAATTCAAAATTTCTTCGAACCGCGCGAACCGTTCGCGAAAAGTTCGTAAGATGAGTAATCGTTTTAGCGAATGGAATGCATATTTTTGCGGGGGTTAAGCTTAGCAGAGTGAACTCGCTGGAGCAACACAAAACGAAGTGACATTGGTTACAGTTTATGGTTAGCTGACGGCTACAACCACTGATAACGTGGCTCCCCCTTACTCTTGACATAGCTCGCCACCTACATGCACGAGCGGCGCAGGGACTGCGGGAGAAGCTGCCGGAATGCAAGTTCCTTGTGGGCGCGGGAGGTGCAGGGAAGCGACTTGCGGCAAAGGATAGACTTCATAGACCATTCTAACAGTAAACTTCAACCTTTTTTGCGGGCTGAAGAATACCTACAAAACCTATTGCCAATGTCGGTGCCTTTACTGATGTGTCACAGGAACAGACTGCGTTAAAAGCTAAACTCTTCGCCAATTCGCCAAACTCGCATGTCTCAACATAGCCCCGTTTATAATTGCATGGATAAACGACACTCTAAGTAATCGGAAACAGTACGCTGTCGCCAATTCTTCACGTCCTGTAAAGT
Source organism: Ornithodoros turicata (assembly GCF_037126465.1). Lineage (NCBI taxonomy): Eukaryota > Metazoa > Arthropoda > Arachnida > Ixodida > Argasidae > Ornithodoros > Ornithodoros turicata. The sequence goes on along the minus strand of NC_088205.1, from coordinate 55,533,117 downwards.
CAACATTACGTCCAGTAAAGTCGGGAATCCCTCAGCGCTCAGTCACTGGGCCGCTCCTGTTTCTCTATATATCAACGATATTCCTTCAGGTGTCTCCTCTAGAGTATGCCTATTCGCTGACGACTGCGAACAATAGCCTGACTTTTTCGATGCCTGCAAAATACAGGGTGATCTCGATATAGTTTTGTCTTGGCGTACTAACAACCGGATACCATTTAATACTATTAAGATTTAGCTTTTGGCTTTTGCTCGGCGTCTGTCTAAATAATTTAGCTATCATCTTGGTCCTTCCATGTATTGGTTTATGGCATTTCCGCAGTCCGAATCTCGCTGTCAATGAACAACGGATATTTATCTATACGGCACTGCGCTGTGGTTGACTGAAGGAACAACTAATGCAAGCAAAATCTCTCGTTGGACAAGATTTCTAATGCGAATGGAGCCATAAAGGCTAAACTGTGTACATGCTGCACACATTTATCGCAGCGCTTGAAAGGCGTCCGGAACTGCTAACCGCTGTCATATTGATGCCCAGTGCCCGAACGAAACTGTGGTGCGCTGCTTCATATAAAGCAACACGGTGTTGTTGTTTTTTTAAATCCGAACAGTATTTTATACGTTCTTTTTTATTTGTCTTGTTGACAATGAAAAAATGGCTAGGAGGCTTTTTGAGACTTCGTGTTGTGTCTGTCCCTTCGTGTTCCCTAGTCTGGGGGTTTTTGCATTATGCATTGTCTTGTTGAGTCTATGAGATGAGCCACAGAAGATTGTGTACTCATCTTCCTAAACTTTCCCTAACCATTTAGCCCGCTTGTTATCCGTATTTTGCCTGTTTCTAGCCTTGAGTCAACAACTGAGACGAGTTCTAAGACGCTGCTACGTTGCTATCGATCTAGAGTGCAGCATCCCATCGTATACTCTCGAGTAGTGCCAACACCGTTGTGCTTTGTATTGTTGAGTAGTTAGATGAGTCACAAAATTAGTGAACCCATCTCCCTTATCGTTTTAGCCAACCACTTCCTATATTCTTAATTTACTGATTTGCTTTATTTTTCCCAACCAAGTCAACAACTGAGGCCAGTTCTAAAACTCTGCCCCATTGCTTTTGCACTTGAATGTAACGCTGTATCGTGTGCTTCAGAAGAGCGCCAACACTCCTGTGCTTCACAATTAACTCACCCCAAATATTCGATAGATCCCCTCCCTGTGTTGCGGCGTTAGCATATTGTAAAGTCATTTAACTAATCTGGTAATTTAAATTTAATAATACCCTCCACTACGCTGAACCCTTTCTTTACACTGCCACTGTTTCGCGGAGATTTTTGCCCCTAACCTTAGCCGCTTCCTCCCAAGCCAATTTCGTGCGTAGTAGCTGATAATATTTCTCATTCGTTCTTTACCCCAGCAGTCACCACCATGCACCACTCAACACCTGTTTACCCAAACTTGATATGCCGTTTCGACTGCTACTAAGATGTAAAATGTATGTTGTCTTTTGGTTACTTTCCCAATGTGTATCCCCACAGCTTCTTTAAACGTTAAGTTACTTAATCCAAAATATTGCTTGAGACAGGACCACAGGTACGCCGGTACCTTACACGCGAAGACGGCGTACCTCACCTTTTCTATTTGACCGCAAAGCTCGCAGTCCCATCTGCGGCTTTTCCCCCACAGATAAAACTGACCTGACCTATGACCTCATGCGCCTCTTCCTACAAGAATGATTTTCTTTTGCCTTCTAACCAGTAACTATGTATTCTTTTCCAACCTTCCGCTGTTATTGTAGATGGATATTTCTCTATTTCTTTCCCCCTCAGATATCTGTATAATTCTGCGACTGAGCTTCCGCTATAGTCTTTGATCTTGCCTAACCGTTTCAATTGCAGCAATGTGTGCTTTCCTGCTTCATAAATTGCTGGCTGCCATTCCGACATAGGACCCCTGTGATCTATCCCGTGTTGGCGAAAATGTCTTATGTTTATTCCCAGCCAAACTTTTGCTACCTGCTGCCCGATGTCCTTGCCATCCAAAATCCTGTATATTCCATGAAAACCATGTGCTTGTGATAATTGTTTCAGATCAGCAATCTGTAGGCCCCCAACTTCGATAGGCTGCTTCATTTTCTCATGCGCTACCCATTGCGTTTTCCCGTCCCGTATGAACTGAAAGCAGACGAAAGATGAAAGTCACTGAAAAGGTTAGCCAGCTGTAGGACTCGAACCCACATCTTCTGGATTACCTTAGGCAACTTGAGGCCTTGTATGTGATTGTCCCTTCTATGTTGTTCCAGCCTCAGAACGTCAGTTCTCTCAAGAAAGCAGAGTTTCTCAATATTCTACGGCATATTTCAGGAGAAGGGTAAGCGACCGAAAACAAGTACGCACATGTCGGTATCATAATTCTTTTGACAATCTGCGCTCGAGCTGTAAGTGCCGTTCCCGGTTCAACATAGTCTTCCTTCAATTTTTCCAAGTATTTTTCTAACTGCATCCAATTGTTGTGTGAAACCCTGTTCTTATTAAACCTGACTCCGAGGATTTTGGTCTCTTCCCCAATGGTCAGACCCAGATCTTTCCTCGGCCTCTCCCCACCTAAATATACCAATTTTGATTTGTCTCTATTTATTTTCGTCCCACTCATTGTCCCATATCCTTCCATTACTTCCAGAGCTTTCTCAACTACCATAGTGAGATTATCCGCGTATAGGCCACTATGGCTTTACACTGTACTGCCCCACTGTCATCATCACTTCTTCATTTATTGTTGTTGTTGTTGTTGTACTGCCCCAGGTAATCCAACCCCTTTCACTGCCTCAGACTGATTCAGCTCTCGTAATAACCTATCAAAGGCTAACACATACAGCAGGGGAGAAAGGGGGCAACCTTGCCTTACTCCTCTTTTGACCTGAAAGCTGTTGCCCAATTGCCCATTGATGAGTAGCCTACTCCTGGCGTTTTCATACATGGCTCCTATTGTGTTTATTATTTCATTTTTTGTCCCAATTCCTTCTAATGTTTCTCTTAAATATGCGTGTTTAAGCCGGTCAAATGCCTTTTCTTGGTCTAAGGTGATGAGAATACTCTTTATTCTCCTTCTGCTTGTCCATTCTATAACATCTCTTAGCTCCCATATTTTCCTTTGGATTCTTCGACCTTTAACTGCAGCACCCTGTGATCCACGGCCCACGACTGCCCTTGCTAGTATTTTATAATCTAAATTTAACAACGTTATAGGTCTCCAGGCGCCCAACTCCTCCTTACGCTGCTGGTCCTTGCACAGCAGAGTCACCGTTCCTTCTAGGAAGGTTTCTGGAAGTGTACCTTTCTGAAGTGCATCATTGAGCACCTTCACCAAAGAGAGGCCTAGGATGTCCTAATACCGTTTGTAAAATTCTGCCGGAAATCCGTCGTGTCCCGGCGACTTCCCATTGTTCAGGCTTCTTACAGCCTGCTGTACCTCTTTGCAGCTAAGCTCTATGCCTTTTCCTGGCTTTCCCCCACAGAAGGAATCACCTGCCGTGAGTCCATTCTCAAGCATGTTAGCGTAGAACTCTCTTGCCACAATGGCTATTTAATCTTGCTTGGTGACTCGTCTGCCCTTGTTTATGAGGGCCTACATGGGCGGTTGCGCTGAAGCCAGATGTTTAGAGAGGAGCCTCCGGGAGCACCGGGCTTCCTTCTCTAGATTGTCCTTCGCCGCCATATACCTCAACGCCTCCCACCTTTCCTTCCCAGGAGTGCGAGGTGATCTTTGGCGGAGGTGTAGCTCACACCGGAGAGTACTTCCACGCCGAACTGTTGCAACCGCCCCATGTGATCCTGGAGCTTGTGCGTTGTTGCACGCTTCTCATGCCCCTTTTTCTTCCCCCAGGCCTTAAGGCAGTTTTTACAGCATTTTTAAGTTTATCCCACCAATTAAAAGTATTGTCACTATCCTTGACCCATCTCTGGATTATGTCTTTGACTTCTTGGTCAACTTTTGGGAGATCGAGCAACTTTATATCCATTCTCCATGGACGTTGGGAACCCAGTAACCCCATTTCTGTCACTTTCAACAAGACACCCTTGCGGTCGGAAATGTCAATTGTTTCGATGGTTTTAACGTCCCTTACTTTCTGTGCCATTCGACTTGATATATATATTCTGTCGATTTTGCTTCCCCCTCTATTATTGAGGCGGTTAAAAGCCGTTACTCCCCCACCTGCTATTGTCCACAGATCTTGTAATTGGAATTTTTGTACTGCACACTCCAAGTGTCTGGCACCACTACTGTTGGAATGTTTTCCTGATAATGTACCTCTGGTATCACGCAGTTAAAGTCCCCACCAAGTATAAAATTGTGAGCCCGAATAAAATAATACGGAAGTTCATCCTTATAGAACTGCGATTCTTTTGCTCTATTTGGTACATCACATGTTAATTATTCTAAGTACTCCTCCTCCGTGAGCTATGTCCACTGTAATTACTCTCCCACCGATGTCTTTTTCGAATTTAAGTACTCTTATGCTCCTTGGTTGTAGGAAAATAATTCCAACCACTTTTGAGTTGTGCGTTCCATAGCTCCAGTATGACTTTGTGTTAAATATTTTATCGAATTCCATTACTTCTTGTTGTTTGTGCCAGTGCGTCTCTTGAATTAGGATACAGTTAACTCCCAAAAATTTCGATAGTTCAATTACTTCATTTTGTTTCTGTTTACTTCTAAATCCTCTTGCATTGAATGTTATGAATTTGAATGTCATAATGGAGTGGAGTGGAGTGGAGGAGACTCAACTGCCTGACACGGTAAAGCTTTAACAACCTTGTCTTAAATATCAACCTTCGCCTTTCTGCCACCTTTTTTTTTTTTTTGCCTTCCTAGATACCCTTCTCCTTTTCAAAGCCATACTACGTCCCTTCTTATCACCTTCCTCGCTTTCTTGCCCCTCACTTTCCTCTGATACCATCGTGTGGAAGCTTTCTCCACTGTCAGAATATGTAACTTGTGACACTGAAGACACGCTTCATGTTGTGCTTGTTACAGAGGAAGCATCGTCCGTGCTTGCTTCCTCTTCAACATTGCCATTGCCAGCCTCATACCCTCGCTTTTGTTCCGTTCCTTCACCCTTACTTTCATCATTTGCGCTTCCCTCCACCTCCTTGCTGACCTTCATTTCTTCCCTAAACCTTTTTCTCCTGCCTGTTGCTGCTTATCACAGGCCCCTATTTCTCCCTCTTTCTTCCCACTAACAAAGTTCATTCATTTTAACTTCACCATCCTTCTCTACGATTGTGGTACCCAACTTGTTTGCTTCCTCTACAACCTCCTGCTGAACTTCCTGCTGTTCTGTACTTTCCAAACGTGGAAAGTTCTCCTCTGATACCCATGGCGTACTCTTTGGCTCAACCACGCCTCCCTAAGCCGATGGCCTTATATCTGCCGGGACGTTCCTCTTTCTTGCCAGATCACTTTTACATTTCCCACACTCCGCCTCGTAGTAAGACCCACACCAGCGGCATCTATGAGCCTCACAATCACGAACTAGGTGATCAGTTGCATCACACTTCGCACATCTCCGTGTGACCCATGTCACAGGCACTCAATTCTGATACTCCTCACCGTCAAAAAATTTGGAAGGTCCCCATTAAGCTCCATGATCACCAATCTTATTCCATTTTCGCAGTCTTCATGCTCTCCACCATATTTTTCCCTTTGAGTCTTAATTACCAATCCATACTGCCCTAACTCTTTTTCCAAGTCGGTATCCGGATAATCGATGGGGTAAGGAAATACAGTTATCCTTCGCATTTTCGCTCCCAAATAATATGCTTCTACCCGTTTTCCACCAATCAAAACACCTCCCTCTTCTTTCAGTAACCTGACACCCCATATCATTCATAACTACCTCATAGAAGCCATAACCCTGATTCTGTGCACCGCGGACTCTGCCGGGGGCTACCTTTTTACACGCGTCCAAAACACCCTTCCCGAAGTACCCCTGAGGGGCTCTTACCTTAAAAACCAGGATGCGGTCATCCTGGCTCTCATCCATTGCTCTGCCGGCGTCTCAACCTACGAGACCCGGCTACACCCTGTAAACCGCTCAGCGCTTGAAACTCACACTTGAAAAACCACGCACACAAAACTAACAAAAGGATACAAAATGCAAAATGGACAATCTCTTGAGAAGGTTTTGCTTCACATTTGCTTCATTTGCTTTGTTGTGCTTCGCATTTAAACCACCCCGAATACGTTCTACGTATATGCAGCGTTAATGCTTTGACCACTGAAGATGTTAGTGGTCCCTTCTGAATTTGTCGTTGTTCAGGATCTACGGTGTCCTTCGCAAACAATAGGAAATTCCTACCTGACTGACATTTCCATTTTTCTTTCTTTTAATTCTATTAAACATATCCCCCCCTTCCACCGGAGAGCACCATCAAACCCGTTTTAACCTGAACTACTCAGAGCAATCAGAATTTATGACGCTGTTTATATTACTCGGAGACAGGGGTCTTTACTTACCACGCGTACTTATCGTTTAATGATCCAAAGCAATCATTGTTTTGTTCACTGAAACACTAATCTGCAAGCCCTGCTAGTCAAATTTAAGTATTCGCAACTTCTTATGTCACAGGGGTATTGATCAGGTATCGAGGAACGGTGATACTTAATTGGACATGAGAACAGTGAATTCGAGGAGCAGCGAGCTTGACAGATGAGGGAATATGCCAAGACAAACCCACATTATGATAAAAAGTATCCATTAGGTACTAGCCGTAATAATATAGTACCACACGGTGCTGCAAAAACTTTGTTTTAACACACACACACACACATAAATGGGATGATGATGTTGTGTTAACGTTACACCATGTATGCATAGAAAAATAGTAACTATGCTTGATGTACGGTTAGAGAAAATGGGAACCGCATTAGCCCCTGCAGGCTGCAGTACCGCATACTTTTTATCAGACGGCACACTCTTTGCTGCCTTCGGTTGTTGCTCTGTTACGAACATATTCCTAAGTCTTATAAAACGCAACTATGACCAGAAAACATACACTTTTGCATATTTAAAACCATGCGCGAGTCACAAGCCATATCTATGGCCCATGCAACCAAAGCGCTCGCAGTCCCCGCAGAAAATGCCCACATAGCAGTGTTGTATCCGCTACCCGAAAAAGGTAGCGCAATACCGATACGCGCTACCTGAGCAAAAAGTAACGAAATCCCGATATCGTTACACGTACCTAAAAGTAGCGGAATACCGCTACCGTTACCCGTAAAAAGTAACGCGATACTTCATGCGCTACTTTTTAGGAAAGAAACAAACAGTATCGTTGATGACGTACTTCAAACGTCTTAAAATAATAAATAATAATAAAATAAAATAATATCCCAAAATAATAAATCGACGTCCAGTGGAGGTTACACGTAGGTCGCCTGAAGGCTAAAATTTGGAAAACCGTTTTTACAGATTTACTAAAGCCTACTCCATATCCTGCATATCTTTTTCTCTTCCTCTAAAGCAAATAAAGCACAAAGCAAGTCTACCGATAAAAGGCTCAACAGCTTTGTCACAAAAAGAACTCAGATTGCCCGGAACGAGAAGTTAGTAAACATACCACGAAAAAAGGATCCAGGGAACACCCACTGAACTTGACTGTATGACACGCTCTGTGCAAAATATATAGTTTGCCGTTTGTTACCGCTTTTGATTTGTGGAGAGAGTGCGCTTTGTGTGTGTGTGTGTCAAATGACGTGTGTTCAAATTGCCAGAAAGAGGCTTCCTATTTTCAACAAACCAGGAAACAGAACTACATCACTCTGTGTGACGGTTAGTTTCCAGCCAGTTATGTAGTTCTGTTCTTAGAGTGTTGGTTTCAAGGATGATATTGTGATACACGACGCAAGGAGAGTCAGGAACAGTTTATGAGCGACGTTCTCTCATCGCAGGTTCATGTATCTTCGAGGGGTCGGTAGTCCCTACTGCAACTAGCGTCAGAGAAGAGACACCTTGCCGAAGGGTAACCTGCGTGGCACCACACAGGACCGTGTTCCTACAAGAGTACGTGTGTACAACGGGGCAGTGTTCTCACGGCTCGCTTACAATATATTCGAGAAGCTTTGCAGCACTGTACATGCATTTCAACTGTATGTAGTTTTTGGATCCGGGATATCCCGAAATCTCGGGATTTCCTCGAGAAAATTCTGAGATAGATTTTGGGACCTGAGTATGCTGCTGACCTACTGTTGGTGCACCCGCGAGGTAGAACTGTGGAAAAGTAACGACTTCTTTGATTTCTAGCACTCGTTTTGAATGAGAATTCCTTTGTCTTTATCACGCTCAAGCACCCTAATAGCGTGCGTATACGTATTTCCTTCCTAGAGCGGTTTCGGTGAGCACGCTTCGATTGTTGATGCCTGTGAGACACGCGCAGGAGCTCCGTGCATTTCTTTGCTCTTCCGATAGTATATATCGGCGCCGTTGTACTGCTTTATAGGGGGCGTATACGTGAACAACAGCATAAAAATAAAATAAAGAAGAAACAAGAACAAAAATGAATTGCTGAGAGTGTGGCATAGATACAGGCCAGCTGGTGGACAAACTCCATGTCGTGAGGAGCCTGAGTCTGGGCAACAACTAGAGGGACAGAACAAACACACTGCTGGGAATTGGTGGATTGAAACGAAGAGTACATTGAACGATATGCCGAGCTAAAGATCGCGGCAAATAAACCGTCTGGAGCTCCGAAAGTCAGTTTGTTTAAGTTGGACGCATTCGCTTCTTGCTTGTTACTAGACTTTGATACGCAGTCCTTCAGTTTTAGAAGTCAAAGTCTTTGGTGCCAGTCAGAAATACTTAAATCGTGAGCGCTAAGTGTAGAGTTTGTGCATACATTAAAAGGAGACGCAAATGAGCATAAAAAGGGAGTTTTTCGATAAAAGGCGTCGCATTTGCAGACAGAATGGAAGTCATTACGCTATGAGGAATGTTTTGATTGATATGTAAGACAGCGCGCCGAACGGGGTGGTAATGGCTCGACGTTATTGGCCACACGTGAGTGGGCATCGTCACGAGTATAGCCAGAAACGGTTAAAGGGTTCGAGGTGGGGTATGTTCAGGATGGATGACATCGATGCGCACTGTGTATGTGAGGTACATTAGAAGGATGTTTCCGCAAGGCCCGTTGTAGATCGTTCAGCGTATAGGAACCTCCGGGGTATAGGGTGTTCACCAACGTGTCACTACTGGGGTATGCAAGGTAGGCTTCCCGCATAGTGTTGTACGCGCGGCATTCTTCCAGGATATGTGTTCCATGGTTTCAGAGCGCTCATAGGAGAGAGATACAAAACGCACGCAGGAATAATGTCGTATAAATAAGGTCGTTGCGGGAATAACCAGTTACTCCCATGGGTGCCGTCTCGGTTTTATCTCAATCCCAGAATCCCGTGCCGGGATCCCCGTGATTCGCCGGGGACAATCCCGAAATCGCAGGATTACAAAAATGGCCCGGTATTCCCAACCCTAATTGTATGGTCCGCATGGGGAGGGAGTGGAATACACGTTTATCTGTAGGGAGGACGAAAAGTCAGTCAGACGAGAAATCGACACTCGATTTCGTCGAATAATAAAAAACAAGAAGAAGAGGGAGGAGAAAAGCAACAGAGGAGAAAAAATGAAGACAGCGTAGAACAGCGAAAAGAAACTCAGGTGGTTTGTCACGGCTCATCAGAGCATTTCCAATTGATAGCAATTTGGTCGCGTCGGTGCCGCCGAAATTTTGACGCGCGCGCCCAGATTTTCGCCGATGATCCGGTATCAAGGCAGGCTAGAAAAAACACGCGTCGTCACGCAGCCGCCGGAAGTGGCAACTGGTTAAGCAAACACGTGATTGCCCGAGGTTCCATGCGGCCTGGCAGTCCTACGAGCACGCCGGGCGCGCCAAGGATTATTTTGTGTGTTCGTCCGTCACACTTTTTTTCTCTCTCTCGCAGCGTCGGCAAGGTTGACAGGTTTGCATATAATGAGAAGTTCACTTCAGAAGTTGAAAAGTACGGCATAGTGCAGGGCTGCGGGATCCAAACCAAGCACACCCTGGTGTGACTAAATTGGGTTGATAGGGAAGTTTCGTGCATAAGTGCGTCAGCGCAGTCTGATGAGGTCGTAATAGTCGCCCAACAGATAAATGGCATGGTGGCTATCAACTACAAGTTCATTTTAAATGTGTATTTATTGCTTTAACGATTACCTTTTCATAACGACACAATAACATGGGCGTACGTGACGTTCCTGTGTTCGGGTAGCACTGGAAACACGCAAATGGTGACGTTTCTCCCCTGCTGAATGTGGCAGTTGCGCCCTCGTTGCCATCGACGGCGGAATTCGTCGCGCGTCGCAGTCGTCAGAGTTCGTCGCCGTTTTCGCGTGCAACGATCTCTCCATGCGGATCTTTATTTTTAAAGCAAAGTGAAGACTTGGTTGGCGTGTTATGCGGCCAATGAGGTGATGCTTTCTCTCTGGAAGCTGAACAACTTGTGTCCCTATTCCTGTTCTAACAGAACGAATTCTGTTAATTTTGCGTACAGAGCACATAAGTGTGGCACGCATGTTTCTTATATAGCGTATTTTCAGGTGTCCTGTCTATTCGTGTCCAACGTCGAGGTGTCGAATGATATCTGGAAGCGGACCTTTTCCAGACTGCTGCCCCAGACCTACATATGTGCCACCAAAAGCTCACGGCCGGTAGCATTCCAAGCTCACTCATCAAAATCTCGCATTGTTATTATTGAGCACAATGTAATAACTATAGACTGGATGTTCAGGCACCAAAGAACTTACTATAAGCGCCTAAAATAGGCGGTAAAAACTATCTAGTAGGTACACATAGGCACGGTCATTACTCACCGTAGGAATTTTTTGGGGAGTTGTAATGAGAGGAAGAGCAGAATAAATATATTTCATGCAGTCATGCCTTTATTTCTTCATTGAAAGAAATATAGACAGAAAGAAAGGTATTCACGGAAGCAAGCTTGGATCACTATCAACTATCCAACATGGCACCTACACATAGCGGGAAAAGTTGTGGAGTCAATAGCATACGAGCACAATTTCGAAATTTTGGAGTTGTGACTTGTTCGTTTTGTCACTGCGAACGTATTTGTACACTGAGAAGGAATGTTCAACGTGCTCTGCCGTCATTGGTGCATACTTGTACTTCGTAATTTTAGATCTCTTTACAGCACCTGGAGCCTTTGGATCTACACCGGGCGGCACTTTTAACGGCCATTTTCGTAACCGCTATTTTCGTGAGAAATGGACTGAAGCTTCATACAGACTTTTTAATGCGTTAGCATTAGGACTACCTAGTTGGAAAATCATGACCGTCTGCTGGACGTGTGAAGCCTCGGAGAAAACTTCTCTCCTCCCTTCCTCCTCCCATACCCGCGTGCTGTGCATGCGCACTGGTACAGGGAAGACGTGCAGCGAAGGGGCAACTCGCCAAGCAGGAAGAAGGCTTGCGACGCTATTGTGGCTGTGTAGTTAGTGGTTGTTAGTAACAGTTAGTGATAGTTAGGGGTGGATAGAGGTGGATAGGAGTAGATAGGGGCGGATAGTGGTAGTGGGTGGGTGATGGGTCGGCTGTAAAAGCAAAAATAATAATAATAATACATAAGAGAACACGTCTAATGCTAACGCATTTCCGCCGCATTAATTACATTAATTACATTAATAGTCCTTTATTTTTGTTAGCAACGAGACCTTGGGAATGATCGCCAATCATCCATCATTTTACGTACACTCACTTGGTTGAAACTTTTGAACTACATGCTGAACTCTATCACTTTAACTCGCTCGTCTGTTTGTGTTTTCTGTGTGTAAGCGTCCTGTGGTAGCCAGTTCGACTTCGTCGTTTTTTTTTTATTCTTTATCACATCATCATCACCATCACCATTCTTCCACGTCGCTATTATGTCGACGTCCGCATGGTTCGCAAAATACCGTTTCGCCACGAAGAGAGTAGTACGGCAAGTCACGGGCCCGTTGTTGGATCATCCGTTTGGATTTTTCCAATGAGTGGTCATAATGGATCATTTGTAAAAACATAACATCGTTGGTGCACAGCTGATTCCTGCGAGCGCACACGCCGACATCATGCCGGTCTTGCCATGGCGAAAGCTTCTTTTCGCGGGGCGGGGAACAGGGGATGCATTGCATTCATCTGTTCGCACGTGCTCGTCTTGGCCTAGAGCTCTGAGATTAGAACTTCGCGCAGAACTCTCAGATTAGAACTTGTTGTGGTCGGGACAACGGGACTCTCTGACTTTTCGTCGACTGTCGTCTCTCGGGCCGTGAGAGTGTCTCTTAGGGCACCGATGCTCATGAAACACTTCACTCACAAGTGGAATCACACATAAACTTGCAAATCCACAAAGCTGTCAAGCTTGCAGAACTATAGTGAGCATAAAAGAATCATGCTGGATGCTCTATTACCCACCAACAAGCAGTGCGGTTGTTGATCGACTTTTCAACACTGCCCCGCAGATTTTGACTTTGCCGAGATGCAAGACGTCTGATAGATCTTTTAGAAGCCTGGACATCTTGATACATGATGAAAAAACGCGCTAAAAAGATGCGGATAAAGACGAGGTGAACAGGACCTGCACGTGTTCCACAACTAACTCTCGAGTAGGAGTTGGTCACGTGACAGAGCTGTACCATGTGATGTGTCGGCATGTGTATGTGTCGGCATACCTGACCAGTGCAAAAAAAAAATGTGAAAAATGTTGTTGAACTACACTGCAGTAGCTACAAAACTTGTACACTAACCGGTTCTAAAATGTAGAGTTGAGATACTAGTTAAGCTACAATTAAGCGAGTTCTCCGCATAATGTTTTCATTGCATCCTCGTGACTCGGACTGCGTTCGAATACCTCGCGCCCGCGAAGCCGCCTGACTAGGCAGCTGAGTAGACCCCTTTGCTTGTCTCCCCAGTAGACCCCAGGCTTGCCTAGCCGAGGCGCCTGTGGCGCCATCTCGTTGCTCACGCAAGACATGCGTACGGCGCAAGCGCAGCAGGACTCTAATGCGCTAAGTTTGTAGGACATCGTGCATAAACTGTGACCTTCACAACTAAACATGTGTTGCAACTCTCTACGCAGTTTTAAAAAACATACCCTATGTGCAACTTTACATTTAAAGCCAGCAGAAACAGCGGGCACGCTGGTACCGTCAACGCGCGTCTCCATCCCGGCTGTCAGATGGTCATGTGTATAACTAGACTGCATCGACGAGCACTAGGCGTTAGCCGACTGAATTGCGGACTTGGCGAGATTTGGAACGAGACTTAACATTGCGGCACTTCCGGTTAGACTGGGTTAGACCGCTAGGCAGTCGACTAACCGGGGTATTGGAACGCAGACTCGGTCATTTTCACCGTTAAATGCACATGCCGTATAGGTTACTTGGATATAAAATTGCCATACAAATACATAAACCAGCGGCATGGCCGAGTGGGTTAAGGTGTCCGCTCGTTGGTGGTAACCAAGGTCGTGCTGTAGACTGGGAGGTGGAGGGTTCGAATCCTACTGCCGGCTGTGCTGTCTGAGGTTTTCCCTGGGTTTTCCGAAGACTTTCCAGACGAACGTCGGCACAGTTCCCCCAGAAGTCGGCCCAGGACGCACCTAACCCCCCCTGTCCCCCACTCCTATCTGCTGTCCTCTTTTCGTCTGTCCACATCTGTACGCCGCTCATAGCCACAGTTGCTTCGCGGCGCTAACACGAAAAAAAATACACAAGTGCTTTTACTTATTTTTCGACCGACTTCCTACACTCAGGCATCGGCCGACGTCATATCTCTTGAGCGGAAGTGAGAACATCTTTCATTTATTCACACCACACAAATTGCGGTCTCTTTTGTGTGGTTTGGCTCTAATGTTTGGAACGGCTTACCTTCTGAAATAAGGCGTACACCTAGTCTCTACCCATTTAAAAATAAAAATAAAATTACACTTTGCAACAGAGTTCTCATAGGCGCAAGTGTGGTTACTGTGGTGGTGGCGTACTGTGGTTTGCTCTCCAGTTTCTCTTTGCGTTTTAATTTTCACTTTATTCTTTTTGAAAGTTTCAGAAAAGAAGAAGAAGAAAGAGTTTTAATTGCAGTACGAATTCATTTTCTAAATAGTGTTTCTGCTACACCGCTATTGATTGGAATGACCCTCCAACCTCTCTTGCGATCATTAATGATCACGACTTATACCACAAACAGAACTGCGTAACCCCATTGTTCGACTACTATGTTTCTTTGCTTGTTAGTGTACGTACTTCTGGTACATACATATTGTACGTACATCTATCCCGACATCCACGGTTGTTATGTTTCAACGTCTGAATTTCTTTCTTTCTTTTTCTTTTTGTTTTTCATGTGTTATCACCCCAAGGTAATGTCTGAAAGGACCCATCCAGCATTATGAAATATATAGTAAATAGCTAAGTGACGTACATGAATCACGAAGATAGATTGATTGATTGATTTGTAAAAGAAAAAAATCACGAAGATAGAAGCCTCTAGCATATAATGACTTACATACCACATCGTATCATGTACTAGTATTTTACCTGATGTTTGAAGTTTTTCCTTCAAGTTTTCCACTATCGCCTCCTGTGAATCCGATTTATCGATTATCCGAGCCTGCAGAGAAAGAGAGACAGGTTTGTTAAGAAAACGCTTTTGAACGGCGAAGTCTTCGGCCCAGGCGGCGGGGGTCAAACTTTCATGAGCCGTCGTATCCGTCATGTTGAAAGATACCGAAGTTACCGAAAATACCGCCAGTTCTTTTAGTCGTCGCCCGTTCTGTTTGTTCCAATGAAGCACTTACTATTGGAGGCTCGCTACGTCCGTTCGTGTCTCTTTTGCGTTTGTTCATCTTGCGATTGAGATGTATCATGGACTATTTGTACTGCTCCAATGCGAAAAAAAGCCTCGCCAAAACACCATTGTTACAAGGTTTGTGAAGACAATCATCAGGAATCACTTGCCTACTTTAAATTTTCTTTATATGCTGCTTATGTAGGAAGTAATGGGAACGATTATTACAGTGTATGCCCGCTATCCCCAAAACGCACACGGCTTTGAAGGTCCCATATTGGTACACCACTTGCCGCCGTTAGGAAACATCGCAGCATTTTTGTACAAGCCATTGAATAGGGCAAGCCTATAGTGTTGAAGTCACGTCGACGGCATAAAAGGCAGGTACGCATACGGCGTGTGACGATGTCATTTCTGATACCAAAGATAGCCCTTCGAGGTTCAGACGGGTTTTAAACATTTACGCTGTAGTCTAGCAATTGTCGGGGATACAGCGCTCTTATACAGGAAAAAGACATTTGATCAAATTCATTTGCTAATAATTTTGGCACTCCGAGCTATTTGCTATGCAATATCTGATTCTGAATATCGATTTTGTTTGTCATGATGGCGACATTAATTTAAGGATTCATTCAAGGGGTGAATCAACGAAAGGCAATCCGTCTGCTGGTAGCCTTCTTGAGTGAGACTGGTCTCACAACTGTGTTGTGAACACTAAGTGCGAACTCCATTTTTGTGTGAACTGCTGACACCGTATTTTATAGATCTGTAGTGACCTACATTGTTTTCCCGCTCTATTGATTGAGTGCCCGTGAGAATGTGAGGGATCCCGCTGTGTTTTGTTTTGATTGCTGCGAGGATTTTGATTCAGAGGATGTAACAGCTATACAGCTCTTGCAATGGAGCAGGTGGCACCCATGGTGGGTTGCTGAAAGCTCCAAGGTTTGCTTTATTTTACTAATTTATTAAGCGAGCGTTAATAAATAATATTAACTAACTGATAATAATTAATAATTATTAATTAATAATAAATAATTAAATGACAAAGTGGAAGTGAAAAAGTGGAAGTGGAAGTGACTGAAAATGAAAATTCTGAGAGTGGTAAACAGCTATTGCACAAGCTTGTTTCTGTGTACCTTTGTGTAAGTCGTGCGTTTGTTTTGAAGTATATACTTTTACACTGACTGCGTGCGCCATTCTAGGCCTGTCTGTCATGTGTGCGTGTATGTGTGTGTGTATGTGTGTGTGTATGTCTCATCTCCTTCATTGCCATCCCAATCATGTATTAACCCACACGCACTGACGTAGGGTATTGTAATTCGTGCGGTGAAATACCGCATCCCATCGTCATGCATGTAGCTGTTATTGTTGTTGTTCTATACGTGTGCCTAGTTATGAACTACGTATATCACTCTCCCTGTTGTGCATTTCCTTTTCTTCCTATGGAAGACTCGTAACGACAGCTCAGGGTGGTGTCATTACATGTGCGCATTACACTACGTGCGCGTCATTACACACAGTACGTACAGCCATTTCCATTTCCAGGACTCAGTAGTAGTCCAATTTTCGAACGAACGTCAATTGTGATTTATATGAATTGTGACACCGTTATATATATATATATAAATATATATATAAATATATATATATTTATATGTTTATATTTATATATATGTTGTTTATATATAAATATCCGCTCCCCACTGACTCGTTAAAAACGGAATATTGGGTAATTGTCGTGGGATGTTCCGCTTTGTTTTGCTTATTTGAGCCAGTAGAAGCTATATGGCGGAATCTTGACTGTACTTATGCATACTTAACAATCCTCTTGTTTACCGGGGAAGGATATCTTCCGTACGATATACTTAGCTATAGGTGTGCTTCCAAACCCGATCACATGCCAATAACTGGGCAAGCAGGAACTGTTCACAGCTTCCTCTCTTTCTTTTTTCTTTTCAGCTAACCTAGACAAAGACTTAAACTAGTTCGCAGTACACTTTTAATTCCGCTTACCTTAATCTCTTCCAAGATTTCTTGGCCCGGCTTTTGGTCGTCGGCTGTAGCTTTCTCCTGGGTAGAGTCATCGCAAGCGTCCGCGCTGCACGCATCCATCAGATCACTCTGACACTTCGTTGCCGCTCATCGAACTCTCAGCCGTTGGCGTGCATATAGAGGGAGCCATCGACGCTACAAGGTCGGTGTTCGGAATACACGTTGCGGGAAAAAAAATAATAACACAGACCAGCAAAAAAGAAAAAAAGGGCCACGCCGCTTTACGTCAAAACCGTAACGGCCGATCGACGGAGTGAGGTCTACTACTTTAGATAACGAGAACAGCCGCGTTGTGTGCGCACTAATGGTCGCGTAATTTCGTCGCGTCTGTTCCTCTGGGAGCGCTTGGTCCATGTGGAAGGGCGGTCTGTTTGCGGTCACACCCAGAAATCTGATGGGAATCGTCGTTACTCGGTGACAACGATGACGGCAGTTGTGCTGTCGACGAGCAATGGAGGTTATCGAATAGCGGTAATTGCGCAATAATTGTTCGAATTGACTTTGAGGCGGAGCGTGTTGAATAATAAAGTTAGTGTCCCAGTTCTGCAATCGGGTTGGTGGCTGACGAGTGTTTTTTTTTCTCAGCTCCGCGAAGCAACTGTGGCTATGAGCAGCGTATAGACGTGGAGAGATAGAGAGAAGACAGCAGGAAGGAGTAGGGGGCATGGGTTAGTGTGTCCTGGGCAGACTTCAAGGGGAACTGTGCTGACATTCGTCTGCAAGGTCTCTGGAGAGCCGAGGGAAAACGTCAGACAGCACATCCCGGTGGAAGGATTCCAACCCTCCACCTCCCAGTGTTCAGCACTACATTGGCTACCGATCTTGGCAACGAGGGGATGCCATTGCCCGCTCGGCCATGCCGTCTCTTGTTTACATGTGGTCTCTTCTTTACACCGTAAACACACGCGATCTGGTTTCTATGCCATTCCGGGGGCAATCAACGAAACCTGGAAGGAGGTCGTAGAGCGCAATAACGCTAACCCTCCTGCATCTTATTGGCCTAATGAATCACGTGATTCATTACACCTCACTTGTGTTTCCTCGTATAAGTACATTGCATCGCATTTTCTATCACACATGAGCTTGTCGCTTCACAATGAAAATACTGTTTCAGACTGCAACAGGTAGTCTTGGCTACCTACAGCGACGTCTTGCTCTTGCGCTCCTTCGTATCAAACGCCTTTCCTAGTTGATTTGTGCAACAGATTTAAAGAGATTGAAACATTCAAATAATTTTTTTTGCTAAAAAACAAGCTTTCGGACGGAGTCCGTCCTTCATCAGCAGAAAGCGCCTTTAATTCAGCTCCCGACTACATTTCATCACGTCACGATCACCCACAAGTTAGGCGTGCACTGTACCGTTACAACTATCTTTCAGAAATATTTCGCTAAACAAAAAATGACTGGAATATCCTTCCCATGCACATTGTCGTCACAACTAATCCTGGTCGCTTTAAAACATCACTTCTCCAATATTTAACCTCTAGCTGACCAACTTACAGTGCTGTTATCACCTCATAATCACGTGTTTTTTTTTTTCGTTCTTGTAAATTGTGTAAGCGGTCGCCATGTTAGCCCCTCCATTATGTAATGCCCTCAGGGCATAAACGCCCTAAAAATAAATTAATTAATAGACACGGTGATACAGTTTTCTAGCGGTGTAAAGCAACGAATTGTATAAAGCGTATTATATAAACACAGTGCAAGGTTTAAAAGAAAGCCGCGCTATTTTGTAGATCTTCATAGTTGGAACAACGTCTATCTCCGACGCTATGTAAGAGTATCCGCTGCACTCCTACAGTGCGCACCGTGAACATTATTTGTATCTGGTTAATCCTGTTTGCTGAGTTCCCTAGCGCTAAAGCTCGTATACACACACACAACACACACACACACACACACACACATCACATCACATCACATCACATCGCACATAAAACCCTTATGGCCCTATACAACTATGCAAGTGAAGACAAACAGGCATGAAGAGGGTACCGTCCTTCAATATAATATTAAAACTAATTATGAAAGCGTTTAGGAAACCAGCACTGGACATGCAGCTGACAGAGCAGCACAAGCGCCTTCGGGAAGGTCATGCACGACGTAACAACGGCGTTTCACAAATGAAGACGAAGACCTTTCAGTTTATTAGTCCTTTATCAAAAATCGCGGCCACAAAATAGTCTTCTTTTTAAATGTTAATAGCAAGTTTGACAAGCCTATCGCACTGCTTACTGATATACACATAAACGCACATAAAAATATTTTGCTATGTGAAAGCGAAGAAGGTCTGTTGCGTGTCTGCAAAGTGACTTATAGGCCACGGCTGTCATGGGTTCGCGTAATTATTATTTACATCTTCACGGTGTTTCGTATTCCATAAACCAATTATTGATTGATTTGTCAACGGATAAGATGACGCAATGGTTCGTTGTTGGCGTTTTATTGCCGAACACTCTCTCTGATGGAACGGGCTGGTAGGGGATACATCTGTTCCGTCGCATCGCGGAATCGGTATTACTGGATCGAAACGGTGCACAAGACGCACTTCGTAAAGTGGCAAGGAATGTCCACAGACACGGATGGCCGTTACTTAACACGTTCATTAGGATGTTTAAATATGGTCATATAACTGAGAGGGACAGTCGCATCAGGGACACTTCACCGTCATTTTATGCCCCCTGGACCACTGTACACGGTACACGGCATCAAAAATCTCATGCGAAATAGTGGCATTGTTTCACTCTTATTCCACGGAATACGCGACAAGAGCAGACACCGGATGTTGAGAGTATTCCGGAATGGACCTTTTTCACAATTGCATATGCGCATGCGTATGACTTTGAGGGGCCGTAGAGGATTATCTCCGTCTTCACTAGATGGTGCACTATGGGGACTACAGAAGTGGGGACCAGTGGGGAGACCACACGAATGGGCCCCACTTCGGACCGGTTTTGCTCCTTTGTGCTATCCACATTTGTTTTGACGCGCGCCGAGCATGGTTTGTTGGAGAGACGCTAGGATACGACGCGTATGTGAAAAACGTCCACTCCCTCTCTGGAAAAACGAGAAAACGACACCACCTAAGAGACCAACGAGGCCGTGACCTGGAGAAAAGGAATGCCATGCGTGGCGTTTCATAGAGTCTAGGTTGGTCCTCACTGGTGCGTTTTGACGCACAGGCATCAGTTCCGTTGGCACGCATCCTCAGTGTTCAACGCAGCACAATGCGTTGATATACTGCCACGGAGCTACGTCCGTCGGTTGACAGTGGTCGACACATGTGGTCGACGAAGCCCACCAATGCGGGTTCAGTGCAAGCCCACAGAGCACAGACAAAGGCACAGCGAAGGCACTACCATTGAACATCGTGTTTTAGAGGCGTTTTGTTTGTGTGCTGTGGTGCCTCGATATGGAAGATCCGGAAACGGTGATGCTCAGCGACGCTTCCGCTGTATTTCTTGTGGCCCAACAGAACTTGCAACAGAAATTGCGACAAGGACGCATGTTTTCACGCTGCACTGCCTTTTTGTAATCTAGCCTCGCCTTGTCACTTATTTCGCTGCAAAGCATTTATTGCACTGCAACGCCCATGGCAGAACCAGACACACAAAACCACACAACGCTGCTCCGAAGGCCGGCATTGCTGTTTACCTACCAAATACAAGCTGCGCATGCGTCAGGTTCACCGCTCTGATTGGTCTCCTTGCTGCGTCGAACGCGCTGCTGTGCGGAAAAGTTGAGCCGTTGCGAACTCTTGTATGTCCGTGCGAGGGAGCTCTCTGTTAGCTCGTTGTCTTGGTAACTGACGGACACAGGCCAATCGAAGGGATGCCTGTGCGTCAAAACGCACCAGTGAGGACCAACCTTTACGGTGCGTCTGAGCAGAGAATTCCTCCTCTGAGCGCCGTGCTCTCACTCTCCGTTTAGGGAGTGACGTCACGTTGCCGGAGCTTCTGCGGCCGCGGAAGCAGCGCTAATCTTTAGAATTCGTTTATTTAACATCGGAGGAATAAACTAGCCGTGTAGATTGTCGGCCGATGCTGAACATAGTGAATATAGTGCCTCATGCGGAATGACTTCATTTTCATCGCACATATATGACAACTAGCAACTCATCTTGCGACGAGGAAAAAGACATGGTGGGTGCGGTGATGGTGAATGGACTCGTCGTTGTCGACCTCACAGAGGTGGGCAACGTCACGACTAACACCCTGGTTAACGCGCGTCCAGGGCCGACTTCTAACGGAACTGTGCCGACATATGTCTGAAAGCGTCTGACGAAAAAGACATGCAGTCGGTACTTCTATATCAAACACGCGCCAATAGGCGATTTTAAAAAGATGCGCGCCATCAAGCGCGCGGCGCAAAGCAGCATGGGAGCTTTGAGGCACAGGTACTGCTCTATCGTCTGCTTGGGTTATGGTTCACCTCGGCTGACGCTGCTGCTGCGCACACCAGGAATGTTGTTGTTCTTCTTTTACCTCCTCCTCTGGCCGTCTCGTAATGCTTTAAGGCGCTTGACGTCCCCATGAGCCCTTGCGTGCCACAGGTGGCGCTTTATTTTTGAAGCGTGATGCGATACCCGAATTATTTTGATCCTATCCTATAAATTAATCCTATTTATTTAAATTATTTTAGACACACATTTAAGATAAGCCGTCTCCAGATCCCAGCCCTATGAGTTTGCTGAAGGGCAATCATGTGGTTAGCAACCCTCCTGAAACTATCAATATCTTCGCTGACTATTTCTCTAATGTCTTACACTCAAGACACACCGACCGCTGTGATAGCTTCCTGCGCTTCGTCTCTCACGTTGCCACACATCTCTGTCACTGAACACGAAGTCCGTAATAGTACAGCTGATTTAAGTAAGTACAAAGTGGTTTCGATAACATTCCTAATTTTCATGTTGAAAACGAGCAAGCGAAACGAAGACGGACAGCACACACAGTTTTATTGTCAAGGGCTGTTCATGTATTTTTGCTCCAATGCAAACTGTTCGGTTTAACAGCGCCCTGAGCTCGTTCCATCAATATGGAAGAGTTTTGCCGTTGTGCCCATACACAAATCGGGCACATCTACGTCCATCTCTTTTTACTACAGATCGATATTCCTACTGCCTTGTTTTTCAGATCGATGTTAACAAGTTCTCAGTATGGGTTTACAGCAGGCAGATCAGCTGAATCTAATCTAGCTACATAACCCCATTGTATAGGGCAACGCACAGCGCAACGCTCCCAAGTCGATTCCATCTATTTTGACTTCTCCTTTCCAGAGGATTTGTTCTCGAATGCCTTCGACTCAGTCAGTCATCCTTTACTCTCGAAAAAACAATGTCGATGTGGTATCTCTTTCTATCGGTTACGGGTTAGCTTCTTCTCTTTCTGGAACCTTGAATTACGTGCGGATAAGCGGTTTCTCTTCTGGCTCTAACAAAATGTTCTCAGGTGTGCCACAAGGAACAAATATAGGTCCTCTGCTTTTCTTTCTTTCTTTTTATTTTATGAATGGCTTGCCTGCATGTGTTAAAATTTCAGGTGTTCTTCAATATGCAGGTGATTTAAAATTGTACCCTAAGGTTTCCTGTGTAAGCGATCGACAACTCCTTCAAGACGATGTAGTGCATGCCTGTCCTCAAATGGATTTCCGACGACTCATATGTTGGAACTCGATTGCACCACACGTCAACAAGTGATTGAAATTGTTCAGCAGCGTTTTATTCGAAAGTTTTACGACAGGCACGTTGGCATCCCCACATACTACGACTCTCATCACTGGACTTAACTGGACATCAGTGGACTTAATACGCTGTGTTCTCGTCGCCTATACCATTACTCCATTTTGTTATTTAACGGAGTTCACTCTTTGGCTGATTGTCTGTATCTTCTCTCACCAATTTGCTTTAATGCCCCCCGCGCTAAGGCGTTAAGATACTTCCCTCCTTTTTTAAGTTGGAATGTGTCGCGAGCACTCTTTTCACACGTGTTATGAACTTGTGGTGGCCACCAATGATGACGACGATGTGCCTCTGCTGCCACGCGCTACCTGGCTCATCAGTTCTACCGGCACTGTCCTAGTGTGAGGCCACGGCCATCATCTGCCCGCAGGGACATTCCATCATCGCCGGTCGGGACTCATGTAGAGGAACGCCATTTCCTCTACATTTGGTGACCCGAGCGTGATGTTCTTTGTTCGGGTCACCAAATGTAGAGGAGATGCTGTTCCTCTACATGAGTCCTGACCGACTGTAATAATAACGTTTATCTACAAAATGACATCGACATTTTCGCAAGTTAGAAAGTTTTCTCATCTGCCATTAGGAGCATAAGATTATCATATGTCAAGCTTGCTTTTTCTTTTATTCGGTGTCAGCGCCGCGAAGCAACTGTGGGTATGAGCGGCGTACAGCAGTGGACAGACGACAGCAGGAAGGAGTGAGATCGAGACAGCGGGTTAGTATCAGTCCTGGGCCGACTTCAGGAGGAACTGTGCCGACGCTCGTCTGCAAGGTCTGCCGGAAAACCCAGGGAAAACCTCAGACAGCACAGCCGGTGGTAGGATTCGAACCCAGCCACTCCCAGTCTCCAGCATGACCTTGAGTATACTACCAACGGGCGGATTCTTTTAACCACTCGGCCAATGCCGCTGGTCATGCTTGCAGGGATGCTTGGTTATGTTGTGCATGATGTTGTTCTAGTGCGGTGCAGACTACGGTTGTTCATGGTCACCATAAAAGTAAAAATTGAATTGAACAGCGATCTATATAGAAGCAGTTACGGTTATAGTTACAGAAGTCACGAGACATTTACTCAGCAGTAACTTGTATGTGTCTATTTTTTAGACCATTTTGGAAAGAAAAGGGTGCGACAACTTTTCGTGCCAGGTTTTATATCCTGGTTACTTTCGGTTAGCTTACCTCTTTTTGTTCATCGCTGTCTGGCGTGTAGTCTGCCTATGTGCCACCATGTGGGAACTACATTTTACTTCCCATGTAGGAGAAACGTGAAAGCAGGTACTCCGCACACACACACATACACAGAAAACTGCGAGGGACAACACTACGAGGGGCTTCGTATGTCACGCAATGCTGTGATTTGTTAAAAGGAGTTGTACGCTTCACTATTGAACGAACAGAATTCGACGGACGATGATTGCATGCACACATCTCCTAATTAGATGATGAATGCCAATATCGTTCACCCTGAGATGAATTATCTTTTCTGACGTCGTGAAATCCATGAGATGGGTGAGGCTCCCCAGTGCATGACCGAACGCTGTCAACTGTCCTGAATACTAAACTCAGGCTCCACTCCCAGCTCCACTCCGCTTAGTGTTTCACGTCAATTTGTCTCTATTACGGTAATGTGAATTGGAATTCAAGGATAGTGCGTAGTTTCGACATTCGTGTCACGTCGAGTCAACGGGTCTCCAAATGTCGAAAAACACTCATTCGGATAGCCCTCGGAAATAGTGTAATGTTTCGGCGATTCGTGGCTTCGCAACAACGTGCGAGTAATAAAAATGGGAAACCGAACAATAATCACTTTTTTTTATTGCACGTTAGACAATTATGCTCAAGCGATTCAGCTCTTAATATCTTGAAGAAAGTCTATCACGTATTCTTAGTAGCCTTGTTCAGCTTCACGGCCAGGTGTTCGTTTAAGCGACAGTTAGGGGTTACATTACGTTATTCCTGATGCCAGGTTTTGTGCCGGTTGAGCGACACATCATCGCTGAGTCGTCATCAATCTCAAGAAATTCTGAAATGCACGTGGCGTCAGTTGTCTGTTTCTTCAAAATATATCTAGACAAAATGTATTATGTTTCCTGTGTTTTCTTTTAATTTTTTTATAAAGGACAACGGTTACATTATTTTTGTACCGCTCTGCAGATTTGGGAATTAGGTCTGACGACTTTTCGGAACGAAAAAATGGCAAATGGCCCTGATACAATGATCGAATTCGTATTTTAACTGTAATTTATAATTTCACGGTAAATATTCCCTCTTGTTTTAACGTAGAACAGAGACGCTAAATGGCGTATCTTATTTAGTCACTCTAACATAAACAATGTTTGTTCTGTTGCGGGACTGTAAAGTGAAATTTGACCCCCCTGTTTCTGTGTGCGATCTGGTTGTGTTTGCCTGTGTGATGCCGCACACACTACTTTTAGAATCACAAGAATTACATGGACAATTCTTCAAAACATCGAAGAAACAGTATCCCAAAATACTGTCAACGCCCTCTGTTTGCTCTTCTCCCAACCATATCGCACGGCGTGTGTTACGTCTGGCGAGGTTTGTGTATGCAAAAAAGTTCATTTCCTGCCGAAATTGAACAGAACTTCACCTGACAGCGATGCCAGGTACCTACTGTAATGTTCGAAGATATACCAAGTGTGCTCTTTCGACAAGGGACGTTGTGTGCCACAAGATTCCAACGGATAATGCGCGGTAAAGAAAGTGGTTGCAAGCGCTTGGTCAAGACATCCGTGATCCACTCCGTATTTGCTCAACCCATTTCTCTGGCGAGTCGTACGAAATGGTAGCAGCGGACGGTCGAAAACGTCACGAACGGACCGTAGTCCGGACACCAGTGTTTCTCCTTGTGACGTCTGACGATGCGAACACCAGTGCACACGAGGTATGTATATTTACCGATACACAGGAATAATGCATATATACGAGGGGTGCTCAAGTCAAACCGGAACTTTCTGTCTCCTGAGTGTACAAATGGCTCGCGCTACTTCTTTTTCGTCATTTTCACGCCCGACAGGCCTCCGCGTTCACCACGTGGTGGTCCAAAGTTTGTGAAAAACAGAAGACACATGCTGGACAAGATGGCCGACAACGAGGTGAGCGCGCACATCGAACAGCGAATTGTCATGAAGCCATTGCGTTTCTCGTGAATGAAGGCATAAAGTCATCTGAAATTCACAGAAGACTTCAGGCTCAGTATGGCCACGATACACTTAGCCGCAGCAAAGCTTTTGAGTGGTGCAAACGGTTCCGAGACGGCCGTACATCAGTGCAGGACGATCATGGCCAGGGCGGCTCAGTGCCCAGTGTCAGAGTTCCTGAGAACATCCAACTTGTGGAGCGCTTGATCCTCAAGGGCCGACGGATAACATGTCTCGAACTGGCTCGAAAGACGGACCTTTCTGGGGGAACGTTGACTATCATTCATGAACACCTCCAGTTTCGGAAAGCCGGGTCTCATCGGCAAAGGGGTCCTCATCCTACAGGACAATGCACGCCCGCATACCGCGCATCTCACGACACGCACCTTGCAGGAACCTGGCTGGGAGTTGCTGCCACATCCCACTTACAGTCCAGACCTCGCCCCCAGCGATTTCCATCTCTTCGGGCCACTGCAGGCGTTCCTTGGGGGCCGCCACTTCAGCTGCGACGAGGAGGTCAAGAATGTGGTCCGATCATAGCTGCTACTCGCCTGTAAGGATTTCTACGTTGCTGGCATCCAAGCCCTCGTGAAACGCTGGGACAAGTGCATTAGTGCACCTGGAGATTACGTTGAAAAATAAAATTAATTTCTCGCCTGTAAGTTCATTTTACGTTTGCGAAAAATGAAAAGTCCCGGTTTGACTTGAACACCCCTCGTATATAAACAAATACAGACGACGGAAGCTTTCTGCCTGCTTCTCGGAGTTGAACTGCACAGTGTGAGATGTCCCGCAGACAAAATTAATTCCGCTTTTATGAAGCATCTCAATTTGGGCGTATTAAAGACTGAAACGGAGTCCCCAGGGTGAACATAATGCGGCCAACACTGCAGTCCCTACGCTCGCTTCGCCCGGGACACCCGTTCTTGTCCGCCATCTTGGAAGTTCGGTGCTCCACCTGTAGTTCATTGGAGTCGCCAATACGGTTGAAGCCTGCTCTACGACTTCCTAAAAAAAGAGAGGGAAATAAAAAAAATACAGAGCAGATTTTGCTCACGCATTGTCATGTTTTGTAACGACGGTACATCAGTACCAGGACTACCTGTAGATTGGAACCTAAATGGAACCTCGGGGACAGCGTTGATCATATCCAATTTAGTAATCAAAATCATTTTCTGGGACATAAGGAACGCGCATAACAAATGCACAGCAATATTAACCAAACAGGCAGGGGTTTTTCTGTTCCTCATGCATTGCGTCTATGGTAGTACGCGTGAGAAGTCTGCGTTACGTTTTCCTGAAAAACGTATAGGGAAATGTGTCGGGAAGGCAACACGTGATCGAATCTGCCCGCTCGGTCAGCTGTGCAGTATTTCGTCCTTGATTCGCAACAGTGTCATACAAGAATATGTGTATCAAGTACATAAACGTCACATGTAAATGTTAAATGTGATCAAAGACGTATGTCGGCACAGTTCCCAGTGAAGTCAACAGGGATGCAGTTCCCCTCTGTGTTACTCGTCACGTTGCCCGCCCTATCGAGGCCGACTACCGCAAGCAGTATCTGTATAGTATCTGCAGTACCACCATCACTCGACAGTCTGCAGAGAGGAAGACGAAGAAGCTCGCCGGCGCGCGTTATGCTGCTCACCATACTATATGTCTCGATCAAATCACTTCACGCTTGAGCGTCGTCTATTGTTCTCGTCCTCTTAGCTCCCGCAAGAAATTGGCAAAAGTGACAACGAAACAAATACGGAGAGAACGTAAAGCCGGCTTCACCTGCACGCACGTACTTTGGAACCTAATAGCGAATTCGGGTGGTCATTTCGTAGCAAAATGGCCGAGCGCTCGGAAATTGCTAGGTCGGCGACCGAGCTGGATCACGTGACCGTTGCCACCCGAACATGATTGCTAGGAATCTAGCGGTTTTAGGAACTTGGATCACGCTAGGGGCGTCGCGGTCGCAAATCTTCGAGTTTTGTCGTCTGCTAAACCACGTGGTTTGAACATGGGGGCCAATGAGGGCACTCGCCACCGTTGCAGTGCGGATGTGACGACACCGGATACAGTTGAGCAATCTGCTGCTCGATCGTTTTGAGACCGGGCAAAAAAAGTGCTAGCTAGCAAATTCCGAGCGATCGGAAAGCGCCACGCGAACATGCGATATTTGCTTCGTTTTGACCAAGCGAACATGACTGCTCGAGATCTGGCAAGAAAGTTGCTCCGAAATGACCCCCCCGAATTCGCCATAAATGGAACCTCGAAGATAGCGTTAACCATCGACAAATTTGTGTTAAAGATCACCCTTGGTGCTCAAACATCGTACCTCTAGACAACAAACGCAGAGCGGTATCAACAAAACGAACTACAGGCGATTTTGCATTCCTTATGCATTGCGCCTATGGCAGCATGCAGGTGAAGCACGCTTTAAGTTTTTGTCACAGAATTCTGGTCGTGTCCATTCTGATCAAGCCCCATGTAGCCTTTCCAGCAATCAGTGATTATTACAGTCTTCTCTTCTACATCGTTTGTGATTTGCGATAGTAATGTTATAGCATCGCGCCTGTTGTCCCGACAAACTTCTAATTGTGGTCATATGGATGTCAATCATGCCAATTACCCATGTCCCGTCTACTAGACTCCCTCTATTGAATTTTACCCTCCCAATTTTGCACTCATCTACTTCTACGTCGTGGCCGTCGGCCCCAATCTTCTCCATGTCGGAATAGTTAGTTTTTAGAACATTACCACACAGCTCCCTGTAATAGTTGTATCAATCTGCGGCCGTTTCTCTGGAGCTACGGAGCTAGATTCGTGTTTCCTTCTGTATGAACAAGAACTTCTGAAAATTTCACGCTTGTAGTAGACATCGTTCTGGTGATAGCCGGAACAAAAATGAACGCTCCGCTTTACAAACCTACAATTCCACTTCTTCGCCTCGCTCTTCCTTGCTACGATGACGAGATTGCGTTCATATATCTGGATGTGGACCGGGCCGGGAACTTTTCATCACGGCCTGGTTGCCTTTAGTACTGTAGGTGTCGGAGGGCCTTTGCCAACTCTACAAGAGCTTTTTGTCACTGATATCACCACTTCGTGGAAGTAAATACCTATTTAACGAGTAACTAACTACCTGAATTGAATTCTAGTTTCACTAACTTTTCTTGTAACTTAAAGTACTGTCGAGTCAAGGGATGTAGTTCCGTATCGGGACCACTGGGCTTTTTAAAGAATAAAATCAATCTTTTACGTGAAAGAGGAGCTAATTAGTAACGAAATTAAACAGGAATGACCCTCGTATATTGCGTGACACGTAGAAAAATTAAATTTTTTCGCCCGTTTCTTGAAGGCGATCCGCCATCTTTACTGAGGACCTTCTGACCTACCCGAGGCACAGTCTCGACGCCCGCACCGCCTAGTGCGTGCCTTGGGGAAGCAGCGCCCCTCCACAGACCCCCCAATCTGTAGAACCTAACCTAGACTAACCTTATTAAAGTGAGGTGATTTAGCCGGATTCAACGACCTTACCTCTTGCAAGATGTCAAGCTTCGAGTCCGTTAGGCTTAGCATTCCCGTGTCTCTCCTGCGCTAAAAGTGAATCAGGTGGGGTTGTTGAAATGCATATAAAAAAAAATCTTCTATTCCACAGAATATTGTAATTCTTATATTTTTAGATTCAGTATATGACCTTCTTCCACTTCTATGCAATATTTACCTTCCTAACGCTATCACTATTTTTTTTTAAACGAGTGGTCCCGGTACGGAACTACACCCGAGTTATGTAGCTGTAGCTGTAACTTAATCACATTTTTTAGTAACTTAACACAACTCTGCTCGTGAGTGTACCTGGCGCCTCCTTTGCAGGAATACTGCTGATTCACTGAGATCGAGCGAAACTGCACGACATGACGTCTTCCCTCGAATATTTGAAGGACGGAATAATCAAGTATCAGGGAGCTATTTCTAAATGACAATTGGTTCCGAGCCTGTCACCGATATGCGTCTCAAGCTCAAATAACAATATCCCCCGTAGGGATGCATAGTAAAGAAAGGGTGGGGCCGCCAAACATATGGGAGCTTGTAGGTGGTCTGAATATATCACTGCGTGTTCTTCCGTAATTCAAATCAACTGAATTCCGTTCAAATCAACTGCTTTTACTCACGCAAAAACAAGCCTTGCGCAGCACTTGAGGGCGCGCGCAAGGTACAGTGGGTATCTTGAGTGGC
Organism: Ornithodoros turicata; assembly: GCF_037126465.1. Lineage (NCBI taxonomy): Eukaryota > Metazoa > Arthropoda > Arachnida > Ixodida > Argasidae > Ornithodoros > Ornithodoros turicata. The sequence goes on along the minus strand of NC_088205.1, from coordinate 55,503,082 downwards.
GAAGCAGCATCGCCTGATTCTCCATGTGACAGTACACGTGCGAAGTCGCAAAGTTTAAAATGTTGTTACCCAACGTGTTTTTTGTTGTTTCGGCACGCACACGTTTTACCCCTGCCTTTCTTCTTCGTTGGTGGCTGCAGTAAAGCACGTAGTAACCCGGCGCCAACCACTGAAACTATATCGGCTGAGCGAATGGGCGGGTTCTCTCCCTCATGTATCCCACAATACCTTGCCCCGGCCTCTCGCGGAGCTGCTGCGTGTAAAATCAACCGACCGATTGTTTTTTTTTTCTTTTACAGCTATCCGTGATGAATGTTTGTACCTTGAGTACGTACGAAACACTTTATTAGTGTCAGAATATATGGGACTGATTGGTACATGGTTTGGAGCGCAACACACACATGACGCGACTTCGATGTGTGTGTTGTCTCATCCTGTGTCGCCTCGCTCCAAGTATTAGTGGCACTAATCCCACCAAGAGTACCTTAGAGTGTTCCAACCCATCACGTTAATTACACCGCAATGTATTTCCCTTCAGTCGACCTTTCCGCATACAATCTTAGGTTGTTATACTCACTTGGTTACGTTGGTTCAAGTTGGCAGGTTCTACTAGTAGAACAGTGTCAAGTTAATAACTACTTCACTTTTAGAGAGCTAAAAATGCTTTATTTGTCCAACGCTTTTCAATTTCAATGTGTTGCACGTGGTTCTAGTTATTTGATTGCATATTAGCACGGTTTCTCGGTTGTCCATAAAATTAATTTGATACTCATCACCCGTTTGTTTTTGTCACACAAGACGCTATTCAGTATGCGTGCCTATTTTCGGAACTGCGTTACGGGCCTGTCCTAGTACATTCGATAGTGCTTTTAATTGATTTTTCGATAAATACAATCACAAAATTTCAAATATATTCATATGATTTGCTTGTGCTCAAAGTATAAAGTTGGGCAATGATTGATGTGCAACCGATGAACGCTCGATGTTCCACTAAAGAATAGCTTTGCGCAGTCTGTTGCAACGATGTGCACTCGGAAAGTTGATATACTGCAAACTGCCGGTAAAAATTCGTGCCACGACAGGAAAACCGGCGACGAACTTCGGCCAATCTATGCTGCCCGGAGAGGTAGGAGGGCGCCTAGAAATTCAAGAAAGAAATTAAGTTCGATGTCCTGGATAGTATACGCATCATAGAGCTGAAATAAAAGTTATCGCAGTACGAAATGTTGGAATGAAAATCTGGGAAGTTTTCACGTTAGTATTTGCGGAATGCGGGTTCTACAAGCACCCAGGTATACTTCACAAAAGAAAAGGAGGCACAGTTAACCTACAACATGGAACTAACAAGTCCCAGTCCCGAGTACAGTCTCGAGTAAATTGTGCTGTTCATAGCGGCCAGAAATGTGAGCAGCAGAGATGCGCCGTAATGCATTGCAAAAGTAATACATATATTATTATATCCCGACAATGAGGGAATAATGTATAATGCATTTATGTTTTGGCCGAGCAACGCGTAATGGGGTTACTCATAATTTGGGTTGAAAGGCGGTTAGGAATAGACGGTTTCAGGAAATCCCAGTGCTCCTAGCGCACGCGCTCCATCCTTACTGTTATGGGAGAAGGGAGAATGGTCCTTCATGTTTCGTTTTTGCTGACCTGGACACGTCGTGGACAATGCGATGAGAGAGGAGAAACTGGAAGAGGTTGGCAGACCTTTTCCTTCTTTCCGATAACACGAGTTCCCACAGTTCAAAGCGGCGCTAAGCACTCTGGGGTTTTCTGAAGTCGTCTATTGCGGCCTCGTACCGGCACGGAAAATCCCAAGCCAGCTTTGTCACGGACAGGGTGTCGAACCGAAACGTTTTTCGTTCCGGTTTTCGTTCCGGTTACATCATAAACGATCCGGTACCGGTTCTGCTCCGGAGCAAAAAAATAACGGTTCATACCGGTTTCTAACCGGTTCCGCTTCTGCTGGGAATATTTATCCCCACAAGAAAAAAACAATGTTACAAAATGTAAACCCGTTTATTGCGCATACATGGTATTTAATATTAATAGACAGCTGTGAAATTGGTAGCTCCTGGTTCCTGTAGGTTACTGTCTGTTCAAATAGGCTTTCTCCTTTCTTGAAGCACATGCTACAAACGGACTTGTTTGTCGTGATGTCATACGTAAAGTACTTTCTTGCTGGGTTGGAGCAATCGCGTCCCATCTGAATGTCTGTTGCTACTGTCCAGCCAGCAAGCACCACGGCACGAGTACGACGCAAATCGAGGAACAGCTTCACTCACAAACGCGCTCGACGGCTCCGTTTTATTTTCTTCGTGTCCTGTCCACAAAAGAGTTGACACTTTGCACGGGCTTGCCCTCGCGTACACGTAAATGTATTCAACTTAGCTGCTCTCAAACAAGGGACGCGTTGCGCGACATTACCGATAAAGAAGCCGTTATGCAGCCCCCTTGGGTCGCTGTTTAGTTGAGGAGAGTTTGCGGGGATCAAATTAGAGCGAACAGTACGGCACATTGCTAGAGTGTCACATGTACCTCTAAGTCTGTGTGCGTGCGCGAACGATAAACCATTACAAAGGGGCCTAAGGGTCATAGTATACCGACATACATTCCACGGTAACCGTAACCCTCGTATGGTACCCATGACATGACTTCAGTGCACACGACGTCTGTTTCATTCGCCTATCCGTAGTACAAACCGGCGAAGTTTTTTTTTTTTTTTTGGACCGAAAACCGTTAAATATATTTTTCGGTTTCCCTCCTGAGCGAAAAAAACGTATACGGTTTCGATTCCGTTCCGGTTCGCACCAAAATAGCGTTTTTTTCGGTTTTCGGTTCCGGTTTTCGGTTCGCTCCGACACCCTGGTCACGGATGCGGTCACCAAGACGGAAGACAAAAGCCCGAGTGCCCAAACCACCTATGCTCTGCAGTAAATCTGATCTATGATTGCTCTTTTGGATTCTGTAATTGAATATCATCATCATCATCATCATCATCAATCATAATCATCAAATAAAGTTGTTGTGTGTGTTGCCTTCTGCATAACTGCTATCGTCCCTAAGAAAAACGAAATAATTCATCGATTTTGCAGAAACGAATTCTATCACCGGTAATGTGAAGGTCTCTCCACAGGACGGGCTTCACACACCACGGAGGAATATGTTAGAGACTTCCGCCAAAATTTAATGCCAAGGTAATGTTATTACTTCATGAATGTAATGACAGCAGAAGCATGAGAAAGTAATGAGCAATGTTATCCATTCCTTTCAGACACTGTAATATGTCATGTCAATGCATCACAAAACAAAGATTAGCCTCCCCTCCCCCTCTGGAATGAGGAAGCACGACCATGAACGTACCCCGTTTTTGCGAATGTAGCTACAATGAGCACGAGCCTCTTCGCTAGCTCCTTCTCCGCTCCCGTTGGCGATGAATTCCCTCTCTCCAATATGCTGCCGAAAATGCACTCCACATCATCATAGTGAGCTGCTCTATCCGTTCCGCGGCGTCGAGTGGACGGAGCGTGATCGAAGATGTAAGCGAAGACGTCGTTTCCTTCAACGGCTAAAGAGTGCGCGAAGTGATACACCGGGCAGTAGTAGACAACGTCACCGTACGCAGCGCTCAGATAATCCACTTGTGACGGGTATCGGCGTTGATATTCCTCAATTATTGCATTTGGATTGATGATTCCCATAATTCGAAACAAGGATTGCAAAACTGGATGCAAGGTGCGACTATCGCTGTCTCCGTATAGCGCTGTGAGGATGCGCATAGCCAAGCTGCCTTCATCCGCAACGTTCCCTGCAAACCATAAACCTATGAAACCACCGTATTTATACGGATTTGGCAGAATGCGCAAAGATGGATGCAGCAAATTTTTGCGTTATTTTTTTGCCTTGTGGCTATGGACCTCTGGAACAACTGAATGGGAAAGTCCAGCCATTGGGTTTTGTTCTAGGAATGTGGCCGTTTTCAGTATTTGGACGTGCCGCTCGAATGGCACATTCCGCCCAATGAATTTCTTGCACAATTTCTTGCAGTGTGAGAGGTAAAGGATACTTAACGTCGTAAACAACGACAATTGGCTATGATAGAGCACAATTAGGGACGGCGAACACGGATAAGACTCAAACGCCCAGAACTTAACGAATTCAGACAACTCAGAGATTCCTGGCGTAGCACCTCTTTTCCCTTAATTGTTTGGATACTTCACGTATTTAACGCACAAGGCTCGTGAAAAGCGAAGCTTTAACTCGAAAAATTACACCATCACCATCGAGTGAAGACGACCGTTCCACGCCTATATTTCTAAATGCATGTACCGTTTGTGCATGCAGTATAACCCACTGCTGAGATCCACCAAGGGTCCACATTCATGGTATCACATATTGCCGTAGTCAAATGCGGTACATGGAGAAATCTGACTCACGCTCGGCTGTAACATGTACTATAAATTGTCCGTTAAAAGCAGCTGTGATACCATCATAAAAACGCTAAAAATATGGCTTCGTACGTGCCGTGGATTTTTCTAAATGGTCCAGAAAAGGGGTTTGTACTAGTGCAGAATTGGAAGGGTCAAAATATCAAAAGGAAGGGGCTAGATAAAGCGGTATTGTATTATTTGCTACTGGGAAGATGAACGCCGTCTTACCAAGTAGTATTTGCTTATGTGTGACTGTGAGCTTCTGCGCGAGCTGAACTGGAGGTTTTGGCAAGAGTTCGCTGGCAAAATGCGGGACGAAGGTGGGCTTTCCAAGCATGCCGGAACGTTCTACTATGGTAGATGCATTGACTCGCTTCAGGCAGTCGAGAAGGTTTTCTATGTTCATTTTCAGAACGACTTGGCGCTCCGAACAGCGGGTGGCGACGGCCAAGTTCCTCACATTTTCTGTTGACAAGTTGGTGTTGTCCCTGTAACTGCGTAAAGATATACCTTATTAAGAAATGTATACATTGGTAAAGGAGCAAACACGAAGGGACGACGAACACAAGCTTCCATTACACAATAAGCTTACTTCCTAGAAACCAGCTGCTGAAACAGTCACGGAAAAGGGGAAGGGAAGAGGTTCCCGAGCTAGTAATGCTATGTCTTACTGTCCCGATAGTGATTTTTTTTACTGGGAAAGCAAGGTCGAAGCCAAGCTCAGGACCTGTAGTCTTAATTGGGCTAAGCTTCGAAAATTTATCTTTATCGGTTGCTTTGCTAATTTTCTGTATGATGGATGAGACCTAGTGAAGCGTTTCCCGGCTTTTTGCCTCACGCCTCCCCCACAAGTGCAGTGGAAAATAAATTACGTTACATTTAGGAAATAAACTTGCGTAGTGGAGCCAGTGATCGCAGTGTGTTTGTCTCTTCCTGTCGACGGGTTTGCTCCTTCAACACTGAATATATACAACAGGCCCTTGTCTCTCCTCTTGTGTGCCGAAATTATTTTCAATTGCGGATGCCAAAGCTTGTCTCATTCGCTGAAGACACCCCTACAGCTGTATAGCTAGCACGTAGTACTACATTGGAAATGTGGAACACCTTATGGCTCAAACTGATGCACAATATGACGTTGTACTGGATGAAGCAATTTAACATAGGTCAATCACAACGCCCGGTTTCATACTTGAACTGAATTTTATACGGGTAGTTGAAGGAAAGGCACCAATAGTGGAATTCGTACCCACACCCTCTGATTGCCGGTCAGAGATGCCACCAATTACACCATGCTACCCCCTCGTCAACGTACCAAGCCAACGCCACCTAGATACAGAAGGCCTGCTTATTGCCTCCTCTCCCTCCTTCACTACGTGAACATATAAAGCCAGAATTCGTCTGCTACTGCTGCGATTCGCCGTCCTGCGCATTCAAGAACTCGCAAATGATTGCACCTAACTTTGAACCTGCAGACTTAAATCTGTAGACGAAACGTGCAACACGCTTTCGAGAAAGATGTGGGACCATTTTGCGCTTCCCTTTAAAGTTTTTTTTTTTTTTTCATTTACTTCGCGGGGACGTTCAATCTCTACTCGCAGACGACGTCGGTTCGTCTCCATGGCTACGACTGCTGAAAGCACGTTCGTGATTGACTATACGGCCATTGGAAACACGATCCTGATTGACTGCCTCTTAGTTTTTACGTCACATCGACGAGCGACCCTATGTGGTGTTGACTAAGCCACGCTAGGAAACAGGGAGACATGCACTCACCCTCAACACATTCCCTCTTACATTGTTGCCAGTCGCTGCCACGTTCACACAGACGAACACACTCGTTGCGAGCGGCATCTTTCTAATTTAACCCTGAAGTGGATGAGACAATTAAACATATGAAGACAAACACAACACAAGCCTCTCTTTAATTGCGTCATCCACTATCGCGTTACATGAGAAAGATGCCGCCCGCCTCGAGTGTGTTTGCGTGTCTCCGTGTTTCCTAGCTTTGTACGTTGGAGATAGGGTATAGCTAGTCAGAAAGTGCTACTGCGAACGCACATCACGGGGCACGAACTGAAGAAACTCAGTAAGCATTTCGGACACGTTTTATTCTATGCACACGGATACAGCAACGGATGTGTAATGTGGTAATGGTAGTGGAAACGAACCTTTATTGAAAAAATAATAATGATAATAATAATTGGGGGTTTACGTCGCGAGACGACTGAGATCATGAGCGACGCCGCAGCGGTCGGTCTGTGGATTGCTTTTGCCCAGCTGAGGGTGCTTTAACATGCCATGAAAGCTCATCACACGGCACCCCGTATTTAACGTCCCTCGCGGAAGACGGCATGTCTAAGCAACTTGTACCCTGCCACCAAGATGCTAGCGTCCTCGGCCGGGTTCGAACCCGCAATCTCGGGATCAGAAGGCGAACACGCTACCGACTGAGCCACCGAGGCCGGTCTTTATTATTATTTATTATATTTATTTATTTATTATTATTAACAAATGACTAGTCATTTGTTCAATGAAGGGTGGCTGCTCTGTTTGAGAACTTGTTGTCTTCATCCCCTTTTCCCTGTCTCGGGTTACCATTCCGTTGTTATGTATCAGCTCGCCTGCGCAGCTAGCCCTTCTACCCTCTTAAAAATGAACTTCACCGCATAGCATGCTCCTAGCCAACCATCATCTCACATGCAAAAATGGGAAAAGTCCAGCACTCGCAAGTGAATAGGGTAAGTATGTAACGAAATTGAAACATTCAAATAATTTAGTTTACTAAAAAACAAGCTGTCGGACGGAGTCCGTCCTTCATCAGGTGCGATACATTTAACACTTAGTACAGATACTGTACCAAGTGTTAAATGTATCACACCTGAGGAAGGACGGACTCCGTCCGAAAGGTTGTTTTTTAGTAAACTAAATTATTTGAATGTTTCAATCTCGTTAAATACTTATCTCAACCATCATCTCAAATGATATCGTTATCTGTCCTAATTTGTTGAAAACGGGAAGTGTACGCCTTTCTTGTGACACTTATGCTGTTCATAATTGTCACAAAAAAGGCGTACGCCTCCCGTTTTCAACAGATCAGGGCAGATAACGATATCATTCGAGATTATGGTTGGCTAGGAGCGTGCTATGTGGTGAAGTTAATTTCTAAGAGTGTACCTTTCACACGGATACAGGAACGGGTGAACATACTTACCGTCGAAAAGGACTCCCACTCAACAGGATAAACCGTTCTACGGATCTCGTTAACTGGGAAAACAGCATAAGGTATCCAACCGATGTGGCTCCGCTTCCGTGACCCATCAGCACGATTTTGGAAGCGTTTCCGCCGAAGTAGCCGATGTTCTCCCTGACCCACTTCAATGCCGTCAGTTGGTCGTAGATGCCTAGGTTTCCTTTTCCCCGAGGCCGAGCTCCCTTTGCGAACCCTAGTGCTCCAAGGCGATAGTTAGGAATCACTACCACGATGTCTCCTATAGCAGCCAAGTATGAACCGTCGTAAAGCTGTAATTCATATCAAATCGGTTTATGTCCGGCAGATAATTATTATAAGAGTTACTCAGCTTCAACCGCAGTGGTTATAAAACTATACACAGCAAGCTATACAAGGGGCGTCCCAGAAGTTCTCGGCCCGACACAGGACGAGTGCGCGCACAGACATGCAACATTATCATGGGACACAGACATTCTTCAAAGACAGGTGCCACCAGAAATAGCGCGTGGCGCACTACACGGCTTTCCGGTGACGGCCAACTCGAGACGATGTCCGCAGTTGGGCTCAAAGGGAGAAAGTGAAGGCACGTGATGTCATCCAACATTTGTCTCGAAAGGGCCGAAATCCGTCAAACGTCGACTATATGGCGGTTACGTTGAGGGACGATGTCGTATCCTATACAACAGGCTGAAGAAGCTGGCAGCAAAATTCAAGCGAGGACGGGACGGGCGCGAAGACGAGCCCCGTCCTGGCAGTCCTGCGGAAGTCGCCGCACAAGAAAACATCCGCCGAGTGCACGATAAGGTCAGGTCATAACCACCACTTCGGTAGGTCACGCTTCCGGGTTGCCATATAAGCCAAGGGACGCGGCTTTCCCCGGCGAGGGGTTCGTTCCATCAGGAAGACGCGCCTCACACCGAGTTGCTGTAGCGATGACAGCAACTCACTCCTATGACGTTCGCGTGGTCAACCATACTCGTCAAATCTCGCACAGCCATTTGTTCCCCAAAATGAAACAGGCGCTCTCTGATGTCCACTTTACCAGTGATGGTGGCGACATTGAAGCCATGACCTTTCTTTTTTTGGAAAGACCAAACTTCCGACTTATATACAGGGTGTTTCACGAAAATCCCCCGGCTGAATAATTCGTGAACAGGTAGCGCTAGCGAAGAAATTTCTTTTTGGTAAAGATCCTTGGGACATCGGCTATGAACTGAATACTGAGCGGCTCATTTGCATACGCTCACTAATTAAATAAACATCCTATTTTTAAATTTTACTACGCACGCTTACGGAACCTCTGGTTTTACGCATCGGGACCTTCAGTGAAAAATATTGCAAGAAAAAAACCGCGTCGACACTTAGTGATTTTTTCGAGTAATTCATTGGTTTCGGTTTACATATTTCTTGCGCGGAGCAGCGCAATCCACAATCTAGCGCAATCTAACAATTTTGTCAGTGAAATTAATCAGTCAGTTTTTTTAATTATAAGGATTAGAGCCAAAATGTCAATGAGAAGGTTGTAGCGGGCGATACAACCACACGAAACCCGCTGATTGCAACTTTGTACCTCTGACGGATCATTTTTTTCCCGGCTCAAAAGACTAACTTTCCGGTTTGCAAAAAACCGACGCGGGACCTGTGGCAGATGCGCGAGGAGCGCCGGATCACAGCGCTCTCGAGCGTCCTGTTATCGAACGATAGTCACAGTTCTCATTGACATTTTGACATTTTGGCTTGACATTAACTGCTCGCGCGTCTGCAACAAGTCCCGTGTTGGTTTTTTGCAAACCCGAAAGCTGGTCTCTCGGGTTTGCGAGAGAACAGAACGGGAGATGTTCCTCGTTGAAAGACATTTAATGTTTCAAAAACCCCAAAACGCGCACGTGTGTTGAAATATCCATCGCTGAATTTCGCTATACAAATGAGCCGAAACAAGAACTACGCACTTTTCGAGCGCAGAAAGAGCGACAGGCAATCGACGTGACAGGGCCACGTGGTTTGGGAAGATGGAGCTGATTGGCGTAGGAGCTATTCTGTTGGCCAGATAGACAGCTCGCAGACCCAGATAAGGCGAAGGTCGCTTCATTTCTGCGCTCGAAATGTGCGTAGTTCTTGTTTCGGCTCCTTTGCATCGCGAAATTCAGCGACCGATATTTCAACACACTTGCGCATTTAAGGGTTTTTTCAACATGGAATGGCTTTCAACGAGGAATATATTCCGTTTGGCTACATCGCTTTTGCGCGAAATCGCATGATTAAAGAGTTAATTAATGAATTTTAAGTAATTAGTGATCTTGTAGTTACTTTCTTCGACAGAATGCTTCGAATGCCCGCCTGGCCATATAACTCAATTGCATAAACGGCATCTATTTTGCTCTGCTAGTTTTTTTAAATAAAAATTATATAACGAATAAAAAACACCCTGTATATATATATTCTTTTTCACCAGGATCCAAGCACTCAAGCATCCATGGGCGAAGTATGTGGACGTTACCGGGGACTACGTTAGAAGGTAACATTCGTTTATTCACCTGGGACGCTTCCATAGGACAGGTGTTTCCGTGTGCATTTCACTTGATTCTGCCATAGCTCGCCGTTTCGACTCTTCGAAACTCACGATCACAATCATCTGATAAGGCGTGATTTCGTGCCTTGCTACGAACTCACGTGAAAGTCGACATGGCTGAGCTCGATCATGCAGCATATTAGTGCACTCAGCGAATAACATCACACTTGTAAACAGAGCAGGTGTGATGTTATCTGGTGAGTGCGCCAACATCCGGCATGATCGAGCACATGGATACGCCATGACGAACTTCACCTGAGTACATAGCAGGGCCCGAACTCACGCCTTGTCAGTTGATTGTGATCGTGAGCTTCGAAGGTCCGAAACGCCGAGCTATGGATTCTGCACTGCACCTTCAAGAGCAAGACTGAAAATGTGGGGTGCCTGTACACACTTCATACGCCGTGTGTGCATGTCACGTCACGTAAATATTCGTCTGTGGAAGATCCAAAGAACACAAAGAACACAGAACAAAGAAGAACAAAGAACACACGCGGTCCTCACGATGTCCCCAAAGTGTCATCGTGTCCTCGTCCTTCGATATGAATCCAGACAACGTCCTGAGGATGATACTCGCGGATTGTTCACGGTGAGTCATTCAGGTACGTCCTGTGCGCGTCCCTGTGGGTAACTGGCTGGATGAGCAATATTTTGTTCAGTTTACCTGCTAAGACTCCCCAAATATGGAGTGATACATTTGTTTTGTTGTTTGGGTCGGTCTCTGGGGCTGAACGGCATTCGTCATAAACAAAGGGCGGTCCTGTGTAAGACTTTTCTTCCCCAAAAAAGGTGACTTTTCTTCCCCAAATTCCTCATACTGTGGCGATGTCTATGACACATGGAGCATTTACCGCGAAAAAGGCAGAAGTGCACGATTCTGTTGCACTGTTTTGGACCTTCCAAGATCCTACCGAATGTCTGAAACCAAAAGCAGTAAGAAACACAGACTTTACGCCGATGGAGAGTTAATACCCTAAGCAATTCCTCGTTTGTTGTATTATTTGTTTGCATAATCGAATTAAACTTAGCAGCTCACCCTTCGTTTTTAGTTCGGAGGTGAGTAAGACTCTGGAATTTACGGGAGGTCGCGTAACAAGCAATAAATAGTATCTGTTGTCTCTTCGGAAGGAAACTCCAGTAAGTTAGTTCCTTGGACTTAGTGCTGCTGGAAGTACTTTTTCAGAATCTTTGATATTTCTCTCTGCTTGCTTTTTAAACCGCTGCGCTCATTGTCCGTTGTGGGAAACGTGCTAAACAAATAGAATGGGGAAAATGAAAAGCTGGTGGCTGAGGTTCAAAGATGCCGGAAAAATAAAAACGGCCTTGTACTCAAAATGTGCACTCCCTTCTCAAAATAAATAAATAAATAATTCATCTCTATAAGATATCTTGTTTTGCTCCTAAAACCCTACTGATGGTGTTTTTGGGAGACTTCCTGAGGAGCGTCTGAGGATGGCCCGAGGCGTTGCATTTTAACGCATTGCTGACAAACTGAGGACCATACTGGGATATCCGGGGTATTTATTCCTGTCCCAATGAAACATCCCTGGGATAACCTGAGGAGATCATTGCGTTTTTTGGGTACGTGTTCGAGAAACGCGGAAAAGCTATTGGTTCTTCGGTATTCGCCATGAAAGCGAGACCCTGGGCCGCAGGGCCTACCAGTGTGATTCGGTTCTAATAGACTTTTTCTTCTTTCTTTTTGCACGATACGCGAACTCTGCGGGGATAACGTACTGCAACCTTCTACCGTGAGATTTATTTCTTTTTTGTTCCTCGTACACCGCAGGTTCGAGAATCGTTTGAATTACAATTGAATTAATGATAGTAGCACGAACCTTGTTCGCCCCGAACTGGAACTCGCCACCGTGGAAGAAAACAACTACGGTGCGATTTCCACACTGCTGTCCGATATCCATACAGTTTATATCTGGTGACCAGATGTTCAGCTGGAGACAATCTTCGTCCAGTTCTTCCGCGTGGATGTGCAACCATGTGGGAAGCGGTATCGTCGTCGTTTGTGGGCAGACTCTGGCATGACGAGGCCAGTGAATTGTTCCTTCAAGAGATGGAAAGGACAGAAAAACAGCTATTTGTTTCTGACATACTTTCTTTTAAATCCCAACTATTTACTGTTTCAGCACCTTGCTAGTTACTGTAAAGTCGGAGCCTACAGTGATCATTTTAGTGCATTGCATTGTAAAGCATAGAAGGAAAGAAACCAGAGTTGTTCGCGAGCAACGCGCGAACAAAACCGCATTTTGCGCTTTTCTCTCACTCTCTTTTTCGCTCTTCCCTACTTCTTAAGAAGTGCTAAAATGCGGAGCGTCATCCATTGGTTTCTTCAATTTGTATCTCGCTATGATTGGGCAAATCATTTGAGGGGGCTAGTGCGAGTCTTGTTGACAAGTACTTCGTGATGCTGTGATACTGATTCCTGCTTCCTGATACTTCTTAAGATACTTCTTACTACTTCTTAAGAAGGAGAGAAGAAAAGCGCAAATCGCGGTTTTGTTCACGCATAAATCACGAACGGCGCAACGGACGAATCCCGTTCCTTTTGTATCGCTATCAAGGTAACGGCACCTTTTAGGCGACACTTTGCACTTTAGTGCCCCTTTAAGCATCATTTCATGTTATCTTCAAGAGTTGACATGATCATCCGACGAACGTTCTCGAGGTTCATCAAAAGCAGGCATGGCTGTTTGCGGTAATATGAGCCAATATCGCTTCAATAACCTACACTTCCTGATGTACTAGACTCCTACGTTGACGTAAACCTGTCCCTTCGATGCGATCGGAGCCGAAATGGCAAGCTAGCCACCCCAGCCTATGTCATAAAAGGTGAGGTGCCAACAGCCTCTACTGTAGCAAAATCAGCTGTATTCACAAAAATAGTTTTTTGTGTGTCTGTTGGCGTCGCGAAGCAACTGCGGCTATGAGCGGCGTACAGATGTGGACAGATGCAGAGGACAGCAGGAAGGAGTGGAGGGCAGGGGGGTTAGTATGCGTCCTGTACAGACTTCAGGGTGAACTGTGCCGGCATTCGTCTGGAAAGTCTTCCGAAAACCCAGGGAAAACCTCAGACAGCACGGCCGGTGGTAGGATTCGAACCCACCACCGCCCAGTCTTCAGCACAACCATGGCTACCACCAACGAGCGGGACGCCTTAACTCGCTGGGCCATGCTGCTGGTCACACAAAAATAGTGATGTCACGAGTTACCATCTTACTTGTGCAAGTCCTGAGTCTCAATTTGTGGACAGTTTGGTTATGGCATATGATTATATTTTATTGAAGAATAAAATGTTCAAGACAACTATCAATAGACAAAGCATGCGCGTCAGATGCACGTCAGACGTTCGATACATTGCTCATACTGTGGCGATGTCTTGATTAGGTTCATTATGGACTCCCAAAAATAATCATCATACAATTGTGGCGACATCCTTCACTTCCCGAATTGGACGTCCCACAACTTTCAGACTTTCGCTGCGCGGAACCAGATCAACCCTAACCGCAAGAAGGGTGCCTCCTCTCTGTCACACCGATCACCTTTTACCGCATCCTCGTCGCCTTTACCATCTCCACTCTCACTAGGACATATCGCAGTAATGTTCCCGCTCTGAAAACCTATGGAAACCCGCAAGTGTAGTACGTTCGTTTCTTTGCTATGCATACCAAACGCATTAGTACACCTGCAGTATACTAACCTTTGAGTAAAAGGCAAGGGCGAGGCAGTGCAAAGCGTAGTTCTCGAACAGGTGGTTCAGCAAAAGGTATACCCATGAACTTGTAAACTAGAACACCCGGTGTCACTTCCGCTTGGACAGTCTGAATGCGGCCGAAAGAGGAACGCAATGTGATGATTTTTGGTGCCGGTGGCCAGAGCCTCATCAAAACAGCAATAGCGATAGACATTGCGAGGCTTACTGCAATGACGCAGACCAAGTACGACGTGTTTCGATTGGCCCTGCAGTAAACAAGACATCGATTTCGTCTGGGTAAGCACACAGACAGACACGAAAGAGCGCTGATGCGAGCGAGGTGTTTGGGTCAAACGTAGACATCACGCGGAAAGAAGACAGGACGGTCTGCGTAGTTCCGCCCTTCTTTCTGCGTTATGCCTACGTTTGACACATAAAGAACAATAGAAGCAATTATGACCGAACATACCAAGAAATTGTGGATTAGTTAATTGAAATTCTAAACATAAAGTCCGCACTATTGATGGGAACAATCACCACTGCCGTATTCCTACTAATCAATCTCTCCTGTCACCACAACGCATTTGGTTTCTGCTACTATGGCATGCTTGATATGATAATTGGTGGCTTTGCTGCGCAAGATATAATCATGAGCAACGTCACGGTGGTCGGTCTGTGGATTACTTTCGTCCAATTGATTAACGCACGCTGAAATATCAGCACTTACTCTGCATATGACGACACAGCGAAGCAAACTCTACAATGACAACAAATTGCCTGCGTCTTCGTCCTGGTAAGGACCTGCCGCCATGGGATCTGTGGGCAGACATGTGTGGCGTAAACGGTGTGTGGGCAGACACGTTGTCCACTGATCCGCCAATCTACTGTGCAAGCTAACTTCCGAAAGCCAAGCGGTAGACTTCCCATAGAGCTATATTTCCAGGCGGTATTCATCGAAAGCAAATGCTACATAAGGCTTCTCGGTTGAACGAGACAGTTCTTAAACGAAGACCCCATGAGTTTCAATAGCTTGCAGAGGACGTTTCGGTACAGACCAGCTCGGTATACAAGGATAACAAACGTTTCAGTGCACGGATATCTCAGCATAGAGTCGTCTCGGTGCAAAGGGATCTCGGTACAAAGAGTGTAGAGCAAGGAAATATTTCACAGCTCCGTTCTTTGCTTCTGAACGTTACAGCCAGCTTGACAAATTAACAGGCATGCACAGCTGGCCAAATCGCCACTGAGGTTCCGGCAAACTCAGAAGCGCAATAACGCAAAACGTCCTATAGGACTGACACTTGGAGCACGAAAGACATGGAAGGTGTGGTACGCGTAGGAAAGGACCCACGGGAATAGCCCTTTGGAATGGCTCGTTCTCACGCTCATTTCTGGGTCAGGAAACTGGTTGACATGACCCTGGTTACTTATTCGGCACAGGTTTTATCTCTCGTCTACAATCTCGATGAGTGGAATATACAGAGTTTTTTTTTTTTTCATATTTTTATACGAAGCTATTAGATACCGGTTTTCGAGGGTATATTGTACGGCCAGGCGGCATTCTCTCGAAGAGTGTATGTAACGGCTGTATGACTTGAAGGAACTTATATGTTGTCAGCCTGTTTTAGGTGCGCTCATGCACGTCATCCTAGGGGGGGGGGGGGTCTGGAATGCTTAAAAGTATAAGCGGGATCGCGAACGCGGTTGCGATTGTTCTCCGGGCATATGCTACAGGAAGGAACCCGAGAGGCTCATGTGGTGTTCTGCAATGTAAAACGAATAAACGTTGTTCATTGTTTGTCGTTTGGATGTTGCTGTGCGACGGGGTACGCCCCAGGAGTGGGAATAGTTTTCCACATATAATTGTCTAAAACTAATTAATTAGCAGAATGGGACACAATTCGTTGAATGTATATCTGCATTCTTAAAAGAGTCCCAAAACGAACACGGGCATTGAATAGAAGACTTTTTTTAGAAAAGCAAGCGCCACCTGTGGCACGCAAGGGCTCATGGGAACTTCGAGCGTCTTACAGCAACAACAACATTCCCGGTGTGCGCACCGATAAGTGTCAGCCGGGGTAAACCATGACCGAAGCAGACGACAGAGCAGTGGCCCTCAAAGTTCCCATGCTACTTTGCGCCGCGCGCTTGGTGGCGCGCGCATCTTTTTAAAATCGACTATTATTGATCGCCGAATGTTGCAAATGAGTGGAAGCTGAAACCGCGCTCATCAGAAGCACAAGGACGACAGCGCTACCAGCTCCCATGTCTCAGTGGTTAGCGTGCTGGTCATGTCACGTCGAGACTGGGAGGTACCCGGGTTCGAATCTTGGTGCCGGCTGTGCTGTCTGGGGTTTTCCTGGGTTTTCCTCAGACGTTTTCAGACATATGTCGGCACAGTTCCCTTAGAAGTCGGCCTAGGACGCACATTCTCCAGGGCGTCAGTTGTGACGTTGCCCACATATGTGAGGCCGACAACGGCGAGCCCTTTCACCATCACCACCACCACCAGGACGACAGCGCTCATTCCACGTCAGAGGGCCACGTGTTGTTGAGGGCCACGCGCTCATTCCACGTCAGAGGAGACGATTGGAACAAGCGGTGCTGTTTGCCCAGGACGCATACTAACCCCCTGTTCCCCACTCCTTCCTACTGTCCTCTCCCCATCTGTTCACGTCTGTACGCCAATTCATAGCGGCGTTCTTAGCGGCGCTAAAACGGAATTTAGACAAAAACAAAAAACAGGTGCTGATCTGCTCGCCAGATCAACCGCGTAGCGACGATGATGATGCGTTCCTGAGGCGCGCAGTTTTGGTTTCGCCTTATTTACATTGCAATATTCGGCTATTGATATTTCAACGCACGTGCTCGTTTCAGCTTATAACAAATAGAAATGCTTTCAACGAGGATTGTCTCCCATTCTGGTGCCTCACCGAATGGACCATTTCCATTTACGCGTCCCTCCTGGCGGTGAGAGACGACATGATGAGAAGACGACGAAGCAATGATGATAAATTAGCACCACGTGGGCGTAGCTGGCGTTTTTTGAGGATATAGCAGGATAACATTGGTTTTGAATGGTATAGTCTGCTCCAGTGGAAGCACACAACACGTGATACACCCCAAAAACCCACACGTAAACTTGTTAAGGTCAATACATAACACGCCATGTTTCCATGCCAACTATCATGGTGGCGCTCGTACCACTTCCGCTTGCCGTACTTCTTTTGGTGGTGCTTTTCCGGTGGGAAGTGGAATAATCGTACACCGAGATTGCCTATGTTTCGGCAGTCGACGACGCAACACATTACAGGCATCGCGAAAAAAAGCTTCGCTAAGTCGCGTCACTACACCGTACACCAGCAGTCATGATGCTTTCGTGCCAACAAACATGGCGGCCGCCGCCAGAGGTGGCTGGGCATGCGCATATGCGCACGCAGAAATGGTCCGTTACAAAGTTTATTAATGAATTTTTGGTAATTAGTCACCTATAGTGGTTACATATACCATAGCTTGCCGTGCATATACTTTCTTCGAGAGGGTGTCCTCCACGCTGTATAGGTCAACTGCAAAAGCGGCAACTACCCCAACAACACCGAACGTCCGTCGGATGTGCATGATAGATCCAGATGTCCACAGTCCCTAGCGTACATCCGGCGAACGTTCTTTTAAGCGCCGGGTCCGCCCAAATCGCTAAGCGCTGCCCAGTGTGCGATATGGCGCGCGAGGGAACGTCCAGACAGGATCTATTATGCATGTCTGGCACAAATAGTAGAAAAGTGCAGCCGGTATAGGTGTAGTAGTAACTGAAGCTCAAATGTGTCATTTACAATTCAAAACAAAGTGTTGGTTTCAGTGATGGACGCTTAAAGGGGTTGTGAATCCAAATCCAAATATTACACAAAACCATGTTTGAAATGTATATTTATGGGTGCCAAACATCTCCGTCGAAACCCTTTCACGCTGCGCTCCCGCGCCACGGAGTTATGGCGCTTTGAATATGAGGAGATCCTTCACTCTTGGCTCCCCTCCTCCTCGCCCGATCTCGGTATGACGTAGTACCGAGCGCGCCACGGAAGTGCGGAGTTCCTGTCCCTATGACGACGCCTGTAAACAGGGACGCTACAATGGCGCTGTTTTTCTGTCTCATTCAGCCCTTCTCACACATATAAAACGGACCTAAAACGGATGTACATGGGACGTCCGAATGTCCGTTCTCGGATATTTCCCGAACATCCATAGGAGTGCATTGTGTTGTTGGGGTATGATGCTCTCATAGCTTTTCATAAAAAAATACTGTAAAGAATACAAAAACCATCCTGTATATTAACGTAAACTGTTGAGGCTGAACGAACAACAACTAGGCCACATAACATTTAAACCTCACCGACACCCAAGCAAGCATCTGAAGGAAAGGCAGTTGATGAAAACTCAGTGAGTGCCAGCGGCCGGGCTCGCTCCCGCACCTCATTGATTACCTGTCGGGTGTGCCACCAATACCACTACGTCCACATAGCGCTCTCATCAACGTACCAAGCCCTCGTTCATGAAAACACGGAAACGCATTCACTCTGGCGAACATACCGAGGCGGGCGGAATTTTCGATAGTAACCTATACTGTAGAGGTTGAACGAACAACAATTAGGACAATCAGCATTTAAACCTGACCAACGTACTAGCTGTTTCGTTTTTCTTTCTTTTTTGTTTTGTTTTGTTAGCATTTAGCGTGCTACGTTGACACGGTCTTTTCTAAAGCTAATTCCTCGCTTTAGTTTTTCTTTCTTTTTTTTCTGTACCTTATTCGTTAGATTTGAGTAGCATTATTCGTCGTTTACACTGAACAGCTTGAAGACACTCAAAGTCACTAAGAATGCATAACAATGCTCACATTCTCACTCAAACGGACTCAATATCCGCGGTAAACCTGATACCTCCGATCCATGCCCGAGATTCGTGGACACCTCTCCCTAACGTGCGCTTAGCCTAATAGCACGTGTTGTGTAAGTAAGACAACTTTACGTTTGTACACGTGAATAGGTGAGAGGAGGCATGAAACCCGAACGGAAGGAGGAGGTCAGGAGAGAGCGAACACTTATCACGGGTTACCTCCTTTTGATTGGTTATAACGGGAACTGCGTGACGAGCTTGATAAGGATTCTTCAAAATGTTTCATCGCTTTCAAATGCCAGACTTCTTTTTAGACGAATATCGATGGTACAAATGGCATTCTGAATGCCATCATACCTCCGACACTTTCTGTTTCGGACGCAGCTATCCTCCCCCCGAGCGGATTCCGCTCGGTCTTCCACTTCACCCTTTCCTCTCCTCCTCTCCACCACCTTTCCCTTCCCGAGAAACATGCCGCCTAATCAGGCAGGCAGACCTCTCGGGTTCCTCCCTACGACACTCCTCCTCCTCCTCCTCCTCCTTTCTGTTTCCACTATTATTGTAGGGCGTTTCATTTCAAATGAGTCAAACTTTTTTTATAAAAGTGGTGCATTGCACCTGAGCGAGACTTAGTGCGTAATGTTAGTAAGGGTCCAGAGATACTCAGTCTATTTTTGTTTCCTCGTTAATTAATTAATTCGTTAATTGGAATTAATTGGTGATCCTTTTAACTGCAGGGACTATAGCAAAACTGTCAATGGCAGAGTTGTAGAGGGGGAAGGGGGGTCTTCGGTTCTCTTACCCGTGTATGTACCTCCTCTCAGTTCTTTTTTTCCCGGGTTTAAAAAAAAAAGCGCGCCAGAAATTTCGAAATGCCGCCCGACAGCAGCACAAACGCGCACGGAAAGAAGTGATCTCTTCGTTCGTTCAAAACATATAGACCTAGATAGATGTACTGTTTACAAACATGAGGTGCCATCTGCGAATGCACGGATTTGGTGTGGGCAAAACACACTGAACGCAGCCGTGCGAATGCTTTCCGCAACTGCAACATCGGCCGTGTTGCAATGCTACACCGCTTTCGACTGTCTCCTTCCAAAATCCCTGAACAAGTTAGAGCTATGAAGGAATCAGGCAAGTGTCGCTACAAGACCAAGTTGTTTATGAACGGTATACAACATGACGATCTCTTTGCGCTACACATCGACAACTGGACAGCCCAGCCACAGGTAGGACGCCATGATCGGCTTGAAGTCAACAAAACATTGACACAACACGATTACATGCACCAGGTCCCAGTTGTATTCGATGCACTTAAGTGAGTTGAGCATAGAGGCATATGTCTCATTTAGATGACATTTACATTTTGTTCGTGAATGACGCTGCCAGACAGCGCAGGCGCAACGGCTCGGTCATCCACAATTTAATCAGCTGTCGCCTAGACAAGTGTACGCATGAAGAACACAAAAAGATAAATTGCCTTGCGTCCGCCTCTCCTAAATGGAGGTATATAACGTCGTGAGACAAAATATACGAGCTCACAACCCCATAAAGATACCCATTAAATTTCATATTGGTTGCAACCAAGCTTCCCCGTGGTGCTACGAGGAAAAAATAGGAAAAAGTGTGAAACATAAAAATAAGCATACATTATATACATGCAAAAAACATGACGGTCACAGATAAGGTAAATATTAAAAGGAAATCACCGGCGAACAGACCATGTGGCAATAACGGTACACTACAGCCATAAGAATTTTTGTACACCTTTTTACCACCATAAGTACAATGTCAGAAAGAGTTTAAAAAATTGAAGAGAGCATTAGATTTCCCCAAACCCGCGAACCTCAGGGGGAACGCAGTATCTGCAGCGTTGTCTTTTCTGTTTTTAAAGCAGAAATCACCAGAAATGTTCTTCGGTCTCTTAGGCCGCGAAAGCACACCTTTATTTTGTATATTTCTTTATCAAACCGGTCTTGTAGTGCTGGTGCTGGCGTGTGAATGTGTGTATGAGTGAGCAAAAATATAAGAGTGAAAGGAGAATGAGTGAGAGAGAGTGGCTGGTTTGTCCCTTCAGATGGACGCACCCTGGAAGTCGCTGAGAAGGCGTGTTAGCTTAGCTCAATTGGTAGAGCCCTGGACCGGCAATCCAGAAGATGTGGGTTCGACTCCTACAGCTGGCTAACCTTTTCAGTGACTTTCATCTTTCATCGTTAGTTTCATCCTCCTCCCATTTACACGTGCTCAAACGCACAGCCCTACACTTTCCTACATGCGGAACTGTCGTTAGGCTAAGCCCTCTTTAAGTGTGATGTCTCACATTATAGTCCCACTTTTACGCCCCCAGGAACAAAATTGGGTCGCTAAATAACCAAAACATTAACTTTAGGTTCCACACATGGTCCCCCTAATTGTGAAACTACAGTGGAAAATTACCTGAATCAGATAGCTTTTGATGTATAAGACTGTGAAATCACGATGGAGAGCGAATTCTACTTTTGTCCCATTGAGTACAATATAAGATTTCAAACGCCGGGGGAACAAAAGCCTTTATAGACATACGGATAATTCTTTTTCGGAATAATTTCTAGTATATAGACCTCACAGGATCCAGTGTGGAACCAGTGAAAAGTGTCCACGTTTTCCGCCAAAATGAAATTATACGTTTCTTATGCATTGCGTCTATGTGTGTAATGCAGGCGAAGCACGCTTTAAGTTTTTGTCCGCGGATCTTGAGCATGCCACATCTGAGCGCTATGTACATGATATATACGATGCATCGTATACTGGAGATCAGATAATGATGACAAGCAATGGGCGCGTTAAGTGGCTGCTCCGGAAAGCGAGTGTTTGGCACTCCTACCGTTAAGTGCCTACGCAAGTACTTCGAGTTTCCTACGCGAGCGCTCTTCACGCACCTGCTTTTGGAGGGTGCACGAAAAGGGGATATCGTGCTCTGTCACGTTACCTCTTCCGTCCTCTCCACGCAAGCGAAGAGAGAGAACGCAGGACGTGGGGCGGCAGCAGCGTAGAAGAAACGGCAGCACAGCGAGCGTGTTCAAGCGTCCAAGCTTCACGCGGCATTGGTGAGGGCAACTGTGCTTTACAGCCTTGCTATTCTGCACAGGATATCAACAACTTCATTAAATACACTTCGGTCCCGGTTGCGTGGTCACATTCCCCGTCACCCGCTCCTCAGGAAAATTCGATACCGCCCTGAAAGCGACTTCTATCGAGTAGCGCAGAGGACACGCCAGACTCTCACTGGCTTCATAACTAAGGACACTATACCGCCGGAAGCCCCCTGGTCTCTACCGGTACCGCCCACTTTTGTACGCCTTCCAAACCTTCTGGAAAGAAGAGATCAGGTCCCACCTCAAATCCTCCGAGCCCATTTTCATGCTTTGGTAGAGAAGAAGTTTTCTACGTTTACGGCAGCATATAACGATGGCGCATCCCGAAACAACAAGTCCGCCTCAGCACTCGTCATACCATCCGAAGGCGTAGTGCACAGAAGACGCCTTTCACATCCAACCTCCTTCACAGCTGCGGAACTCTATGCCATCCTCCATCCTCCATCCTCTGTGCCTCTATGACTCAAATCTGCACTTCAAGCAATTGAAAATTCCGGCATACGAGGCCCATCCGCAACCCTAGTCGCAGATGTGTTAATGGCTTACTACACTCTCTACGCAGCAGGCCACAGGAGGCTAGTTCTCCAGTGGGTTCCAGCCCATTGTGGTGTCGTGGGGAACGAGCAGGCCGACAGCGCCACAGCAGCAGCACTCTCGTATCGGAAACGCTGCTGAGAGGAGACCGCCGTTCCATTCTGCGACGCCTAGTGACACCCCTGGCTTCCTGCCAATGAACAGCCGACATCCTTCCCCCCTCTGTTGAGCAGAGGTGATCCAACGCTCGCTTTCCGCATGCCAAGAAACACCTCTCGTCAAGATGCTGCATTAATCCACCGAATGCGCCTCGATGTGGCCTTTACAGCTCAGTGGCGTTACCGCTTGAGACAAGTTGACTCTCCCACCTGCTGCCACTGTGGTGTTCTTGAGGATCTGGAGCATATTCTTCTTCATTGCTCCCACTACCAACCTTCCCGAACCACACTCTCCGAGTCTCTTCATCTGCTGGACTCTCGCCCCTTCTCCCTATCGAAATTGCTTGGTCCCTGGCCTAATCCAGCCAGGAACGCTCCGCCCTCAAAGCTCTTCTGACATTTCTGGACACCATCGGACTTCGATCGTTATTGTGAAGGGGCTCGTTATTTTATTCCCCACATTCCCACCAGCAATGGGGGAGAGTATCGCCTGTGGCGATGAACCTCCCCACTCTACAAAGCCAAATAAAGTTGTTGTTGTTCAAGCGTCCAAGTGCCGTTTAATAGCTACTCCAGGAGCACGAAACTCGGAGCGCCCGAGAAGGAATAAACGAGCAGCTACTTAACGCGCCCAACGTATAGGCAGCAGCGCTGAAATGTCGATGTCCGCAAAAACCACATCCTTTATATGTGTCATTTCATAGCGTTCTTTTCACACCAGCAAACTACTACACAAGCCTCAAGGTGCCTAAGAACATGAAATATCGAAATATGGCTCTATTACTGGTCAAGTATATACCGGTAAAATGAAGGGGTACGGGCTCGATACCTGCCGCTGACAGACCTTTCTTTTATACCTGCCGCTGACAGACCTTTCTTTTCGACGACTGCCATATTTTGATATATAATTCCACGCCGCTTTTCACCGTCACGTTATGCTCATTTTCGTAGTCTTCTGCAATGTGAATTTTTTTTTAACCGAAGTCTTTCGCTCTGCAGGAACAGTTCCTGTTGGAAATATCTGCAGCTCGAAACCTGAAGCTTTGTTCTCTTTACTTTCACGGGATGGTTGGATTTTCTTTTTATCCACACATATTAAATACTGAGTTCATTTTCTGATTTCAAGATAGATTATTGTGTTTACTTTTTTGATGTGGGATTTGCTAACCGTGGCTACGTACGCACTTTACCACCTCTGTAACGTACAAAGTAACAAAACAGCGAGGACAAATGGACAAACAACAGACAGACATCGATGGCACATTATTAATGGTACATGGCGATGGTACATTAAATAATGCAGCCAGCGCCTCTTTTTGCCTGCACAAAACGAATTGTGTCTTACCATAGGCATCACAAAGATTACTTGTGAAAAATCTTAAGAAAATAGAATGCGCAGTACCGGATGTATATTCAAGGACGCGCAAAATTGCGAACCACGACGGATAAGCTACAGCCTTGATCCCGTTGGGCAGTGCTTCGCAAACTCTAGGAACTCTCTCTAGCTAAAGGAACTCTGGAACGAACTCTCTTCCCGAACTCTGGGCTAGGAACCATCGCAAAACGAAAAGTAAAAAGACAAGAAACCGCATGACACCAGCAATGCCTGTTAGTTAGAGCACGTGCAGTTTGTCAAAACGAGGTTGGACATATCAACTCTCAGTTCCTTCTCGATCTTCAGCTCCAACCTTCGCTTTGTTTTCATCGACGCCATCGCAGTAAATAACGAGAATTAGCCGCGGCAGGCTGCAAACATGGGCGACACCGACATATAAGCCCCCAATGTCCAAGAATCAATGAAATCCAAATAACCTAGGTGCTGGCGCCAGGACTCTTACGTAGAACCTCCTGCTTTCCGGGCAAGGATGCATGTCGAATACCGTAAATCCGCAGGGATGCCGATACGCCAGCGTGGTGTAGCGAAAGCTTCCCCGACCGGCAAACAGGAGGTACTAGGTTCGAATCCTGGCGTGAGCATCTTTTTCCTGAGTTATGTGTACCGCATAAGTATGGCTTTGCATAATCAAGAGTGTGTACTCTCCTACCAAACCTGCCCAAAATTCGGAAAGTGACTTTATTTATTTATTAAGGAATACGAAAGAAACAAAGAAGATGGGATACAAACAAACGGGAAATACTAACGCGGAACTGCATACCATAACATGAACCTCGGTAAGAAAGGATATCGCGAGAACATATAACATATTCGCAGAGATACGCGTAGAAATAGCGCGCACGTATTTGGGGAGCGAGAAGACAGTGATCCCCACACTTGGAACAATCATAGCACAGCACGCCCCCTCCCCCCTTCCAATACTGATGCAGTGATATGTCATGCAATGATACAGTCATGGCCTCCAATCTGACGACAGAGGGGGCCTAACCTTTTTGAATGCGCTGTGTGTGTCGATCGTTATGTATCCTGATTAACACAAAAGACGTACTTTCTGATCTTGTGCGTGTCCACGCAGGGCGCGATATCTCACGAGGTAACACACATAACACACTCTATTGCGATGTTTCACGCCATCTCTACAATAATAATCATACTAAGTGGGAGCAGATGTCTATACAAGAATTTCACACCCAAATATCGCTGCTCGTGTGAATGCGCTCGCCGTAATTTCGGTTTGCCAAATATTTGAATCCTCATGAACAGAAAATATGTGGAAAAAGTGATAGATATTTATTTTGATTCAAGATCTTATAATAATAATAATAATAATAATAATAATAATAATAATAATAATAATAATAATGTCTTATTGGTGCCCACAAGAACGGTCATGACGACCCTAAGCTCGACGACGAGCGATGCGCGATATGCAACTCAACAAGGCTCAACAAGGAAATCAGAATGTAGAGGTTTTCCGGGACTACAAACAAACAGAAATACACCCTTGCGCTCTCCAAACTAACTGTGTAGGTCGGAAGAATAAATGAGGTTCCACCAGGGGCGGATCTAGGATTTTCCCGAGGGAGGGATCCGCTATGGACAAGTGCCACGTGCATGCTGGGATTGGTCCATTGAACCCTATGTTCAAGTCTGGAATTGAGGGAGGTCCGGACCCCTGGACCTCCCTCCCCCGTAGATCCGCGCCTGGGCTCCACGGAGGTATGGGTTGTGAAGCTGACCTTCAGGTGCTTGAGCAAGTTGCTCGAGTTATTGATATTCCCTGATACCGCCTTATTTGAACAATACGTACAATATGCCACGAAGTTTTTGCCATCAGGCTTTGCCGTAGCATTTTTGAACGCAAACTTCACAACGAATGTCTCCTCTCCACGTCTAATTAGTGTAACTGAACCTGATTTGAGCAATGCTCCGACAGCCGACGGTCCTGTTGCAACACTGTCCTGACTCCCCGTCGAAACCTCTTCGTGCTATCACGCCAGGCAAAGCATGCGTCCGAAGTGAAAACATGACAGAAGTGAAAACATGCGTCTCACGCACCTGCTTTAAGCATTTCAGTGCGTTATGCAATTCTCTCCCTGAATGACAACGCTGAACGAGCTTTTGATGCCTGCGTCAGATGCACAGTGCTGATATTTTGTGCATGCATGTGATGCGCAAGATGAAAAAAAAAATCTCACAGTTGTCGCTAATAAGAAGGCAGTGAAGCACACGGAAGGCTAAGGAAAAAATGCGAAGTAGCCGCAACCCGCTGTAACCTAACTACTGTAGTTAACTACAAAAATAAGTTTAACTAGTAGTTGTAGCTCACATTTTTGCAAGTAGCTTCTAACTACTTCTTAACTAGCACGTATTAGTTTCACTAGTTACGTGCTGCACATCCCTGCATATTAGGGAGTCTTAGTAAATCGGAAGCTGTTCACTATAACAGTTCAGAAAACATAAGCCAATCACCTTTCTGCCTTTGGACCGAGAGACACCACATTGCTAAGTTTGGATTTGATAACTTCCTTTATCGTATCGTTTTGTAGAATTCTCCCGGTGTATTAAAATTCGCTATTCAGCTACAACAGACATCATTAACGAGGTTTTCAAATTCATCACTACCCTTGCCTTGGAGAATTCCAAAGGGCAATGAATTCCATTCAAGAATAGTGCGAACAAATATTGTCTTCAAATGAAATGGGTGGGGATGCGTGTTTGTCGTGGTTGAAAGGGTTGGAGTCACGGAAAATATAGTATTCGAGAGCTAAACTCCTTAAAGTGGGACTCCGCATCAAAATAACCAGAAAAGTTGTAGTATATTCTTAATCTTTGGGATGTCAGGAACATGTGTGTTAAATACCTCTGTCCAAAACTGAACAGCTTTTACTCAAACGAATTTATTACTAAGCGAGCGCTTCGCCTCCGTGAAGCGAGAGGGCGCTGAAAGCAACACACTGCTGAAATCATCTGGCAATGGAGAAAGAATGCAGGCTTCCAAGCAGACGACAAGGCTGGGTGACGTCACGGTATCCTCCTCTGGACGAACTGCTGTAGGGTGCGTTCCACAACTAACCCTCAAGTAGGAGTTGGTCACGTGACAGAGTTGTACCATGTAACCATGGGAGTAGAGTAACCCTCGGGTAGGTTGTGGAACGGGCGCGAGTACGATTCTCAACATGGCGACAGCAGACGACACTGACATTTGGGCCTCGCGACATAACAACCGCTGTCCGCTGCTTCGCTTTAGTGTACGCTGTTGACTTCGGTATGTGGACATCTGCGTGGGTTCGTAAAGCATTCACGCCACGAATTAGGGGTATTTACCGCACGTTCCGAGAAAGGGTAGCGCTGTTATCGTCCGCAGCTAGCTCGGAGACGCACAGAAACAGGTTTCGACCTTCACATACAACGATCTGATGTGTGTTTTATGTATGGTTCCGTTCATCTTGTCTGAAGAAAACATCAGGTCGCAAAATTCGCACTGGAACTTTCCTGGGTCCGCTATGACGTTGCCGAGACGAGCAGCAGCAAAAGCAGACGACCGTAGATTTCAACGCAGACGACAGCTATGACGTCACTACTCTTACCTACTCCCGTCTGATAGGGAGTAGAGCGAGTCGACCTCGGGTAGCTACTCTCGAGTAGGCAACCCGCTTTCGGAACGGGGCCCGCAACGTCATCGAGTAGGTTTTGGAACGCGGAGAGAGAGTAGCTACTCCCTACTCTCGGGTCGACCCGGGTGAGTTCTGGAACGCAGCCGTAGTATGGAGCTGTTTTCTCCTCTTTGCATTTCGGTTTCGGTTTGCTATTGTCATCATTTACGAGTTCCTCACGCAAAATGAATGCGAATGTTGTATTCGGTATCGGGGGTGTGGTTCCTGTTCTGTACGATGCCCACCTAATTTTTTCGAATCCTTAGAAAGTCTCCCTTTAACGTCTCAAACAAGAACTTAAGTCAGGCAACTTTTCTTCTGGTCTGCAAGGAGTCTCATCTACATTGAAAATAAAATAAACTTCAACGAAAACTGCTGCTTCCCCTTTTACAAGTTCTCAAGCCAATCGCGACCCCTCGCGACCACAGCAGCACAATGTACTGAAAGCCGAGTGCAATGGGGGTGGACGGTATGTGTCTCATCAATGTTCTTTAGTTTCACTGGTCTGTTCAATGCGTTTCGCCTATCCGTCCACCTCCATTGCACTCGACTTTCAGTACATTGTGCTGCTTGGGGACCCACAGTTTGGGAAGCACCGTAGAGTGCTTCATTAAATTCAGTCACAGGCTAGATTTTTTGCAGATTGATAACATGGCTGTGCACAACTGTGAACACTGATTATATGCAAGAGATAAATGGAACCTAGGAAAGACAATGTGAAGAACACAAAACCTTGCCTTATGTGGTTCAAGGGATCAGGTTTGCAGTGCTCGCAAGAACAGATGTCTTCGCATTCCCCAGTGCGGTAGTTGTCATTCGTGGTGCCCACAGTTTCCCGAGAGGGCGTTGGGCTTGTAGGAGAGAGGAAATGCTCAGGGTCAATGGAAGAACTGGAACACTCCATAACGACTTCGAATGCATTGTGCGGCGACTGTAATTCCATGGGAAAGAACAAGCAAGCTGTACTAAGTCAGGGGCTATGTAGTGTTCACGTGCTATATGGAGCACGTGTTCTTTTCGTTGTCTTCCAATAACCCGCTGACATCATGCATTTCTGCTTGATTTCCATTGGCTAGAACTGTGCTGATTCTCTTTAGTCTAAGCATAGACGTATGCGTACCTTTTAACAAACAACAACAGTAGAATGGAAAGGGATGACACTCTGAAACGTGTGACAATTATAACTGACAACCATCATGCCCATGTGCATGGAGATACACGAAGTAAACCAGGAAACCACATTACTACTTGCAAGACGGTGGGAAGGCTTGTATAGCCGAGCGTCTTCTGGTAGCCAGACGGTAACGAGTCGCTCACGGAACGTACCTGGTGCTGGAAAGCGAAGGACGAGGACCCGCCAGCCAGGAATATGGGATGCACGTAAATACAAAGATAATGAACTCCACAATTATCAGAAAAATGAAAAAGAAAACAAACCATAATTAGGGCGGGTGTGACGTAGGCGGATAGTTAAACTATCGGTAGATAGTTGCTCTTAATAAGCTGAGGTTTAACCATAGCAGATATACTTCCACCGCGAGGAACCTTGTAAAGTTGTACCAAACACTTATAATTACTGGAGGTCATAAATGGATCTAATGTGGAGAAGAGAAATACAAAAAATAACTAAGTCAGTAGGTAGTAGACAAACGTAACATAATACGCAAAAAAAGGGGGGGAAATGCTTTTGTAAAATATATGAGTCATGAAGACCTGTATGGTATGTAAGGCCATAAAATTCCAAAGCATAAGATAAGTGACTGTAGAACAGAGAATGTTATACTGTAAGTAAGCATCTTAATGGCAGAATAAACCTACGACGAGTTCACGCAAACATCCCATTTGTGATCTTTTTGCTTAGGTATTCCGTATCCTAGGTATTCCACGATAAATAGGAATCAATAAACACACCAAGAAACATAGTGCTGTCACCTTTTTTTCCAATTCCCTTCCCTGAAATAAAAATTGTTTATTATTACTGTACGCCACCCTCTGCTTAGGGTTTTGCCGTAAGGCGGTGTAGCGTGTACGCATAAATAAATAAATAAAAAACAGCATGTAGCAGGATTTATTCAGGTTTGGTTTTAACTTGTTCACCGAAAGCCACAGGATATATCGTCAGCATGTAAAGCTACTGTAGCAGACAGAAAATCAAGGAGTTCATTTATATAAGCCAAAAATAAGAAGGGGGCCAAGTAATCGACCCTTACGGTATCCCACTCTCTATGTATTGCTCAGATGAACGGCATGAACCAAGTGTAACATATTGCTCCCTATTGGACAAATAACTGGTGATAAGTTGTAGGGCACAACCACGCCCTCCGTACAACACGAGCTCTTGTGTCAAGCCCTGTCACACGGCATTTTCAATGCGGATTGAATCCGATCCGTTACTAAGCCTTCACGGGGGGCGTGGTGTCGAGAGCGGTCGAGATTAAACCAATTATCAAACGCAGTCGCCTATACACTAAAACCGCAACCGTGAAATTCCATGGGCTTGTATAGGAACATTTGCAAATCAATGTAATGTTTTTGTTGACTACTACAAATTCGCTGAGTTCGAGGATGTCAATGGCGATCTTCAATCCGTCTTGAGAATTTCAATCCCGTTTAACAAACTGGATCGGGTTAAGCAGGATCGGAGTTCGATCCTACTCGAATGTGTCCGTGTAACAGCGCCGGATACGCATTGAGCTCGATGAGCATTGGCCCAATGCGGATCGAAAGTGTCCGTGTGACAGGTCGAAGGTCTTGGATAAACCAACAAAAATGCCTAATTTCAATAGCTTGTTATCAATGCTTGTCTTTATCTTTTCCATAATATCCACCATAAGTAATTATGATTTCTGTTTCCCAAAATCGTACTGGAAACGCGATAACAGCTTGGGAGGAACAGCTTTCAAGTCCAGTAAGAACCAGTTTTTTTCACTATTTTGCTAAAAACAGATAATACAGATATAGGGAGATAATTATCGACAGGAAGCATGCTCCCTTTCATATGTACAACTTTGGCTATTTTAAGGCAATCTGGAAAGCATCCTTCAGAGAAGATAAGGTTTGTCAAATGCTAACCTAAGCTAAGGATGCTGTAAACAAACAAACAAAAAAACAAAACAAACGTTTTTAGAACTTTCACTAAATGCCGTCGTGTCCCATATAGACCGCGTGTTCTTTAATTGAAATATAACAGGCTAAAGTTCGGCGTGCGTTACCGGCGTCAAAAACAGGGAATGCGAATTCCGTCGCAACTTCAAGACGTCCAATGGTTGTGAGGGCATTGGGCCAGCTCCAACGTTGATATAAAAGATGTGTTAAATTGATCCGCGATATTTACCTTAGAAGTTACGAGATTACCATCCTCTATTGCTTCAATGGTTGACGACTTTCCGTATTTTTCTTGCAGATCCATTAGCTTTAGAGATGCGCTTATGGTATAGTAGGTTTACTTCGCAGATCGACGTATATAGGGACCTGAGGGCACTGCTGTATCTGTTGAAGCTTTCTCGCAATGCGCTGCTGCTCACACTTACGTTCTTATTTACAAAGATTATTCTTTCGTTTATTAATGGGAAGTATTCGTCGTTTAATTGAATGCTTCTTTATTTCGTTTCTTCTTTCGTTCGCTTCTTTTTCTTTACGAAACACCTTGTTACTGGTGGCTTCTGTCACTGAGCGAGTGATTTTATGAAGGAATTTTTCGTCAGTTGAAATGTTATCATCCATTGCAAATGAAAAGTTAACTTTCTGGAGATATTGCTCGAGTACTTTGTAATCCAACAAGTGTTTCTGAGAGAACGTAATGGTTGGCACACCAGTGTTCGTGTCACATAGGTAAATCATCTTGTGGTCAGCAACGCTGGCGGCCACAACGCAGCTCCTCACGCACTGAGCGTCCAGATTAGTTACGACGTGATCAAGTAATGACCCACTACTGCTTCCGTGATAGCGTGTTGGTGCTTTAGTCACCTGCTGGAAACCATACCATGAAATGCTCTCTAAGTAACGTTTAGCGGAGAGATTGTCTTATAAAGGGAGGCTCCGGGTCAATTCGAAATTCTTACAGTGACTGTGTATATAAGTTCGCTGCATTCTTCAGAACTGAGAAACAGTTTGGGCTCCACACGGGCATTCAAACTATAAATTTGACGGTGCTGCACCCTATAGATCCGTCTCGCAGCGAATAGAACAGGCTACGGTACAGCACGTGTAGCAGTGCACGTGCAGCAGCGGCAACTATCATGGCGGCGAGCAGTGTGTCTAGCGGAACAGCAGTGGATAATCAAGTTGCTTGTGAATGAGAGCGCCAAGCCAGCTGAGATTTTGCAAAAATTACAGACGCAGTATGAGGAATAAATGATGTCAAGGGGAATAGTGTACGAACGGTGCAGACATCTGTGCGAATGGCTGGATATGGTAACGAATGCACCTGATTGACACGTTCGTCCGACTGCATGCAGTCGCGCCATATTGGAGATCGCAGGTGTTGAGCAAGCCATCCTCAAGAACCGGCTTTTAACAGTTCGGAACATTGCAGCCCAGCGTAATATTAGTGTCAGCAATGTGGAGCACATTCACGAGCACGTACTGTTCTGCAAAGTCTGTACAAGATGGGTTTTTGGACACCTCATTTGTGACCAGAAGGAAGCGCACATGACAATCTCTGAGTAACTGCTGAACCGATTTCCATTCCAGGGGGACGAATCTTTGAAATCAATCATCACGGGCGATGAAGCCTGGATGCATCACTTCAACTGACAAACAATGAAAAAGCAGCATGGAGTGGCGACATAATGCTTACCTGCAGCCAAAGAAAAGCAAGATGCAGCTGACTGCTGGGAAGTTCATCGGGACTGTCTTCTGGGCCATGTGCGCAGTCACCTGTCACACGCTGTCGAGTACCCATGATCCGTGAAAAATACCCCAACCACAAGGCTGTCCTACGGATATCTGATGTACTTCAGAAATTGGACGTTGGGCTATCCTGAGGATAACGAGTTTTGTCCGATATATGTACGCTCAAAGGTCCAAGTGAGAGAAAGAAGGAGTCCTCTTTGACGTCCGACAGACATCCAATCCAACAACACACGGCTGTCCCAGGGATCTCCGATGTACGTATGAAGATGGATGTTGGGATATCCTGGAGATAACGAGTTTCGTCAAATATTCGGGATTCCAGCGAAGCCCTGGCCACCTGGCGGCGATTTTGAATAGCTGCGAGTGGAGGTCCGGGAGCGCGTCCGGACAGGGAAGCAGTACGGCCGTGCACGTTTCTTTTGCTTATGGACAGAATGCCGGCAACAAAGAATGTATCGAAATCGAAAAAATGAATGTTGCACTACTAATTTCTTTTCAGCCTGTTGGAAATGCAACACGCTTTCTTTTAATAGTTTCCTAATCAAGAAGAACGGAACGGAAGTTCCATGCATCCACTCACCGCACGAGTTTCCTGGTCAACTCTGTCACCACAATTTTATCATAATATTAATCTTAGTAATACAGAACGAGGAACCGGCATTTCTTTGTCGTGTTGACATGTGTGCATTTTCAGACCTCATGCAAAGTAAACAATATCACGTACTAATGTGCGGCGAGGCAAGCATCCAATATGGATGTTTTCTCGGAGAGAAAGCTTCTGTACAGTGCCGCAACGAATAACTCGCAAAGATAAAAATGTCACACCAAGTTGTATGTAAATACCAAGAACAGTGCAGAAAACGAATGCTTCACTTTGCCAAAGCATCTGTAGCAGCGCTCAGATGTTCGCAGCACAGCATATATGGCATGTTAATTAGTTGCACACATATGGTGTTAAGTCAAGTCAAGGTGTCAGATATACGCGTGTGTGCCAAGGGTTTTCAAAATATGCATTGTTCACCTCTACCTTTGACATACAGTCACAGAGTTCTGCAAACATCAGGGTCAGAGCTAACGTCATATGAGCATGTTTTGTCATCACCACACCAAACAAAGAAGCGTTCTCTTGATCTCTTGCAAATGCCCACGTGAACATGAACTTGTGAATTACAATTTCTTATGATTACTTGTGTCTCAAAGTTCCGACAAAAAGAATCTAATTCCTAGAGACGCTATATACACTTCCAACGGTGCTGTTGTTCCCTTGCAACACTCACATATTATACGGGACTAGGGGAGGAGAAACTCAAACATGGTATTGCTTGCAGACTACTAATCCACATTCCAAAACACATGCTATGTCTCTCTTCTTACCAACTAATCCCTGCTTTGCCTTTTTAGACTCTAAAATGCCTCCTTTGTTCGCTCGACTGCGGACGTATGTAAACAAGCTCCGACGACGGAAACTTTTTGCCTACTTCTCCGAGTTGAACTGCACAGTATGAGATGACCAGCAGACAAAATTAATTCCGTTTTCATAAGACATGTCAATTTGTGGGTATTAAAAACACTAACAGATGAACATAATTCGGCAGATACAGCATTCACTACGCGCGCTTCGCTCGAGAGACCTCCTTTCGTCCGCCATCTTGGAAGTTCGGGGCGCCCCCCTGCAGTTCATTGGAATCGCAAATATGTACGTGCACATGTTCAAGTGAGAGAAAGAAGGGGTCCTCTCAGTCCATCGAGAGATATCGATAGGGACGTTAAGCGAACGAGGGAGGGACATTATACTGACGTTTCTTCCAGCTAATGCTCCTAATAAAGCAGGCATAATATATTCTTAATTTTAAAGCACAGATGCTATATTACTAATGTGAATAATTTTATCTGATTCTGGTGTCAATAACTGCACGTCCCTTAATTCCTAACTGTAGATCCACATTAATGTTGCAAAAAATGATAGTTTCACTAAATATATCACATCAAGCGCTTGAATCACACAGACAAAAAGAAAAAAGAATGACGATGTCAGGTGCAAGCAGTGCAGAACATTGGATGTCTGTCGGACGTCCCAGAGGACTCCTTTCTCCACTAGGACCTGTGAGCGGACATATGTACCGGACGAAACTGATTATCCCCAGTATATTCCAACATCCAGCTATAGACGTACATCGGGTGTCCTTAGGACTGCCATGTGAATGGTGCATAGATAATCGCGTATGTCCGTCTCTGGATATCCTGAGGATATCATTTCCGTGCTTTATTTTCTTCATCCACGCTGGATATCAGAGGAATATCTATCAGACAGACGAGACCGACCACGGACGTTAGGACATTAATCGTACATCCAGTGGATATTCGGTGTTCTTGGGGTATAAAGATTCGGGCTCCGCGAATAGCGTGAAAGGTGGCGGGTTGACGGTGAGGTGAAAAAGGACACTTCGTTGTAACAAATCAGATTCAAATTTACTGCTTAACACACACAGTATCAATACACAAGAAACAAGCCACACAGGCGATACCATTAACAACTACCATCAACTACCATCCGTACTCTTGATACTGGTACACACGCGACTATTCTGAACTCTCAATACAAATCAATGAAAAAAAAAAAACTCCAAAACAGAATAAACTTTTATCTGGCGCCAAAAGGTTCTTGAAGGTGGCCAATCACAGTCTATGTGTCTGCTAGCAATCACAGTCTTCGGTGATTTCCTTGAAGTAGTCATGGCACTTCGCACACACGACACTGAACAAGAAACGGGTGACTGACTGTTCCATGCACCTCTCAGTGTGTGTGCCTGCTTCTGTTTGCTGCTATGGTGTCGCTCCAATTAAGAAATGCGACACCCTGGTGTTTCGTGGACTTTTGTCCCAAGCTGTACAAATATTGATGCACAGCAGTGTGAAGAAAGCAATAGCTGCAGGGCAGTTTTCAGAAGCAGCTTTGCAACCAGATTCCAAGAGCCTGCCAGGCAGCAGGAAGTACACCCAGCCAGAGTATTTCTGTTGAATTCATGTTTAAAGACCTTCACACCTCATTTACTCATGAATGCAGCATTGTCACGTGACAACACATGACAGTCTATTAATGCTTTGAACATGCATTGAGCTTTATGCCTCTGGTTGTGCGTGAAACAATGAATCTTTCAGTGAGCATACCATTTTCCAAATTGCAAACCATCAGAAACAGTTTATTAACATGGGCACTGCAGATTATTCTCTTTTTAGATCCTGATAAGTCTGTCTCATTTGCTTTTCCCCTTTTCCGCATCCTCAATGTACACCACCTTATGAAGTATAAAGTAGCTCAGGTTATGTACCAGCTATTTCACACCTTCTAGAAGACTTCAGTTAGCCATGCACAAATATACCACACCTTTCTTTCAGGCGTGAGCACAATTAATTCTGGTTTCCTACTTACCACACTAATTTCGGTCCATTCTTCCTTTCGTCCTTGTGTAGTCAAGTTTGGAACGACATCCCTCTATGCCAGTGTTACTCTAACTATTCCAGTACGTGACCCCTTTAAGTAGCACCAAACCTACCATGACCCCACCTTTACTTTCACCCCACCTTCTGAAAATTTACTTTTTTTTTCAATGATGCAGATATATTTATATTGTAATGTGTTTAAAAGACATCAACCACAGAGAGAGGTACCAAAAATGTTTATTGATGTTTTTTAACAAGGATTGATTTAATCACGTATCCTAATGAGAAGGATGTATTTGCTTTTTTGATACAAGCAAATCAATATGTTGGTCTGTGTGACTCAAGCTATGCAAGCAAGGTATATCGCATGTCTACTCAGGCCCTCCATGACTCCCCGGAGAAGGCTCATAAGTCATAACCGGTCAAGGCTCATTTGGGGGTCATGACCCGCAGCTTGAGAAACACAGCTCTACGCGTTTGTTCCAACAATAATCTTGCATCCTTCAAAAACGTGAACAGACGGGACTTATACGTACGGTGACATGCAATTACTTTTTGATTATTTGCATGTCTCTGCTGTGCAATAGCTTTGCTATTTGTTTCTTATACTTGACATGTGTTCTTGGTATTTCTGTTCCCCTCAAACTGTGTAGACATTTGCATTGACTGTGTCTTGGACTGTTCAACATGGCTTACCCTCTCAGTCCTCTTATCAGTAATCAGTGTACACTGTCATGAAATAACAATAAAAATCTCAAATCTGAAAAAAAAAAGAATCATCTGAAACACACCTGTCTGACTGATTCTTTCAACAATCTCCTCACAAATGCTTGATGAGCGATAGTTCATGTAACCACTCCTCTGTTTGAATGGCACAGGATATGCACCTTGAAGATGATGATGTGCACTGAAACGAGCTTTAACAGGCCGAGGAACTTTAGATCATGTGGTGAGCCTATGAGTTTGTTATTGCCTTGAATGGACAATCATTGCACAGAGGTAAAACTTATTTGTTGACTACTCCCTTCAAAGTTGAACTATACATTTTTTCATGCCCTGCACTTGTCATTGTATCCCAGAGGTCACCCAAATGACTTTCTTAAGCCCTTTTGCAAGAGCAGCCTTCTGGGAAGAAATAGGCTACGATATCTCAAATTGGAGCTCTGACCTTACCGAGCAGTGTTTCATAGCTGTTGGGGCTGTACAATGTACGAGGGTGGTTCCATAAGTTTCTGGCCCGAGGTAGAAAATGCGCGCGAATTTGAAAATGCGATTAAGGACGCGTGGCGCCATCTGTTGGAGGGCCGGTGCACCACCCTCAACCCTCTCCATGCTTTTGTCGGTTGGAGAGCGGCATTTCAAACAGCCAGGGTGCACTCTTCAGTTAAAATGGGAAAAATCGAGTACCGCGCTGTGATAAAATTTTTGACAAAAGAGGGACTTTCGCCTAAGGAAATTAAAGCGCGACTGGACAACGTGTACAGGGAAGCCTCTCCGTCGTACACAACGGTAAAAGACTGGGCTAAAGCAGTTTCGACTGGGGCGAGGGTCCACTGAAGATGATCCACGCGATGGTCGTCCAGTGGAAGTGGTGACACAAGAAAATTTGTCTCTTGTCGAGGAGGAAGTGCTGAGCGACAGGCGTCTGAAGGTGAAGGAAATCGCAGAAAGGCTGGGGCTTTCCAAAACAACAGTTTTTCGCATCACCGGCGAGGGGCTTCACATGAAAGGTCAGTGCGAGATGGGTGCCACGACTTCTCTCGTCAGTTCAAAAGCAACAGCGCGTCGTCAGTGCCGAAGAGTTTTTGGAGCTCTGGCAAGAGAACGAAGAAGAAATATTGAAGTCAAGTGTCACAGGGGATGAGACTATGGTGCTTTACTATGATCCTCTTTCGAAAAAGGAGTCGATGGAATGGCGAAAACCAGGAGAAGCACCCCCAAGAAAAGCCAAGGTCACACAATCCACAAAGAAGATCATGGCAACAATATTTTGTGATGGTCACGAGATCCTCCTCATCGACTTCAAAGAGAGGAACACCACAGTGAATGCGACTTATTATCCTTCACTCCTGCACCGACTGCGAGACGCCATCAAGGAAAAGAGGCGCGGCAGGTTGAGTCGAGGTGTCCGGTTGCTCCAGGACAATGCCCCTGTCCACACGGCTTCTGTTGCCAAGGCTGCACTGAAGTAGTGCGGCTTCGAAGAAATCCACCACCCACCCTACAGTCCACACTTGGCACCGAGTGACCACTTCCTGTTCTCAAACTTGAAGAGGGACCTCAGAGGACGGAGATTTCAAAACGATAGTGAGGTGCAAGAGGCAGTTTTCCAGCCTTTTGCGGACAAAACTTCGGACTATTTTATCGTACACACAAAAAAATAAAGGTGTAAAATTCAACCTTTTTGGGTAGAATTGCATTGATACAGATTTTCGACCCTTTTTGGTAGAATTGCAAGGGGTAGAACAGTTCTACCCCTCCTCTTCTACTCTGCATGGTTGTACGGTTCTACCCCTCCTCTTCTACTCTGCGAGGTAGAATGGTTCTACTCCTCTTCTACTCTGCGAGGTAGAATGGTTCTACCCAGTGTGGGGAGATGAGATCTGCCCTTCGGGCACAACATGTCTACCTCGTCAAGTGTAATGTTGTACCCTGATATGGGCATATAATTCAACCATTGGTGGGTAGACATTCTCCCGTCCAGGGTAGAAAAATTCACACAACTCTGGTAGAGCAGCTCTCCCCTACAAGGTTGACTATTCTTGCCCTATGGTGTGACTGTATGTACCCTTAGAGGAGGAAAATTTATTCCCCACAAGTAGAACTTTTCTACCCATTCCGGGAGACATTTTTGCTTTTATGTAGTGTCTGTTCTCCCCCATAGGTGCTGTGATTTGCACCTATATAGGAATGTGTGTGTGCCATGCAGGCACAACTATTCCACCCTAAACAGCAGAACAGCATGTGTTCATGAAGTTCACCATCCTTGTGAGTGTAATGTACTGGTGCCATCAAAAATGCCACTCTGTGGTTGTACATGCAAATGAACTGGCAGGTTTCTGCAAGTTAGAAACATTTATTTAAACAGTCAAAGTTTAAGAGTAGTCAAGTCGCGCCAATGCAACTTTTGCTACAGGCAATAAAGAGCCCCCCCTCACTCCAACAAGGCTAGTCAAGACTTGTAGGGGCCCTACAGCTTTTGGCAAGAATTCCATATTCATCAGCCAATACATGGCTATCAATGTGGCCACGGCGTGGAGGGTGTTGTTGGCTTTAATCACCTTCGCTTCTACGCAGACAAAGATATCTCCCATGTCGAAGATCCCTCCTCATCTGCGTCCTGAAACAAGAAGATCAGACAGTTTACGCAACTTGATAGTAGAACACATCTGTAAAAAGTACTCGAGCCCAGGTTATGCCCAAAATTCAAACAGCGCAGTGCTAAGATCTGAATGCAACGTTTTGTTGGTGGCGGTCTGCTGCGTGGTGAGAAGTGCATTGAAAGAACACAAAGACTAACTGCCAAGTATCTAGAAGGAAATAAGCGTGAAGTGGCCAGGAGCACGGTATCCTCTCATGCTGCCATTTTCAGAAGTTCGACG
Source organism: Ornithodoros turicata (assembly GCF_037126465.1). NCBI lineage: Eukaryota > Metazoa > Arthropoda > Arachnida > Ixodida > Argasidae > Ornithodoros > Ornithodoros turicata. The sequence continues at coordinate 55,463,480 of NC_088205.1, read as the reverse complement.
TAACTGAAGTGCTCACAAGTGCAAAGTGTTCAATGCTGAGAGCCAACATGCTATGGCAAGGGAGGCTGAAACATGGCACCACTGAGCAATGTACATCAAGACTATGCCAAGGAACACCTGAAAGGATTATCAAGGGCCTTATGGACTAACGAGATGTGGATGACTCTTGCCGGACAAGATGAAAGGGCCTGCAGACGGATCAGTAATGGGCACAGAGCTCCTCTTCAACTCGGAAGTCAGTGGACTGGTGGTAAGGTGCCGCTACGGTGTGGCATCATTAAGGATGACTTTTTAATGATAGCATCCATAGGAGCACCATGTGTGGCACCAGTTTTCTAGCATCCGAGTCGATGAGGAGCTGTGTGCTTGTCATTGATGCATCCTTGCGATGCGCGATCTGATGCACCTTCCTCAGTGCTGGTCTCATTTCAGCCGCCATTAGCTTGGCATGTTGCCCCTGAGCACTGAGTACTTTGCACTTGTGGGCACGCCAAGTACATCGTACTTCGGGAAATGGCAGCACTGGATGATATTGGGCTCTTGGCCTGTTCACACTTATTTCCTTTCAACTACTTGGCCTTTATGTCCCAGGGACGTAGCCAGAAAAAAAATCGGGAGGGGCTGTATGGAAGCGGAGGGTTTCCCTCTTTCCTTCTCCCAAATGCACTAAAGGTACAGTTTCGAGGGGTGCTAAAGCCCCCTGAGCCCTCCCCTTCGCTACGCCTCTGTTATGTCTTCTCTCGATACGCTTCACACGACCATGCGGACCATCTACTACAAAACGCTGTGCTACATTTAGGGTTTCTGGTTTTCGGCATTTATGTTTAAGGAAATGAGGGGGTGCTTATTGGCATTTATGATGTTTGACGAAATTTGAATTATCTTGGTATTATCGGGGAGACTAGAAAGTAAATGCCCGAATTGGCCATCTGTGATAGCCCACAAAAAAGTACAGTAAAGGCATTTAACGGCAGGCGTGGATACCAGAGGGGGATGATGAACACTGAATTGAAATAAATATCACAAAAATAATGCTATTTACTCACTAGTGCCAGGAACATGTTCAATTTCAGGGATTTACATTTATGTTTTACATTTAAACTTTGCTGATCTTGCACATGTTGCCTGCAGAGAAATGAAACCTTGCGTCTGTCTCCTCAGACCTTGTATGTTTGAAATTAAGTCTGAAACCAGCGGCACACACTGATTTTTTGCGGGAATGCAAAATCTGGAAAACTTCATCCGCAGGGTGCTTATCAACATTTCTCAGCAAATGCCGGAAACCGGAAACTCTACATACTTCTGGGATCACGACCCAATGTGTCATTAAGTGATCTCTATACCTCCTGAACACTTTTTACAATTTATCACTCTTCAGGGTTAATGCAATGTCTCTCTTCAACCATTTTTGCCCAAGGAAGAGAAGCTGCCTAATAATTCCGCACGCCCTGATACGCGACATCGATGTTCATAGGCCACACCCTCACTTGAATAAATATCCATGCTCTGACATACTTCACTTTAAACAATGTTTAAGTTTATCCAAGTCTGTTTTGAGACAATAGCAAAATAAACCATACAGCCAAAAACCAATTTGCCAAATATCTCTGCACATAGTGTACAAGGTGGTGGACTGTCAATAACACACTTCGTATCCACCAGCATTGTCTAACAACATCCGCTGATTAGCTTAAACAAAAGTGGAACACACCTGAGCTGATTTTTCCAAAGCATTCTGTTTGGCAAGTGTACCCTAAGGACGCAGGGAAGACTAAGAAGCTAAACAAAAATTCCGGCGTTTCAGAAACATTTCTCTCAAATTGCAAAAGGTCTCAAATTGTAAATTCATGAACCACTGTTCTGCTTATGCTTGTATTTGAAAGAAATACCAAAGCACACGTAGTAGCAGATTCTTACCAGTGGCCGAATAAAAGTCTCATGCTTCTCCCGGACAAGGCTGGGGATACAAAGGATCGTGGCACATTGCTCCAGTCCTGCAAATGATCACAAGCTTGAAAAGTGTCCTTCAGTGTATAAGCAAACAGTTGATTAATCGATTCTAGTTACCACACTGACAGTGACAATCGTCGCTTCACTATCTCCGCCTGGCCTAATACACTCTGTGCAATGACAGTTGTTTTGTAGTGCTCTCTGTATACCTTTCAAAAATAGTGAAAGCCTAATCTTGACCACCCTAAATACAGGGTGACTGTGCTGCCCAGAAAAGGAATTTAATAACAGACAAAAATAACTTTTTCCAAGTTCTAACCAATGACAATATACACTAGCACTGCAAAGCCTCTATGTCGATGCATTAAAGGAGCATTCTAACGGCTGGAGAAAAAAATTGCTATTGATGGGTGTGGAATATCTGGTCACCGTATAATTAGACCGTGAAGTTTTCAGGTTTTATTTTTTTCCAAATTTGGGGGGTAAAAATCGGGTCAATAACTTGATGTCGAAAATTAATGCAAATTCGGGCAGAAAAATTAGCATCAGACTGAATTCAGGAAGAAATCTAGCATTATTATAGAACAAACGTTCGCTATACCGTTTATCCACAGTGTCAAAACAAGAGGCCAGCCGCGTATTTTGTGAAAAATTAGTATACCATTGCCTTGAGGTGCCTAGCTTAGGTGCAGTTTTGCGGATAGGAATCGGGTTGAACCCTGAACCAGTGAACCTCAATTCGGACCCACTATGACTGCGACTTGTTGATGACGCTTTCGGAGAAAGGCAACGATTAGACAGGAGCCTCCGGTTGCTAATAACATTGTGCCCCCGAAAAGGACCCTGGTCCTTGAAAAGGAGGAACAGGTTTCCTACTCGCTGCAGATTTAAACGGCTCTAACTCGGGATAGGCATTGATGGAGACTGTATACATGTAGACCCAAAAGTTAACCCTAAAACTTCTGGGTCTACATGTAATACATCAATGCCTAGCCCGAGTTAGATCCATTTAAATCTGCAGCGAGTAGGAAACCTGTTCCTCCTTTTCAAGGACCAGGGTTCTAGTCGGAGGCACAATGTTACTAGCAACCGGAGGCTCCTGTCTAATCGTTGCCTTTCTCCGAAAGCTTCATCAACAAGGCGCAGTCATGGCTGCTGTTCTTTGTTGTACACCCTTCCCAGGAGGATAATGGTAGATACTTCATGTGCTCATGCGCTCCAGCAACTCTTTACCATGACAAGCAGCCAAGGAATAGTGGCAGCCACGTATGAGGGGGTACCCAAAAGTAACCGGAATGATTTTCTCCTGGGCGAGCCTGCTGCAGTGCATGCTTTCGTCAATAGGTGCCTCTCGCAGTCACCCTTCTGCCTCAGTGTTCCGACCGGCATGGTGGAGTTCCAGACGTGGCGTGATGTAGTCACTCTTTTGCAACTTTGCAAAACACGTCTAGCGTTCATCGGTTTTCGTGATGGAAAGTTGGAACAATGTGAGGCTGCGAAATTCTATTTCCCTTAGGAAAATGGCAGTGGCAGCAGCTGCAATAATTGAAAGCCTACAGGAAAGCTGCTCTGAAGAAAACATAGGTGGTTTTCAAGGACTTCAAAAATGGTTCATTGTCACTTGCAGACCATCATTGCCCAGTGCAACTCTGAACCTCCAGAACGGAAGAGAACATTGCAAGAATTTGTGAACTGATTTTGGAAGACTGCCACGGAACAATTGACAAACTTGTTGATTTTTCCGGTGCGTCCTGTAGTTCCTGAAAACGAATTTTGAGTGAGGTCCAAAATCAGTTAACTTGTAATGTTCTCTTCCGTTCAGGAGGTAGAGGATCACCCTGAGGCTTGTTTGCGAGTGATAATTCACGATTTTTGAAGCGGGAAAACTACTCATAATCCTGAGATTTCATCAGGGCAACTTCCCTGTAGGCTGACCACGCCAGTTAGCACGCTAAGAGAGAAGGGTCACTGCAAGTGGCAACTAGCAGCCGAAGCACGCACCACAGTGGTGTGCCCCAAGAGAAAATCGTTCTGCTTACTTTAGAGTACCCCCTCGTATATAGAATGAGATATTCACAGCGACACACTGAATGAGAGGAAGAGCACATGAAGATGTTAGACGTCACACGTCATGGGACCAGTCACTGACTCATACCTGGCTCACGTGGCTATTGTGATAATCAAATTGCTCTGTAACAAAACCTCGTTCAGGAAACATATTGAGGGGGACAAGGATAAAATTGCAGTTGCCAGTGAAGGAGCCCAACAGTCATTGCACGAGGAAAGGAATAAGGCGCATGGTAATTTTTTTTACACTGAGGTGAAAGCCTTCCCGGCCTTCGTCAAATATCAGGTCAGGTTAATAAATCAGGTTCAGTAAAATATCAGGTTCAGTGAGAGAATTTAAGTCACTTAAATTATCTCACTTTGGAAAGTGTGCTGCGACAGCATTACCCACTACTGATCACTATTAACCATGTATAAAAAGATGCAGGCAAAAAATCAGCAGAAGCTAGACATGCCCTTTTTAAATATTGCTAAAACTTTCTAGGACGACGACGATAAGATCGTCACTGTCATCACTGCCCCCCCCCCCCCCACGCGATCACCCCTCACACTCACTTCTGCACCTGATTCCACCACGAATAAACGCATGTCATCATCGCTCTCAGCCACTGCCTAGTCCTTCATAAATATCAAGTCAGCTTACCATCAGCGTTCTCCAGGGCATCAAACGCAGTGAAAAATTTCTTCATGTGTCGTTTCTTTCGGGAAATTGTCAGAACTATCTGCGAGGCTTTTGCTACTGCATCAGGTAGTACTTCCTGTAGTCTTATGCCAGTCATGATTTCAAACTCCATCATTATCTGGAAAGGAACAATATGTTTAAACACCAAGTAATAATAATTTGGGCTTTACGTCGCAAGACAACCACCACCATGAGTGATGCCACAGTGGTCGGTCTGTGGATTCTTTCTGAGGGTTCTTTAACGTGCGTGAAACTTCACACACGTGGCACACGGCTTAACGTCCCTTCCGGGGACGGCATGCGTAAGCAATCCGTACCCGATACCGAATTGTTAGCCTCCTCGGCCGGGATCGCACCCGCGATCTTGGGACTGGAAGGCCGACAAGCCACCAACCAAGCCACCGAGGCGGCGTTTAAACTCCAAGGTCTCCCGTGACAGTAATTTGCACGGCAGCAGTGCCTTGAAGGACAAAACGTAGTTCACTACGTGCACTCAATTGCTTTACATTACTCCATATTTCGGTGTGATGTAGTCATTTGTCATCAACCAGCAGCGATTGTGATATTAGGCAGCTTGGCGATTCCGTAAGAAGTGTACCAATTGTGGTTTCCTACCATTGTCACATCGTGCATCATAAGCAAAGGCAGAAAAGAATAATTCGGGGTTTACGTCGCGAGACAACTACGATAATGAGCAACGCAACAGTGGTCGGTCTGTCGATTAATTTTGCCCTCGTGAGGGATCTTTAACATGCCTGAAATCTCATACACGAGACACATGGCTTAACGTCCCTTCCGGGGATGGCGTGCGTAAGCAATCCGTACCTGCCAACGAATCGCTAGCCCCCTCTGCAGGGATAGAACCCACAACTTTGGGACTGGAAGGCTGACACGCTACCAACCAAGCCACTGAGGTGGCCCAATGGCAGAAAAGCCTGTTGTTTTTAGATTCTTTAATATGTTTCCAATAAAAAAAGCACCTTGTATTTGGAAACACTTTTCATAAAAAAGCACTGCAAACAGCAAGGTAGTTCTGTTTTTGCACATAAGACACATCCGCTAGCTCATTTTTCCCAAAACCCGCTGATCAGAAAGTTAAACGAATTGTAGCTAATTAGTTGCCTGGAAGGCACGCAATGTGGATCATGAAACTTCCTGAGCACCATATATTTAAAAACCAAAAAACAGATCGAATTAGCATGTCATCTGCAAATTTTCTGTGAAAAATGCTTAAAAGAATAAAAATTACATACAGCATGCACATTTTAATCACTCCACATGAGTAAGATCTGGATTAATGACTGATGATAAAAATATATTTTTACCGTGCTACAGAATAAGTATCGCTCAAGCCTCTCGTGCTATAACCATATTGCTTTCAAATAATTATTTCTTAAAAATGCCTAGGAAATTTTTGCCGTGTTGGGTCTCTATTGTGGTATTGGGTCTCTAAGACGGTGATAGCAATGTTTGGTTTTTCCTTGGCCAATACCTTCACATTACTAGGCCAGATAGCGGACGAGGGAAAAGATGCCAAGCACGTGAAAAACGTTTTTTTCTTTCTTTTTTTTTTCTACACCACCTTGGCATTATAAAATATGGATGGCCACTGTTCATTTTGTTGGGCTCTCAATCGCCCAGTCCCTATGCTTTGCCATCTAGAACTAAATCGACAGGCTTTCTTACTTTTTTTTTTCGTCACAAGAGGGCAAACAAAAATGCTGTCATGTGGTACACGTACCATTTCCGGGTCCTCGAAAGCAGGGTATGTAGAAAACACTTCCTCTGCTGATGGGCAGGTGCCTATCCATGAACTTCGGTGGGTGAAGGTGCACCTTAGGCTGTTCATTACCACAGCAGGACAGCTCTCAGCTCTTTGCGGTTCGTCTTTCATTATCTGGATATGCTCTTGCATGTCATCATCAGCTGCCTCGCAACTGGCAGGTGGAACCTGTGAAGGGCTAGAAGTGAGAAGTGGCAACAGTGGTACCACTAGCAATGTCTCTATCAGTAACACAAAACGTAGCAGTACAGGCCGTCGTCAAACAACACCAATTCTTATACAGGGTGTCCACGCTAAGTGTGAACAGATTTTTTAAAAATATATATAACACTTTTTCCAAGATGAAATCAATTGCAATATAGCATATGCTAAAGGGCACTACCTAGCAGGGCATTAGCAAAGTCCAAAGGCAATGTCTTAATTAACTTTCATTAATTAACTTTTTAATTATAAAAGCTACAAAGTTGTCCCAATGAGAACATCTGTTCCTTTCGGTCACCTGATATCGTAGCCGTTTTCAGAACAAAAATCCGTTCGATAGATCGCCCGCAAAAAATTCGTGAAGGAACGCCATTTTTTTCTTTATTTTGTTCATTGCGCTTCTTAGAAGACGCGTATTTCCTTCATCCCCAACGGGAGAGGGGGAAGGAGCACAGTGCCGCCTCATGCGTCGAAGATGAGCTTTAACTTGCGGAAACAAAACAAAAACAAATGTATCGGGTGACTCTATCGGAACTGGCCTTATCTTGGGTTACATTTTCTGTTTCCTTTTAATCTTTTTCCAGGACGCGAGAGGCGATAGTGTGCTCTTTCTCCCTCTCACATTGGGGGTGAAAGAAAGACGCGTCTTCTAAGAAGCGCAATGAACAAAATAAAGCAAAAAATGACGTTCCTTCACGAATTTTTTGCGGGCGATCTATCGAACGGATTTTTGTTCTGAAAACGGCTACGATATCAGGTGACCGAAAGGAACAGATTTTCTCATTGGGACAACTTTGTAGCTTTTATAATTAAAAAGTTCATTAATGAAAGTTAATTAAGACATTGCCTTTGGACTTTGCTAATGCCCTGCTAGGTAGTGCCCTTTAGCATATGCTATATTGCAATTGATTTCATCTTGGAAAAAGTGTTATTTTTTTTTTAAATCTGTTCACACTTAGCGTGGACACCCTGTGCTGGTTGAAAGGTGTCAAAAGTGCATCGAAGTTAAGGGTGACTATGTCGAAAAGTGATACACTTGTTTCGTCTCTATGACTATTAAAAGTTGGTCGGGCCGGAAACTTATGGAACCACCCTCGTACAGCTTGGGACAAAAGTTTACAGAACACCATGGTGTCACACTCCTCCATTGGAGTGACATCCTAGCATCAAACAAGAGTGGACACATATACTGAGAGATAGATAGTCACAAGTTTCTCATTTGATCTTTTGCTGGTAGTTGGCAGGAGATTGCTCCGGTGAAAAAAAGCACCAGTGCCGTGAACTTTTGTCTCAGGCTGTACACGCGGTGGAGTTGTAGTCATACAAATTCTGAACTGCATGCCACTTCGTAAAGAATCTTTCGAAATTTTAGAATGTTATGCCTTAATTGTCGGCTCTGATCATGACCGAGATGGGGGGGGGGGGGGGAGCACACGTCCCATTATGTCCTACAACACTGTCAGTCCGGAACGTTGCAGACGAATCAACAATGCAGGTTGCCCCACGCGTGACGGAACCTTGTGGTTTTAGAGACCTTTCTCCTTTGATGTTCTTCTCTGTAAGAGCACCCGATCAGTTACAAATATAGCACTTTAAACACCCACCTTTCAATATTTTTGCCTGCTCCTGTGCCTTTTGTAAAATGGCTCTTGGCTGCCTTCTGCATTTCCTATCTCCATGCATGAAGATCTGAAATCAGTAATAATAAAATCTCAGTATTAATACAATTCTCATGTGTTTTATATTTTGTTGTTCCCAGTTAAGAATACAGCATTCGGAGTAAAAACACAAGTACAAAATAATAGGAATAATTAAGCACAACTACCGATAACTGTCGGAACTACGATATGCTGATGGGAACTGATGTTCAGCGTTTGGGACACTGTGGCTCCCTTCTTTCAGAATTAGTCGCACTCGACAGTATGGGTGTACATTGCGCACCAGACTGCCGTTTTCTACAACAGCATCATTTGCTGCAACACCTCCAAAATAAGTGCATTGAGCGCGAATGGCATGTGTGTATTATAGTGTAACAGAGCATGAGACGTACCTACCAGCTTCAGAATTGCACTCGTGCTTCTTAAAGGTACTATAAAGCAGTCGAGGTCGAACCTATGCAATCAGCATGACGTGAGAGTGCTAGACTCAAAGGTTCAGCACAACAAGTAATATGCGCAGGAGTTTACTCTAAATATTTTTAATTGGAAAATAAAAACGCACTGAAGAATGTCGGGGCGACATTTGGTGGGAAGAAGTCCTCAATTTCTCAAGCAACCCTGTAAACAAGGAGACCGATAAACAGATGGCTTTCCTGTTGGGATTTGCAAATACTACCTTTTGAGAAAATGTAATTTGTGTGAAAGAAAATAAACAAAAGCCAAATCTTGCACTCAGTAGCTAAACGTCTATACCTAGGCCTTGTTTCAGCACCGTGGCACTGCTATCGTACGTCGCTCTGTTTGGCCCAGAGTCCTGCGCATGAGACATTTTCGACGCCATACCTGGCGGAGTTGGCGTTTCGTCGGTCTGCTTCGTCACAGTGTTGCCAGTAGATTTAAATTTGCATTTTTTCGGGAGCTATAACGTCTATGTGAGAAAATTTTGCGACATTTTACTCCTGAGGACGTACACAATTCAGTGCACACGAAACATGAGGTTGCATTTCGACTGATTTATAGTACCTTTAATTCACTCGAAAGTTGTGTACGAGGGGCGTTCAAGTCAAACAGGGACTTTTCATTTTTCGCAAAAGTAAAATGAATTTACAGGCGAGAAATTAGTTTTACTTTTCGACGTAATCTCCAACTGCACTAATGCATTTGTCCCACCGTTTCACGAGGGCTTGGATGCCAGCAGCGTAGAAATCCTTACCAGCGCGTAGCAGCCATGATCGGACCGCATTCTTGACCTCGTAGTCGCAGCTGAAGTGGCGGCCCCAAAGGAACGCCTTCAGTGGCCCGAAGAGATAGAAATCGCTGGAGGCGAGGTCTGGACTGTAAGGGGGTAATGTCAGCTACTCCCAGCCAAGTTCCTGTAAGGTGCGTGTCGTGAGATGCGCGGTATGCGGGCGTGCATTGTCCTGTAGGAGGAGGACTCCTTTGGTGATGAGGCCCGGCCGCTTTTGCTTCAGCGCCATATGCACATCCCTGAGAACCTGGCCGTAATATGCAGTATTGATGGTGGTACCCCTGGGCAGAAAATCAACATAAACAACGCCAGCCTTGTCCCAGAAAACCGGGGAAAACTTGGATGTTCTCAGGAACTCTGACACTGGGCTCTGAGCCGCCCTGGCCAGGATCGTCCTGCACTGATGTACGGCCGTCTCGGAACCGTTTGCACCACTCAAGCGCTTTGCTGCGGCTAAGTGTATCGTGGTCATACTGAGCCTGAAGACTTCTGTGAATTTCAGATGACTTTACGCCTTCATTCACGAGAAACTTCATGACAATTCGCTGTTCGATGTGCGCGCTCACCTCGTTGTCGGCCATCTTGTCCAGCACGTGTCTTCTGCTCTGCACAAACTTTGGACCACCACGTGGTGAACGTGGTGGTCCACGTGGTGGTCACGACGTCTAGTGACACCCCTGGCTTCCCGCCAACGGACAACCGACATTCTTCCCCCCTCTATGTTGAACAGAGTTGATCCCACGCTCGCTTTCCGCATGCCACGAAACACATCTCGTCAGGATGCTGCATTAATCCACCGCATGCGCCTCGATGTGGCCTTTACAGCTCAGTGGCGTTACCGCTTGAGACAAATTGATTCTCCCACCTGCTGCCACTGTGGTGCTCTTGAGGATCTGGAGCACATTCTTCTTCATTGCCCTCACTACGAACCTTCCCGAACCACACTCTCCGAGTCTCTTCGTCAGCTGGACTCTCGCCCTCTCTCCCTACCGAAATTGCTTGGTCCCTGGCCCAATCCAGCCCAGCAACGCTCTGCGCTCAAAGCTCTTCTGACATTTCTGAACACCATCGGACTTCGATCGTTATTGTAAAGGGGCTCGTTATTTTATTCCCCCCATTCCACCAAGCACTGGGGTAGAGTATCGCCTGTTGCGATGAAACTCCCCACTCTCCAAGACCGAAAATAAAGTTGTTGTTGTTTGTTGCGAAGGCCTGTCGCGTGTGAAAATAACGAAAAAGAAGTAGCGCGAGCCATTTGTACACTCAGGAGACAGAAAGTCCCGGTTTGACTTGAACACCCCTCGTACATTCATCTGGTGCTGCTGTTGTCTGGGCCGAGAGAGCGCAGCTTTGAAAAAGTGGACTTGCACTTGTTGCTGCCCACGGAGCAATTTTGTACAGACGCCAGTAGTAATGGGCCTTGTCCAGGCTTCGGGGGGGCGAAACTACGGCGCCCCTGCCCCTGAGCCCTGCGCGGCGCGTGTGCGGATGGTTGTCCACGTGATTATCGGCGGGGGAGGGCTGCGTGCGCGCTTACCCTCTCATATTTTTCAGCCTGGGCAGACTACTTTGGCCGACTACACATATTTTTCCTATACATCAGGTGAGCGGTTTACATGCAGAGACATGCAAAGAAGGGTCATACACAAAAAGTACAAGTGAAAATATATTTATTAAAACCAATAGTGCTGGGAATTGTGATGCCAATCAGATGAAGGAGAAACACCCATCCGAAAAACCTTCACCACCTGTAACAGGACGGTGCTCGGGTGGAGGGTTGCTGTGGTGGGCGGAGCCTGACCAGAGGGCTGCACGCGCGCTTACCCTTCACCCTGGGCAGACTTCTTTCACCATTTTCCTACTTGGGCCGAATTCCTTCCCGCGACAGGTGGGCGGTGCTCGGGTGGAGGGCTGCTGTGGTTTGCGGAGCGTGACCGGAGAGCTGCGTGCGCTCTTACCATTCACCCTGGGCTGACTTCTTTTACCATTTTCCTACTTGGGCCGACTTCCTTCCCGTGACAGGTGGGCGGCGCTCGAGTGGAGGGCTGCTGTGGTGGGCGTCGCGTGGCCGGAGGGCTGCGTACGTGCTTACCCTTCACCCGGGGCTGACTTCTTTCACAATTTTCCTACTTGGGCGTCGCGTGGCCGGAGGGCTGCGTGCGCGTTTACCCTTCAACCTGGGCCGCCGACTTTCGTCATTTTTCAGCCTGGGCCACCGACTTTCGTCATTTTTCAGCCTGAGTCGACTTGAATCGAAATTTTTCCAGCTACAACAGGTGTGCAGTTTACATGCAAAGGATAGCCATACACAAAAGTACAACTGAAAACATATTTATTAAAGTCATTAGGAATTATGTTATGACTCTGTGTGAATGGTAAAAACTTAGCCAAAAATCTGAAATAGAAGGAACACAATACACGTAACAATACTTAGTACAGGTATGATACAATAGCATTGAATAGGTATCACAAATCAAACACAATATTTTTTATTAGTGGAAGTTTTCAATGAATCAGAAGTGGTAGCGCATTTAAGATATTCTTAATCAATACGATTACAATCAAAATTTCAAATTATAAAAGCCTGAGACATGAGAATCTGATAGGTGTAAGTAATTTCGAGCACAATAGCTAATATTCCAGTGTGACAGAAATTTAATTTCTATTGAAGTGAATAGCACAGACATAAGGCAATAAATCGAATCAACACATAGCATTAATATAGAACCTAACCGACATGTAGGGAAATAATAGCTACACCATATCAAAATGATCACCACACTTAATCAAAGAAGATATTCTTAATCAATATGATTATAAACAAAATTATAACTTGTATTATAAAAAGTCTACTATTCCTATACGTGAGAACCATCTTTGTAATAGCGGGAAGTTCTGATAGTTGTATGTAATTAACTGTGAACAGCAGAGACACTGGAAGACTATGGGACACGAACACAAGACGAAATAAAATCTATACCACTACAAAGAAGACATTTCACTTCACCACATAGCACGCTCCTAGCCAACAAACAGAACAAAGAACGACACGAACACAAGAGTAAGAAATAAAATCTATACCACTACGAAGAAGATATTCCTGTGCCGATAGATGTATGGAAGACCATGGAACACGAACAACAAGAACACAAGAGGAAATAAAATCTACACCACTACAAAGAAGTTATTCTTAATCAAAACAACATAGTAATCTATCATTCAGAAAATCAAAAGAAAAAATCAAACTCATCAGAAAGTAGACTTGTTAAAAATGAACTTCACCACATAGCACGCTCCTAACCAACAACGAGATCTGATGATATCTGCCCCGATTTGTTGAAGACGGGTGCCGATAGATGTATGGAAGACCGCGGAACACTAACGACAAGAGGAAATAAAATCTATACCACTACAAAGAAGATATTCTTAATCAATATGATGACAATCAAATTACAAATTGTATTAGAAAAAATCTAATATTCCTATACGTGAGAACCATCATTGCAATAGCGTGAATATCTGTCATAACATTTCGAGCACAATAGGGAATCTCAGTTTCATATTCCAACATTACTCAACTTTTAATTTCTTATTAAGTGAACAGCATAGACGTAAGGAAATAACGAGAAACAACACAATCAACAGCTACAATTAATAGAGAGCCAAACCTGCGCACCATCCAACACATAGAGAAATAATAGCTAATCAATCTATCAATGGCGAAATAGCACAGACTTAACGCTGAAGAACAGAGGAACACGCGGCGACACGTAAACAACAACAGAGAAAAATAATCTATCATTGAACCATCATAAAATCAACCAATATACAATTTTCATTCTAACAAACACTACGAACCTTAATGGAGGTATCCAAGACGTAGGAAATATGCACTGTTTTCACTCTTTTCCTCAAAGCCGGGAGACTTTATGTCTCTATCTATATGGCCAAAGCACTGCGCATGCTTTATCACTCAAAGGGTTGGGGGCTATATTCCTTCATCCAGCAAACAGAACGCTCTAGAGGTCAGATAAGAGAGAGTTCAAAGGCGATATATTTTATTGTGCAGCGCAAATAGATGTCGATATCACTCGCGGGGGTCACTATCTTTTCGCATCCTTTCCCTGAAACGGAAATCTTTCGTCAAAGTGGTTGTCAAGTCGGCTAAGTTTGTAGAGATGCGATATTGTTATTGAAGATGTAGAGAAAGTCCAAATTATTAATTGGTAGCAACGATACTCAATCAAAAACGAGAAACAAATTTAATTACGTCAATTTTTGTAATATCTTGCAACAGAAATTTCTAATGAACCACACAGAAATATCAAATGTGAAATGCAACTCAAAGTTATGAGGCATTCCTATCTTAGAGATACTTACTTATGTCAATCGAGTGAACATTTGAAACAAATACAAGACAATAATTATTTCAGACAGTAAGTTCACACCTCATAGAATATCAGTCGAGTGAATACTTGAAACAAAATTAAAACAATAATTCTCACGACAGGTGGAGATTAAGGCATTCTAAACCAGATAATAAATTTAATCAATAAAATAAACATAGATATGCTTTTAATTAAGTGTAGACGAGCACTTGATAACAGAAGAGACATTTGCTCTACATTGAAAGATGGACATATTTTGTACTCGCTGCCATAAATCATGGGAAGATATGATAAAAAATTGCTTCGAAAAGGAAGAGCCGCGAAACGATTCCATTATCGCTGCCTTTCAATACGTCCTAGACATGGTCGTATTCGGAGATATGGTACAAATTACAGAACTGAAGGTGCAAGAATTTATATGCCGAATCTACAATACTTATAAAAATATCTGCTCGTCATCGTCGCAAGGGCCATTGGGATTGATGGCGGAGTTTTTGAGGTTTGCTAACGAAGAATTGAAATACACTAGACCAGATGTAATTGTAATCGTTGCAATGGGCATCAAGAAAGCAATCAGATGAAATTATCATATACAAGCGGTCTATATCGCACGGATATTACGGATTGTTTGAAATTACACATATCTGAGATGGAAAGTACATAAAATCTTCTCATGTGGTATGTTCCAATACCACGGCAAACGCAATTGTTTTATTCTACCAGTCAGTGATGTCGAATGAACAGAAGTTCAATATTGTTGTGCAAGGTCTGATGTATCATCATTTATTGAAACTCAACAAACATATCAATTGCGGTGCACCGGACGATTTTCATCTAATACTCTCTTGTACGCCATTCAAGAATCTTCATACAAAGAAAGGAAACATCAATAAGAGACTGTGCAAGTTCATCGCGACAAAGTGCAAGTTGTTGAAGCAATACAAACACGGCGACAACATAGCGCCTGTGTTAATCAACGCTGGATTCATGCGCCCAATAATCAGAATAAACTATTTAATGTCTTCGGAATTCATCAATGAAGACAACAAACGAAAACTTCAGAGTTTGAAATAGAACTGTAATTTATCGAAATAAACAATTGTATAACTGAAACAATAAATGTAATCTTTGTCATCATTATAATGAATTCTTCGCATCACAATGAAAAACACCTTACATTTAGCACGGCTAGACTGAGAACAGTGATCGCTAAGGAAACGAATATTCCACAATTTGTGTAAGAACTCTCATATGGAATGAGACCTGACCACCAAATAGGTTTTACTGGACTACACTCTGTACAAGTTCAACACCCGAAGGATAGAATTGCCGGAGAAGGATCGGTCATTGAAATTTAGAGACATGATACATCAGTCTATGATTACAAAAGGATCACTAATCTCATGTGAAAACTCATCATATTTCATGAATTAATTTTCACAGTGCATGTATATTTCTCAATCTGTTGCACTAGCCCAGACATAGTAAAAGAAGAAGAAAAGGCGTCTTAGACAAGCAACCGATTGGAGTGCGGAACAAATAAATAAATATTTTTGTCAACACAGTTGTCCGTTTGTATGACTGGATAGGAAAAATGTGCCGTCCAAGAGAGTGCAAAACGGGAAATAAGGGAAGATAACTGATTGCGGCGGGATAAGTCAAAGCGTTCGCGACACAGTGTCATCGACTTTTACAATCGCATTGGGGTTCATTGCCTGGGAGATAATACGAAGCCTTCGCGAAAAGCGAATCTATTATCAGATGCCATAATGCAAACGAAAGATTTTACGAGCACGACGTGCAGGCCAAGTCTATATTTCTAATCACATAGTCTTCGTAACACACGGCACACAAACGTATATGAAATAATTTCCAAGTGGCAATCAGATTTTGAGAGAAGCGGATCACACGACCGCCATCGGAAGTGCTTAACCAATATACAATGAAGATGAGCGTTATGCATAAACACAATGGAAGATATGTTATATTAATTATAATAACCAGATCAGCGCAGGTCACACATAAACGTAGATCCAATTCACAAAATATACTCTAGATTTCCCTGTAACCATACAGAAAAACTATCACACTATTTTAGTGTCATAGCATCCGGGCACTACAAATGGAAAGGCCATACTTTAATTTTATAAGTCTTTAGCTCATAACGTTGCAACACGCAAATTCCACACTAAAGATCATTTTCTTCTTTAAATTTTCAAAGCCAAAACTGCACGCTATTTCTTGCATTTCTCTAAAGATATAGATTAAAAAGTTGTGCATATACTCACATATACTATACAAGATATTTGATTGTGGATTAATTGCTAAAATTTATCGGTTCACATTCAGGAGAAGTGGTGACTAGCACACATCAGTAAGAGTTTAATTACAATTTGAACAGGTATTGCGATTTATGATCAGTGTTGTAGAATGTGTGATTTCACAATACGCAAGCTTTAGGTCGCTCACTTTGACGAGCACTCTTTCACGATGTCAGGGAATTTAAACGAATGGATTGATATTTTCTGTATACACTATAACATAATGCGAATTCTTTATGTCGTGAATATTAAAAGTTACGAATATTTTCCGAACGAAAATTTACTTAAGACTCGAAGAAAGGGTCACCCGCGTCGACGAACCCGTTTCGGCAACACGACGGACCGCGTTTCCCCAATGCCGTACCCGAAACCGAACGCGATTCTGCGCCCGACGCACCAGCATCGACGCACCCGTTTCCGGAAAAAGCAACACGCTCGCGTGCGGTATCGCGTTAACGCGTCGGGCGCAGAATCGCGTGAATCGCAGAATCGCAGAATCGCGCACTATCTCCGAGTACATGTCTAGGACGTATTGAAAGGCAGCGATAATGGAATCGTTTCGCGGCTCTTCCTTTTCGAAGCAGTTTTTTATCATATCTTCCCATGATTTATGGCAGCGAGTACAAAATATGTCCATCTTTCAATGTAGAGCAAATGTCTCTTCTGTTATCAAGTGCTCGTCTACACTTAATTAAAAGCATATCTATGTTTATTTTATTGATTAAAATTTTATTATCTGGTTTAGAATGCCTTAATCTCCACCTGTCGTGAGAATTATTGTTTTGATTTTGTTTCAAGTATCCACTCGACTGATATTCTATGAGGTGTGAACTTACTGTCTGAAATAATTATTGTCTTGTATTTGTTTCAAATGTTCACTCGATTGACATAAGTAAGTACCTCTAAGATAGGAATGCCTCATAACTCTGAGTTGCATTTCACATTTGATATTTCTGTGTGGTTCATTAGAAATTTCTGTTGCAAGATATTACAAAAATTGACGTAATTAAATTTGTTTCTCGTTTTTGATTGAGTATCGTTGCTACCAATTAATAATTTGGACTTTCTCTACATCTTCAATAACAATATCGCATCTCTACAAACTTAGCCGACTTGACAACCACTTTGACGAAAGATTTCCGTTTCAGGGAAAGGATGCGAAAAAATAGTGACCCCCGCGAGTGATATCGACATCTATTTGCGCTGCACAATAAAATATATCGCCTTTGAACTCTCTCTCTTATCTGACCTCTAGAGCGTTCTGTTTGCTGGATGAAGGAATATAGCCCCCAACCCTTTGAGTGATAAAGCATGCGCAGTGCTTTGGCCATATAGATAGAGACATAAAGTCTCCCGGCTTTGAGGGAAAGAGTGAAAACAGTGCATATTTCCTACGTCTTGGATACCTCCATTAAGGTTCGTAGTGTTTGTTAGAATGAAAATTGTATATTGGTTGATTTTATGATGGTTCAATGATAGATTATTTTTCTCTGTTGTTGTTTACGTGTCGCCGCGTGTTCCTCTGTTCTTCAGCGTTAAGTCTGTGCAATTTCGCCATTGATAGATTGATTAGCTATTATTTCTCTATGTGTTGGATGGTGCGCAGGTTTGGCTCTCTGTTAATTGTAGCTGTTGATTGTGTTGTTTCTCGTTATTTCCTTACGTCTATGCTGTTCACTTAATAAGAAATTAAAAGTTGAGTAATGTTGGAATATGAAACTGAGATTCCCTATTGCGCTCGAAATGTTATGACAGATACTCACGCTATTGCAATGATGGTTCTCACATATAGGAATATTAGATTTTTTCTAATACAATTTGTAATTTGATTGTCATCATATTGATTAAGAATATCTTCTTTGTAGTGGTATAGATTTTATTTCCTCTTGTCGTTCGTGTTCCGCGGTCTTCCATACATCTATCGGCACCCGTCTTCAACAAATCGAGGCAGATATCATCAGATCTCGTTGTTGGTTAGGAGCGTGCTATGTGGTGAAGTTCATTTTTAACAAGTCTACTTTCTGATGAGTTTGATTTTTTCTTTTGATTTTCTGAATGATAGATTACTATGTTGTTTTGATTAAGAATAACTTCTTTGTAGTGGCGTAGATTTTATTTCCTCTTGTGTTCTTCTTGTTCGTGTTCCATGGTCTTCCATACATCTATCGGCACAGGAATATCTTCTTCGTAGTGGTATAGATTTTATTTCCTCTTGTGTTCGTGTCGTTCTTTGTTCTGTTTGTTGGCTAGGAGCGTGCTATGTGGTGAAGTGAAATATCTTCTTTGTAGTGGAATAGATTTTATTTCTTCTTGTGTTCGTGTCGTTCGTGTTCTGCTTGTTGGCTAGGAGCGTGCTATGTGTTGAAGTTCAGTTTTAACATGTCTACTTTCTGATTAGTTTGATTTTTTCTTCTGATTTTCTGAATGATAGATTACTATGTTGTTTTGATCAGGAATATCTTCTTTGTAGTGGTATAGATTTTATTTCCTCTTGTGTTCGTGTCGTTCTTTGTTCTGTTTGTTGGCTAGGAGCGTGCTATGTGGTGAAGTGGAATATCTTCTTTGTAGTGGTATAGATTTTATTTCGTCTTGTGTTCGTGTCCCATAGTCTTCCAGTGTCTCTGCTGTTCAGAGTTAATTACATA
The DNA here is from genome assembly GCF_037126465.1 of Ornithodoros turicata. Classification (NCBI taxonomy): domain Eukaryota; kingdom Metazoa; phylum Arthropoda; class Arachnida; order Ixodida; family Argasidae; genus Ornithodoros; species Ornithodoros turicata. The sequence goes on along the minus strand of NC_088205.1, from coordinate 55,444,536 downwards.
CAACTATCAGAACTTCCCGCTATTACAAAGATGGTTCTCACGTATAGGAATACAGTCGGACCTCGTTTTATGAACCCTCGATATACGAATTCCCTCAACTTACGAACGGCTCCACAGGGAACCAAACTTTTTCCGTGTATTTTGACCTCGTTTTACGAACCCTCGATATCCGAACTATGAACGGATTATGAGGGAACGGACCCAAAGTAGTCAAGCCATTCTGACCTCGATATACGAACGGGCGTTATGAACGTACAGAGGACAGGCCAATGGACCGGAGGATAATGAAAGTTCCTCAGTACATGCTGCCAAGGTCCAACATACAATGTCCCAACTCCACTACGTTCCACAAACATGATTCACCATTTCCTGAAAGAATAATTCGGGCGTTTACAGCCGAATGGTTGTGAGTTTGGACCAGGTCTCCGAGATGGAAACATCTTGCCGTTCCATAAAAGCGTTCAGTCCTGACAGCCGGTGACAAGCGTGATATTTGCCGTTGGAAACAGCTCATCCGCGCGCGATACGGTACTTTGAGGACCGGGTGCATGAGTCAAGTGTCACACCTCTGTCGTCTCTTGTAAACAGGATAGACCCTGCAGAGAGTATGGTGCAAAGCACAATTACGTAGTATTTTCAAAAATAAAACTTATTCAAATCAATTTCCCGTGGTTTTGTGAGGTATTTGTGCACTGCAGACTTCGGACCTCGATTTACGAATACCTCGATTTACGAACGATTTTCTGAGAAACGAAGGGTGTTCGTAAAGCGAGGTTTGACTGTATTAGACTTTTTATAATACAAGTTATAATTTTGTTTATAATCATATTGATTAAGAATATCTTCTTTGATTAAGTGTGGTGATCGTTTTGATATGGTGTAGCTATTATTTCCCTACATGTCGGTTAGGTTCTATATTAATGCTATGTGTTGATTCGATTTATTGCCTTATGTCTGTGCTATTCACTTCAATAGAAATTAAATTTGTGTCACATTGGAATATTAGCTATTGTGCTCGAAATTACTTACACCTATCAGATTCTCATGTCTCAGGCTTTTATAATTTGAAATTTTGATTGTAATCGTATTGATTAAGAATATCTTAAATGCGCTATCACTTCTGATTCATTGAAAACTTCCACTAATAAAAAATATTGTGTTTGATTTGTGATACCTATTCAATGCTATTGTATCATACCTGTACTAAGTATTGTTACGTGTATTGTGTTCCTTCTATTTCAGATTTTTGGCTAAGTTTTTACCATTCACACAGAGTCATAACATAATTCCTAATGACTGTAATAAATATATTTTCACTTGTACTTTTGTGTATGGCTATCCTTTGCATGTAAACTGCACACCTGTTGTAGCTGGAAAAATTTCGATTCAAGTCGACTCAGGCTGAAAAATGACGAAAGTCGGCGGCCCAGGTTGAAGGGTAAACGCGCACGCAGCCCTCCGGCCACGCGACGCCCAAGTAGGAAAATTGTGAAAGAAGTCAGCCCAGGGTGAAGGGTAAGCACGCACGCAGCCCTCCGGCCACGCGACGCCCACCACAGCAGCCCTCCACTCGAGCACCGCCCACCTGTCACGGGAAGGAAGTCGGCCCAAGTAGGAAAATGGTGAAAGAAGTCAGCCCAGGGTGAATGGTAAGACCGCACGCAGCCCTCCGGTCACGCTCCGCCCACCACAGCAGCCCTCCACCCGAGCACCGCCCACCTGTCACGGGAAGGAATTCGGCCCAAGTAGGAAAATGGTGAAAGAAGTCTGCCCAGGGTGAAGGGTAAGCGCGCGTGCAGCCCTCCGGTCAGGCTCCGCCCACCACAGCAGCCCTCCATTCGAGCGCCGCCCACCTGTTGTACCGGAAAAAAGTTGTGAAGTCGGCCCAGGTGGAAAGGTAAGCGCGCACGCAGCCCTCCGGCCACGCTCCGCCCACCACAGCAACCCTCCACCCGAGCACCGTCCTGTTACAGGTGGTGAAGGTTTTTCGGATGGGTTTTTCTCCTTCACCTGATTGGCATCACAATTCCCAGCACTATTGGCTTTAATAAATATATTTTCACTTGTACTTTTTGTGTATGAACCTTCTTTGCATGTCTCTGCATGTAAACCGCTCACCTGATGTATAGGAAAAATATGTGTAGTCGGCCAAAGTAGTCTGCCAAAGTAGTCTGCCCAGGCTGAAAAATATGAGAGGGTAAGCGCGCACGCAGCCCTCCCCCGTCGATAATCACGTGGACAACCATCCGCACACGCAGGGAAAAATACGCGCAGGGCTCAGGGGCAGGGGTGCCGTAGTTTCGCCCCCCCGAAGCCTGGACAAGGCCCATCACTACTGACGCCGTCATCTTTTCAACCGACCATGCAACTCGCAGGCGTGAAACGTTCCCTCACCTGGTGAACATCGACGGACGTCTAGTGAACTTGAACGGAATGTTCAACAAATTTGCTTCACGACTACCACAAATCGCATCCTCGAACAAACCGCTGTCTGCTAGCGCATGCGCACGCGAAGCGAGTACCAGCAGACGGCAAGGCATCGGCAGCAAAGAACGACACGTGACGTCACTGCTTGCGCACGCGCAGCGCAATCCATTTTCCTCTCCCGAAGGCCAAGTCACTTCTCCTCCGTGGGCCAAGTATATCCAACTTGGCAACACTGTTAGTCGGTCATTCCCACTGATCTCGATTGTAAAAGGCTGGATCGCGGATAGGGAGCGCGAGCGTGAAGAAACCGGCCGCCATCTTACGGTGCTCACAACAGTCGCCGCAGCGATCATGGCAACTTCTTGCAATTACGGTCGTACCAACCGTACTGGCAAGGTTACAGGGCCTAAATTTATGCAGGTGAGTCACTCTTTATCGAGGAATAAATAGGCGTTCATTCTGTATATTTAGTTGACCATTATGAAGTGTTTTTTTGTCCAAAACGAGCACTGGATGCAGGTTGCTTTATCGCTCTTCCGACGTTCAATCGAGCACACTTGCATTTTACCCGGCGGCAAATACAGTTTGAGTGCATAATATGCTTGAAAGAACACATTACACTACACAGGTAGTGTTGTCATCAATATATGTGCGAGCACTCGAGCGCTTTTTTGCATGCATTGCTAGCATGGTACACGGTGTTCTCTGCGGAAGCAAGTGCCACATTCATTTCTTTGAATTACCTTCACGCGCAAGTTCGGTATTACGTCATAATGAGACCACGATTGTCACCTTTTTTCATGTATTGGTATTGTTTTGTGCCTTGGTTTGATTTGTGACAAAGAATCCTACGTAACGGTGGTGTGGCGCGACTTGAATAACGCCTTTGTCTGAGCTGTATCGTCAGCTTGTTACGATAGTAATAATTTGTAGCGTGTCGCGCTATTTGAAGCAGTTTTTAAGGCAAAAGTGGTCTCTCAATACAGGTTTCGTCATGAGGGCTACCCAGTGAATAATCTGTGTAGTGTGATACGGCTGGGTGTACAGGTAAGTGTCACGTTCCTCATCCACTGGTTTCTACTTTACAGGAAGGAACAACCTCAGTGCACGCACTGTGGTTAGCCTCTCTCAGTTTTGCATATTTTCTTACAGGTTCACATCAGAAATACACCTTACACTTTAGGCTCCTTCACCCAGCAATATAATAATTAGAGATTATAATTCTTTTTAGAAGAGTTCCCCATATTCTTTTTAGAATAGTTTTTCATCTTTTTAACTTTTAGAAGATACACGGATTGTAAACCATGTTTTAAATTGATGTTTTAACATTTGTCCAATGCATTTATTAAACAACATATTCATTTTTAACTGGTTGCACCCAAATCAATGTTCTGATGTATTATTTCCTTTGTTGTCGATGCACCATAAAAATTGGAATAATCATCATCAATGCAGGTTACTTCACAGCTGCCTCGACATACTCAAGAAATGGGTGCAGAACCTGCGTAATGCCCACAAACTTTGACTACCACAGCACCTCCAGAAAGTAAAGGCATATGTGTCACGTGGGATTTTTAAAGGCGTTCACAGTATATAATACCTTGTATTAACTGTTGTAGATGTAAGCCGTCTCTACAGTACACTCTCAGAAATTAAAACCGTGAGAACCGTGATAATTGTTTCAGTTAATAGGCATGCACATATATGCTATAAGAAGAAAATTATTTCTTGAGAATGCACTTCTCTGGCTACTGGTGTTGTTTACATCTACTGTTGATCACATTCATTTATCACGTATTATATTCTTATATATACTATTATGTTAACACATATTTGATCACATTAAATTCAAAATTCATCATATATAAGAAAATACCAGGAGGGAAGTTGCTATTCATTGCTCATTCTAACCTAAAATTGAGTGCTACAAATTTAGAGAGAGTACCTGTCCATTGTCATTCCTAAAATATATATTGTCATTGTAGCAAGGTCATAAAACAATAAATGTAGTCTTTTGTGACCTCCCTGCACGTTCATTGTATCCTGAAACGCATAAGTGCAAGAAATAACTTGAATAAACTTGATGTTGTATATACTTGATATAAAATGTTGAATAAACTTGAACTTGTATATTCTCTTTACTCACCATCAGTGACCTTCTTTACAAAAGCATATCGTGTTAGATTTTTTTTTTTTTTTACGTTTCACAGACTGGGTACACGAGGGCCAAAATGACAAAATCACAACTGTTTCAAGCTCCAAATCGTCCTGCTGCAATTATCCTGTTGCAGACCATACGTGTGTAGTGCAAGAAGGCCCTTGCACATCAAAATGTAAGATGGGAGTCACAGTTAATGCAAAGTGGTTCCTATGAGAGACTTCGATGCTGAACAAAATTGTGCAAACTGCGGAAGGTGCCATAGAAGATATTCAGAAAGCGTGTCTGGTCTCACAACGGTGCTACGACGCTCTCTATTAGATGACGATGATACTCATTGGAGTTTCAGATGTGCAGCTGCATTTTTTCGAACATGCTCCACATAACAAGCATGACAAAGTCAGCACTGGATAGCAGGCCCCGTTCCTAAGCAGCGTTGCTCACGCTGCAGTTGTATTCAGCAAAAGCATGTGAGTACTCGAGAAGGGCATTCAGTTTGGCACAACCGCGCCTGCAAATAATCAACAAATGAAGGAAGAAACAAACAAACATAGAAGGGCTGTACTTCAAAAAGAGGTAAATCCTGCGTCTCAAGGAGGTGTTACCACTTTTAAGTAACTTAATTGATTAAGCTTACATCACTACCTGATTAACTGTCCTAACGAGCGTGTTCGAATTGCGTGAAGCAATTAGATCACGCTCACAACGTATTTGGGCTGCTTCGGTGTGTCCATATTTGTGAGGCAAAGCACCGCAGTCGTTCACTAAAAGACACTTTCTGCGGCGGTGCTTGATATACAGGGTGTTACCCTATAAAAGTCTACCCGTGCCGCCATGCCGTACTCGCCAATTACTCAATGCAGGTGGCACATTGTGCGATCTTCATATAGAGCTCATAAGGACATTTAATCTTGGTAAATTTTGAAGTGATTGGGCGCCGCAGCACGAAGTTATAACTCAAAACGTGCAATTCCCGTAGTGAAAACAGCCAAGATGGCGCCGCTCAGTAAGCAGACGACATCCCTTTTGGGTGTCGTCTGCCGAGTACGTCGGCATTTTTCGTTGCTCACGTTGCTTGCTTCTGAGCAAAATACGACAGTTACACCAAAGCAAAATGAAAACTACAGTTGCAGCACGTCGTCGTCTGGGGAGCAGCATGTCAAATGCTCTTCTCAACGCCGCCATCTTGATTGTTTTCCCTACGGGAATTGCACGTTTTGAGTTATAACTTCGTGCTGCGGCGCCCAATCACTTCAAAATTTACCAAGATTAAATGTCCTTATGAGCTCTATATGAAGATCGCACAATGTGCCACCTGCATTGAGTAATTGGCGAGTACGGCATGGCGGCACGGGTATACTTTTATAGGGTAACACCCTGTAAATCATACGAAACCGATACACGGCTAAAACAACGGCTCTGATTCTACAGAACGATCTCTTCCTGCCATGCGAGTATATCCTTTCCCGGACCGTTCTTTATGGAACAATTTTTGTCCAGAACGCAGCACGGGATATTACATACATGGTGGTTGTTAACCTCACATCGTTTCTTGTTGAAATATTGGCTGGAAAACGTACTGTAGTACAATCCCCAGCGCTGCACTGCTGTGACGGTCTAGTTTCGGAATGCAAAACATAACGTAATTAAGAATCGAACGGCAGGACACCTGTGAAACACTGTTAGGATACATCAGTATACTGGCACCTTACAAAATTGTGTGATGACAAGCAACGATCAACGCCTGCAGCGCTATAAATACTCACAATCTCCGTTGCCTCCCATTGTTTTCTATGGGCGCACACTGCGCTTTAGGGCCTCCCAACATGGCGGCCCGAATGCACGCCTCTCCCCCGCGAGCCCCTCTCCCATGCGCCATCCAGCCTTTATAGATAGAGATCAGTGGGTTCAAGCGCATTCGTTGTCCGCCTAGTATCGCAAAACCACGAGTGGTACGCGAAAATTTTGCATGTTCGATCTTAATTATTTATAAAAAGCCGGAATATTTTTCACGATTTATTCCACAGTGGCAGAATTATGCCGGTACTTTGCGCTGCTGGTAAAGTACCTTTTCTCTGTTTGATTGAGACGTAGGGCTACCTTTCCGCGGAGCGATTTTTCCACACAAAGGCGCTCTTCGTATGTTTACGACATGACCTACTACTATACTAGAGACCTGGACAGCCGCAATCACTGATCTCGATTGTAAAAGGCTGGATCGCGGATTGGGAGCGCGAGCGTGAAGAAACCGGCTGCCATCTTACTGTACCCACAACAGTCGCCGCAGCGATCATGGCAACTTCTTGCAATTACGGTCGTACCAACCGTACTGGCAAGGTTACAGGGCCTAAATTTATACAGGTGAGTCACTCTTCATCGAGGAATAAATAGGCGTCCATTCTGTATATTTAGTTGACCATTATGAAGTGTTTTTTTGCCCAAAACGAGCACTGGATGCAGGTTGCTTGATCGCTCTTCCGACGTTCAATCGAGCACACTTGCATTTTACCCGGCGGCAAATACAGTTTGAGTGCATAATATGCTTGAAAGAACACGTTACACTACGCAGGTAGTGTTGTCATCAATATATGTGCAAGCACTCTAGCGCTTTTTTGCATGCATTGCTAGCATGGTACACGGTGTTCTCTGCGGAAGCAAGTGCCACATTCATTTCTTTGAATTACCTTCGCGCACAAGTTCGGTATTACGTCGTAATGAGACCACGATTGTCACCTTTTTTCATGTATTGGTATTGTTTTGTGCCTTGGTTTGATTTGTGACAAAGAATCCTATGTAACGGTGGTGTGGCGCGACTTGGATAACGCCTTTGTGTCTGAGTTGTATCGTCAGCTTGTTACGATAGTAATAATTTGTAGCGTGTCGTGCTATTTGTAGCAGTTTTTAAGGCAAAAGTGGTCTCTCAATACAGGTTTCGTCATGAGGGCTACCCAGTGGACCCTGGTAGCACACTATGTTGCCGAAACGTTGCCCCAATGTTTTCTTCAAACGTTGCATAGACGTCGCTAATGTCCTCTTCAGGCCACGTTCTAGCAACGTTGCTAGAAAATGTTATACAACATTGCGGCAACATGACAACTGCAACATTCCACATAAGGGCAACGTTATGACAACATTTAGGTAATATTGGCAAGAGGTTGGCGGAGGTATTTGTGCGCTATTATATTTCTTACTTTTCTTTTTTGCGTCGGATCAGAGATGCGTACTGACTGCAAGCACTTGCACGCCACTGTTAGCCGACTTGGGCTCTGCAAATCTCCGCATTATACTGGAGTGGGGCTAGGGAAGACCGCTTGGGTATCCCTGTAGGTATCCCGTTTGGATATAGAGATATACTGTCATCAAACAGTAGGCTCTATTTGCGAACAGGATGAGGCATATACTAAAATGCGAAGTGTTGGGGGGCATGCCCATTAAGTGTAGCAGTGCGTACAACGTTTGCAACGGTGACCAGGATGCGTTCTTGTAGTTAGCCCTTGCATCTGCAAGAGTCAAGTGCACTCAACAACATTTTTGACATCCCTCCCTGTCATGTACTGTGTTTTTAATTCAAGCTTTCGTCTCTAATGTAATTACCTACTGTTTGGAGCTGTAAAACCGGTAGGTTTCCTCTGTGGGTAAGAGTGTTACGCAGTGTTATGTTGCTGGAAAGTCAATAAACAACGTTCAGGAAACGTAGAGCCGCAATATTTCTCCAACGTTGCTCTGCAATGTTGCATGAACATTGGTGAATGTCAAGTAACGTTGGTCCACTTCTGACAATGCTGCAGGAACGTTCGGCCGCAACGTTGCTCAAATGTTGACCTTCCATGTTGCTTGAACATTGCAGAATGTCAAGTAACGTTGGTCCACTTTTGATAATGTTGCAGGAACGTTGCGAAATGTTGATAAACGTTGCCCCACATTGGACAACATTCGCAACATTGCTGCAACGTCGAGGCCACAATATGTGCTACTAGGGGAATAATCTGTGCAGTGTGATACGGCTGGGTGTACAGGTAAGTATCACGTTCCTCATCCACTGGTTTCTACTTTATAGGAAGGAACAACCTCAGTGCACGCACTGTGGTTAGCCTCTCTCAGTTTTGCATATTTTCTTACATGTTCACATCAGAAACACACCTTAGGCTTTAGGCTCCTTCACCCAGCAATATAATAATTAGAGATTATAATTCTTTTTAGAAGAGTTCCCCATATTCTTTTTAGAATAGTTTTTAATCTTTTTAATTTTTAGAAGATACAGGGATTGTAAACCATGTTTTAAACTGATGTTTTAACATTTGTCCAATGTATATTCATTTTTAACTGGTTGCACCCGAACCAATGTTCTGATGTCTTATTTCCTTTGTTGTCGATGCACCATAAAAATTGGAATAATAATCATCAATGCAGGTTACTTCACAGCTGCCTCGACATACTCAAGAAATGGATGCAGAACCTGCGTAATGCCCACAAACTACCACAGCACCTCCAGAAAGTAAAGGCATATGTGTCACATCGGATTTTTAAAGGCATTCACAGTATATAATACCTTGTATGAACTGTTGTAGATCTAAGCAGCCTCTACGGTACACTCTCAGAAATTAAAACTTGTCAGAGAACTGTGATAATTGTTTTAGTCAATAAGCATGCACATATACGCTATAAGAAGAAAATTATTTATTGAGAATGCACTTCTCTGGCTACTCATGTTGTTTACATCTACTGTTGATCACATTCATTTATCACATATTATATTCTTATATATTATTATTATATTATCACATATTCGATCACATTAAATTTAAAATTTAGCATGTATGAGAAAATATCAGGAGGGAAGTTGCTATTCATTGCTCATTCCAACCTAAAATTGAGAGAGCGTACCTGACCATTGTCATTCCTAAAATATATATTGCCATTGTAGCAAGGTCACAAAACAATAAATGTAGTCTTTTGCGACCTCCCTGCACGTTCATTGTATCCTGAAACGCATAAGTGCAAGAAATAAATCTTGAACTTGAATAAACTTGATGTTGTATAAACTTGACATAAAATGTTGAATAATATAATGAATGATATAAAATATTGAATAAACTTGAACTCATATATTCTGCATAATGTAAAAACCCCAAGACTAGGGAACACGAAGGGACAGACACAGCACGAAGTCTCAAACACAGCTGAAAATTTTACTTCACAAAACAAGAAATATATACAAACAGAAGGGAAGGGAACACTATTTGAGAACAAAATAGGAGGTCATTTCGGGGGAACGAGCAGTTTGTTCAAGGCCGGACCGAGGATTACGGAAGGTTTGCTGACACAGTTCCCACAAGAAGTTATGAAAAGGGTCTCTCTCAAAAGTCTTTCTGTGGGGGTCCACTTCGGATGCCTTTACAATTGTTTCATCCCATAGAGGGAAGCAATCTGAGCATTCTTCCAAATGTTTTGCAATTTCAGAGTTTGAAGCTTTATTTTTTGCTTTTAAAGAATGCTCTCTCAAACGATCATTTAAGCAACGTTTTGTCTGGCCAATATAACAGAAACCACAAGCTAAGGGGATCTGGTAAACAACGTTTGAAGAACAGGGGACAAATTTATTCCAGTGATTCTTGCAAAAAACTTCAGGTTTGGCAAAAGGCGTGAGGCGGTCAAGACGGAAGTTGTTCCTGAAAACGATGTTGATTTGAAACTTCTTCGCAACGGCTAACAAGTTGTGAGACACTTTGTGAAAGAAGGGTAAAGCCACCCGTTTGGGGACAGAGGGCTTAGTTTCAGGTGAACCAGGAAGCAAGGTGTTTAACAAAACATCTAAAGCACCAAGTAACATGTGATGGGGGTAACTAACATCATTCAAACGGAGAAGCTGACTTTCCACAGAGGGGACTCTCAAACTCTGAAATTGTAAAACATTTGGAAGAATGCTCAGATTGCTTCCCTCTATGGGATGAAACAATTGTAAAGGCATCCGAAGTGGACCCTCACAGAAGACTTTTGAGAGAGACCCTTTTCATAACTTCTTGTGGAAACTGTGTCAGCAAACCTTCCGTAATCCTCGGTCCGGCCTTGAACAGACTGCTGGTTCCCCCGAAATGACCTCCTATTTGTTCTCAAATAGTGTTCCCTTTCCTTCTGTTTGTATATATTTCTTGTTTTGTGAAGTAAAATTTTCAGCTGCGTTTGAGACTTCGTGCTGTGTCTGTCCCTTCGTGTTCCCTAGTCTCGGGGTTTTTAATTATGCATCATCTTCACCAGCTCGCTTGCTTCCTAGCCATTTTTTCATTGTCGTATATTCTCTTTACTCATCATCAGTGATCTTCATTACAAAAGCATATCGTGTTAGACTTTTTTGTTTGCGTTTCACATACAGGGTACACGAGAGCCAAAATGACAAATTCACAACTGTTTCAAGCTCCAAATAGTCCTGTTGCAATTTGAAGACCAGACGTGGAGCTGCATTTTTTGGAACATGCTCCACATAACAAGCATGACAAAGTCAGCACTGGATAGCAGGACCCCGTCCCCAAGCAGCTTTTCTCACACTGCAGTTGTATTCAACAAAAGCTAGCATGTGAGTGCTGGAGAAGGACATTGAGTTTGGCACAACCGCGCCTGCAAATAATCAGAACAAAGGAAGAAGCAAACAAACATAGAAGGGCTGTACTTCAAAAAGGGATAAGTCCTGTGTCTCAAGGAGGTGTTACCACTTTCTAAGTAACTTAATTGATTAACATCACTACCTGATTAACTGTCCTAACGAGTGTGATCTAATTGCGTGAAGTAATTATTTGGGCTGCTTCGGTGTGTCCATATTTGCGAGGCAAAGCACTGCTGTCGTTTACTAAAAGACTCTTTCTAAGGCGATGCTTGATATAAATCATACTAAACGCATACACGGCTAAAACAACGGCTGTGATTCTATACAGAACGATCTCTTTCTGCCATGCGAGTATATCTTTTCCCGGACCGCTCTTTATGGAACAATTTTTGTCCAGAACGCAGTACGGGATATTATATACATGGTTGTTGTTAACCTCAAGTCGTTTCTTGTTGAAATATTGGCTGGGAAACGTGCTGTAGTACAATCCCCAGCGCTGCACCGCAGTGACGGTCTAGTTTCGGAATGCAAAACATAACGTAATTAAGAATCGAACGGCAGGACACCTGTGAAACACTGTTAGGATACATCAGTATACTGGCACCTTACAAAATTGTGTGATGACAAACAACGATCAATGCTAGCAGCGCAATAAATACTCACAATCTCTGTTGCCTCCCATTGTTTTCTATGGGCGCGCACAGCACTTTAGGGCCCACCAACATGGCGGCCCGAAGGCACGCCTCTCCCCCACGAGCCCCTCTCCCATGCGCGATCCAGCCTTTATACATAGAGATCAGTGGTCATTCCCACTGATCTCTATGTATAAAGGCTGGATCGCGCATAGGAGAGGGGCGCGTGGGAGAGAGGTGCGGCAACCGGCCGCCATATTGGAGGGCCCACTGGCGCCGGCTGCTCCCATAGGAAGCAATGGGAAGCGATTTGATTTGGAGTATTTATTGCGATTTAAACGCTCCCCATTGGTGATTAGCACGCATCTTTCTTAGGAATCAGTGTGCTGACGTATTCCAAACGTGCTTCATCCGTGTTCCTGTTCGAATGCGTTTAATGGTAATTGCCTTCTTTTTCTTCTCCGCTGCCTGTATTCCGAATAGGGGGTCGTAACTGTCGTGCACAGGGCGCATACGCATGATGGTGAATTTGGTGAATGTCAACCTATAAAATTAATTATTTTTGCTGAGGAAGGTTTCACACTGTTTGTTATTGGAAGGTACTTCCGTTTTTATATTTTTTTTTGTTTGTTTTCGCTTGTTGTTCGGTTTTCGTGTGGTGTTCCGCGGTTCTCGTTCGTTATTATGTGATTTGGTATTGTACGGTTCTCGTTTGACTTTTTCCTCTATCGTATTATGTTCTACGAGTGCTGTGTTCTATGTGTGAGTTCTGCAATAAGACCTCGATCCTTATTCTGAAGGGGCTCATTATTTTATTCACCACATCACCACCAGCAATCGGATGGAGTATAGACCATGGCGATGAAACTCCCTATTCCTCATCTTAAAATAACATTATTGTCACGAGTGCTTTGCAGTTGCTCAGCTGTCAGCGTATTTCATTACAGAAATTCGAAGCGCTGTGCACGATAGAGCATGCACATGCATGACTTATCACATACGCTGTAGGAGCGACTGCACATACGAGGTTAACACAGCAGTTTATTTACTTCCACCGTACCTCACAAATTAAAAGAACAGTGGAACAAATTGGCATATTGGCGCAGGTTCCTCATCCGCTTCTTCGGCACAGCTGAGCGATTGTGAGGGGAACCTGCAAGCAGAAACGCATTGTGTATAGAAAATACATTCTTGAGATTTGTAGGAGCAGCCACAAATACTTTCTCAGTACGTAATGGCGCCAGCGAAGTAGCAATGCAAACAAGTCCGAGTTCGGATGCATGCGATACGAATAAACAGATTTTTCCTCAAAATAAAGAGCTTACCTGAGAAACATTATACCTCTTTCTCTGTCCGTGTGAAGTGTACTCAAAGCTGCAACAAACTGGCATGACATGCCCTTTAGTTTAAAGTAAATTTTGAAAAATACGGGCAGCCCCGCTTGAACTAAATGCAGGCGACAGAATGCGTTGGGCCCACCAATATGGCGGCCGGTGACCACGCTGTGGAGCACCCTATGCGCGATCCAGCCTATACTATAGAGATCAGTGGTCATTCCCCACAGGGGTGACACAAACCCGCCATTGTTGTAACTACCCTCAAGCGGGTGCCTTTGGCAAAACTGTCATCTTGTCCTGGTCTCACGTCACAGAAAACGTCATTTTGAGGTCATGTGACCTTGTTTACATGTCGTTTTGCCGCTTACCGACATATCTCCGTCGTCATAAAGCCAAGAGATTAGCATATTTTGCCAGCGTAAACCATGCGGTGCTTCTTCCGCAACATGGTACCCCATTTCTCCTTAGTTTAAGTACATCGCATCGGCATCGGCTCGGTGAGTCCTAACAGGCGGTCGTCATCACATCTTTGGAAGTCATCAACAGTACGAGGCCTTATGTGCAAAACTGCGCATATTACTGCGAGATTATCGGATAAAAATAATTACCGGGATCAAAAGACATCAAAAATGTCGCGCAGAAACAACAACCGCATTGTTTACAAACGGTTTGGCCGCCGATCACGGGCGCCGCCATCTTAAAGGTCACGTGCGCCTTGACGTTTACTGTGACGTGCGACCAGGACCTGTCCCAGGATGCATTGCGTTCGCCCAGCACGCTTTCGTCTACGGAGCAATACATTGAGTGCCACCCCTGTGTCATTCCCACCAGTGAGAGCAGTGGTCATTCCACTCACTTCGTTCTCCTCCTCGCTTCTTCTCGGTAGGACTAGCACTTCCGCGCATGCGCTCAGGGCGATCCACACTCCGTTGCTGAGTTGCTGAAGCTAGAGTTCGCAGCGGACAACATAGATGGCAACTCCGTCGTGAGCAGGGCTCTAGCAGCGGAGCGGGACGGCGGGTTTTTTGTGGATGTCTGCTTGTAAAAGGGATGAACCTGCAGAAATTGCAAGGACGAAATTGTGCAACAAGCGACGAATAGAGAGACGAGGAGCGTCACTGGACTGAACTGGTGAACGAATCTTTTGGTCGTTGGTGAATGAGTTCATTCGGTTCACACGACTGAGTCGTTCAGTAACGAATCATTCACGGGCGGCGGCGGTCCGCTCTCGCTGCTGGCCTTCGCCTACTCACCCTCTCTGTACCTGGAATCGGCGAATCGGTGCCGGAAACGGTCTCCCGTATTGGGAAACTTTAAACTTGAGTGCTTGAGCGGCCCTCATCCCCGTCATTTCCGTTATGCGGAAGTGTGGTGCCACAGAAGACGTACGTATATTATCAAGCTGCAATCGTTCCGTTTGATGAGCACCAGCGACGTACCAAGTAAGAGCGATATTGACACAACAACAACAACAACAACATAGATGAATGGATGATGATGATGTGGGATGTTTCCCTGCGTTGGGTGCAGGACCCTACCCCATTCCAAAGAGGTTCATATGAGAGGATGACGAGGGAAGGGAATCCCTACAGTTCGTGAAGGAGGCCGGTGGCACTCAGAAAGGAAAGAAAAGCGCCAAGTGCACGGCACTGATGTCCAGGGTTACTCCATGGGCCGAGAACTTTGCAGATGTTGAATGGCCTCTGATCGAGCATTTCAAGTTGACATTTAAAGGCCCGTCGCTCGCATACGTACTGGCTACAGTCTTCTAAAATGTGTCGGATTGCTGCCGGGACACCACAAGTTGTACACAGCGCCGTGTTGCTGTGGCCCAGCCTATACCGGAGTGCAGGGGTGAATGCGACGCTAAGTCGTAAACGACGTACGAGAGAGGTAAACAGGCGAGGGAAACCGCCTGGCATTTCAAATAATAGTGTTGTGTCAACAGCATACAGAAGCGACCACTGGGTGATGTCATGGCACCATTCCTGATAGGCCCAAGGCGAAGTCAATGCGGACAAGAGGGAGCGTCTATCCACAACCACAACCACATGTTATTGTGAGCAATATTACTACAGTGGCCATTAGAAACGCCCTGCGATCGTCCCCAGGATGTCAACCCCGGACGACGATGACATCCTCAGTAAGAGCCGGGTCCCATAGCTTTATGCGAGCAGCAGCAGCAAAGCAGCAGCGGTGCGGCAGCAGCAACACGGCAACATGGCAGCAGAGCAGCTTTCTGCTGCCGCTGCTCTGCTGTTGGAGGCGTAGCTTCGTTTTGAATTAGCGGCAGCAGCGGCTTAGGAAACACAAAACGTGTTGGCAACTGTGTCATTGTTTACATTTCGCACCTTCCGAAGGCGTACGCAGCGGCTAAGCCTTTTAGTACAGTGGCTAGAAGGAGAAGTGTGCCGTGCGCCAGGAAATAAGCGCACAAAACTGCAATGAAAGGATCCAGGTGGCGCTGGTCGCATTAGGCGAGTTACCTCCCGAAGGACTCCTACGTGGGAAGTTGCGGAGTTCGGCACTCAAACCCAGGATTTCACGTTAGCTTGAAAAGAAATCTTGGTGGTACTAATTACTGGTGGTACTTAATTATGCAGCAATAACAACGAGAACACGAGCACGCGCAATTTTTAAACAAGAAAGTAAAAAACACGCTTTCAAAAAGAAAAAAAATAGAGTCATGATCGTACAGTACTGAACACTTTTATATTTTATATTACCGAGACGTCATAGAAAATATTTTCAAATGGCGTATTTTCAAGCAAAAATAGCGTATTTTCGTTGAACATAAGTAGAGGTGACAAGCGAGCTGGTGTATACATATACGATTGAACGGAAACATCTCTTTGATCCTTAGACTCAAGGAGATATGTTTCCGTTCAAGCGTATTTTCAAATGCTTCCGCGCTCTCTTTTTGACACATTCTCCTTATTCAAGAAAAGTTGAGAGACAAAGAAAAAAAGAAACTTTGTAAGAGAATGCAGTTGTGTGACTAAAAGAACTGAAGAACACGTCCAGTCAGTTCATTGCAGTGCACGTCACAGCCAATTTGTTCAAGTCTTAGATTGGTCAAGAACTTGCATAAAGTCAAAGATACTGCGGACGTAGAGCTTCTGAGTGGAAAAATATAACGTAATTGCTTCTTCCAGCACGGAAATGAGCTTGGCCAGTCTTGGCCAGTCAGAGGGTGCTTGTGCACCCTCTTTCCAGATTCCTCTTTAATGCAGTGTCTTGCCTACCATTCGGGCTCTGTATATTGTTCACAAGTTTTTTTTATACCTTTTTTTCATTTGATTTACAGTTTGCTTTATCATGTGCACAAATATGATATTGAGGGGGACATTTTCTTGTTTGCACTCCTTATCTTATAACCATTGCTCAGTTAGATTACACCATTTCCATTCACCGGAACTGGCCCATGTGTATGGCAGCTGAAGTCCTTCACCAGGGTAACATACCAAGACAACTCCAGCAAGTGCTCTGCAGGTCACCTCTAAATTAAAGGAACCTACCTTTGATGCACTATGTCCTCACGAGATTTTGTTCCTGCTACAACTCTGCGCTTTGTTTCGCATTACCAAAAAATAACCCTACCAACCATTATCATACCGGTGTACTGCTGTGTTCAACCAGTTCAACTTGCTCTGGGCGTCCTGCAAGGCTGTGCAGCTACTTCAGCCCTTATTCGCTGGTAACACTGGTGCCAATACAGTTGTTAGATGAGATGTGACAGTGTAAAATAGAACATATCCTGTGTTCTATTAAAAATAAAAATTATGCATGTATAGCATATAACGTGTATATGTAGATGTTAGGTATTAGTTATTGTACTATTTGAGCTAAATGTCAACATTTCAGCTGTTTGAGCCTGATGCCCTCGTCCTTGACGCACATACAAGTGTGCCCACACCCTCGGAGGAGCCTGCATAGCGAGGACTCTGTCCCAGTGGCAAATGGAACAGTTCTTTCACAAAGAAAGCAGATTTCCGCCAGAAGACCAACAAGCAGTTTTCTTGAAATAGTACCAATTACTTGTCGTTTTTCTAATTGCAAAATATTGGTCATGCTACGTCAGTACTGTTTTTTTTTTTTTTTTGCTTCTTTCCAGTTACCTCAACTGGTGACTTCAAGCTTACGTAACACAATAATATAAGAGGGCATGAAGCAGGCGAACTGGTGTCGTGAGATTGTGTCCCCCAGTCTTAGGGATGTATTACACAGTATTGGAAACCTGGTTGAACAATAAATTTGTTAAACGACAAACACTTGTCAGATGTGCAGTAACGATGTGGAGAATACTCTTACACAATACGCTACAGCTGAGCTTTGTAGTCATGGTGGTTGGCAATGCTAAATGTTCAGATTTACGACGTGCTCAACATTGAATACAGAATACGTGACGTGCTCATAAATAAATTCTTGCATGAAACATAATCTTAGGCAAATAAGAAGTGCTTCGGCGGAAGGAAATACAGCCATCTGTAGAACAATAACTGCAGAGTAAATAAAAATCGATTGAAGGCGCGAAGCTGCTTTGAATAATAACAGTAATGATGTCGAAGAACACGAGTTGAAACAAAGTAAAACAAAACATTAAACCACCCAGTCTTTTACGATCAATTTGTGCAAACAAATTGAGCAACAAAGGGGGCATCTTCCACATATCACAGTCACACTTCACAACGCACTTCCTTTGTTGTCAGATTGTCAACACGTAAACATAACTGCAACTGACGTAAATATAACTGCAACGCCAAGCAACCACCAGAGACATTCAATTGGTGATGGCGATACAACCAGTACACGTTGCGGTGAATCGCTAGAGGCCCACGTAACTCGTCAGCAAAACTCTCAATGGCACGGTGGTACTTGAGTTCCTTGTTGTGAACGGCCGCAGAGCATAGGACGAATACATTCGATGAAAAAGTACAGGTCACATGTCATACTTGCCAGCTCAACTGTAGGAAACGATTCACACGCAAAAAGCTGTTCATTATAGCGTGCTATCCGAACGCCTCCAAGCAAGAAAACGTAATGCTCCAACTTCAACCCTCAGACGCGACCAGAGACCTTGTGACCTTCTATGCGCGACTGGACGGCGCACGGCGCCAGCCACAGCGCGCTCACAGCATTACTTGACATTGCGCAACACCGGTGACGTAACGGGGAACAGAAGTGCGGTCCGTACAGTTCCGTCGACGGGAGAATGTGCGCGGGAGAGGAGGAACGCGCAAGAGACATTTCGAGAGCGCGCTCCTCGCAGAGTGGAGCGATTTCGTCCGGAAAAATTTGTGGCATATTAGTTTCTCGCAGGGAAGAACAGTTTCCAGCGAAAAAAAGTATGGGGGTTCGGGAAATTTCATAGTCCCTTTAAAGTGGGATTCCCGGTCATATCACCTGCACATCCTCAGGGTGTCAACCTCGAACACTCGCAGGACCTTGTGAGGACGACTTCACCTGCACCTCATTTTTCTGCGTATAATTTATATGAGACCAGACGCAGTCCTGATAACTTCCTTTTTTCCATACATATTGATTAACTTCCCCAATGCTGTTTGTTTCTAGTACAATTCATAACGGGCAACGAGCGCAGCGGTTTAAAGAGAAAGCAGAGGGAAATATAAGCCAGGCCACGAAGTCCGAGAAACCCACTCTGAAAGGTACTAGAATTCTCTTCCGAAGCCAAAACAGACACTGTTTATTGCTTATAACGCGATGGGGGGGGGGGGGGGAGTGATGTAGGGGAAGGTGCGGTCAGCCTGCTGTGAAGTGGCGGCTCGGTGCACCCAGGGGAGGGTGAACGGGGAGGGTGAAAGAGGGAGGGGAGAGATGATGGTGGCACAGGAGAGGGAGGGGCGTGCTAACCCTCTTGCTCTGGGATTTGGGTAGTCCAAGAGGACTACCCACCACAGAAAACATGCGAGCATCCCTCAGAAGTCTTCATTGGGAAGCTCCCTGTACCACGGTAACCGCCAGGATTATTGGCGAAGTTACTCCATGTATAACGCGATCCTCCGTACATTCGAGAGTCCTGCTCGCGTGTGACACAAAACGAAGGGTGAGCTATCCATGTTTCTTTCGATTACGCAAAGAAAGAATACTCAAAGTGAGGAATTGATTGAAGTATTAGGTCCACATCAATGCAAAGTCTATGTTTCTTACTCCTTTTGGTTTGAGACGTTCAGGTAGGAGCTTTGAAAGTCAAAAGCAGTGCGACAGAATCGCGCGTTTCTCTCCATTCCACAAGTAATGCGCTCCATTTATCATAGACAATCATCCTTTTTAGATGCAGAGAATTTTACCCTGGACCACCCTTTATTTCAGAAAAATGTCAATCAGGTCCCAGGACCGGCCCAAAAAGAACAGGTAAACTAAACAAAGTAATATTTCTCGTACCACTAGCTACCCACAGGTACGGGCACAGGACGTACCTGAATGACTCTTCATGGCCTGTCCGGGAGTGTTATCCTCAGGACGTCCTGAGGATAACCCCGAAGGACGAGGACACGATGACACTGTGGGGACGTCCTGAGGACCGCGTGTGTTCTTTGGGGGACGCAGGAACGGTGCGGCAGTGGAACTGCGCATGATCGCGAGTATTCTGCTCAAGAAAGGGTATTCTTTGGGCATAGTAAATAGTCCTCTGCTGGTTTCATCTGGCTTCATCACTACAACCCTATAAAAGGATCGAGTTCCTACATTTACACCAAGAGAAAGTAA
This sequence comes from Ornithodoros turicata, assembly GCF_037126465.1. Lineage (NCBI taxonomy): Eukaryota > Metazoa > Arthropoda > Arachnida > Ixodida > Argasidae > Ornithodoros > Ornithodoros turicata. Next base: position 55,424,658 of record NC_088205.1, on the reverse strand, counting down.
AGTAGAGGAACTCAACTTAGTCCTCTGTCAACTTGACAGCATATAAGTAGAATGTCCAATGCTCCTCCAGATAGCAATTGCAACTTGTATTTTGTGATTGCTAATTTGCATGTGGTATATTTTCCGAATGCATCATACTTCCTACGATGAATAGAGCAGAACAAATTAACTATGTCATTTTTTAGCCTGAAAACCAGTTGTAGGTTCGTTGTCAAGTGCTGCACGACAAAGATGCCCTCCCACGAATGAATGCATAATCTCATTTCGTGATTCAGCCTTCATTGTAAGTACAGACTTTGGTTGGTGGAGTAGTCTCGCCATGGTATACAATAGGTATACAATATCAAATAGGTATAGATATGAAGGTCCATTCTTTTCACCTGCACTGCCTGCAGGAATTCTCCCAGCACTTCAATTTTGGGGGGTGCTGGCGGAATATAGGGGGTGTACCACCTTGTCGTCGTTCAATCAGCACTGTACTGCATATATGCAGTCGTAGACTGCAATAGACACCCTTCCGAAGGCAGGTGCATAATGAACGTCCTTGCCCTCAGTGTAACACACTTGGTATTGTTATGAAAAAACTGCTGCATCTGTCGGTACCTTCTCAATTGGGGGGTGCAGTTACATTGTAACAGCTGTTACACTAGTAGCTAGTTATTAGTAGCACACGGGAAAATAAGTGAGGGGGTATTGCCAAACATTTGGGGGGTTTGGATAAACCACTGATCACAAAAAAGTTAACAAAAAAACTGGTTATTCACCCTCTGTTACTGGGAACGGGCTTGCTCCCATTTGCTTTTTACTCCAGAATTCGCTATCCGTATCTGCACGTGAAGTATGGGCATCAGTTTTCCAGTAACAGTGTCATGCTAATCTGCTTAACTGGAAATGTGTCATAGGATCCTGCTTTTGCATTTGGTGGCATGTGCATTGTGCCAGAGTATATAGCGTCACCTCTCGTGAAAGCCTTCTGTTCGCTTTTTCACTGCTCTTTGCTCCGAGATCAGTCGGTGCAAACTGAGACAGAATGCGTCAGTGGTTCCTTAGCAAAAGGCATGTTGCGTATTTACTGGGCACGAAAAGTCTACAAACGTCGGTTTTTCATTAGAAAACATTTCGAACCTGCAGGTGTGGACCAAAGAACTGCAGGTTGTCTGTGCTGGCAAATCTACCATTTACAAGATCCTGCAAGTGAAGTGGCTTTCCGGTGACTGTTGGTACTCACAAGTAGAATGCACGCTGTCCTTAGGACTCGAAGGAGCGCTTTTTACTTGGTTTGGTGGCACGAGAAATTAGAATGGTATTGTCAGAGGTGACATGTTCATCAAAAACGCCAAGGTGTTTGCTATCTGGATGATAGAAGGTGGGAATGGAGGCTTTTAGATAAGCAGGTCACGACCGGGTAGGACTTATCACAATGTAAATTGGCACAGAGCCATATTTCTGCCACCAAAAGAATCCCAGATCTCCCATTATAATGCCGACATATAATGTACAAACTACTAGCGGGAAAAAATGGGGTCTCATACAGCTGAGCCCCAGCCGAAAAAAAGAAAATGGTTCAGTTGGAATTTATAATTGGTTCGAATGGGACCCAACAGGTCCCATGTCAAAACCTGTTAGATCGTTCAGTTCCAATTGGACTGTCCAGTTGGTAGTTGAGCACAAATTGGAAGGTCCATTTGGTTTCATGCACTCCAACTGGACACTCAATTGGACATCATGGGTCCAATTGGTCATTCTGATAGGGAACTCCAGTTCCATTTGGTCTCTCGGTCTCCAACTGGTCCGCCCAATTAGCAGACAATTAGCAACTGTTGGCCCAATTGGCAACTGATTCCAATGTAGAAGCTGCATCCCTAGCATCCCTAGAACATTTCCTTCCCTTCCCCATTTCTGCCCATAGCATCCCTAGGAGGCATAGTGTAAAGTAAGTGATGTTACTCAGTATTTTCAATACAATTAGTCAGTGCATGTGCACCTAAACTATTAATGCTATCAATGAGCAACAGTAATTTATATTAACAGTATTTTATATTTTCAGGATTAGTTCGTCCCGCGGAGAGCGGGATTTTTCGGTATAAATAGCAGAAAATGCGTAAATTAGGTTTCATAGCCAAAGCTGACAGAATATAAAATGATAGCGGCTAAGAAAGTTCGTGGTTCTACATCGCACGAGTAAGGCTTTCGCTGTCTTCACTTCAGTTTGAAACCGAAACTTTGATGCTCTCATCGTCATGTCTGACGCAGCGCATCGGCATCACCCCAGAATCTGTTTGAACAAGTTTCCGTTGGCGTCGGTCGCGTCGATCGTGCAGTGTGCAGCCATAGCCTCCTATATACTGATACTATATACTGATAAGTACATAGGAGGCTATGGTGCAGCGGACAGCGGTGCAGCTCCGTGAATGAAGCGTTTCGTCTGGTTTTTCAAACCGTGCAAGAACGCGAACATAATTGTATCTGTGTCGTGAGCTGCTGTGTTATGCGCAGAAGTTTCTCTTCGCACCGGTGCACCAGCTGAGTTACGAGAAAGGACAAGCGGCCCGTGTATGACAGTTGTGAATTTCCTGAACTCTCAAATCCGAACTAAGGTGGGTGATATTAACTCGATAGATAGGTATGTTTATCTGAACCTCCCTTATGACGTGTCATCGCCTTGCGCCAGATAGCTTATAGCTTTTTAATAAAAACCTGTTGTATTGTTTTCGTTTGGAAATGACCATTGTACAGTACTTTGTTCTGAGCAGTTCTAGTCAACAAGACTAGTGCGAACGTACAATAAACAACAAGTTGTTACGTCCTGCATATGTTCGTGTGTGATATTCTCTGATGAAACCGTAGCTGTAGCCCTATGTGGCAGACCCGGCAGGGCTACTTGTTTCCAATTGGAGACCCTACTGAGTCCACCTGGACCATTTGGTGTAACCATTTGGATTTAGTTGGTATTGGTTAGCTAGTATGGGCTAGTATATAGCTAGTATATAGCCTGAGCTTGCCAGTTCTTTGTAATGGGGGACCAATTGATTGCAACTGGTTTCGGTCCAATGGGTGACAAAAACACAACTGGAATTCCAATTGATTTGAATGGGAAAATGTCCAATTGGACGCAATTCTTTTTTTCGACTGGGGTGGCTGCGTGATGAACTGCCCACGTTTATGCTTTCGACAATGGCGTTCGCCCTGTAGCCAGGGGCTAAAACCAAAACGAATATTGGTTCGGTTATGGTTCAGTTTAAGAATTCTGAAAGCAGTTTCGGTTACGGGATTCGCCGTTTTAATACGTACGATTACCACTAACCAAACAGTTGAACCGGTATTTTTTACTTTCTAGGATGTATCTGTGGGCTGTGTGGATGTCACAAAATAAGCTACAAAGTGCAAACAGGCAAAAATGAACGTATATACCTGTTGCAGGAAATTTTATTCAAAAAGCCTAGCAGGAGTGCACGGTTCAGTTCGATTCCGGTTTCAGTCCCTGCCTGTAGCACAGGTCGCTAGGCCTAGCATACGTCTGCAAATCTCCAAACGCAACATGATAGACTGAACTGCTGTCACACCCCAATCCACGCCTACATTCAGCATGACAACCATCGGGGTCGTCTTCCTCACTTTACGTTGGTGGTGATATTATTACCTTATATATATTGTCTGCAGTTGAAATCCCACTTGCATTGTGTGTTTGAACTTGAGCGCTCACATCGCACTACTCCTCTGATGTGCAGGCATGCACTGTGTCAGTGCAACCACTGCCGGAACTGCCCAGAATATGTTGCTGTCACGAGACTCTCATTCCGAAACATCGAGCAAGTTCAGGCCTAAATGCTTTGAAAGAGCTGTTACTCAAAGCAATGATCTGCAATATTGGATATGAAAATGCATTGGTTCTTTGGAGACGGTATAGTGCCAAGGGCATAATTTGAAAAATATGTACACTATGTATACACTACGCTTGTACGTCCACGGTTGGAATACGAGTCTGCAATTTGGGACCCGGACCTATCCTCTCTTGTTACCTCCATCGAAGGCATCGAAATAGGGCTGCCCGCTTCATTTGCACTAATTATTCTCGCTTCACGAATGTCTCATCCCTCAAATCTTCTGTAGGACTTACACTTTTGTCTAAGAGGCGTCAGATTTCCCGGCTGTTGTTGTTCCACAAAATATACTATTCTAATCACCTACTTAAGTAATCCCTTCTACCTGCACCTGACTACATCTCCCGCCGAACAGATAATCTACTTAAGGTTGGGTGTTATCATTGCAAAGCTACCACCTTTCTTTCTTCTTACTTACCGAATACCATCAAAGACTGGAATCAGCTACCTTCTCACATTGTATCCATCAGTTCAAGACCTCACTTTGAAGCTGCCATTACAGAGTTTTTGTTCAGTTTGATTCTACACGTTCCAGTTTGACTGTACACGTATGTTTTATATTTTGTCTGTGTACGCTTTTTACGCAGAAGTGCTCTCTGCCTGCTTTGTTGTCTTTTCTGTTGGCCTTCCTTGTTGTTCCATGCCCTCCCCCGATATAATGCCCCTTAGGGTGCCTTCAGGTGCGATAAAATGACATAAAAATGTCAGATGTTTTTGTTCAGAAAATCAGTCTGTGACTATGTTTGAACTTTGTTTTCTATCATGATTGTTATGCACAGTTTTTCAGTTCATATTTAGTGAATGTTAGCAGCATTTACACAAAGAAAGAAATATGCAACACACCCTGTTGTCAGCATAAATCATCTTGTATTCACAACAGAAGCAAAAAGTATCATATTTTGATTTCCAACTGCCCTGATGCATTCGATGCTGTACAGTGAAATTCCACTTTAAACAAGTGTAGACCTATGCAGGGAATAACATTAGTTGTACAGTGCGACCCTAACAGTTTCAAGGCATTTCTTAAGAAAGGTGTGCTGTTAGGTAGTGTTGAGTGTGTATGTTGCCTAACGGTTCAGTTTTAACAATGAACCTAGGCTTTTGTGATGTGACCTCTTCAGAAGGAATAGTATGGGCAAGCCGCATGTAAGTGCCCCAAAACCTCCAGTGGTCTGAATACGTGTTCAGATTTGGCCCTGCTTGTACTAGCCCATTCTTACATGTGGGAGGTGGGACCAGTTGCTCATTTTGCAGCCTTGTGCTTAACTTGTGGCAAAAATCATTACAGTTTTGCCATGATTAGATTTTTTTTTTTTTTTTTTTTCAATTTTGGATTTGATGATTTTTGCCATGGCAGTTTTGTGGCAAGTTTGCAGGCAAAAATGAATGCACAACTTCGCTCCAGGGGTTACTAGGTCCGCATTAAGAAAATTGCAAACCAGGATGCTCTGGTGACCTACAATCTTTCCATAAAGAAGAATAGCTATAAAAATTGACACTATGAACTATTGACTATTGAACTGTTTGTGGTGCCTGCAGGAACACCTCATGTTGTCAAACAAGGATTAGACAGGTGGTGCAGCATAGATTCCGTGAAACTATTACAAAAGAAGCCTCCATACTATTCCTTCTTATGCAGAAATCCCAGACAGGGTTATGCAGCATTTGGGCTGCAACTCTTGTATCATTTTGGCTGTGAGACACACAGATTTAAAAAAAAAAAGTAGAGAGAGAAAATGGGCCCAATAAATTATCAGACACATTGTACCAGCAACTTCGAGTTTCAGCAAACAATTAAATTCGCTTGCGGAAGGAAGTCCTGAGATATCCATATTATTACAAAGAATTAACATACAGGCACAATCTGAATCTTGAATATCAACAAGCCAGTGAAAAATATACCATCTAGAGACATGTTGCTCGAGGACACAAGCAAAAGGCATGCGCGTCTGTTATTGAAATTTATCTTACAAATTATTTTGGTGGAAACACAAGAGCTAAGCAAAAACAGGATTTTTTTTTACAGGAGTTTTGGCAAATCATGCAATAATTCATTCCGCTGCTAAAATGTGTATAGTGAACTCCTAATCGTGTGACCTTGGGCAATGAATTTCATGGATTGTGCTCTGCCTTTCTGTTGTTATGATACGATTTTATCATATAGAAGCCCTGTTGTCATGCTCGTAATGTCTGTCATCTGTAGGGCAAAATTAGGGCAATACTATTAATCTGGACAAAAATCATGACTATTACAGTCTGGAATAAGATTTCAAAAGAATGTGGGCATGTACATGTTTCTCCACTGGAAATGCATTTACTGAGAATAGGAATGTAATATAGGAAACAGGAACTATGTGATTAGTGAAGGTGGGAAGTGTTCTGTGACTTCAAATTTATTTTACCATAAACATTATTCAAACTGAATGTTATCTGTAGGGCAAATGAATTTAGAAATATGTTTTTCATGGCAGTGAATGTAATAACGATTATGGTTCGCTGCAAAAGCAGTGTTGACAACGTTGCAATAATAAATTAAATTTGTTCTGGGGTGAATATAACCATCATTATATAAATGTCTACAGTTTGTAAAGGGAACCGCATACTCATTGACAAAATGATCTTCAATGATTAGCTTTAGAAACTGTTTCATCTTTGATGGGAACAAATGTTTTGTTTCAGTGCAACCGACTGCTTCAAAATTCAACATTTCAGTTTTCGAAAGCAGCACAAAACAGACTGAGATGTACATAAAGTAATACATTAATATATGGATGGCACTATTGCATAACATAATATAACATTGGAAAAGGACATTCATCCTCAAATGTCTGAACAATGTAAGTCAAGACATTTCACTGCTATGCAAAAATCATTCTCACAAATCATGTAGATGACATGTTTCATGACCAAACTTTGTACAATGTTTCATAGTGAGTGATGCTCTAGAAACCTATATCAAAATATTTTCAGATGCAGATTATCTGGTGTTTCTGGGATACAAAACTTCCGTAACACAAGTGAAGGTCGCAAATGCAAAATGTGTTACACCGATTTCTGTGTGAAAACTTAAGTCATTAAATCAGGCTTCCTGCATCATAAAAACAACTGTGATGATCACTATGTCACTCAAGGTTCACTAACAATGTGTCGAGCAATGGTAACCTTATTCACGAAATCTTTGCAAAAATGGAGTGAAAGCGTCAAGGAACGACAGGTCTGAACAAAGCCAATGCAAGAGTTTTCTGAATGTCCTAACTTTTACAAGACAGCATTCTGTATTGGAAGCTGCCGTTTCGTGTTCACATGCATCAGGCTTGGGCTTGTGGATAAGAGACAAATAGAGCATGTCGCTCGTGGCAACAGCTTCTGAATAGTTTGGACCGAGATCAAGTGGGTTAGCAGGGAATTACGTAAAAATCATGATTTTCTCCTCTGTAATATCAGCTTTGTTCAGTACCATCTGTGTCTTGAGCATCAAGCTAAATAAAGCTCTACAACTTCTGTCCGTTTCACAACACATAAATAAGCCATCTCATAGTTGCAAAAAACAGTCTCTGGTGCTTCACAGGAAGACAGGCATAGTCCACACCTCACCATTCACACATCACATTCAGTGTGAGGTGGTGCGCACGGAATAAAATTAAAGTCAGTGTCATAATTCGTCTGATAAATTACATATCGAAGGCACACCTCAGACGACAGTCGTAGTGAGCGGCTTACGTACCACAGTGCTGTCAGTGTCGTCATCTTCGTCACTGTCCTCAATGTCGCACACATTGTTCATGGACAGGTCAGAACATGATGGGTGATTTGAAGATAATGCTATGTCTGTTGTTGCCAGAGACACAGCGTCACTAACTAAGAAACCACGACCACCTTGAGATGGGAAGCCATATGAAACAACTCCGTCTTCAGACTCGTCGTCTGCTGGTGATGTCCCACTACTCAAACAATGAGACGGGAGGTACTGATTAGGGTGGCAGTCGTAACGATGAGGTAACGATGATGGCGGTCCATCCTCATCGTCCTCACTTATTTGCAGCAGCTGGTCGTAGCCCTGTCAAGTCGAAGAGGATAAGAAAGCTTGTACTCTGTTATGTCACAGTAAGCATAAGCTCGTGAACCAGTGATTTGTGCGGGACTCTCATCTCAGGGAGGTGGTACACATGTATCAGCTGACTGTTGCCATGTATGTCCAATTATTCATGCAAATTGCAGTCATAGAGAAGGTTTTTGGGGGTGCCCTAAGGTGGGGGGTGCTGCAAAAAATCCCTGCTATGAACCTTCCTACGGTGCTTCCACAACACCTCATTCCATAATGTTCTACCCATTATTTACGAGATGAACGTTGTCTATCACCATGTAATATGTATGTGCAAATATAGTCGAGTACAGTGCACAAGGAATAGTATGTTCCTTGGATGGGTGTTGTTGTTTTGTTAAGCCTGTTGACATTTTACTGGGCACTTGGTTCTTTTTAACAGCTGTAACACTATGCAATGCTCCACCACGACGTAGACAATGCATGCAAAAGTTCATTCAGTGAAGCCCTCTATTTCCAGGATGAATAAGGAAAAAGAACCGCATAAACGTCACTATGCCAACTTAAAACAAAATTCAATTGTAAATAATTAGCTACGAAGATCACTAAGCAACTTTGCGTGGTGATTTTAAGGTCTTGTTTTGATCCACTGGATCCATGGAAGAGATATTCCACTGGAAAAGTCCTGTAACAATGGATGCTCTATCTATACCTATAATTACCTATAATAATCTATATATAATTAATCTATACCTATAAAGGGCTGTGTGAGTAGCAAAATTTTCAAGTTCGAGTCAAGTTCGAGTAATACAAAATCACTGTTTTCAGCAACGAGTCGAGTTCGAGTAGTTGGCGTTCCATTAAATGATAAGTAACGTGTAGAAGCAGGAAGATAGCTATAAAATTTCAAGCTGCTTTAGCGCCGCTTTTGGACCAAATTCCCCTTAAAAATGTTCTTTTGTGCTACAGCTGACAACAAAGTTCATTGAATGAGTAAAACGGAAATTAACATCGTAATTTCTGCTGAAAACATTAGTTTCAGGCTCAGTTTTCCTGTTGTACCACATATTGCTATTTCGCCACTCTTCCATTCCTCCCGGTTAGTTTTGAGACAGGAAGAACATGTTCTTCCTGTCCTGTTTTGTCTTGTGCAGTTATACATGCCCACACATGCAGGACAAAAATCTGATTGTCTAACACCTTCATAGACGTTATTTGCGTTATCTTAAACGAAATCAAATCAAAATATGCTTAAAATGGGAGTATTGCGCATTTGCGAAAGAGGTCTGCCGCGGGAACGCGACGCCACAACCAAGATAGAATCTCCACACTGCCTCCTTGGCGCAGGGCCAACTTCATAAATCGCTACCACAAAGAAAAGATAAAAGTGAAAATGGAACTCATTCTGCAGTGTTTATAGTATCCAACAAATGTGACCACTTGTCGAAATCTACTTTAGGGACCGAGTAGCGCCGCTCATGAAACTTCGATCACCGGTAATCGACTCTCTATGGGCGCGGTAAGGAAGCGTTCGTACCGGAAATTTTCGTAGAGTAGTCCTACACAAGGCTTCCATCCCTTTTCGGTTGTGTGGTGATGCACTTTCTTCAGTCTTGTAGAACCGAAACAGACTCTCCCGCCGAAGAAACGAAACTACGAAATGCGCTCCTCACATGTCGTGTACGCTTCCGCGCGCGCGACGCCTCCATGGCCAGCAGTAGCCAGTTGAAGCCGGCTCGCCATTCATATCCACTACCCAGTCTGTAGCCAAGTCGAGGTTAGCCGAAGCTAATAGTCAAAACAAGATGGCGGAATTGTGACAGCGATCACGGCTGCGCCAAATGCGTGTTTCCAAACGGTGGAATCGTTGTGACAGGTTATATCTTACAATGGATGGATTTTAATGTGGATCTAACGCGAGCTCGAAACGATATGGAGTACTCGAAAGTTGACAAGTCATCATTTGTCGAGTCGAGTATGAGATCGACTTGACCCGAACTCGAAATTTCGAGTACTCGCACAGCCCTACTATAATGGAATATGCTGACTTATGTCATCCTCATCATACAGCTAATGAGTATTGAATGAGTGTGTTGTGATCTATTTCTGATCCGAAATAGATCACTGAAGCACACTGAAAGCACAAATAGAAATAAAACTGTGTGTCTGTTGACAGACACACAGATATACTCACTTTATTTTCTGAAACATAGTTGTCATTTTGGTGGTGATTACTCAAATACACCCCACGTCATCTTGAATCACGAAGATATTGCCATACCATTTATTATTGTCGTACCATACTGATTGCCACACCATTTATCGAGCTGTTACACTGCATAGGATGATAAAATAAGTATTTAAAGAGATTGAAACATTTATTTTACTGAAAAACAAGCTTTCGGACGGAGTCCGTTCTCTGGGCTCTGTCGTCTATCAAAAAAATAAATGTTTCAATCTGTTTAAATACTTATTTTATTCACTTGCGAGTGCTAGACTTCTCCCATTTTTTGCCCGTTAGTATAGGTTGATATACAACGTACACTTTCACAAAAAGAAATAGTCCTCCAGAGCAGGCACGCATACATTTTCTGCACATGATTTCTAACAGCACTGTTCATAACCCCAGAATGGACTACATCTGCACTGTTTATGCCTTTTCTGTATTGCTCCTTCTAGAAACACCAGATGTAGGACACACAGATGTAATGTGAATGTAACAGATGTAACGTGAATGTAATGTGAGAACACAGATGTAAGAATCTAATGATCAGTCTCACCTGAAATGCTGCTGGTTCGCCAACTGACTCGTTGGTTTCAGAGTCACCAACATACTCTGACTCGGCAGCCTCTGAGCCCTTATTGCTGGGCAAGAGGTCGATCTGGCTGTTCTGGCTGTTGGAGTCAGCGCTATGGAGACTAGAGGAATCCTGCACCTCGTTTCCAGGCACTTCGGTGATGTTAGCCAGGGGCTTCTGCTCAGTCGTAAGGTCCGAATAATCCCAGGTGTATCCTGCGTAATCCCAGAGAACAGCATACTATTAAGGGCATCAAATTAGTCCGGACAGTTCACAGGGGAGTTATCAATTTAAAGAAAGGTAAAGTTGTTGTTCATTTAGATGATAAATGCGTCTCTTTGCCTCGTCGCAAAACCATTTCATGAAATAAGCGGTTGGGAAATGCCATGTCAAATCCTGTCAGCCCGCAGCTGCTGGTGTTGTTTTGATTGGCAATTAAAGCTCATCAGCAGAATGTGCTGACTAAAAGAAATGAAAATGTCTTATTTGTCTTGGAGAAGTGCTAGCTTGAACCCTGCAGTGACACTGATTAATGAAATGTCTTTCTTTACCAGAAGCCCAAAAATTACATGCAACGTCCAACGATAGGAGCGATAAGAACTCAGCTAGACTACCATGCTGTACACAACTGTAGCCAGGCACTGCATATCCATGGTGTCATGCATCAATAAGTATAACCACATCCACTGCACCCTTAATGTTCCTGTTGCTTCTTCTACATCAACTGTTAGTTATGCATGTTTACCTGCCTATAGTCTGGCATACTTCATTTAGAGTTTAACCACTGCATTTAGAAACTTTACACACTTTCCTGCTAAGCCTTTGATTTCGAATATGCTGAGGCAAGATTTGCCATAAATGCCAGACTAGAGTTTGTCTCCCCTCACCAAGAGGCATAGCTGTGTCCACTGAAGATAACAGCACACATGTGCAACTCATGCATCACTTCCATAGTATCTTGCATGCCATGTGCAGACAGGTAGCAAGGCCACTAATGGCATCGTTTTGTTTTCCGACCCTTTGAGGTGGTGCCCAAAACAAGCGTGTTACACCATGGACAATCAGTGTTATCATGGAGGATCAATGTCAGCTAAGGAACAAGAAGACAGCACTCCAATGCAGGCGTATCTCGAGCAGCTGCGAAGTAGTTTAATTCCCATCTGGTTAATGAAATTCTCTATAGCAGACACTGCTCAAAAGCATTGAAATGATGCAAGTTATTTAGCACATCATAAAAATGGATCAGGTCTTGCTCTATTTGTGCCTTGTTCTATTCACTATATATTACACTAATATTACTATTAACTATTACACTAGTAAAGTAAATATTACACTGGGCTGGAAAGTGTCATACGTTGAGGGCATTGGTAGCTGTTGTAGGCTCCAGAGAGCTCAGCTCTGCCATATGCTGCTATAGGCTATATGCATGTATGGGAGCAAATGTGAGAAACTTGCAGGTTATCAGTTAGTTGTGCCATTTTCTATGCCTGTGCTAGGCTTTCATAATATCACGGTCTATGCTCTCTGAGGCACGCCGTGTGGTCAGTGTTACATGCCATTTCTATGCTACATGCAGAAGCGGCTGCTATATTGGGAACAATTCTGCAGAAGCAGAAAGCACCTTCTTGACTCTACTGTGCAGTGTTCTTGATGACATCCCCTGTCCCTCATCCAGTGATCAGTGTCTAGTACTTCACTTGTATTCGCATTCACCATTGGCGATGCCATCGCCACCACCATTACCATATTGTACATTAAAAGTCCCAACGCAAGCTAGGCACAGCCAGAAATGGACAGCTGTCATTCCAGTCTTTATGCAAACGTGCCATTACATTACTATTACCACAGCAACTTTCTCAGCTTTCTCATGGTACTATTCCTGCTATCGCTGCATAACACCATTGGAGCACTGTGTACCTATCATGCAGCATTATAATTATTTTGAGTAGTACTGCAACAGTGCAACATGCTGCCAGGACTGTCGGGAGTATGACCAGGCGTGTGAAACAAAATAAGTATTGTTGTGCAATGTGACTGAGTGACTTGAGTTTTTTTTGCGCAACACTGACAATGGCCATACTGCACCAGTATTGTGTAACATAGTGTATGCATTTAAGTAATGAGCTGTGACATGACACTAGGTGACCAGCATGTCATTCACAACTTCAAAGTGCAATTAACAGGTTTATGCTATTGCGAGATAAGTTTTAGTTGGAGTGAGGAAAACCAATTCATTACTTCCTTGCTGACAATCAGTTGAGCCACACACACTGTTTTAGAGCGTCTAGGGTACAAGGTTAAATTCAAGAGCTTTCACCCTACATGTCTACGCTCTTGATCATGTGCGTCCTTATCAGAGATACTTCAGCCGGCTTTGCTTGCTCAAAGTACTGACCTCTTTACACACGTTATCTTTGCCATGTGTTAGTCTAGGAATACCTAAAGGTGGCCAATTGCTGCTGTAGAACTGTAAGCCACAAGCTGAAGAGCTCAGTGCAGAGAATGAAAACCAGAGTAGGACAGCTGTTCTTGCACAACACATTCCTGGCCATATGAAAAGTGCTTGGGTATATCCATTTCTGTACTTCGTTTATTAGCTTTATTTCAATGAGGCAACTGTCTGATGGATGATTGCAATTGGCATAGGCATGCATTAATAAAATTGTTGATAAAGTAAATAAAGGATGATAACTGCTGGCATGTGGAAGTGCCATGCTGTTTGACATGAATGTGCATAACACCAGGTGACTAATATCCAGAATCAAAATGTGCTACTGTTGACTCACATCCAGTATGGCATGTGACAGGCAGTGCTTTGTAAAACTGGGGAAGGATGCTAGTGAGAGGGCCTACATTAACTGATGGCAAGTAGGAATGCAATAGTACCTTCTCTTGGCGTAGTCACTGCATTGTTGTTGCTAGCTGGAAAACGATTGTGGTCAGTGTTAGTTTTGGCCGTTATGAGAAAGCCTCGCTATCTGCTGAGCATGTAAACATCTAGCTAAAACATTTCTATCCTCGTTCAGTCGTCTTGGTTCACTGTTTGGACGTTGCATGATCAGCGTAGTCCTATTCCTGTCCAGCGTTCCAGTTTGTGGCAGCCTCAACTGTGACTACATGCTTTGCATAATCAGGACCAATGTTGGCTGTGTGCCTAATATTTGTGTTGTCTCTTAGCTATGCATAACTCTTCTTTCATATATGCTGTATATGAGGTATTAGAAGCAATCACAAAACTACAAAGTGGTTGTTAGACACACTGACACCACCAGGTGTAGTTAGTAACCTTGCAGCAAACATGTTTCAGTGTGCTAGACACAACACGTAACATTCTCGATAGTTAGCCGTCACCTTACCCCACGGGTACCTACGCCGAGGCACAGGAGGTGGTATGTACCATGGTTCTCCAGGGAAAAACATATCAGCTGGAAGCCCAAAGCAGCATATAATGCAATGCTCCACTGAACTGCCAGCACACATTTCACATCAGCTGCTCAACCATACTTAACTGCCCTCAAACTGGGCCAGCAAATGTCCTTAGTGGTAGTACACAAAGTACAAATTAAGCAACTAGATATAAGGCACGTTATGTACCTGGGAGATCGTCAGATGCCAGACCAGCAGCATAAGTAGCAGGACCTTTCCTTGTTGGTGTGGCAAGGTTCTTGTTGAGTGCCATGGCAGGAAGCATAGCCTTAGCAGCTTTCAGATCTACAAGAAAGTTTTTGAGAACTCTCAGTAAAAATTTAGGGGATTTATCTAGGTGAACACCTACCTATACTTTTTAAGTATTCACCAGAAAAGCCTAACAAGGTTCATTTATTTCATGAGTGCTTCTCATGCATTGGCCCAAAGCTTGCGGAAGGATTACTATATACTTCTTGACGGAGCCCTGAAACATATTTGACTAAACTGATCGGATCTGCAGCTCTTTCTTCGTAGCGGCCCTTGCTATTCCAGGCATATTTCAGGTTGTGCAGTGTTGAACAGAGCTCTGATTCTGATGGGATCGCTGTACGTTTTGTTAAGTAGTGCATTGGTGTTCATTCTAATCTCTTGAGTTGTTTAGTCGTACATGCTCGAGCAGTGCATGTTCTGATGTACTAAACAATGTGACCATATCTCTCTGACCCCAAAATGTTCTACTGACTAGATCGAGGAAAGATATTAGCTGGAACAGGGCCACGTGGGAGTAGGAAACACTTGTTCAGCTGCATCTTTTTCCATTCAGGGATCGTTCCAGCCAAAAGCAGGACAAAACACGGTCCCCAAGCAGGCTGGTGGGACAGCGGGACCTCGGCCATAAAAGCAGGACCTGTCCTAATCGTCTAAATCCGTCTCTAAGCTCCGTCTAAATCGATTTAAGACACATTAACCCAAGAACG
Organism: Ornithodoros turicata; assembly: GCF_037126465.1. Classification (NCBI taxonomy): domain Eukaryota; kingdom Metazoa; phylum Arthropoda; class Arachnida; order Ixodida; family Argasidae; genus Ornithodoros; species Ornithodoros turicata. The sequence goes on along the minus strand of NC_088205.1, from coordinate 55,409,552 downwards.
CATGCATTGCTCCCTAATTACAAGTCTGGTGATAAGGAGAAAATAGGAAATTGCCATCTGATATCTGTACTGAATTGTCTCCAACACGTTTTTTGGGATATGGGTACACGTGTAGATGACGAAATTCCTGGAAACGTACGACATAATCTGTGACACGCAACAGGATATCCGTGCTGATAGGTCTACAAGTTCTGTTAGCAAAAAAATTAACTATGCCTTGAACAACAATCACTTGTCTATTGGCCTGTTTGTGGCTTTGCAAAAAGTCATTGATCAGTCTGTATTGCACCATTCTGATTAAATAATGTTTATGGGAATTGACTGCTGGAAAGTTACAGCATCAAACTGTGGAGTATGCATTCTATGTATAGTGCGCACTGCTATAGAATTATTTACTTAATTTTTTATTCTTTACTAGGACATATCTCATATCTTATAATTCTAATCAAAAAGTGGAAAATCCAGTGATTTGGTGAAGGTAGATTGAAGCGAAAGCATCAGGCTGGGGGGGGAGTCATCAATATTGTGGACCGAATTATAATTACAGAACACATTATAATTCTTTTGTTTGTTTTTGTCAAAGCTGAAGGAACGAGGTCTGTGCATTAAAAGAAATGGAACATCAAAATGCTGTAAATAGACAGAGGAGCATATATTTGCTTATGTAAACTTAATCAAATTAAGAAGCACTCACTCAATCCTAATGACTAGCATGTACCTTGTATATGAATGTAGCCTTGTAAAGAGAAGGTCGTAATTGTCGTGATACACCAAGTACTATTATTTCCTACTTTATTTACAGAATGCTCGTTGTCTTCACATCATGGTAACACATACATTGATATACCTGCCAACTCTCCCGATTCATCCGGGAGACACCCGGATTCGGACCGGTTTGTACGATTGTACGACCGAGAAGCAAATCTCCCGGAAAATGCAGTTTCCCTCTCTATATCTCAAACACCTGCTTTTATTCTGGGCACACAGACGAAAATGTCAATCCAATACCAACCTCATGATATATGTGCGCAAGAGCTCATGATATATGCACAAGAGCTCACAAGCACACAAGAGCACACTCAGCACACTCAGCACAAGAGCTCATGATATATGTGCGCTGAACTGACCACAGGGATGTACAACTGTGAGTGATGGTATTATGCAAGCTACTTTTTTAACGACTCGTTAACTAACTTGTTCAACAACTATTATGTTTAAGATCTCCTGGGAAGACTCGATGGGCTTTCGAATTTCAGGCACATTACCAAGGTAGTGCTGAACGAGTAGTGTTGGATGTGAGGGCAGTTCAGCATCGCAAAGAGAACGGAGACATAGTTTTGTGTCCTAGCCTTGTCACAGCTTGACACTCAGAGAGTTTCTTAGAGAGGGCAAAGTCTGTTACTACAAAACTTGTGCCCGATGAGCCTGCTGGGGGAAGTGTGCTCGTGTTATGTATGCAAATAAAAGCCACCCAACATCGGCTTTCTCCTACCCCCCCCCCCCCCCCCCCCCCCTTTCCTGCTTTTGAAATCTCCCTAATTTGGATGTCCCCAAGTTGGGAGGTATGCATTGAGAACAATGGTAGCGGCATAGTGATTCAATTTATCATACGGATGCCATGATAGATTATTCATATTCAACTTAGCTGGCATGCAGGTTTTGGTTTTGGCACTTCACACTTCTTTAAATGCTGTGGCGTTGCTCAGATGTTTGTGTTTTAGAGCACTATATTAATTTAACAGTCTGGATGCTGATTCCTGTGAAATTTGTTTCAAGGAGTGTTGAAAAGTTTCCGGCACACTAGGCTTACAATATGCTTCATTCTGCTGTTGCTGTAGCCTCTGTCATTTTAGCAGAAATAGTGACTGACTTTCGGTCATTCCATGCCAAATGTCGCAGACATTGTGCTCGACCATCCCCGATTTCTTTCAAATAAATTTTTTTTATTAGCCTTCTGCAGCCGGTGCACTCCCGGCTTATTTTTGCCGCAAAATTTTTTTTTGCGCCGTGGCCGCCTCACGAAGATTGTGATTTGACAAGTAGCCTACCTGGCACAAAAAAAATTCTAACAAAAATAGCTTTCGCACAAATTCCAACCAAATCTTTCTGAGTGATGGCAAAGCGTAATACTTTCGTGCCAAGACCCATTGAAGGCTGATCCACACTTTTTATCGAGAGTTGTCGCTGCTTGGGAACAATCAGCCACAATTTATTTGAAAGAAATCGAGGATGGTCGAGCACAATGTCTGGGACGTTTAGCATGGAATGACCCATTAGTGTGATTGCTTTGTCCTAACAATGAAAAGAAAGCATGGCTAGGCAGGCAACCCAAAATGGCGCTGCCCATGTTGGATAGGGGGGCAAATAGTGAGGATAGGCTGATTGATAGGGCCCCATATTTCAAGACTTCATTGGTCGGAAAGCTGAAAAAGTGGGTGGAGCCTCAGGTATGGGCATGACCCATTAATGGCCAGACTCCCTTTTAATATATGGCTCTGGGTTCACAGATCGAGCAGCGCCATCTCACGGGCCAACTCAGGGCCGTGGTGGATGGAACGACCCAGTGGACGTAGCATCACCAAAAGCACGTCCCCGTCTACGTTCGAACCTCTGCCCCCAGATGGCACTCAGCCGACACCGTCCACGCGTCCTCCCATTGGCGCGCTCCGGGTGGGCGGGGCGCGCGAGGGAGAGTGAAAATCTCAGGCCAGCTCTCTAGATAATAGTCACAGACGATCCCTTCACATTTATCATAGTGCTTTACAGACTTCTTACTTCATCTCAGTGTCCCGGGAAGAAACAAACAAAACAAAAAGCTTTTGAAAAAATGTACCGTTGGGAATCTTGTCCACATAGATCTTGCCCTTGTCGGGGTCCCAGACGGCCTTCTGCAGGGAAGTCGTATCGGATGCAGAATTTGACTGCAGGAGCGGTTGCTTGTGCCCGGCTTGTGCCGCTACTTTTGCTAGGTTGGCCTTGAGGTCGTTTGCTGTATATCGGGATTCGAGGTCGTCGGCAGCGCTCCCGTAGCTCCTCACCGTGTCGAAGTTGTTCAGTGCGGTGTCCTGCTGCATGCTCGGCGTGTAAGATGCTGGCCGCGGCGGCAGGGGTGGTGTTGTGAAGGCCGTCTGGTGTTGCTGGTGGTCGAGGTTGCTCACCTGCATAGAACATATCACTCGTTCCCTGCAAGCTCCTCTTGCTCTGTTGCTGCTCCTTCTACAGAACAAATTGTCTCACTACTTCTGTTCTATGTCGTAGATAATTCTTCAGAACATTTATGTAACCACATTCCATCTTACCCAGAATTTGTCACCAAAAGTGCCATAGACTAATGCAAGAGCTCTTAGGACATGTGCCAGTGAAACTGTCAGTGTTAGCTGCATTGTGCTCCTTTAGGTTGTGTCCGTAACCACATGAATTCCTGAGGCAATTCTTCTGTATGTTTCTTTCAAGAGTTGATATGTGTGAAAAGACGAGTACTGAACTGCACCAGAACCAAAAATGAATAACTAAAATGGTCTGATATTGCTGCAGGAACTGACCTAAACTAAATCAAAGAAGTTGAGTAAAAAAAAAGAGGCTCGAGGTCGAGGGGAGGGGGCCAAAACGAGACACTGCCCAAGGCGGTTCTGAGACACTGCCCAATATTCTCAAAAATTCACTTTTGGGGGTTCAGTGATGATTACTTAGCTGGCTATCATGACTTAGATATACCAGTTTCATTAATCTTCCCCCTACCACAGTGATCAATGCATAAAGTCTCTATTCTTTGAGAGTCACATGTCTCAACATTTATGGCAATATCTCGAGGCGCTTTTTAATTTTCCTGCAATATGATACTGAGCAACAAATTTTTTCTCAGGTAGGAAAATTAATCTGCAGGCTGACCACTGTGGCATCACTCAAGATCAGAGTTACTTTGTGATATGATGTCATGATTAGAGCGCAGATTTTCATACATATGCATATTTTTTCTCTCTTTTTTTTTTCCCGATATGGTTCAGTATTAGGATGATGAAAAAGCACTTTTGGTACTGGTTTGCGACCGATCAGATGGATTCTATGGTGCATTATGTAAATGCATATTTTGTCATATTTTCAGGTGTGAGAGCTTACTTCTTTTTTCATGAATGGTTTTGCTGGTGTTGGGATGGCGTTGGGTGTCTTTCGCAAAAATTCTGGTTAGAATCAAATATTTTTCATGTTCCAGTGAGGTTATAGGTGCGGCGTTCAGCCTGTACCATGGCTGACCCAGGGCCGATGGGCCGTACTTCACCTTCCACATTACCATTATGAAGACTAGCTGCGTTCGCAATTTCATCGTCATGATGCAGTGCTGAACACAAAGCCATACGTGTGTGTTCATGTTTTCCATGTTGCCCATGCTCAGACTTGTTTCATCATGGGGTTGGTTCACCAGCTAGACTGCGTGTAACACTATTTTATCAATCACGAACGCAAAGCCCTCAGCTCCATGATTTACGTTTGTGGCGCAAGTATTCTTGGTTGTGTGGTGCAGAACGAAGGCGGCTTTACTTTGCAGTATTATCCCTAATAAAACACTCAATCTTTAAAGTAGGCATTTGGTGCATTGCTTTGCTTTCGTACCAAGAACAATTAAAAACAGTGCATATGTATAAAGGATTTTTACTGCACATTTAGAAGATATTCAATGTATAGTTGCATGCATATTTTGGGAGTTTGTAGTGCATATTTAGCAACAGTCTAGTGATGATTTAGCATTTGCTAAACATAAATTACATTGTGTAAAATTATGCATGATCTCTGTCTTTGCTGCATGCTTTTCTTATGCCATAATTGTTTTATTTTAGACTGTACCATGTTTTGTCATACATACTTCATACATTGAACCGGTTTCCAAACTGGTTCAAGCCTAATATTGATGTCCTTAGGACATCACAGAAACAAATACTTTGTACCTATACCCAAACATTAATCAACCCCCTAAAATTTGTTGCAGGGAAAAGTGTTCTTTGGTCCTTCTTTATTACTATGTCCAACCCTACCTTGCACTGCAACTCTATACGGTCCTATTCTTAAATGATCCTCGACTTGACCATTCACTGGAGCTGCTCCTTGAGACCTCTTTCACACTTCATAAACAACATGAATTGGCCGAGTTGAGTTTCCTGAGTTGATTGAATTTACACTTCATAAATCGACTTTGGCTTGAAATGCACCTCAAGGGCAGAAAATCCTCCACAGTTTGCTTGAGTATGTACTACATGATAGCACCGTGGTTCCTTAAAGGCTCCTCAAATCGATGAGTGCTTCTTTCCTGCACTCACTGAAGTCAAGGTACATGCATTAAGTTGCGGATCATTTAAGGACATGGCCACTAAACTCCTGACATTAGGTCTAACCTTAGTGTGTATGGCTATCATGCCAATCTTATATGCATATGCAACAACTGCTGAGGTAACAGATCTTTCTTCCATCTCCATCCATATGACATCATGTCGAGAAGTCCTGGTTTTGAATCCAGCCTAGTAAGGACTGTCATCATGAGCTTCACAGCAACAGATTTTGATAGTGTGCTCTAATGGTCTAACCTAACGCACGAGCTTACCTTGCTCATCCGCTTCACATTGTCCTTGGTCCCGAGCATGCAGTTCTTCAGGGTCATTTCGTTGCCGACGCCCTGGTCTAAAGGGTGGGCCCCATGAAAGTTACGACCATCATTGGGAAGGCGCTGCTTCCTCCGTTTCTTCCAACAACAGGCCACACACGCAGCAAGTAGGAACAACACAAGCAACCCCACTGCTACCCACACTATCTCAAGCAGTGGGGACGGCAGTGCTGATGTGAACACAGACGTAGCTGTATACCTATTGGAGCACAGTGGACCTGTTGCATTTGCAGGACATACACACTGAAAACTCCCAGGAAGATTCAAACAAGTTGCTCCTATCGCACAAGGCACATGCACACACTCATCCACGTCATGCTGACACTCGCTTCCCTGAAATCCCCTACAGCGGCACACATGACTCCTTGTGCCTTCTTCACAAACACCATCATTCTGGCATGGGTTTGGGTTGCAATATCGCCCGTAATCGCAGCGTTTTCCACTAAGCCTTTGCGGACAATTGCATTTGTAGCCTCCGTGGGGGTCATTTTGGCACGTGCCACCATTCAGGCATGGAGCAGAAGCGCAGGGATTTGTGTCTATTTGGCAGCTGTTACCCTTGAAACGTGACAGACAGGTGCAGGTATACCCGTCTCCTTTCTGGTCTGTTGATGGTAAGCATGACCCACCATTCTGACACGGCTGACTACCACATACTCCAGGGTCAAACAATGTCTTGCAGGAGAACTGTACGTTGGCGAAGCGACGTAGAGTGGCGATGGTGCTGCCACCAGACACGTGAAGTGGAAGAAGAATGCCGTCTACCCGAACGTCATCTAGACATCCGACAAATCCCATTCGGAGATCATCGTAGCCAGCTACACGAACTTCAGCACCAAAGAACATATCGTTGCCGTCGAGGTTGAGAATGTCGTGAACACCTGGTGCTGCACCAGATGACTCGTAGCGATGATCTATTGAAAGTCGTGCAAAGTTCCCACGTCTTTCGAGCATGACCTCGTGCCAGGACCCATCACTGACTCGCTTCTGCCCAACACGGACGACGCCTTCGCCACTGCCGCAGTCAAAACGATATTGGACACACCCGTTCACAACCTGAAATATTTCACAAGATCTTGAGCACAGTGAAAACATGTGCATGAAGGTTCACAATATTAATGATACTACTGACAATAATACTGCATGCATTGTACGAGTTATTAATAATATCCCACCTCCAGTATGCTATAATCCCGTGCACCGGCAGAGTACATGAGATTACCCGTGGACTGAATTGTACGTAGCCTCAACGCCAGTGTTATTCGTCTGTCCATTGGGTTTGTCAATGTATAGTGGGCGTAGCTTTTCCCCCCAAAAGAGACAGGATGTTTCTCTGTAAGAGACAGGATGAACATGTAAGTTAAAGACATAAGATGAAAACTCGTGCAGATGGAACCACGACTCTTCACTATGCCATTTTTTTCAGTGTACCGCGGAGAATAAGGGTGTGGAAAAGTATACCTTCATAACAATCAGGATCTTGGCATGTGACAATGATATTGCACGACGGACCAGTCTTGCCATCTGGACACTGACAGCTGTACCCCAAGGTGGAAGAGTCTGGCACACATATCCTTTGAGGAGGACATGGCTTTCGGGAACACTCATTCACTGCCATCTCACACTTTGGACCTGAGCAAAGAGGACGCCAATATTCCACTAGCTGTACGGGACGCGTGTATGTGAATAAGCCAAGTAAAATGAAAAATCTGGAGATGGTGCACAAAGCAGAGATCTTATTTCTTGCATTGTTTCCTCTATGGGCACTATGCCAATACCCCAGGTCTAGCAAAAAGGTTCACTCACCACCAAACCCTGGTGTACATTGGCAGTCGATTTGACGATAGTGCTGAGGGGACACAAAGCTTAGTGTGTCTGTCGTCAGACTCACAGCGTATGTCCTGTCCAACACCACGTGATCAAAACATTCGCCGTGCACACAGTAAGTAGATGTGCAGCGGTCCTCAGTAACCTGTAAGTCCATTGCACGTGCTGTTAGTTCAGGTGACACGCAGCAATGCAGTTAATAGGTTCATATAGCTCAGAATTTTTTTAATAGTTTGGTGCTGTTATATACTTTCCATGGGAAGCTGAATCCCTGCATTAATTCAATTGGATTATCTGTTCAGTTGGATAGTGGTTCAAGCACAGACTTCAAAACTATATTCCTAGCAACCTATGTGAGCATGCAAATGTAAGTTGTGTTGTTTGGCATAACGTTTTTATGTAATCACAGATGGTCAGGTGTATCCAGATATTGTTGTTTTGGATGCAATGCATTGTATGATTTGTACAGCTAATCGCAATAGTGACAATGTTCGTTTTAGGAATTGTCAACTACTGTAGCATAAAAAAAAATAAAAAAACAACCTCTTGGGCTGCTCTTTGGGCCATTAAAGCATATCCCAGATCCTGTTTGTTCCAGCTTTAGATAGCTATCTGTTAAGGTACTGCCAATGCTTACTTTGGTGACGATAACAAGACAAAGCAGGACAAACTGTAGGAGTCTTGAGATGCATGGTATCGATGACTTGTGCCACTATGGAATCTCGATCGTGTCTGTTATCGTCTCTGACATGTTGGGGCTTGTCTTGCTCATTAAGCCGTAGACTGTTCATCACATGTGCTTCACTAGGCATTTTTCAGGTTGACAGATTGATAAAGATAATTCCTTACTTTATGTTGCAAGACAACCACGACCATACTCACTATAGTTGAATCTAATATTGACATATTGGGTTGCATTGTGTGAACTGTCAGGTTTCACTCAAAAGGGTCAAGCACCTCTTGAAGTTATCAAAAACAAATAAGTACGTATAAGCACTCATCACGCTTATGTTAGGGAGGTAAGGTATCAGACATTAAATGGATATTGAAATTTCAATGGATGCAGTCACTGGCTGTGACTCCATGCTCAGGGATAGCGCTATTGGCTTACCTGCACGACTTTCAACCCAACAGCTGTTTCCATTGCCTGCACATTGTCTCGTAGCTTATTTGTGATGAGCTTAGCAGAGTAATAACCATGTGAACCTTTACGGAGGGCAAATAAGACATCCAAGTCCTGTCGAGTACTCCGGCGGGACCGTGCTATTTCGTTTGTCTTGACGTCGGCTGCAGGCTGTATGCTGATGATCTGGACATCACCATGTGACAGAAAAAATGGTTATTCTGTCGTTCAAATTTCTGCACAATGCGTTTTGGTAAACTTACTTGCACGTCTTTCAGTCGGACATTCAACAAGGATCTCAGACCTCTCAGGAACCCTTTCTTGTAAGTTACCAAAAAGTCTTCCGGGGTGACACTATCCAATCGTATTCCAACTGCATTGGCAAGTCCTTCTTCGCTCACTAGATCCACCTCTACGGAAACTGCAGCGTGTGTCGTAAATTTCCCGTCTGATACGCTTACGTTCACTGTGTATTTCCCCACATCCAGGCCAGGCAGCGCCACCAAAGTTCCATCCTCACGGTCGACCGAAAATAAGTGCTGGTGCAGAGAAACCAACTCATATGTGAGCTTGTCGTACGGATCTTTATCCGATGCGTGAATGCGTCCCAGGACTCCACCAGGAAAGTCGTCGAGATATGAACTGACAGAGATAGACAAAGGCGAAACTTGGGGGTGGAACTGGCTCTCTTCGACAACCTTCACGTGAACCCAGATCTCCGACGATAGTGGTGGGGTCCCTGAGTCTGTCACACGGACACGAAGATTATATTCTGTTCTGATTTTGGGGTCCAATTTGGCAGCTGTTCGCAACGTGGCATCTTGTTGAACAACACGGAACGCATTATTGTCATTACCAGAAACTATATCTAAAGTGAACGGTGCAGCATTAGGTGCAGCGTCTGCGTCGGTGACAGTAAATTTAGCGACTGTGAATCCAACTGGTTTTCCCTCCTGCAAGGAAATGAAGAATGTCAGAACACAGAAGCTACCTTATCACAACACTCTGACCCTACAGCACCCTGACCCTATAGCACCCCTAGAAATGAGATACTGTGACACATGAATAAGGCCCCTGGTTTTCTGCTGCGGCAAATTCAAAATTAGCGGCACCGACTTGTAAATTCCGCGATTTTCCGCGGCAAGCAGTCAACGGCTGCTTGAAATGGGAAATGCTATTTTCTTGGATAATGTGGGGACAAAAATATTTGATAAAATTACAGATTGAAAGCACTGTTGTGACTCAGCATTACATACATGATATATTGTGTTCTCCTCTGACAAATACAAACGTCTGTCACATGCTCATTTTATACCTGCTGAAAGATCTTTCAGCATCTACAGAGTTTATAGAAACTTTATAGGAAGATTATAGGAAGGAGCTTACAATACATGCCCTATGGAAGTTACAGGACACCCTTTTTGTTTCTGGGCTGTAGGCATTATTTAAGAGTCCTTAAAAGCAGACATCAAATCAAAATCCCCCACTGCAACCGCTGAACTGCACACGGGAGGGATTCACCCCCTTCCTCAGGCGAAACATGCACAATAAACTTGGGCTAACGTTATCTTAAGCTAAACAACAATTTGTCTGTGCTGGTCCTGCAGCATAGGCAGTTTCGTAAAGCAGGCTTCACCTCATGCAGGGAAGCTTCAGGTGAAGCCCACTTTCGGGAGGTGTCGTTCGTATTTGGTGAATAGTCGGATATTCGTAAATCCGAATACTGGGTATTCGATTCGCGAATGAAATACTTCGAGTGACTGATATTTGATCCGAATTCGAGAACTCGAATATCCGCACACCCCTAAAAATAAGGAATTCCGTGAAATTCCGATGGATTCCGCGATATTTCGCGGAATCGCGGAAAACCCGGGGCCTTACACATGAATGCCACTACCACAAAAGGGTTCAGGGTGCGTCCATCTCTATCTTACCTGTACCACTTCACTATAGTTTGCTTTTGAAAATGTTGGCACGTTGTCATTCACGTCAGATGCTTCTATGTTGACAAAGATTCTGGATGCAAGTGGTGGAGTACCACTGTCCGTGCACTCAACTTCTAATACATAGTTTGATATCTTGAAGGACAAGAGAATAGATAACAAAATTAGGTACATGCGCTTAGTCCATTTGCATGTCTCATAATGTAATTAGGCTCAGTCTATTTCTGGTTGAACCTGATTCCTCCCCAAATTCCATCACAAACTTTGGCACATGTCAAGCTTCTAAGTCAGCTGCCTTCCATGGAATGTTTCCACGTGCATCATCTTTTCACCGCTACCTATTCTTTGGTGGATTAGCACATATGCAGGTGACCGACCAGAAAAGTAGCTAAGAATATGACCAAAAAGGTGGTCCCCTACTTGTCGTTCTTGGAAACTTTCATGAAATGTAGGTGATGCTACTTGCTAACAGTAATGGGATGTACTTAATTTATTCACATTATCCTTGTGGACATACACCTATTTAGTGGCAATCTGTAGCAATTTCAGTACCAATTGGTAGCAATTTGAGTGCAATAATAAACTATGCGAAGCACATTTGGTGTTACAACATTTGGTGCTTGTGACTACAATTTGTGAGGAATACGTGTTTGTCCAATGGTATACACTTTTAACTGCAGGCCGCTTGCTGCACAGAAACACACTTATCCTGACAACACATGAACGTAAGAACAGTACCTGATTTCACCCCGCATTGGAGATTTAAAAATATCCCCCCCCCCCCCCCGAATCCTGGGAAGGCATTTAAACCAGAACATCATAACCTAGATATACATAATGCAGAGTTAAGCTCTCTGTCCTGCTCCATTGTTGCTCTGCTGCGAAAATTTCAATTTGGTCCGCCAAATCAACAACGTGACCCCATGTTAGAGATGTCTTTTTTAAACACTGCCTTAACTTGTACGTAACGCTTTTCTCTGGTGTGTGGAGAAACTGATCCTGCTCTGTTCTCTTTTCCTGAAGTGGATATTGGTTATGGATTGACTGGTTATGATGCAATGTTTTTTTTTTTATTGCGTGTTAGCGCCGCGAAGCAACTGTGGCTATGAGCGGCGTACAGATGTGGACAGATGGAGAGAGGACAGCGGGAAGGAGTGGGGGACAGGGGTGATGCAATAATAATAGAGAAAAATGGATCATGTCAATGGAGAGTTCTACTACTACCTAAGTCCTTCTACCATTCACCAAGAAATAAATAAAATACTTTATAATCCCAGGGAACTTGAGGAAAATTTAGTTCACAAATTTGTTGCTCCATCCCACTCAAACACTTCTTTGCTCATGGAGCTGCATAAAGGACCCTCTTACAGGACAGAACAAGATACTAACCGCCTCCCGATCCAGTGGAGCAGCCAATGAAATATATCCAGTTTCCTTTTCGATGTGAAACTGATTATGTCGGTCTCCTTGCAAAATAGCATATGATACAATTGCATTAGCCGGACTGTCAGCGTCGCGTGCTATCACCTGAGGGAAAGAAGAGAAAATAAAACGTGTTGAATTCCAACGCCATTTGTTCTCCATGCATGACATTTGCAATAATACCTGTATAATACGATCTCCAATAATGGCATCTTCTCGCACAATGGCATTGTAGACTTGCTGTCCAAAGACAGGCGGGTTGTCGTTATAGTCCGTCACAGATATGTTCACTGTCGCTTGGTTACTCAGTGCAGGGACTCCCCCGTCTCTAGCAAGCACGGTCAAGAAGTAATCTTTCACCACTTCGTAGTCCAGAGGATTTGCAATTTCAATTGACCCTGTAATTAACATCAAGAAGAAGTGAGACGAAGCTATACAACAAAGCCCCACACTATATGCTCACCTGTTTTGGCATCAATAGTAAAATGCCCTCTCTCATTGCCACCACTAAGGAAGTAAGTAATCTCTGCATTCATTCCACTGTCACGGCTCGTGGCGTGGACCCTCAATACTTCGTAGCCAATGCTAGCCGCCTCAGAGACGGTGGCGTGATACACTTTTCGTGAGAACTCCGGAGGGTTGTCGTTCACGTCCTGTATGGCGACTATCAGCGTAGCCAAGGAGGAGAGCTCAGGGGTGCCGTGGTCCCGTGCCTGGACCGTTAGGTTGTACAGTGCGCGTTCCTCGCGGTCCAGAGGTTTGTTGAGTCGCACAATTCCTGAGGACTCGTCAATCCCAAAGTGGCCTCGTGCAGAGTCCACAAATGAGTAGCTTACCCTTCGGTTCATGCCTGTAAGCGGGCGAAAACTGTTGCTTAAGAATTCAGCTAATGAAGCGAGAAAACTGGCGTGCAACATCATTTCTTTGTGATCAGGGTAACAACCTAAGGCTTTGAGACTAGGCAGGGTGTGTCTCCTGTGTGGTGCCAAGTCAAGGTGCATCACTCCTCAAAAAAGAAAAAGGCTTTATCCATAAAGCCAAGTGTGGAACAATGGTGTGTTTCACCTGGGATTTCACATTTGTATACATGAAGGACCCCAACTTTCCCATGCTTGTTGCTTATATAGACATTGTGTCATCCTTGAAATTTTATTTCTTTTGGAATTCTTGGTTGATGACCTACCCAGGTCCTTATCAGTAGCATGAACTTTGGTGACCAGGGTCCCAACATCCACATCCTCTGCGACAGAGACAGAATAGGCTTCTTCGGTGAAGGTAGGAGGATTGTCGTTGACATCACTTAGCAGGATCTCGACAGTGCTTGTGCACTCCCATTCCCACTGGCTCCAGTCTTGAACATGGGCTGTCAGCAAATAGCGTGATTGTTGTTCGCGGTCCAGGGCTTTACTGGTCTTCAGAACACCTGCATGAATTGGCAACTGATCAGCTTTGTCGCTTGAGCTGCATTTCTGGTGGCGGGTGGGAAACAAGAAAGTCAATTCTGCAACAAAACCTGTGTTCCTAAAAAAATGTAAACAATGGAGAATTTCAAATGTCCTCACCAGTACTTGCATTCACAACAAAGTCATCTGACCCCTTTCCAGACAAGTGGTAACGCATTTGTGCATTCCTATTTTCATCTGCATCTGTTGCTTCAATTCTGAGAATGTAGGTGTTTACTGCTATGCTTTCCGAGACCAGCTCTGTGTACTTGGACTAAAAGAAAAAAGGAACACTTTCACAGCCGAGAAAAGTTCCGAGCCCAACTAACTAAGGGCTAACCAACACTGTCCTGTGCTAAGAAAGCACGATACGCAAGCTAACATATAACTAGCGCTACCGATAAGGACACGTACCTTAAGACATATGGGTGGATTGTCATTTGAGTCTAAAACATCAATAGCGACCTGCGTTTTTGCCACAAACACTCCATCCGTTGCGACAACTTCTAAAAAATAGGAAGCTGTGGATTCTCTGTCAAGGGCCCTGTTGACATAAACTTCTCCAGTTTTTCTCATCCCAAAGTGCTCTCCAGGATCACCACTGACAATGTAGAAGTCGACTGGCCCAGACTCCACATCTGCATCCTTCGTCTCTAACGTCACAATCACCGTTCCCGCCATGGCATCCTCATAGATCGCCGCGTCATAACGTGGCCGCTGGAAAACCGGTGCGTTGTCATTCACGTCCAGCACTTCAACGTAGACCCAAGTGGTTGAGTACATCGGTGGAAGTCCATCATCCCTCGCCATCACCGTGAAGTTATAGAATGGGACCGCCTCGCGATCCAACGGGACTAGTGTAGTAATCCACCCTGTGTGCGAGTCCACTTGAAAAATGTCTGCTGCTGGATCATTTCCTTCATAGAACTCGTAGGTAATCTTGCGCGATTCCCCCGCATCCGGATCGTGAGCTGTAATTTTAGCGACTGTGCAACCTTCTTCGATGTTCTCTGCCACAGACGTCGTGTAGCCTGCAGTGTCGAAGCTGGGTGCATTGTCATTGTCATCCATGACGTGTACCGTGAGGTCAACGAAAGACACGAGAGACAGTTCCGTTTCCACACAAACAGTTACGTAGTAAGTTGACTTTGTTTCCCGGTCGAGTGTACCTGCAAGAATCATACGTCCTTGTTCGTCCAAGCTGAAGAGGGACGAGTCTAGTTCGTGGCCCGAGCCATTGGGGGCTGCAACGAAGCTGTAGGTCAGATGGTGTTTGAAGTCGTGACCCTTTCTGAGGTGGGTCTGTGATGCATTTAGGGTTAGGACGACAGTGCCTATGGGGTCGCTTTCACGGAGAAAGTAATCGAAGTTGGTGAGTCTCATTTGTGGGGCGACCTCGTTGGGGTGCATCACAACCACAGTTACTGGTGCAACATTTTCCAGCGCCTTTGGCTTGCCATGATCGCTGACTTTTACAAAGAACTGGTACGCATTGTTTTCTGTATGAGAAAGAAAGATTACAGAGTTACAATTATTAACATAAGAACATATATCATGATCTTCACCAATAAGCTCACTGATAGGCTTCATAGTATATCCTACCTTTTCCGCTGAGCAGAGCCTTGACATAGATCTCTCCGCTGTCACGTGTGATATCGAAAAGTGATGTGATGTTAGTAAGGCCATTGCTTTCATGGATACCGTATTGAAGTGATCCTCCCAGTCCTTGGTCTTTATCAAATGCACGCACCTACATGCATAAAGACGAAGGAGGGTGATGTAGCTCAGGCTGGTATGAAACACTCATGCTCACTTCCTTGGTTATTCTACTTATAGATCAGTTTGCGCGCCTAACGTCACACTCTATAGCGGTGGCACTGCAGTCAGCAGATCATCTGCTTGGTGTGGGCAAAACAGCAATCAATTGGAGTGATCGTTTTCATGCAAAGTGGGCATGCCGCAAAGCCGCGTATCCTTTGGGCAGACAATCCGATGGAGAAAGGGCGGCGAAATCATGCAGAATGAAGAAATCGTTTGATCGCTGCAGTTAAACGGAAAGATTCCCTGAAATCTCCTTTGTGAGATTCCCTCCCGATACCTGTGTACAAATAAATGACGCCAACATGAATCTGTGCACAGTAGCAAGTTAGCGCTGTTTTCAGAAGCGCCCCGATCAAACAGCTCGTCTAAGGTGAAGTAATTGTATGCTTCCAGTGACTTGTACGCCTGTAGAGTATCAGCAGAGAATTGGCATGGCAAAAATATTATAAACTACAATGCGATTGTGATCGGCGGCATGTTTTGTGGCTGGGCTGTCCAGTTGTCAACGTGCAGCACAAAGGGATCGTCATGTTGTATACTGTTCATGAACAACTTCGTCTTGTAGCGACACTTGTCCGATTCATTCAGAGCTCTAAATTATTCGGCTATTGTGGAAGGGGACAGTCGAGAACGGTGTGGCAGTGCAACACGGCCGATGTCGCACTTGGGGAAAGTATTCGCATGCTGCATTCAGTGTGTTTTGCCCACACCAACCCTGTGCATGCGCAGATGGCGCCTCTTGTTTGTAAACAGCAAAGTGGTCTATATTTAGGGTGTGACTTGTTTGGGTTCAACCGGATTCCTCACGATTTTCCCCTCCTTAATCAGTTTAGGACTAATTTGGGTTAAACCTGATTTCTTCCCACACATGATGTTAGAACATGTGGTCCTTGTCACTACAAACCATGAGGTACACATGTTCCACCAATAGGTGCACCTTAACTGCATACCGCTTGCTCGACACGAAGAAAAGATATTCCAAAAACACCTGAATATAATAGCACCCGATTCCCCACCCCCAGTCCGAATCCGGGAAAGGCATTTTACGAAAAAGTGAGACCCTAGTTATATTCATGGGTGAGCACATATCACTTGAGTAGAAATCTCAGCTAGCTGTACTGGGATTTGGCCTATGATATCATACGTATCACCAATCGCAAATCACAAATTACACAAACAGGTCGCTATGCAGCCTGTCGGTGTGATTATTGTCCTTGTTATTTGTTGCTGCACTTTACTGAGTATGTACCAACCTGCCCAAATGTTGCTACTTGCATTTTTGGCTGCCATTCTTTAATTCTATTAAACTGCTTATCTAATTGGCACGTTACCTTAAGGATAGTAGTTCCAACGGTGATGTTTGCCGGGATGTTTGCACGGTACTCTGACACTGCGAACTGTGGTTCATTGTCATTGACATCAGTGACAGCAACACGTACAACAGTGAAGGCGATGCGACCACCACCATCTCTTGCAGAGACAGGGATCTCGTATAGGTGTCTCACTTCTCTGTCCAGTGACTTTGTTGTGAAGACATCTCCTGCAGCACCAGCATAAGAATATAGCAGTTCCATCGTAAGAAAGTCATACGTAACACAAAATAGATTAGTACGCCCTCACTAGCTATTCACAGTGCCAGGAAATGCATAACAGATATAACACACATAAAACAACCACTAACCAGTATTTCACAAAAGAATGTGATGTCACTACTGTACCATTGTAAAGTCATTACATATATGCATATTCTGTAGGCTTAACGTTGGCTTAATGTTGGCTCTTGGTATGACAACCCTGCTCTATTCCTGATAATGATCCTGCCTGTTAGTGTCAACGCCACCTTGATACAGAAGGCCTGCTTGTTGCCTCCTCTCCCTCCTTCGCTACGTGGACATATAAAGTCAGAATTCGTCGGCTACTGCGATTCGCTGTTCTGCGCATTCAAGAACTCGCAAATGATTGCTGCTAACTTGGAACCTGTAGACCTGAATCTGTGAAGAAAACGTGCAACACGCTTTCCAGAAAATCACTCTTGAGAAAGGTATGGGACCGTTTGGCGCTTTCTCTTAAAGATTTCCCATATAGTACGTGGCAACATTCAATCACTACTCGCAGACGACGGTGCTTCGTCTCCATGGCTACGACCACTGAAAGCACGTTTGTGATTGGCTACCGCCGTTGAAAACACGATCCTGATTGGCTGACTCTTAGTTGTTACGTCACGTCGACGAGTAAGCAGGCTTTCTCTATCTAGGTGGTGTTGGCAGTGGTCTTAGTGCCAGGTGGCTGTTAATGGTTGTTTCAGTTGCTGAGTGTTTTATTCATCATTAACTTAATTTTTAATAAAATGTATCGTAGTTAAGTAACTAATGGGATTACTCACCTGTTGTAGGATCAATGCGAAAGTCCCTAGCACAATCGTCACTCGTGATTGAATAGGTGACACGGCCAAAATTACTGCGATCCATGTCAGTGGCCACAACTGTTATCACTAAGTGGCCTGGAGATTCATTTTCAGGAAGAGCTGCTTCATAGATGGTGTGAGTAAAGACTGGTGGATGTTCATTTGATGGAAGCACCGTGACTATCACTTTGGCATGGCTCAAGTATACACCATCCGTTGTGGAGACATTCAGTACATATGCTGCCTGCTGTGGGAACTGGTGGAGATTCGACAGCGTGATTATACCTATAAGTAAAGGGGTTATATTTGAGCTGTGCTGGCAGTCATCAAGTTTATCTTTGCACATACACGGTTTCGCACAAGCATTCTATCTTCAAAAATAGAAATATGGACAGTAATCGAGCCTTTAGATGGCGCTTTTTTCTTCTCCATACACTTATGAAAACACACAATACGAGGGTGCCAGCACGAAATAAGACTACTTCCAAGATGAAGTATACAGGGTGTCCCAGAAAACGTGTCATTGAATTATAATAAAAAAACTACGCCACCTAGAATCATGCGGTCAACAGCATTTGTTCTTATTAGGTTTTTGTCACCTCCTAATGTGAATGTCATGTACTCCAAGTTTAATTATGTAAATATTTGCGAACTGAACTCGGAAATTTGCCAAGTAAAAGTCACTTTTTTACCCCACCAATATGAAGAGCGTGCCGAATTCACTGAAATTCATGATAATTCACAGTGATGTTCATGAGCTATCCCATCGAAAAAAATAGCCGAACATCATGCTTTTCGGAGCACCGGACCATAGCGCGCGATGACTTTTTGAGTGCAATCGCTCTCAGTGCGACGAAAGGAGGTTCCGAAGCCAGCCCACAGAGTGATGGTAGAAAAAGTAACAGTTCCTAAAATTGGGAGAGGGAAAGCATTATCCCAGCGAAAGCCGGACGTGATAAGCCGTCTCTGTTTTATCTCTTTCTGCGATGTCGGGGAGGGCTGGGTTTCCAACCTCCTTTCATCGGACTGACAAAGATTGCGCTGAAAAAGTCATTGTGCACTATTCTGTGCGACCTCCGTAAAACATGATGTTCGGCTATTTTTTCCGATGGGATAGCTCCTGAATATCCCTGTCAATTATCATTAATTTGACTAAATTTGACACGCTCTTCACATTGGTGGGGTAAAAAAGTGACCTTTACTAGGCAAATTTCCGACTTAAGCTTGCAAAAATTTACATAATTAAACTTACGTTACACGACATTCACATGAGGAGGTGGCAAAAACCCAGTAAGAACAAATGCCATTGACCGCATGACTCTAGGTGGTGTAGTTTTTTTATTATAATTCAATGACACGTTTTCTGGGACACCCTGTATGCTGGGCCATGTGTAAGAATCTAGACACTACCCAGCAAACCATTAATATCCCTGGGACATCCCTACAAGGTCGCGAACGTCCTGAATATCTCGACATCCATAGGATATTTATGGGATATCGCACAATTTCATTGCGTTTTGGGCTTACTCCAGTAAACAACAGATGTCCCTGGTATGTTGGAAGGATATCGCGCTCTGGATGTTTGAATGTCCCCTGACAAGCAGCCTGCAGATCCTAGGGATGTCTATGGGAGATCCAGGAAATATTTGTTTGTCCTTATAGAGATGGTAACCTGAATTAAAAACACAGTAGTCGATAGGAAGGGATGTCAGAAATGTTGTTGGGTATACTGTGGGTTGATGCAGAAACACAGGAATTGCGAAGATACATCCTCGTCACCGTTACAAATGGTGTACGCCACGCTACCCCTAACGAACGTGTGTGTAACGATTTGTATTTCAGTATATGTTCCATCCAGCTCGCAAATAGAGGTTACTGCGGGTTTTCCCAAGTGGTCCAAGTGAGGCAGGCAGGGTTCGGCACTTATGCTGGCGTGTCCCACGGTGTTGCTGTACT
Source organism: Ornithodoros turicata (assembly GCF_037126465.1). Lineage (NCBI taxonomy): Eukaryota > Metazoa > Arthropoda > Arachnida > Ixodida > Argasidae > Ornithodoros > Ornithodoros turicata. Next base: position 55,389,964 of record NC_088205.1, on the reverse strand, counting down.
GTGGTGAATCCTGTTAGGCTAAGGTAATGTTTTGTTCCCAATAGTATCAAATGGGTTAAAACACACAATAAATAAATATACACAGCATATACACAGCAAATAAATATTTGCTGGTGCACAGTTGCAGCAGTGGTCTCTACACATTCTACAAACACTAAATATCTGATGCACAAAATTGTTAAAAGCAAAATATGTTCGATATTCGTAATCTCCCGTATATATCCAAATATCCGTGACAGACGTCGCAGGGACTTTCAGTGGATCTACAAACATGGCAGAAATGCTAGTCGCTGGGATATCGCATGGATGTAAAACGGATCTGTGGCAAACTCCACTGGATATCCCAACGTCCCGGGCGAGATATCTTACGGATATTTCCTGGATGTATCTGGTTTGCTGGGTATATACTGTCCACTTCCTATTAACTTTACCCCCTGTAAAGATTCAGGGATACCTGGGTGCAGTTAGTTGTGTTGCATAATCAATTTTTGTATGACATTTAGTTTACATGTTCACAATTCTTAAGCATAAATTCTGATTTGTTGTTTTACCTTTTCAATTCAATTCAAGCTTTTTTTTTAAATGATTTATCACTAAAACAAACCCTTGAACTTTCTGTTTCTTTCTTGGTTTGATAAAATGTCAATTCTAAAGCATGCAACAATAATGGCCCATCTGCTCAAGAAAATGACATTCAACCCTAATCTGGCTAGTCGTTTGGCATAATAATTGGGAGTAGATTTCCCAACTCCCAATTATCCTGTTTTCCAAAATTCCTGTTTCCGCAATCCAGCACATCAACAGCTCTAGCACCTCCATGAGCCACAGACAGTTCAAAGGTTCATGTTGGCAGCAAGGTAGAGTACACATAATGAAGTAGCAGAATGGCCATTCTTGCTGGAATATGAAAGTGCTTCTCTGTGTTTCCACATTATTTCATTCCCCACATCACCACCAGCAATGGGGTAGAGTATCGCCCCTGACGATGAAACTGCCCATTCATCATCTTTAAATAAAGTTGTTGTTATTCCATTGTTCTCTTAATAGAGAAGTACAGATTTGAGGAATTTCATTGAAAACATCAAGCCAATGTTTCAAAACTGCTGCATACCATAAGAGACACTGAAATACACTTATGAACAATTGAAGCAGAACATGCTTACCTGTCTTGCGGTTGATTGTAAATGCTTGCACTTCATTCCCACCTACTATAGAGTAAACAAGCTTGTCCTTGTCTGAACTGTCAGGATCTGAAGCTGCAACTCTGGTCACAAACTGTCCTCTGGACGCAAGTTCACCGATTGCACAATGGTAGGTAGGATGTTGAAACGCAGGAGGGTTGTCGTTCATGTCCATCACAGTGACCCACACGTGGGCAGTTGAACTTAAAGCAGCAGGGGACCCGTTGTCTGTTGCCATGACAACGAGGTGGTACATTGGCTGGGTCTCATGGTCTAAGGAAGCTTTGATGAACAGTGTTCCTTCAGACGGGTCGATGTGAAAGGTTGCTTGAGCTTTGCCTTGAAGGCTGTACTGGATCTGGGCATTCGGGCCAGTGTCCCGGTCTGTCGCATAGACCTAAGGAGGGAAATTGCCAGCTCCATTCACGTTCAAGCTTAAAGAAGAAAAAAGAACTGAACTCTGTGATGTTGGATGAAAATACACATATGGCCTAAAAGGTTTCGGCGACATTTGAAATTATGTAAAACACAAAAGATCAAACAACCATGTTTAGAAAAACTACACCTAAATATGGTGTAAGCTGTATCATAGATTTTGCTTGATGTTTTCTTCAGAAAATATCCTACACAGGGTTGACAAGCTTTTATGTGCCATTTTATTGGAAATTTGTCTGGGACACTATTTTAAGATATTAGTACAATAAAAGGTGAAGTGTACTGCGTTGGACTACAGGGACACATCCCAGATGGCAGAACAAATCTTAGGAGGGTTTAGTTTTAAATTTTTAAGGGGATAGGTACATCCATTTAGAATCATGGAACAAAACATGATAGAACGTGACGAAACATGAGACAGACATGGACAGTGTTAAACTATTCAACAGTTTGGTCGGGAGCACAAGTACTCTTTTAGAGTTAATGAGACATCGTGCAAGAGAGAACAGATTGTGGATTTATGTCGGTAGAGGCCCAGAATCTGTTCCTTCTTGGACGGCACGTCACTCACTCTAAAACCGCCCTTACGCTCGCTCACTTGTCTCCCAATAGTCAAGAATGTTGCTGTTATGTGTAAGCGACCCTCTTGCCTTGAGGAGGAAATTGTGGAGGCTACTCTCATTGAGTTTGGCCTTAGATGCTCTTGTGCCATAAAGTACCAAAACACCTACTTTCATTGAGCTCATGTCCAACAACCAGAGATCAGCGAACCTGTCCCCACTAGAGGTTGCCTTTGTGTCGAGAGGCCAGAGGGGCGTTCCAGCGTAGTGTTGATCTTTTTGAATAAACCAGTGGCTACTTGATTTCTGTCTGTGTCCGTCTTGTGTTTCCTCACATTCCCATCCTGTTCATGCTCTACACCTTCTCGCACTCTTTACAATCACGGTGCAGTGTAGACCCCACCAGAGTCGAAGGTTCGGTGAAATACCTTAAGAATGGAGGTGGCAAATGGTGCTGCCTCAGAAACGCTTGTGTTGTAGGAAGGCTGCGTAAACATGGGAGGGAAGTCGTTGACGTCTTCTACGGATATGCTCACAAGGACATCAGCAAAGGCTCCATTTACGGAGTCGGTGGCTCGCAACGTCAGCTGGTATTTTTGGGTTGTCTCATAGTCGAGGTGCTCGACCACATAAAGCACACCTATATGGAGATGTGGGATGCATTATTGGACTAACCAAGAGAACGGTGATGAACGAAATGCTCTGGGGGGCTATTCTCGTCAAAAGTAATCGAGCTCGATTACATTACGTCACAAACTGTTGGGCAGAGCTACCAGAACACGCTCCGCCCATTTATCCCCTTATTTATCCCTAGCCGGTATCACTAGCCGTCGTTAAACTCTACCGTCATCCACCGGTGTCTCTAGCGCATGAACAGTAGGAAGGTCACACTTTCCTACGATATGGGGGCGCTATGTGCTATACGGAAATAAACGACAGGGGGAAAAGGAGGGAAAAGCATGGCGCATAGGTGTAAACGTGTATTACAATTAATGTGATTTGGTGATATTCCGTTTACTGTGGAATAACCTTCATGTGCATGGATGGCGAAACATTGCGCATTTCGTCACATTGTTGGCAGTCACGCCACGTTGGGAGAAGTGGCTATGCACTCAACGCGCACATATCGCACGTCGGCACACATTTCTCTTTCACGATACAACCTACAATCTTCCGCTTCCGGCGAGAACACGCGGAAGGGCAGCCTCGCTGTGATATGGGCACTCCGATAAAGCGCGAAGATTGCAGGATCAAGGGCTCGACTATTGGTTGAGGCCGCGTGGCATACACCTCTGTTCTTCACGCCTTCTTCGCGTAACGACCAATAACAGGCGAGACTCAAAGTAATCGAGGTCAATTACTTTGACGAGAATAGGGCCCCTGGTGTTTATTAGCCACTGAAGAATAGGACATTAGCGAAACATCTTCAACATAAACAAGGGAGGCAGACAATGCAAGAATGAGGAGATGCATTTACTTAACTTAAATGCCCGTTACTCCTAGGAGAAAAACAGCAAAACTATTGTTGAATATGTGCCATGCTAACTCTACATGCATCATGAAACGTGATGGAGCTATGATAAGGTGTCTGCAGTAGGCTGTTAATAGTCACAGCATGAAAATGAATAAATCTCAATGGCAAACACACAATATGAGGATTCCACGCAGCACCCTATATATGCTTTAAGCATTTGCAGAGAAATGTCAAACTTTATTTCAAATGGAGTGAACTTTCAGGGTGTCTATCAATCTAGCCTTCAAAATGCCTGACTTTTCCAGGTTTTCACTGACTCTTTCAAGTGAATTCTTGTCTTTTCGTGTTAGACGTCACTTATTAGTGAGGCTGCCATACTTTTCTGGCTCTGAGCTTGTCATATTGGCGAACTGTTACTCGTGGCAACGTTCCTGTAGCGTGGCCACTCAATAGCACTGATCGACACCTGCGATATGCAACATGTCGTCATGGTACTTGTTTGCGATTTTCCCTGACTTCAGCTGCTTCTTAGCAACTACCCTGACAATTCCCGGTTTTCCAGGTTGGTAGCCACCCAGACTTTACTGACAGATGAAGTATACTTTGAATGAGCGGGCCTGAGAGATCACACTTATAATATGCATGTCTTTTGTATTCTACACTTTTTGTAGAGTGCGGTCATATAGAGAACATTTTAATTGATTTTTTTTGCAGTTGTGATGAGGTGCAGTCTCCTGAGCTGAACAAACATTACCCTTTTTTTTTTCACAATTTTGTTCATCATTTGTTCACAGTTTGTTCCTGTTCCATTAACAGTAACAACAGGATGACTCATACAGTTAATTTCTTTGATAATCTTAGATGATTCAATATTTGTCTGGACACACACAAATGATTATGATAATGGTGAAAGCAGCAAGAACAGGATCACCGATGGTGCACAATGCAATGTCTCACCAGCTGCCCTATATTCATTCAAAAATAATTACAGGGGGCCTCCTCCAAAATTGTATTGATATGTACATATTACAGCTGTTGGTACAGTGTCATCGTACAGCATGCTTAATTTAAACTGTCAAGGAACTATGTATAACTACTATGCAATATTTGACTTTCACAACCAGCTACACTTTCGTTAGTCCATGGTACGCACATTGAAATTTTGCAAAACGAAATTCCCAAATTGTAGAAAGAGTGGAACTAAATATAATAGACAGCTGAGTTTTCCAATGCTTTTGGGGTCTTTTTAAAAACTGCACCAAGGTGATAAATTTGCAGAACTAACAGCCAACACTACTTGGAAAACCATTGAACTGTATACTTTATGAGATTACCAAAGGCACACTTTCCTTACTGAGTGCGTCTTCAGTTTTATGTATGTGATGCAATGTCGTGCGCTTGCCAAAAGTGGCGCACACATTTTTATGTGCCAGCACAACAAAATGCAACTGCTCTTCTCCAGTGGTACTGATGGCGCCGCAGAGACGGACGAGACAAGTTATCGAGCATGCATAACCAATTTTGAACAATTAGGAGTAGTATTTGTTCAAAATAAGTCCCTTCTGTCAAGACCCTAAGCGTACGTTGTGCAAATTTGAGACCATGCCATGACAGCCCAGCCAAACGCTCACATGGATTCTACCTGGAGTGTGATGTCACGGCTCCACCTGTACTCCCATTTGCTAGCATAAACTAAATGTTGCTATTCCACAAGCCACTGTGAAGAGGATGATAATTTTATGTTTATCTTCAATTTCCCCAGTTAAAATGAACAAAATACAGAAGCCGACACTGAAGATTTTTGTTTAAGTTTAATTTGTACAAGCTTTCGCGTGGAGGTCCACCCTGAGGAAGCGTGGACCTCCACGCGAAAGCTTGTACAAATTAAACTTTAACAAAAATCTTCAGTGTCGGCTTCTGTATTTTGTTTATGTGATCTACAGGACTTGACTCCCCTCTTCGTATACGCATCAGTTAAAATGACTGAGACATCTCGGTTACAGATGCAGCATCTACAAAGTGCAGCAGAAAATAAAAATAAAAAATAAAAAGACTAAAATATTTTAAAGGTTAACATGAAAGGCATGGTAAATGCTATTCAAAATTGCATTACATAGTCCAAAAGCGCATGAGATACGTCGAGCCCGTTTGTAACGATATTGACGGGAACGCGAAATCCGATCGTTACATCAAAGTTATCGTTATATATACGAGCTTTCGCGAAATCGCCCGTCACGACGTCAACGAAGTAGAACGGTACAAGTAGAACGCCGCCGAACATGCAGTTTGTTCAGAGCGCAAGATCATTTTAACTTGCGCTTCACACAGCTTTGTGTCGAAAGCTTTTCAGAGGACAATATAACCACCGATACCACGTAGGGCTCCGCACCTTTTGAGATCGACGACTTCGTCCATTGCTCGTCATCCAGTGCCGTAATCATCATTCTCACTATCGGAACTACATTGTCCACTAGAACGTGCCTCGTGCACGAGTAATTCGTCGACGCGTGTTTGGGTGGCGCCAGGCAACTATCTGCCAACCCGCATTTTGAAAGTCACGGTACTTCGCAGCGAGTTTTGGCACCAGTGTAAAATCCGTCGAGCACGTGCAACTTTGAGTCGAACCTTGTGCCTTCCGTCATCAAAACGCGCCCCAGAACCAAGTATCGCAAGCCCCTTCGATGTGGCACGCCTTGCAATGCACGCATCTAATCACTGTCAGCTATGCGCGGATAAACGCGCCACGTTCTCACTTTAATACCCACAGAGGCCAAGGCTCTTGAAAGTCCGTTTATTACGATCTTCGATATAACGATAACTCTGATATTACGATCAAATTACTGGTTCTCGTCAGCTCACCCATTGAAGCACATGCAAATAAGACATCGATATAACGAAAGCGCTTGCTCGCGTATAGCATTCAGAATTCTCCCGACGGCTGGTAAAATGCGTGAAAATCGAAATGCAAGATTGCACCTTTTGACTGAAAACCAAATTACAGTGACATTTTCAAGAGCCTTTGCCTACGTGAGCGCTAAATTGAGAACGCAGTGCGTTTATCCGCGCATGACTGGCGGGGATTAGATGCGCGCATTGCAAGGCGCGCGACTTCGAAAGTGGCTGTCGAGGAGTAGAGGAGGTTATTTCCTCTCCACATCGTTCTCTCGCCCTCACGTTCTCTTTTTTTTTCCTGATTCTTGTCTTGCTGCGTGCTACAATGGCATCTGCGTTTCTGAGACGCATTTTGACGAGGAAAGAGGCGCGGCTCGACCCGAAGTTGCACGCGCTCGACGGTATTGTACTGGCCGGTGCAAAACCTCGTTGCGAAGTACCGTGGCTTCCGAAACATGAGTTGGCTGACGGTTGCGTGTCTCCATCCAAACACGCGTTGACGGATTACCCGTCGGAGAGGCACGTTTTGATGGACAACGCAGTTCGGACAGTGGGAATGATGACGACTACGGCACTGGATGACGAGCAATGGACGAAGTCGTCGATCTCAAAAGGTGCGGCACCTCACGTGATATCGGCGGTTACATTGTCCTTGGAAAAGCTTTCGACACAATATTGTGGCAATTTAGAGCTAGATAAAATGCTTTTGCACTCGCAACAAACACGCATGTTCAGCAGTGTTCTATTTGTGCCGATCTACTTCGTTGACGCGATCCCGAGCGGTAATTTCGCCAAAGCTCGTTTTTAACGATACTCTGATATAAAGGTCAGATTTCGCGTTCCCGTCGCTATCATTATAAAAGGGTCTCGGGTACCTCCTTAATTTGTTTTAAATGAAAAAATTGAATCTTGCATCTCGATTTGCACGCATTTTACCGGTCTCACAGGAAAATTCTGATCGATACGCGAGCAAACGCTTTCATGGCGATCGTTGTATCGATGTCTTGTTTGCATGTACTTCAATGGGTTAGCTGACGGAAACCAGCAATTTGATCATAATATCTGAGTTATTGTTATATCGAATATCGTAATAAACGGGCTCGACAGGTATAGCTACTATTTTAAAATGCAATTTAAAAATGCAAGTAAGCTTCATCACTTCAGGGAAGCATTACCAGGCCCATTTCGAAGGATATCCTCACAATATGCCATTCACTTTTCCCAGTCACTATCATCTTGAACGGATGAAACTTAAGATCAGTGTGTAAAATTCTCCTCACAGGAAGTGAACAATTAAGTGGAAGCATGCGATATCCATGCTGAAATGTGCAATGTATACTTTGCAAATGTGCTCACACAAACTGTTAAATATTACAGACTGCTGAGGATGAAACTGAATGAAATTCAGTCAGATCACAAGGCAACAAAACTACTTCTCAAACTGCGAACAATTGCAGACTGTATCACCTTGTGATTCACTAGCATTATACTCATTGCTGACATGCACTTCAGCGTATAACCAGATTTTCTAAGTAAGCCACACTCATGTGGCCCATCTCTCAGAACTTCAATAACAAGAGCGACGTCCATAACAATGTCATTGCCAGCGTTATTTCACAATGGACAGCACACAGAGATTCTTCCAGTCTCATTCATCCAGTGTATACCAACAAGTCATAATAGGCTACTTAACAAAAAGTGCATGGTACTCACATGGGCCATTACTATGGGCTGGGTCTGAAAACAAGGCAATGGAAAGAAAGGATAGAACATAGTTAACATAAGTATGGATTAAATGAAAGTAACAGTAAAGGAAAAGTAAAAGAAAAACGGCACAGTGTTACAAACTGAGTGAACAAAACTGGTTTTAATAAAGCCATGCATAAGGTACCTGTTAAACATAGAAAAATTAGCCTAGTAAGCAATGTCACCTCCTAAAGGAACACTATATATTCTTTGTAGTATTGTAGTATATTCTTTGTATGTTTTCTTTCTCTATTTATTCCAGAATATTTCTGAGTACTTGTATTTTACCTTAAGTACATTTGTCCTGTACTTTGAATACTTTTTTCCAGTACTTTACCATCAAGTACCCAACTGATGATTAAAAAAAAAAACTTCACAATATCAAACTATTTTTGTGTCTGGAGAAGGGCATTTTTGAAAAGGAAAATGCATTGGTGAGAGGACTTTTCATTTTTATTCCCATGTGTCTGTGTCCAAGTAAGATTGTGCACTGCAAATCTTTCTTTCATGGTACATATCTTTGTGTATCTGTACTGCAACACAAAACATGGTAACATGATGCGAATAGAATACACGTAGGATGACATGCAAGTTACATTGGACGTTTTACACATTTATGCACACCGGAACAACATTGCCTGTTCTGAATCAGGGAGAAAAGTGCCTGACACTTTGGTAGTGTGAACTAAAAGGAGTGCAGCACCATAGCAGAAATGTATTATCACAGACACTTGCGTGAACCTCCACGGTATGGTACATAATGGTCAAAGTAAGTTATTCATTCTGTGGTAACTCATTACAGTAATGTTAATATTATTAATAGTTATTAACATAAGCAGCCTTACAGTTATAAAGACATCCAGACTCACATGCAACACTTTCACAAACAGATATTAGAAACTGTACTGTGAATGATACAGCAACAGACATCAGAAAGTATAGCCAACTCTATTGCCTTGTTTTCTGCATGCATGTCAGCACTCTTCAAAGAAAGTACACTACAGCCCTTAAGACGAAATGACTTTACGAAGTGTATTCTTGAGCCAGGTCGAGTGTGTGTCTGAGTAGGAGCTGTACCGTACTAACAGGACGTGCTTATTAAAATACATATTAATGCCAATGCGCACATGATGCTTCAGATTTAGGTCAAAATATGTGCACACTTCCATTTTTTCCCCCTTGCAGATATAAAGTACTGTTTCCAACATACTTGTCTGAAATCTTCATCCTGTAGTCCAGTTGTCCCTATCGTCGGTGTCGCGCGCAAAGGAGCTATACCATTATCGCTTCCGAGGGGAGGCCGTATTGGGTGCCTGTTTCACACAACGCCACCAATCGGGAGTTATCATCTGTGATACTTGGGCATGGTCTGCTAGCATTCTTTCCTACATGCTAGCAGACGCCGCCCAAGTATACGGATGATCTCTCCGGATTGGAGGCGTCGTGTGAAACACGGCCTTCCCTCGGAGGCGATAATGGTACAGCTCCTACATGTGCGTACCACCGATAAGGGACAGCTGGGCCATGGACTGGAGATTTCAGACAAATATGTCACAAGCAGCACGATATCTACAAACTACAAATTTATGCACCAACTGTAGTACAGGTATGTTATGAAAACTTAATACAAGGCAGGCACACACTGCTATAGCGTTCTACAGCCACATGCTCATAAAAAGCTGTTTTCTTAATGCATGCTCCAGCCTAAAAAAACATATACTACACTGCAATTAAAGCTCTGTACTACCAAAGACACTGGAGCGAGAAAAAGGGGCTCCTCGATCGCAGCACCATCCCATTAAGAATTCCAACTATTTTCCTGCTTCTCCCAAATAAGAACAATGCACACCATGCTCATACTGGTTTGTGGTTAGCTCTTTACCAGGTTTGTGATTTCAATCACAGGTTATTTGTATCATTGATAAAATCATCAGAACTTTCCACTCACTGAAAGTAATAGCCCACAAGCCAACTAAAGTGTTGCATTGTTTGTGAGACTTTGAGTGACACTTGACTATTGTAGCTTATCTTGTGCAATCGATGGGTCCTCATGGTGGTCTTATTCTGGCATTTATTGCCCAGTATTTGTGCATACTGAATTGACTGCATGAAAATAGGCTGATATGCATCTGAAGGGTCTGAACAAAAACGCAGGAAAGCCAGTGCGTGCATAGCTGGTGCCAGGATTGAAGCCAGGTTGCATCATAGTCTAAGGGCAGAAAGTGCTTACCCTGAACCCCGTTAGAACAGCACGTGAAATAGACTGACTATAGGGTGCATGTAAAATAGAGTGGTGGCACTCCACACCAGCTGGGAGAGCCCAGCTTTGTCGGTGCGAACGATAATTTGCACACAGCCTGTAGATGTGTTGCCAAAGAAAATATCAGTTCTAATTAGGCACAACCTTGTGTAGCTCTTCATACTACAACAGAATAAAGTGCAGGACAGGCCATGCCATGCACAGCATTATGATTCATGCATCATATCACTGTTCCACATATCATATTTAACACTTTCGCCAATCAACAAGCAATATGGAAAAACCATTAGAACATATTCTGAACGAACAAGAGATTCTCCTCTTGGAAGAAATACATTTCAGACTGCACTGCATGACTAAGTGACGGAAGTATGGAAGATGAGCCTACCTTGAGACAATCGAAGGCTATTTTTACAAAGAGTATACAGATAAGAAACAAGCACGATGAAGCCCTTCTCGAAAATAAATGTATCTCCTTATGAGAAGGACAAAGGCATGAAATGAAGACTACAGTAACTAGAAAAGAGACAAGGAAACATAGAATGTAATCCTGAAGGTATTACAGTGAAACCCGCTTATAACGATATCGGGGGTTATTGCTAATTTAATCGTTATGCGAGGGATATCACTGCAGGAAGGCTGCCCTAGGTCAGCGTCATCCTACGGTAGTCGAGCGCTGCGCGTTATCCCGCGAGCGACGTTAACGACGGACGCTACGAAAGAGGGTGGAAATACAGTAGAATCTCGATTATACGAATTTCAGGATGATACGAATTCTTTTCCGGTCCCGGCCGGAATGCCTGTTCTTCCCGTGTATGAGAGTTTGGATGATACGAACGCGTTACCTTGCCTTTGCGGATGATACGAACGAGCCGAGGGGCCGAGGATGCGACAGAGGTTGTTCCCCCGTGACGCGCGAATCATGCTGCTCCTTCTTTCGAAGAGAGAGGGAGATCCTCGCCACGAACTCCTTTACAACATGTTGCGCAATGCAGGCAATGACTCTCCATTTGGAGGTGGTGGTGGAGGAGATAAGATCAAAGGAATTTGGGAATTACACGGCCCCAGAGCTCTGCCCGGAACGTTATCACCTTATCTCTGTTTTGACCTTTTTACCCTCTTCGCAACAATAAACCGCGTGGCTGTGGACACTGGCTTAGGAAAACAGCGACCAGAACACGTGGAGGGAACACACCGGGACAACATTAACTTCTGCAAAACTACGCGTCACCATGCCGCAAATCGGCTTCACCTAACGCCTGCGTGCTTTAGGAGAAGCTCGCTTTAGAACACTGTCGCGCGACTCGCGGGTGGAAAGCATGTGCAGGGCCTTTTGAATCATCTCGCTAATTTCGGGAGCATTTGCCAAAAGCGGAGACACAAAAGTGTTACGACCGACCTCTTTCGCTGACAGTGTTGGAAAATGAACAGTCACTGTCCATTTTCTTGCATCATTTTTTATTTTGGTTTATCTTTTAATGCGAATTTCGAATTATGCAAATTTTTTCCGCTACCCCGTGAGAAAAAGTGCGAGAGTACATCCTGATGACGTTCCGTTCCCGCAGTGTCCTACAATTCGCGGAAGGGTGCAACGCCGGACAGCGCACTGCCGAAGTTGGTCCGCGAGCGTGAGGACGTCAGATATCGCTGTACGAGTACTCAGAACAGCGACCTTTATCGTTATGCACGGGTCCATTCTCCATAGAGACAATGTATATTTTAACGGTAAAAGTAAAAACGATCGTTCTACGGGGTATATCGTTACGCGAGGGATAGTTGTGCGCGAGTTTTACTCTAATATATAGGGCCTTATGTCTTGGGGTTAAGCCTGGTAAAACTCAGTCTTACCCCCATCATTTGCATCGTCATCACCCAGGGTACAACCCGAAAACCTCCAAAAACTAGCTCGGCCAGGTGCCAATTCATCTACCAATATGGGCACAGGAAAACGTTAAATACTGCACATTGAGCACAGCTGTTCCCCGTCTTGTGTTCATCAAAAATGCGAGAAGCGCTCTTTTTCTATTTTCCACCTGAACATCTGCTCTTCCAGATACATCGCCTATTTTATCCTGTTTTAGGGCTCCTAAAATAAAACCCCGAATTTTCCTCCCCGGTCTTCATAAAACCCGAAAAGGCCCTATTAATATTCTTGGTTGCATCCCGTCCGATATATAGGACGCAGAACATTGGTGGGTTTCATCAAGCTTATCTCATGCAAAACAGAAAAATAAAGACTCGACGTACACATGCCACTAATGGTGACACTATTACAATATGAGTGGTTCCCAGTAACAACTCATCATGACTGGGTCAATTCCTGCTTATGTACAAGAGCTCTAGTTTTTATTTTATTTTTTGTATCGTTTAACACAATCACTTGCAGTACATGCAGTCAGTACCAATGCAGTGCAAGCTATTTTAACTTCAGCCCATTACGTATTGAAGTTCACAAACATTGTATCCCATGTAACGTGTCTGAATACATCATCTACCGTGTCTACTTACCTGTGTTGAAGTCAACTGCAAATTCCTCATTCGAGTTCCCGAAAACGATGCTGTAGATAAGCTGACGCCCCTTTGGGCTATCAGCCTGCACTGTGAGCACAGGAACATGTGGCTGCTGATTTTCAGGAACACTGACAGTGTAAAATTGTTGCGGGAAGACCGGCATTGCCCGATTGACAACCTTAATGGGTACGACCGCTTCGCTTTGCAGTGAAGGAATTCCTGTGCCCAAGAAAAGTGATGCACATTACCGGGTTATGGATATGTATGACAGCAGTGAAACAATAATGCCGTAGAGCTCACCATTGTCCTTAGCAATGACGACCAGAGTGTAGTCAGTGTTATGGTTGCCAAGGGGCTGTTTGAGTGTGATATCGCCAGTGGAAGGATTGATATGGAACATCTCGTTGTGCCCATCCCTAAGTTCATACCGAATGTGGCCATTTTCTCCGAGATCCAAATCTATCGCTTCCACCTGCATTGGAACAAACAAAGGAGGTTACTCACTGTATATAGCATGTTCTCTTCCATGAGAGGGTGATATAGAAGACCGATACATGTATACCACAACCTCTTGTTCATGGCTTCCACCAGTAGCTAACCACTTTTCTGCTGCATACATTTGTCTCTTGTCTGTATCTGAGCCCGTTTGCACGAAACTTTTTTAGTGCAACACTCAACGAATGTTACACTCAAGCCCACTGACAAGCAATAGACTTGAATGTCGTTTGCTGGAATATGTATTCTGCAGTGAATTCTGTTCTGACCCAAAATGATCTGTCAGAAATCTCCAACTGGCATACTGATTGGCTGACATCACTCAATATGCCAATAAAGGCAGAATTCCATTCTGCAGCAGTCATTATCTCAACTTTGTTATCACCTTGCAAACGCACTACTCCGACATGAGTTGACTGTTTTGCTGCTCCCTTTCTTAATTCTGTTGTGTCACTGTGTTGTTTCATTCCCACTCTGTTATGTAACACCCCTTGGATGCCCCTTTGTGGAAAATTGAATAAAGGCACACATAGATGATGTCTTCATGTGTGGTCTGCTTTACAAAACATATATATCTAACCTCTGAAACAAAATAAAAATTAAAAAGAATACGGCTTCACACATGTCCAAAAAAATTGACAATGGTCAGAAAAGCAGATAGCAGTGTGCTGTTGCTCAGATCAGCAGCAACAAGTGCACATTGGGCAACCACATGGCAATGTATGTGTGGGACAAAGAAAAGTGTCATGATAAGTGACCATCACTCGTGCTGGGATGAAGGAAAGTTGAAAAGAGGGAGGACAAGTTGTTGGACAGCAGGGTTGACCAGTGGCATGCAATGTGACGTCATTGAGCAATAATGGTGATGCAACTTCGAAAACTGGGACGTGTGCTACATCTAACTTAACCCATAACCAGCATATGACAATGCTATAGAGTTCATACAGTATAACGGGCATGCAGAAGTCGCTCAAAGTTCCTGGGCCTCCTCATAGTGTGCTTCTGTTCTAGTAAAAAGTGAATTTGCTTTACTTTTATGTTATTTATGCATTTGTAATTTTCCTCTAGGGCAAACTGGAACACACATACATCCGTGTCATACATATAACACCGATGTAACCCACAAACGCACAATCAATGTTTTGGCGTACTTTTCGCTGAGAACGTGACAACAACTCAGGCCACTGCCTCAGCTTGAGCTGATTACATGGTCTGTGATGTCAAAGAACGAAAGTTGAGAGAAAGAAAAACAGGAAGAACTCACAACTAACCTTTCGTACGAGGTCTCCAGCTTTTGCCTCGACAGGTACAACCGAGTAGTATGGAAGGTTGACAAATATGGGTGCATTGTCATTCTCATCCAGAATACCAACTTCGACGAGAACGTGCGCGACTCGTGGAGGATCTGTGGCATCACTCCGTGCTTCCACCACCAAACGGTAACTACCGACCAGTTCACGGTCGAAAGCGACGCCGGTCGTCCGGATTACTCCTGATGTCCTCCCAATCTTAAATTTGTCACTCGGGTTCAGTATGTGAAAGGAAATGTGCTCGTTCAAAGCACTGCCAAGAACAGTTACTATGGTGACCACCGAGACCATAGTTGAGTTTTCCGAGATGTGAGCTTCGTAGGAATCACTAGCAAAGCGTAGACCACCTTCTCCGGAGCGTCCGACGGTCACTATGACGAACGTCGCAGTTTCAAACTGGCCATCGTTGGCAGAAATCACCAAACGGTAGAGGTCTCTAAGGTTTTCTGGGTTTCTGACCAGGACGTCTCCAGTGTCTTGCAGAACCTGCAAGGTTCACAATGATGGTTGTGAACTTAGAAAGGGATCACCCTTTCTGTAAGCTACACAAAGAGTACTGCCTTTCTATATATATTTATGCAGTCTTAGGCTATTGCCCATTCAGAGCAATGCGTAAATCAGTGCAGGCTCTTATACGCGGTGCGTGTGCACAGCTAACAGATAAACCACATATCACTGCTTATATTTGCTAGGTTTGCAGTCCTGAATGGTGCACTTTACATACAGTGTGGGGAGAAAATCTTTCGTTGAATTGGCAAATTTGGAGTTCAATTCAGAAAATTCAACTTCTCGTGATTCAAGATTGACAAAAGTGCTTGTAACTCCCGACAAAACTTCCCTATATATAAATACCGCAGATCCCATAATTTTCAGACAATTAGATTTTGTAAGATATTGTGAGACATTAGATAAAATGTCTTGTAACGTGCATGAAAAAAAAAAGCTTTCCTTTTATTCTCTTTCAGATTCAGCTATCAATATTTTACGTCAATTACGTTTTTATCAATATACAATATTTCACATACAACATGTCAACATGAACACCAACGAGTAGTCCAAATAAAAGCAACATAAATCATGTTGCCTTGTCCAACGAAGGGTAATCCTATACCACCTATACCTAAGGCCCTCAGTTTTTTGCTGCGGTAAATTCAAAATTCCGCGGCGCTGACTTGTAAATTCCGCGATTTTCCACGGTGAGGAGTCAAAGGCTGCTTGAAACGGGAAACACCTTATTTTCTTGAATAATGTGGGAAAAAAAATATTTTATAAGATCACAGATTTAAAGCATGGCTGAGCATTACATAATATCTTGTGTTCTTCTCTGATGCGGTCTGTTGCCTGCAATCATTTTATACCTGCTGAAAGACCTTTCAGCATCTGCAGGGTTTATAGGAACTTTATAGGAAGGAGTTAACAATACATACCCTGGGGAAGTTACATCTTTAGGACACCCTTTTTTGTTCCTGGGCTGTATTTAAGAGTCTTAACTTTTTGATGGCAACCTCCCAGACATCAAATCAAAATCCCCCACTGCCACCGCTAAACTGCACACGGGAGGGACGCCGCCCCTTCTTCAGGCAAATTATGCACAATAAACTTCGGCTAACGTTAAACTACAATCTATCTGTGTTTGTCCTGCAGCATGGACAATTCCGTAAAGCAAATTTTGTAGAGCAGGCTTTACCCCATGCAGAGAGGCGTCAGGTCAAGCCCACTTTCAGGAGCTGTTGTTCGTATTCGGCGGATAGTCGAATATCCGGAAACCCGAATAGAGGGTATTCCATTCGCGAATGGAATACTTCGAGTGATTGATATTTGATTCGAATTAGAGAACTCGAATATCCGCACACCCCTAAAAATAAGGGATTCCGTGAAATTCTGTGTCAAGCGAAGAATTACGCGATTAATTCGGAATTCCGCAAAATTTCGCGGAGTCGCGGAAAACTGAGTGCCTTACCAATACTTACACTCCTATGCCACCACAGGAAGGGTACTCCTATAATGATCATGAAGAGACTGAAACACTGTCTCAACCCCCTTGAGCCCTATGGGCTATCACAGCCCTACTTACACACGTCCTTAAGCTTGATCAATAAACAAGTTGAAACAGGCAAGTGCACGCACCTCAAAGTGTCCTTCATGATCTCCGGTCACAAGAGTGTACTTTATACCCAGTGGTGATTCGAGGTCAGGGTCTGTGGCACGGACTTTGGCTATCTGCACCCCCTGATAAGTAGGTAGTAGTAGGGTAGCATTGTAGTACTGATGATCAAAGTGGGGAGGTGTATCGTTGACGTCGGTGACATTGATGTGGATAGGAACTGGGTTTCGAGCTGCCAGTTTTGGTCGCCCAGTGTCAGAGACTTGGACGGTGAAGGAATACGATGATACGGCTTCCCTGTCTAGTTTAGTCACAATACTGAGTGCACCTGCAATTTGAATTGAAGCAACACGCTTATCATACACGCGAAAGTGAAAAGGTCCTTTGTGGGAACAGAAAGAGATCTATATCGAAGACAGTAGAAACAAAGGAAAGGAAAGGAGTGCAACAACTGTGTAATGAATGCTGATATTGAAAGCATGAGGCACTAATGTTACAATGAAATGTCATGTCTAAAGTAAATGGTAACTCAGCCTTCTTGTGCCCTGAATGATAACTATGATGCAATGTACGGGTCTACCCTAAGAAATATTCCTTTTACAAAGCACGAACCACATTTACCTGCAACGTGCGAGCTGTGGTCTCCGGTTCGAGGACATGCAAGTCGGACAAACCATCATTTGTAAGGGAGGGCGTACACACGCATGGAAGCAGTTCTCATTTTGACTTTACAGCAGCAATAGCATTTCCTTATCTCATGTGTCTGCATGAACCTTTACCACTTGTCTCTGCTCCTATACGCATGCATGCACCCTTCCCTACAGCAAATGGCCATAGGCGAAGAGTTTTCAATCTGCCGGAGGGGGCCAGGGCACAACCCCCCCCCCTCCGCAGTCGACGCCTATGGATTGTCCGATCAGGTTTATACCTATATCGCCCAGGTGCTCGAACGTCTTCAGAGGCCACAGCTTGCACGGTGCACATAACTCCAATTTCTGCTGCAGCTGATTTGAGTTTATGAATCCCTCTCTAACAAATGGCCTCCATCATTTCAGCATCTGAATAGCATGCAAGGTACTTTTCTTATTTTTGACCAATCTTCAATGCACTACACACCCGACACTGACACACTGGTGAAGATCTGCAACAAAGCAACACTAGAAAGAACAACATTCTGGGTCTGCAGTGCACCAGTTATCGCAAATCGCATCATTTCTTTAGCAAGGACACAACATTATTATTTTTCAATAATGTTGAACAAATTATTACAAAATTATTTAGAAACAAATTATCTTTCGTACCTGTGTTGGGGTCCACCTTGAACTGTTTCCTTGCCCACACCTCCACAATCTCGAAAGTAAGTAGAGCATTAAGTTCTGAATCTTCGTCTTCGGCAGTCACCACGAGTGGAGCGTTGCCTTCGGTGAGGACCACACTTCCCGGCTCAGCTGCTTCGCTCACTACACCATCATAGCGAGATTGTAAAAACCGCGGCGCATTGTCATTCCTGTCGAGCACGTGTACCAGGACTAGCGTAGAAGCATTCACCCCCACCAAATTTGTAGCTGTGACTGTCAAGTTGTAGAAACGCGTCCACTCATAGTCCAGGGCTCTGTTGGTTGACAAAATGCCAGAAGAGGGGTCCACAGAGAAACTGTTTCCCTTGTTACCGGATGTAATTTCGAAATACAAGGATGATCGGCTCACAACGGTCAGGGACAAGATAAAAGTTCCAGGTTTCTCATTTTCATAGATCTCAATAGCACGATTAGGGGGATCAAAGCGCGGAGAAGCATTATCGGCAATGGTAACAATGATGTGGACTGTTACTGTTGCGTTGAGAGGCGGTTCCCCATGGTCTGTGGCGCGAACAGTGAGGAAGTATTCTGGAAGTGTCTGCTGGGAGAGCTCCTTGGCTACAGTTAGAGTGCCCAGTTGAGGATGGATGTTGAAGGTACCACCAACGTTCCCTGCAATGTGACACGATTATGTTGTACGCTAATAATACCCCTGTCACACGGGCATTTCGATCCTTCTCGAATCCGATCTGCATCGAACTTCCCGAGCACGCTCGAGTTTTGACGCTGCTACACGGCCACTTTCAATGCGCATTGAATGGTTGACGGTGTCGAGAATATAGGCAAATGAATAAACGGAACTCATTAATTTCGCGTTTCCTATATAACAGCGATATTAGTGGTTTTATCGTATACCGATGTAAGCATCATTTGCAGCTTCGCGCGCATGTCCGTCTTAAGTTATGACAGTTCACCGGGGTCGGGGATGCAAATGGCGGCCGTCGAGCCGCCTTGAAATTCTCAATCCTGTTATGGGAACTGTCTTGAGTCAAGCAGGATCAAAGTTCGATCCTGCTTGGAAGCGGCCGTGTAGCACCATCCGATCTGCATTGGGTTCAAGCAGGTTCGGTCGAGCAGGATCGAAAATGCCCGTGTGACAGGGGTATAACTATGAGCAATGTCAAAACAAGTAACAAAAGAGTTAATTTAATTATCACCCAAGATTGTCACTGAAGATCTCAGCGGTGTTTTTGTGCTTTTGAGTACATGCCAATGTGTCAGTAACTCGCATGCCTCAATTGCATCCTCCTGATGAGTTTTCCTAGCCGTGCTGCGGCATCCTTTTGCACAAATGCAGCGCCCCCCCCCCCCCCCCAATGAGCCCGCCTAAAGGGGCACAAAAAAGACAACTTTCTGGGAGGGTGCGCAAATTTTCCACTTGTCCCCATAGAGGCGAAAAGTAGACGCCGTTACACTGATTCCAGCTATATTTCGCGTCAAAGCTGCTGCTCTCTCACGTGCTAGCGGTTGCTTTTGCTTTATGACAAACGTGATGGGTGGGGCACCCATCCCGTCGTGTTCACAGCAGAGCCGTTCCAATGGAGGGGCGAGAGGGGCAGTCGCCCCAGGCAAGTTCGCCAAAGGGGCAAGTTCCTGGAGCTAGGTTGGACAATAAAACGAGAACCAAGAGAATTTTGAGCTGGAACTGCATGAACTTTTTCTTTTTTGTTTACAGAGCATCTAATGTGGACGGGGGGCGCTTCGCGTGATCGTGCCCCAGGCGGAAGCTCGCCTCGGGACGGCTCAGGGGTCGGATTCACAAACGTGATCGTAAGTAACGACAAAATGCGCCTAAGACTTCGCAGCCTGCGACACGCGTACGACTGTGTCCTAAGCACGATTCACAAAGCTATCGTAGTGGAGAGACAACCGCTTTTGCCGAGGAAGAGAGAATTGCTCATTTCCTGTCACGTGCAACACGGAAAGAAACAGCCAACGGGTGCGAGACTATGTTTTCACTGTGGTAACGATGAGAGAATCTGCGATCGTACCAATAAGAGGCATCCCGTTAGAAGAAGAAGAAGGCGTCCGTCCCAATTGTGTTGTTACTACACGTGCTCTCAGTCTTTCGGTAGCCATAATGGATGTCATGCAATCACAGTCGAAACGCGTTCGACGACAGCAGGGATATTCCCAGTATGTTCGTCTCGGGGGATGTGTGGTACCCATATTTGCAGCTTTTCTGGCTCTACACTATCTGCACTTCGTCGTAACTTTCCCGTACGACGGAGTTACGACAGATTCTGTCGCACGAGCTTTTTGTGAATCCGACCCCTGGTTCACAACTACAGCTTTTAAGAAACTCGCTCGAGATATTGGGGTGTAGTGTTCAATATGGTTGTGCAGCGCAGTACTTCGCTGGCGTTTGGAGAATTTCATGACAAGCATTTCGGCCGTCACCGGCGATTTACGCGTTAGTCCTCCCTCCCATACGGCGTCCTCGCCTTCGCCCACTGGCAGTCTGTGTAGATGTTTACACGCTGAGCAACGCACACGCGGCCCTCGGTGTGCATATCATTCGTCTATCCCGACACTGATTCCTTGTTTAGGTGCAGCATTAAATTTTCTTAATCAGACGAGCACAACACGAACCAACGCACAAGAACGGCGAAACGATACCAACTCCCGATAGCGACAGCACACGCGCATGCAACCTTCGCGCGCCGCTGTTGCGTAGTTCTGCATCGTAGAAGTTTTATTCATGCGCCGAGGTGCTCTATGTGGATTTCTCACGTAAAATTTCAGCCATACATTGTGTGCGTTTCCCTAGTGGAGGCTGGTTACCAAAAGCCGGTCCGCACAACGCGCATCCTGCAGGACTGGCGAGAAGCCGTCGAGAAATCGTTTTGCCGACGCGTTTGATGATTTTGTGTGACGCTGACGTCACGAGCACGGAACGCACCGCTTCTGCGCGTTCCCGTCGGGAAAACGCCCCATGGGTTTGGCGCGTATAGTTCGTGAATTCGGGAAACTTCGAATATTCCCAGATATTTGATGTACTCGAAAGCCTCGAATATAAAATCGTCGAATCGAATTGAATACGAATATTTAAAATATTCGGCACAGCCGTACATTTTTAGTATCTTGTACAAGCCTGGCTGGCGGTGCTGCTAAGTAAAGGTGCGTCAAATATGCGGGGGGAAAGTATCAATAGCGCCCAACTTGGGAGTGCATTAACTTTGTGGGCGTACTAATTACGGGAGCAAATACGGCAGTTAAATTCTTTCTGATAGTACTTACCTGACACAATGGAGAAAGTCATCTGGGCATTGCGTCCTCGATCTCTATCTACCGCTCGAACGTCAACAACTGATGTGCCGATTGCCACAGTCTCGTACACCTTGCCTTCGAACATGGAGGACAAGAATTCAGGAGGATGATCATTGTGATCTGACACGTTGATTATGACCCTTGCAAAGTTGCGCTTGTTCACGGGAGCTCCCATGTCTTTGACCATAACAGTCAACATGTGCCTTCTCGCTTCCTCGTGATCCAGTGTCTGACGCGTTGACAAGACACCCGTGAGTGAGTCCACTGTGAACTTCTGTAGAGTTAGAGGGCTTGCACTGGTGGAATATAAAATGTAATTAGTAGAAGTTACTTAACATATCTTTACGATGCAAAAGATACATGATACCACATATGACTATGACGATGGGAATACTTCCATAACTCCCATCATTAAAATACTGAATATTGAACAGTGTAATGAATTTGCGGAGGATCTCTACATCATCATACCTGTTAAATATGGAATAGAAAAGCCTTTTATCCTTGTCAGCGTCAGCACCAGTTAGCTGGACAATGTCTGTTCCAGAAGGAATGCTTTCGGATATTTCTGCTCGAAAAGTGCTTTCAGAAAACTCCGGCCAGTTGTCATTTGTGTCTACGATGTTAACTGTTACCTAGAAATAAAAAAAAAACACCATGTGACATGTTCTTTCAGAGATATAAACTCAACGTTGCACTCACCATAGTGCTTGCTTTGCCAATGCCATCGGTGGCTTCAACAGTCAAGTTGTACACAGGTGTAGTTTCCCAATCTAGAGGCCTTGCTAGTTGGATAAGGCCTTCTTCTTTCCGTATCATAAATTTGTTTTCTTGATTACCTCCTGCGATAGGAGAGTTAGAAAACATATTTAATTTTATATGAACGGCTGTAAACAAAGAAGTCAAGAAAGGTAAAGGAAGGTCTGAGGTTTTACTGCTTTTAAAGTCTAGAAGGCACTGCAGAAAATAAAGGTCTGCGCTCTTTCACTTGTGTTAATAGCTCTGCCTGGCATAGTTCTGTGCTTTGTGTGTTGTTGTCTCTGCACTTTATTTAGGATTACGGCACCCACGCATCACTTCACAAGACATCACTTGAAGAAAATCTTGAATCTTGAAGAAAAAAATGATAAAAACCTCGAAGAAAAAAGAATCCGACAATCTGCATCTCCAGGCAGTTACCAGGAGTAACTATGCGAAATATTTACTCCCAACTCATGTTACATGTGAACAACACATTACAACATAGTGGCTGTTGTACTGAAACTTGCAAACAGAAAGTATTTGATACAATATACTTCTGTGCATTATATATTTCTAAACAGTTTATGTTCATGCACCCTATGAGGACACTACTTTCTGAACTGCCCCTTTCTTTAGTTTATTGTTCAGCATGATCCACCAACAAGGGTCCTGGGTTCTCACTGGGCGATAAAGTAATAAACTCTGAAAAAGGCAAAAAGCCTACAGCAGACCGAGGACGTTCAGTCGAAACATGGATCGCAATCTACAAACACCCAGGCTAAGCAGCACAATGTACTGAAAGTTGGGTGCAAATTTGGGTGGGCGGGTAGGTGAAAGGCCTTGAACAGACCCGTGAAACCAAAGATCATTAAGACAAACATAACATAACATAACATGAAACATAAGACACATACCGTGCACCCCCATTGCACTCGACTTTCAGTATATAGACGACCTGCACCCCTACGCCATTGGTCACATAACGCCGCCGCGCAAAGCATGCTGGTGGGCACTATCAGCTTCACCAGTCTATCAGCCGACGCGTTTTTCCCGCTTCTTGCTCACCACAGCAAAATATAACCTCGAACTGTTCTTGTCGTGACGTCACATGTTTGTAAACAGAGGGTCGCCTATTGTGCTGCTTGGGAGCACGCAGTGTCCTTCAAATGTAGCAGATTATGATCAGGAGCCATACCTGTGATAGTGTACCAGAGGGAGTCCCCATCAAGGTCAACAGCTCTGACAACGGCCACCATGTGGCCCACTTTGTCATCCTCGATAGTGGGTGACACCTCGACCTCCTTGATTTTAGGAGAATGAGCTGAGCTAACAGGGCGGGCCACCACGTGAAGCTGCACCTTAGTGGTACTGTACAAGGAAGGATCTCCCTGGTCGAAAGCTTTCACCTTGAAAAAGGAAGTTTGAGAAGGAGGCACATTAAACCATTGACACTGTGCTCACAAATATGCAAAAGTGTTCCCGTTTAACACAAAATACGAGATGGAAATTAGTACCATCAGCCCACAATCTCCAGTAAAGTATGTTCTTTTTTGTTTTTGTTTTTTTCAAAAATGGAAAGAACGAAGCAGTGTTTTTCCCGATTAAAGTGCGCCGTCTTTTTAACCATACGCGGTTGAAATCGCCACCGAAGCTCTCCTCCACGTTCCTCCTTCCTCTCGCTTCTTGACAACTACACGCGCGGTCCTGGGTGCTCCTTACGTGGTGTTTGCACACAGCTCGCAGGAGGGAGCGTCGGTAAATCATGAGCGTACTATGCGGTGAGCCGGTGACGTCACGGGTGACGGAAACAGCGGTGACAGGGTCAATTTTCTCCGCACGACATTTCTGCCGCCGCTCATCAGGGCGCGTCGCCAGGTGTATCAACTTCGTATAGCTTCGGTACTTCGTTTAAGTTGTGTCGTGACAAAACCATTCGCTTGCCGGACGTATAACTTCAGTGGTATATGTTCAGGAACGTCACTGTCAAACACACACACACACACACACACACACACACACACACACACACACACACACAAAAGAAATCGTTTCATAGTCCTGTTAAGATGACAATCGCACGCGAACCCCCTCTTATAGACCGATGTTAAAGGGACTATGAAACGATTTTTTTCTTCGTTTCGTTCGAAAGAAGACATTTTTCTGAGTCTAGAACCGAAATTTTACTTTCGTCGCGCGAGCGGATTTCTCGGGAGCGAATTTAAACGGAGCGGCGAAGGGAGGACAGCTGGCGCCGCGCCGTGACGAGCTGCCGAGCGGAGACACAACGGGTAACTTGACGCGACCACGGCCGGCTCAGCAACACGTCATCGTGACGTGTTGCCGAGCCGAGGAATCCCGCCAGGAGCATGCGCCGTAGGATCCCGCGTATGCGTTCATCGGGAGTGGAAATCTCAATGACAGCAGCTTTCGTGCGATCGGCAGATTTCGGCAGTGGCGGCAGCCACAGCGCGAGCTCGCGGCATTACTTGCCATTGTGCAACACCGGTGACGTAACGGGGAACCGAAGAGCGGTCCGTACAGTTACACCATCGGCAGGGAAATATGCGCGGGAGAGGAGGAACGCGGAAGAGACATTTCCAGCGCGCGCTCCTCGCAGAGTGGAGCGATTTCGTCCGGAAAAATTTGTGGCATATTAGTTTCTCTGCGGGAAGAACAGTTTCCATCGAAAAAAAGTGTGGGGGTTCGGGAAATTTCATAGTCCCTTTAAGTTGTCTCACGATGCGTTAGCTGCAAAAATGGGTGTCCATGCAACTCTGTATGAGTGAATGCAACATGGTCGCACTGTATACAAGGGTGTATTCACATGACGTCAAACGAACGCGTTTGGCCGCCGTGGTGGTGGTCACCTTTTCGGCGCAGCTGCCGAGATTATCTAGCGCTTGCTCGAAACGAAGCCTAGAATGTGGTGTTTTGAAATCCGGTCGCGTCCATTCTCCTCTTTTATCCAGAACACAGTTCGTCATCGTCGTTCTCGCGTTTTCTTTTACGACAACTATGGTTGCCACATGTAAAAATGGCGCAATTTGTCATCTTTCAATGCCGCTACCATGAAAAGTGACCACCAGTGGGAGGAGCTTACGCGCATTTCACGTCACAACGTAACATAGGTGGATACACTCTATACGCTCTGCAAGTCCGCGAGGTCAATGCGCATGACGTCACGATGACGTTTCTAGGACGCTCCTGATTGGCCGGAGGATACATGTGCGCACTTCATAAAGGTAAACAAAGGAGCATTCGATGCACAGAGTGGCTCCGGGGATAGCTAAAACAGCTCTGATTTCTGTATTAGAGGTCCCACTTTTCGTTGGGGATGTTCTTGGTTTATCGACGAAAGACAAACGGAAGTTTAACACAATATGTTAAGTTATAAGTTCTTTCGTGTGAGTATATCCTGCAAGCATTTTTCCCGTTGAGTTCAGATTACGATCTCGCGGGGTAGACAACTATCTAGGGCGAACTGCGAGTGTCCTCATAGAAGTGGCAAATATAGTCACATGGCAGCTACAATGTTCTAAGCTACCGTGAACGACGGGACGAAGACAACCGTGCCTCAGCACACATACGAACTTTCATCTGACAATATGAGGCACCAGGAGCCTGATACTGTGGCAGTGGCACCCGAACGCACAATGATGGTAAACTGAGACTCCGCTGTTGTTAGGCGTTAGAACTTCTATGGGGCCACTCAAAACAGCACATTAAATTATGACCTGCCGGGGCGCTCCTCGTTTCCGCTACAAAGGCAGAGCCTTCGTAGTGCACCATGTTTGAACTGTTTCTGTAGCCACCATAAAACATAGGTTACATAGCACAATACACAAGCACAGAAACACTCCCTAGAGCCGCAGAATGTCGTTTGGGCCCGCCAGCAGCAGCAACAGCTTCGCGTTCTGCCACCGTCGACGCAGCCGTGTGCGCTTCGGAAATGAAAATGTGACACTATATCCAAATGCCACGAAGTACAGTCATAAATACAGCAGGTATTTAACACTAACGGGTTCTCTATATACTGTTTACCTTTCTATCGTTCGCGCGTGGGGCCGACAGTGGCCTTGACGAATGGGTAGCGCAGCGCGCCGCCGCGCACGTCATTTTACACCCTCGCCCTCTTCTTCTGCGCCAAAACCTACTTGCGGAGCGTATTCGCAAATTTTTGCCCACAGGCAAAGCACTGTCTGTGGGCGCCGCGGTACACCCTGATATTGTACGAAGCCAGGTGCATTAGCCACAAAGGAGTGGTGTATAACGTACCAAAAGTTCATGACTATCTCCATTGACCAGAGCAAAACGGCTATATATGGCACCAGTCGCTGGATTGATGCGGAACTTTTGGCCAGCTCCCTGCATGATGCTGTACTCGATTTCTCCATATGCACCATGATCTCTGTCGGAAGCCAACACCTACGAGGAAAAAAAAAAGAAAAAGAATAACACTGCATTTATGCCACCCCAACACGCAGATTGGGACTCCAACGTTTCGTACTGATCCAACGCTTGATGGACGAATTGGCAACTCCATCAAAATGAGCAGCCATTCTGTCGAACATATGTTCAACATCGAAGCCTATGAATGAGGGGAGAGAAATGAAAGCTGATGGACAAATAGATGCGTAAGGTACGAAAAAAAGTCCCTGCTCCTTGCAGATGCGACGTACTACTTTTAAAGTAGCACAGAAGTCATTTTTAACACCCAGTTTTCTTCCTATCAAACTGTTAAGTAGGCCAGTAAGATGCACCATGCGAAGTAATTTACACCACAGAGTCATAATTATCGCAGAAATTGAATTTAAAATACGCCGCAAAAAGCGACTGTGCGCAACGGTGGTGAAGAGCAGTACCAGCCTGTGATCTGCCTGGAACCTCGCGCTGACGCTATAAGGAGAACGCTCGCTGATTGGCCTAGAGAAATGTTGTCTGCAACTGCTCTGTCGTCTGCTACTCGGCTGTTCGGGCTTCTGATAAAGCCTTTCTCCTTGCTCGGTAATGCTTCGGCCGCTCCTTCTATCCCCAATTCTCCGGGAAAACTGGCAAAACAGGTTTACGGCGGCAAAGGGACAAGGCGCTGACCCCCACTGACCGGCAAACTAGAACGAGTCTCCTTATGCCGTCATCGGTGACGTGCCATCATACCTCCTCATCCTTGTTATAGCGGGAGTGGCGAGTTAAGGGTGAAGGCGCGGAGCTATGTTTATGTGAGTTTTTTTCTGGGAAACAAATTGCACTCATCAAAACCTTTCGCGCTATTCGGTATAATGACACACACACTTTCATCAGATGTCTTAATCTGAATTTTTTTTGGATGGCCCTCTGTACTCCTTTAATGCCCTGCGCACACGCCTACCAAAAATAGCCTTCCAGATTCGCGCGCATTTTATTGCATCTATACGTTACCTGGCACAGTTCCACAGGTTCCTCTTGGTCGTCTTGTTCAAGTACACGAAACCTATTGGATGTCTGCAGGAACCTCGGCTGGTGATCGTTGACGTCAGTAACGGTAACGATGACCTGAGTGGTTGAGGACAGCGGGGGATCACCAGCATCTGACACCGTCACCTGCCAAAAAATGCACAGCATTAGGTCCAGCATATACTATGCTTTGTTGCCCCGTGTCCTTCAAATATGTGTTACCGGCAGACCGAAAGATATGACCTAAGTACCTAAGGCCCTCACTTTTTTATGGCGCTTGTGAATATAAATGCCTAACATCTAACCCATCTGGGAATGTTTTCACCGGATCTATAGACCGTAAAGCGGAAAGAAACAAGGAGTACAACAAGACAGTGGCAGTTTGGGGTAGTTGGTACATTATCAAAAGGAATAGACTGCGATGCCCGTTACATACACACACGATATGTTACATACACATACATACACACAATACACTGTATCCGTGTTGTGTATCGCTGTCTACTCCTTTTGACAAGGGGTAAAACGTCTGAAATCGCGGTGCTGGCGACAGCTATGCAGATGACAATGCAGCTACAAACATATAAGAAGAGCAAGTTTTGAATGTTCGACGTAACGTTCTCTTCCTTTAGCATGTTAGCGCTGCACCAAAGTAAATGTGCAGCAGCTCAGGAGTATGCGTTCGTTTACGCTTCCCGCGCAAGAACTGCTAAAACACATGAAAGACACACCCAGCTGCGGAGGTATGTATCACGACCAATTTTTTTGTAAGTATAGAAGTCAATCAGTAATTCTCGGTAGCTATTGTGAATCGTTTCCTGTATTTTCCTCTAGTTCTGCACACTAGAAACATCTGCTGTATAGCTCTAACTACTTTTCCATTTTATTTAGTCATTGCCTTTGTGCTTCTTCACCTTCGTGACATACTATGCCGTTGGGTCTTACCAATGTAGTAATATTCATCTACAGGGTGTTTCAGTTAAATCCCCGGGCTAAATAATTCGCGAACCGGTGCACCAATCGAATAACTTTCTTTTTTACAAGTATCTGTCCAATACCGCCTACAAGATGCGCACCGCGTGAATGAGCGGGAGGCGCTCATTATTTAAATAAAAATGCAAATGAGTTTCGTAAAAAAGCGTAACTTCTAAAGCAGGGCGCTGTCGGTATTAAAATGGGTACTACCCCTTTTGGGACCTTCAGTGGACACCTTTCAGAGAAAAATCTGCCACCGAAGCGGGTCATTTGTTGCAGTAATTAATTGGTTTCGGTTTACGTATTTTTGTCGCGGCTGGTCGCGGCGAAGCGCAAAAGGACGTAATTCATTGGTGTAATTCATTGGTGTAAGGCCGTAATTCATTGATGGATAAGGGAGTGAAAGAGCGTCTTTTTGCGCTTCGCCGCGACCAGCCGCGACAAAAATACGTAAACCGAAACCAATTAATTACTGCAACAAATGACCCGCTTCGGTGGCAGATTTTTCTCTGAAAGGTGTCCACTGAAGGTCCCAAAAGGGGTAGTACCCATTTTAATACCGACAGCGCCCTGCTTTAGAAGTTACGCTTTTTTACGAAACTCATTTGCATTTTTATTTAAATAATGAGCGCCTCCCGCTCATTCACACGGTGCGCATCTTGTAGGCGGTATTGGACAGATACTTGTAAAAAAGAAAGTTATTCGATTGGTGCACCGGTTCGCGAATTATTTAGCCCGGGGATTTAACTGAAACACCCTGTATATGGTAATGAAAAATCGAAAATGTGCAAATAAGGCAATTACTTACCTCGAGAACGTGCCTGTTTTGCATCTCACGATCAAGTGGGATGGAGGTCGTTGTTATCAGACCTGGAAATTAACAGCAATATGTAGCCAAGGCAACATAAAGAATATCGTTCAGCCGGAAGACAACGTCCGCGCATTCTGGTAACTTTTGCATATTTTGCAACACGCGTGTTCATCAGATGGGTATTGACACTATTACACTGCGTGACCTATGTCGGCTTGAGAGTTATTTTTGTATTCCGTGTTAGCGCCACGAAGCAACTGTGGCTATGAGCAGCGTACAGATGTGGACTGATGGAGAGAGGGCAGCAGGAAGGAGTGGGGGGTTAGTATACGTCCAGGGCCTACGTCAGGAGGAACTGTGCCGACATTCGTCTGGAAAGTCTTCGGAAAACCCAGTGAAAACCTCGAACAGCACAGCCGGTGGTAGGATTCGAACCCACCACCTCCCAGTCTTCAGCACGCCCTTGGCTACCACCAACGAGCGGGACGCCCTAACCCGCTCGGCCATGCCGCTGATGGCTTAAGAATATCGCAAGAAATACCACGTACCACACAACATACTGCAACGTTGATGAACGCACACGTCTCATTTCGCAGGCCGGAGTAACGAAATAAGGAAAATACGTAAGACAAAACTACTGAGACGTATAATGCATTTATACACGTTACTCAATAAAAACATCTTTTTTTATTGCTGATATTAGGCTGAGTTCCTTTTGCCAAAATGCCATCAAAAGCGAAAAAGAAAAAATTATGCTGAGTCGGCACGAGCCATAGAAAGGGAGGAGACGCTATAAAATTGGCCCTTGTGGAACTTGACGTTACTGACCATAAAATTACAGCAGACTGTAAAAACGTGTAGGAAATAAGGCTCGTATCCGGCTGAAGCGTTGTTCTTAGGACGGTGTCGGATATTTCAGGAAATGACATAAAACACGCACCAGGCGAGGGCCTTGAAATCCGAAAGAGTGATATTGTTAATCGAATTTGCATAGAGTACTTCGTGCGGCATTAGGGCGTTGGCCACTTCGAAACAGTGCGGAGCACACTCCCCCACCGCTTCACTCGTGTCCCAATTCCGCCATAGTTCAACATACCTTTTATTGCCATACCTGTCTATCGCGGCGTGCACAGTTTCGTTTCCTATCCCTTAATCATAGGTGGGGAGTAACGCGTTACAAAGTAGTGCGTTACGGGTAACGCGTTACATTCGAGTAGTGAAATATGGTAACGCATTACATTTGGGAGAAAAGTAATGAGTAACGTAACGTCATTACATTTTTAACAACTAACGCGTAAAGGCGTTATGCGTTACTGCGTGTTCGGGAACTTGAAAGCCTGAGCGAGGACCGTGCCGGCAGAATCCGGGAAAATCCCCGATTTTTTCTATTCATCTTCAACAATGACAAGAAGGTCAAATCGACACCCACAAAGAACGCAAAAGAAGGGTTGTTGACCTACCCTGGTTGAGGTGTCACCTTCGTTTACCACCTCTGTTTTTCATTCCCTCTGGTATTTTTCGGACGAATGGGGCAAAAGCGGCAGAAAAATAGCCTCTACCCTCTGAGATAAAAGGTCACCGTCTCTACCAACCTTGACAGGGAGCACTCACTGGTCATTAGGCGTCCTCTCAGCCCAACGGGCGAAGCTCACCGATGAAAATTTTTAACATCAACTACTTCTTCGTTGCAATAAATCGCACATGTACGTTGTGTTCATGCGTGACCCTTGTTTGTGCCCAACATTGCTTGTATTGATTTGCGGAATGCACTTATGTGACTCAACCAAAAATGGTACATATTATAAGGACAACTGGTGAAGTAATGCAAAAGTAACGGCATTACTTATCACAAGTAACGGCGTTAGTAACGCGTTACCTACTACCGCAACAGTAACGAATAACGTAACGCGTTACTTTTCGAAAAAGTAGTGAGTAACGGTAGTGCACTACAAAATAAAAGTAACTTCCCCACCTATGCCCTTAATGCATATTCATGCGCAAAGGTAGACACAAAACGTGTTGCTCAGAATTGGTGGAATTACATAGCTTTCTGACACTGGAAGATTGAGGACACTTTAACACGAGTGAACCAGTACACTGAGAGTTACATTTCTGTGTTGCGGCTTCTAATGAGGATGCACCCAGAGGACAGGAAGTGACTTTGGAGTTCCCCCTCGCGCTCGCTCTCCTCCGGTTGGTAACGTCACTGGCGGTATGTCTAGTGACTCCAAAGCGCACGGGATGCCGTGTATGGAGAGCTTACTTGGTGCACGCTTTCATTCACTCTAGGGCCAGCCTTCGCAGCGTGCGCATGCGCCAGGTTAGTTTCTTTCAAAGGATCAGGTTCATACCTTAAAAGCGATAAAAAAACCGTGTCGCGAAAGAAACAAAAAGACGACAAATAAAGAGGAAAAAAAGAAACAGCACAGCCTAATTTTTAAACATTTTCGATCAAGTTCAGCTGACCTAGGCTAAATAGAGCCAGAGCCTCAGCGTCGGCAACATAAAATGAAGGCGGCATCAGCGGCCTCTGGTACCGACAACGAGAAGATAAGAAGGTCCGAAAAGTCGAAGCACAGAATACATTCGAGACGCTCGGTCAGTACTATCAAATGAGAGCTGCCCCCCCCCTTTTTTTTATGTTTAGGGTGCAGTACTGTTGCGGAAGTTTTGTGAAGTTGTTATGATCTCCACAGGACGATTGCAGAGGCCCAAGGGTATCACTACGGCTATACAACAGCTATGGTGTACAGCTGAATGTCGTTCAGATTATCAGGGCGGCACTCAGTTGAGTACCGTTGAGGTTGATCAAATAACCGAGCAAGCGAATGCGTGGGAGCAGGCAAGTAGGATATCCTGTGAATAATTTAGCCGTTGAATGCACTTTCTTGCCTAACGGAAATAAGTCCTGCGCCGATACGTTAAAGCCGCCTTCCGTATATGTCAAGATAAAGTGTAATCGGCTCGCACGGGTTCGGTCCCTGCCGCTGTCCGGCTTTTTCGACGACTGCCATATTTCTTTGCTGCCCACAAGGCCCAGAAACACAGGCAAGAGGACACTGAAACGTGGTGGTTGTAACCGTCGAATGCAAGAAGCCTAAACGGGAAGAAGTGACGTTACGTAACAATGGAAGGGGAGACCACGCGTCAGAGAGCCTGGTGGATTAATCGTTGACACGGCACAGTGCCCGTAATGTCTGGCGCGCCCTCCAAGTATCACGTATTCATATCAGAGAATCCAGCAGACAAGTAGGTTTTCCCTCTATACTGTACGGCAGTGTGTTTTCGCACAAGATACGAGGTGAACGGAAGAGAGGCCACGTGAGTAGCCATGTAAAACACGTCAGACACTACGTGGTGGTTGTATTAGGTCTGCTTGGTTGACTTGAGGCGAACTCTACTGGTCGATCTGGAGAGAGCACCCGAGTCCGCAACAGAGCAACAAAATCCGGCGATCAGGGAACGAATCCAGCCGCGAAAAGCAGTCGCGTTCCCGCCAGAGCCAGGCGGAAGTCGATGCGTGAGTCCGGCAAAGACAGGGAGTCGGCCCGAACGCTCTCTGTTGTTTCGTCTTGCAAGGAGCGAAAGTGACGAGAGTGTGTTGTTAGATTCCGGCCGAATCCGAGGTTTCTCGGCGGAGCAAGAAAGAACGCTTCGTGCCGGAGCGACTTTTACTGAGACGACAAGTGGAACACGCGACTCCGCTCCGATCGACTAGCGGTCACGATCTTGCTGGACCCGCTCAACGACATCCGCAAAGCTCATGGCTGGAGCAAGATTGTTTTCGGATTCGAAATCGGATTGGATTCGGATTCGGTCACTCCGTGCCGGATTTGGTTGCTCTGAAGCGGATTCGGGTGGTCGTTCCGGATTGATCAACAGACTTCGCCACTTGTGCTTGTGTCCATTAAATGATGCTAATGTTAGCGAACACGAGTTGGGGTCTCGGTTAAAGAACAGGGTGAACGGCACATTCAGGGTTACTTCGAGCAGCGGGACTTCCATTACCAGTAAGAGCCCGACCAATTATACCGTACTGGCTCCCTCGTCATCGTTCGTACTCCCTCCTGCGCATCCAATATACACGCATGATTGGGGGTATTCATTCTGCTCCGATCGCGCATTAGTGCCGTTCTTTAACCGGCGTGATGGACCTAGGCCCTCTCTCCGCTTCATTAGCGTCTGCTTCTGCGTTACGTGTTCGGATATTAGTTCCTACTCTCCCGCTGTTCACGTCTCCCTTCCATATGTGTTAATTTTATGTTCCACCCCTCTCGAAAAGTAAAGGAGGGACGTCACATGTGCGTGGCCAGTTTCGTGTTCTTTCTTTTCGTCGAGCAATCAGTGGAAACCAAACTATGCCTTTTTGTTTATTTGTATACAAAGGAAAAATAAGTTACCAGTATTGCTGTTTACCTGCTGATAAAAGAGGGTCAAGGTCACCGGCATATTACATCACATATTTGTATTAATTATGCTTAGACGTTCGTAACTTTCTCAGTGTGCCACAGTTAGCATTGGTGAACATGATGGAAAGTAATTGTTCTGAGGCTGGAACATAGAAACAGACAAACATTGGTGAGCCTGGGTGCGCGTTTTACAGGAGTGACAGTGCGACATTAAAGAGGCATCCTTGAAGCAATCGAAGAAGAAACAGCATAGGACTTACGAACTTCTCATAACCTTGGAAACACAGACGGTCATGAATCGATTATTATTATTACATCTTCGTAGCACAGCAACGATCCAGGGGACGTGGTTTGGAATTTCGAAGTCAAGTATAGACCGGAAGTGGACAACCGGAAATCAGGTTAGACCGGAAGTGGACAACCGGCAGTCGAATGCAATAAAGTTTCCAAAAATTTCCACAAATGTCTTTGGGTCATCAATACAAAAGCCGAGAAAAGGCGCTTAATGCTAATGCATTTCTCTCGCATTTGCCGCTAAATCGCCACTGATTTTTTTTTTTTTTCGTTTCGGCTCATTTGCACATCAAAATTCGGGAATGGGTATCCTAGCGCACGTGCGTGTTTCAGGATTTTTCAAAGATGGAATAGCTTTCAACTCGGATTGTCTTTCAATCTGCTATCTCGCTTTTGCCAGAAATCCCCTAATTAAAGAGGTAATGAATTTACGCAATTATTCATCTTGTAGTTGGATACTTTTTTCGAGGGCATGTCCGCCTGTCCGCAGAGCTCAACCTCACAAGCGACATCTACGCTGGTCTCAGAGTTTTTCATAAAAATTCTGTAAAGGATGTAAGAAAAAACACCCTGTATAATTCTTTTTCATTCTCGCCAGCTGAATAGCTCCGACGTCTCCAACTTTTTTTTCCTCCAGAGCGGCAGTGAATTTCCAACTAGGAGTTTGCAAAAAGCATTAATGATTAGCGCGCTCTTGTTGTAGCATAAAAGAAAACAGCATCCATTGGTAGCCCCAAAAGTGCTCTTCAAGAGCTTCGCCATGGCAGTGTTCAGACAAAGAACAACAAGCGATATCGTAAAGAGCCCGTTAGGTGCAGAAGAAAGGAGCTCTCCGTTCTCTGTGTTCCACTCACAGAAGCCACCATAGTGTACTCTCTTGCTGTAAGAGGGCCAATGGGTAGGGCACGGAAGAAAAGGAATAAAGAGATATAGTCAATTGAGATGTACGGATGCAATTATGCGTTGCTGGACATTGTCGTGGTCTTCTGCCACTGTGGAATTATCCGTCGCGTCTGATTCACTGTAGGAATTTAAACCGAGATGGGTTCCACTAAAAGAATTCAGAAGACGACAGAGACAGATCTATGTGTATCGCCTGTGTTCTTTTTGGCGCTTTCAGCGCGACATGCAGTACCACCAGGCCCAGTCGGACATTTTTTTTAAGAAGGGTTCAACGATTCCCTCGTAAAACATGGAAACAATTAATTTATTGTTGCCACACCGCTAACAACGGCTAAGCTTCGGTTACAACCTCAGCAACAGCTGTATCGATAGCTGCGGTCACCGTGGCTGCGGTTGTTACTTTTTCAGGCGTTCGGCAAAAACGAGAAGCTGCCGCAAGAATGGTCAGCGAGAGCAACCTGCGAGGGCTCCCCGTCACATCCAGCTGGTTAGCTGGAATGCCAAAGACAGGCTTGCATGTGAGCTGAGCCGGACTTAGTCGCGGAGAACTCTTCGGTTATTTTAAATGCAATGAACGAAATGGAATTGACCCTTTGTGACCATACTGTTGCCGCAATAATGATCACTCTTCGTAGCAACGCAGAAGCGATCGCTTATGGCACAATCACACCAGAATGCATAAGTATACGGCATGTTGAAACAAGTTTTAACGCCAGGTGTTCCGCTACTTCAAATACCCCACCTGGGTCTCGTAAACGCTTGATCCGTATCCAGTCCAACACAACGACCAAACGAAAATGAAATAAGAAAAAAACGTGAATATGAAATCTTGAATTATTCATTTTGTATTTTGCATACGTACGCTAAAGCTTGTAAGGCTATACATAACGGAGGACAAACACCGAAGTACACCGATGCGAATGTTACGTTCGTTCAAACAAGCTTTCGCGCAGTATGTTCTTCGGAGCAGTACGTTCAAGAGCTTCGAAAGGTTTCCACTTTTAAAGGTTTGAAAGGTTTTAAAGGTTGCCACTGTGCATGAATAACGTGAACGAGAATATCACTAAAGGAATATCATATAAGTGTTTACGTTGGTCTAGGAGACGTCTGCTTAAGCACTTATTTCGCATGGTTACGCCCGAATGTGCGTGATGCGAGCCTGTACGAAAAGGATGGTCATGGTTACAATCACTAAAATATATGTCCGCTTCAATCTTGAACCAATACGTTCATTCTTTATTAATGACCAAAAAGAACCTCACTAGTTTCGTTCTAAGCATGTACATATGGACATTTCATCCTCATTGTGCATCTACTTTTGTGTTACTTTGTATC
The DNA here is from genome assembly GCF_037126465.1 of Ornithodoros turicata. NCBI lineage: Eukaryota > Metazoa > Arthropoda > Arachnida > Ixodida > Argasidae > Ornithodoros > Ornithodoros turicata. Next base: position 55,353,470 of record NC_088205.1, on the reverse strand, counting down.
GTGTTACTTCGTATATTGTTCTTTTGTATTTTGTTACTTTGTCATTTTGTACTGCTGCTGTACGCTGTACATTGGGAGGGGAACCTCAGTCAAGCCTCCTCGGCTTTTTGCTTCCCCTTCCAATCAAAAGAAACAATAAATATTGAATTGAATTGAATCTGGCACTATCACCATCAAGGTTAACCCTCAGATGTCTCAAATAGCGGAAGAAAGGAAGATAATATGAAATAGTCGAGAGAATCTTCAAAGCCATCATAACTTCAAAACGGGGTCCTGCTTCCGCAGGCATTAATTGATGGAAAGCGCGCCCTGCTTTTCCGTGTCTCCGAGAACCCTGTCTTTTTCTAGGCAAGAATTTTCCCTTGTTTCCCGTGCCTTGCTTCCCGTGTCTAATCTTTTCCTGGTTCGCGCCGACGACTAACCCGATCTCTCGTCGGTTCCGCGAAGAATTAAATGATGGCATAAAGTCTAGACCCCTTCTCATCACCGTATGTTATCTGTTATCATCTGTTATGGCGACCGTATGGTTCCACCGTAAGGTACGTGTAGAGCAAATTTAAGGTGAACACTCGAAACTTGAAGCAAATGAAGGGTCGCTGTTCCATGCGGCTATTAAGTTGAACTACTTTTACGATTAGGAGGCTCCCCCGCTCCCCTTATGAAGGGTAACTCACGGAGGCATAAACGTTCGTGTCATCGCCACGGACATTCTCCTGTGCGAAAGTTTAGTTGGGATGCGAGGTTCCCGACAAAATTACAGGTTTTATTTCTTACAGCGACTTCATAATGATCATTCGTGACTTTACGTCGCGAGACAGCTCCTATATTGAGCGATGCCACGTATACGGTGCATATGAGTCCGTTAAGTAATTTCGCCCGCCTTATCTTACGTGAGCCGAAGCATTACACACACGGTATTGAATGTCTCTCCCGGGGGAGGTACAGCGGCGGTGGTGGTGAAATGGCTTGCCGTTGTCGGCCTCACAGAGGTGGCCAACGTCACGACTGACGCCCTGGGGGAATGTGCGTCCTGGGCCGACTTCTAAGCAGGGAAGGATAACGGACGTATTTTAGTTACCGTTTCCATTTTCGTTACTGCTAGACTTTCGTTTCCGTTATCCGTTTCTGATACCGGCCTTTCAATTTCGTTTCCGTTACTGTTTCCGGTAATGGAACGGTTGTTACAGAGCTGCGGGAGGCCAGTCCGGGGGGCTGCGGGGGGACAGCCAGTCCGGCTCTTTCCGCACCCTGTTTTGCCCAAGTGCTGCTTCGGTGTCACTCGTACACACTACACAAGTAATTTTACGTCGTTGGGATGCGCAAATCTTACAAGCCTTAAGATGAATAATGTAGGAACATGTTTTCAGTCTTCAGTCACTCGGAGTCCAGCAACTCAAGATGGGCGTAACTTCCATCCAATGGACAATGGAATTCATAAGCGGACGCTCTCAATAGTAAATAACACTGCCACGGCCACAGTGAAAAGGAAAAAAAAGTACAAAATAAGTAACTACAAATCATAGGCTCGCATCCTCGTGCTATGGTGGAGTATAGTCATGTGTTGATGTCATGGAGTTATGAGTACTGGGGCGAGGTAAGTGAGGGATGCACCCTCGAGATCCAATTTGCGCTTTCTTTCCATGCTCTCGGGTAGTATTTAGAGCATTACAGGGAATGGAGTCATCAAAATACACAAACAAAAATGAAAAGCAACTCAAATGCCATCGCACAACAGGAATAGCCATTACTCGAATTCAATACCGCACGATAAATTCGTTTCCGTTTCTGTTTCCGGTAATGGAGGACCGTGGTACGCGTTTCCGTTTCCGTTATCGTTACCATCTCCAATTTCGGTAATATACCGTTTCTGTTTCCGTTACCAATATCGTTGCCCTTCCCTGCTTCTAAGGAAACTGTGCCGACATATGTCTGAAAGCGTCTGAGGAAACCCCAGGAAAAACCCCAGACAGCACAGCCGGCCCCGGGATTCGAACCCGGGAACCTCCCAGTCTCGACGTGACATGGCCAGCACGCTAACCACTGATGGCGTATTCCATTGGGAGAGCAGATTTTACACCGCGCTGGGTGGGGTTTGAGTGCATGCTCCCGGCGGGGTCACACGGGTTTGCTTCGTCAATGGAATGCTAAGAATCGTTCGAGGTACGAAGCACCAGCTGCGCATAGCGCGTGAGCCCGTGCTTTCCCGGGTTAGCTTTGGTCTCATGGCTCAAAAACTATTGATCTTTCGAGCAAACGTTTTGCCCTTGCTCCACCAATTAAACATTTAACGTCTGATACGATTCTGCCAATGGAACAGTTTTTGTCCCTTCCCGGGGTAAAAATTTGGCCCAGCTCGGCCAATGGAATGCGCCATGAGCCAAGCGAGCTGGTAGGGGAGGTACAGCATCTTATACCCCTGTTATACAGGCAGCCTTCAACGACCGTTGAAACCAACTGCCTTGAAAAACGCTCGTAGCGCCAGCAAGCCTGTATCGTGTCAACCTGTCAAGTAGCATTGGATTCAATGCCCTTTTATAAGTTGATACAATACACGCTTGCTGGCGCTGCGAGCGTTTTTCAATGAAGTTCGTTTGGACGGTCGTTGGAGGCTGCCCGTGTAACAGGGGTATATATGCCTGTGCCAGCCTCTATGCAACGAACTAGCGTTCGTTTTCGGCCGAACCTTGAGATCAGTGGCGAGATTGTTATCCGCTGATCCACCGAAGCGACATAGTTACTAGAAGGTTAATATTTGGCTAGTCGGCGCAGTATCGTGTGTGTTTTGTCGTCGTCTGACACTCTGTGCACAAAAGTGACTGCTTTAGAGGCATACAGTATTTAACTTGAAAACTTGGAACGAAGCATCCACTGAGGCATAGCAACCCCTTGGAAAGAGGAGGGTGTTGGTTCTAGGATATCCTCAACAGTTGATTACCGGCTGTTATCGCATGGAATGTGTACATTCCCAATGTGGTATACCCAAACACAACATTCACATAAAAGCCTAGTACGTCTCGTAACAAGTATATCCCATAAGTTCCTATTGTTAGTCATTCCTGTTTTTGTCCAGCGTGTCTTTGTGTTATGTGGCGTGTGGTCCCGGAGTCCCAATTAATAGTTGCACTGTTGTGACTGTTAAATAAAAGTATTTCGTACGCCGCTTTTCGAAAGCTAAGATGTTTAGTTAAAATTTTGTTCCATTAAAGGCATCCCTGAAGGACGAAGGCTGCACAAGCGGGGTGTTTTGCATCGTGACGTACTTTTCGCTAACTTTTCTGACGTATTATCTAGAAGGTTTGTACAACCCGCCTCCCACCTCAACTTTGAGATCGGCATGGCACACATACTTGGTGACACACAAAGGCACTCTTGCTACGTGCAGTAAAGTGATGCCGTGTAATAAACTGGATACCATTATTCGATGTGGGCAATATGCGCAAGCGGAACCGGCAAGAACTCTACGGCCTCTAACCGACAAGTTGCGGAATGAAATTACAGCCTTCGGCTCCCCCAGAAGTCGTGCGACGGACCCTGTTAAATAATTCTCTGTGAGCTAGCTGACCGGAATTTCTTAGCGTAGCTCTTTGTGTGCTTGTGGGAGACGTTTGACATCAAAGAGAATATTTCTGTTGATTTGTGTCGTGAATGACTTTCGTCTGCCCACATCTGATATCACACCAAAATTGGGGGAAAATAATAACTGGGAGTAGATCGACTTACACGTAACGTGAGTCCACCCACACTTTTGTGGCTACAAGCTACACGTGAGGAGAGGTTTAGGCCGAATATTTTGTTCGGAGAAGGGGGGGGGGGATCTATCTTTGCTCCCACGTTTACGAAGAAAAACGGTGATAGCCAGCCAGTGGTAATCACATTTCTTGAGCGCTTCACTGACCTACCGTGAACGAATGCAATAGTTGTGCAGTTAATGCCAAAAATGCAATAGTCTACTCAAAGCTCTATTACTGTCTGCTGGTTTGGGGCAATACAACAACCGGGAACTTACGTAAACTACGTGTCCTTCAACGCCGTGCTGTGCGTACGATTACAAATGATAACTTTTTTTACCCCTTCTGCACAACTATTTTCCAATGCGCGCATGTTGAACTCTTGAAAGCATGTTTACATTTAAACTGGGAGTATATATTCATAAACTGGTAATGGAAGGGAACCTTGTGCTTACATGTATAGGACGATGCTGTACCCCATAAGAGATGTCCGAAAATTCGAAACACCTTTGCTTAGAACAAACTACGGCAGGCAGTCGATCGGATACCTGGTTCCCCTTTTCCTAAATAAGTTTGTGCATTTCATAGAGCCTCTGTATTCGTATCCGCAATTTAAACGAGTGTTCAGATCACACTTAACAAATTCAGATAGCGCTCTATTGTAGACACTTTTAACCATTTCTCTTCCTTGCCGTTCTCTTTGGTCTGTAATACATTTTTGAATTAGCATTTGCATAGGTGTTATTTTTCCTTTTTTCCTTCTCTCTCAGCTTCCTTTGTTTTGTTGCTTTCGTTCGAAGTGCGGAATGGATTTTAATGTGAAATCACTTATGTTTGGGTGTCATTACTTTGGTTGAATACTGATTGTATTTCAAATGATGTGTGATCTTTTCATGTTCACTGGTACATCTTGTTGTGCTTCCACCGGCTGCATTATGTTGATCCATGTACCTCGACAGGCCTGGGCCTTTTGTACATGGACGAAATTTCTGTACCGCAGAAATTGAAATAAATTGAAATTGAAATTGAATGACACCATAAGGTGGCCTGCATTTTAGAGGGGAAGGGGGCTCTACCCCTGTAAGACCCCCGCTACGCCCTTGCACGTGAGGCAGTGTAGGACCTCGGGTAGTTTCGACTCCTCTCCACGTTCTTGTCTCGGTTTGATTGTTCGCTTATGTGAGGCATAATTCGTCACATGGCAGGTATACTGTGGATGTTATGCGTCGACTACGATGCGCAACAATTTTTTCACCGATCGTTCCGAAGTATCCCTTTAACTTATAATTCCTTATGTTTCATTGTCTCATCTATTACTACGTTACGGTGTTTATATTTTGCGTGCTGACTGTTTGAGCTAAGTTGATTTATAATATGAAATAAGATATCGTTTTCTAAGTCTCTAGTGGCATCCTAATGTAACACCCACGGGCGTTGCATTTGGGGACACAATCAGAAGAATAGACTCATACGACAGATATATTTGTTCCTTTATGAACCAAAAAGCTGCCATCATGCGGGAGGTACAACAATGAAATGTCGACGCATGTAGCTGCAGAATACAATACGTATTTAATTCGACATCGCGCTCTGTCGTTTACTCCCAGTTATTTACTTCTGTATGTCGTGTTCTAAAGAGGTATTCTATACATGTGTCGTTGTAAATGATACAATTAAACATAGAAGGACAAACACAACACATGCCTCACAACACCCAGCTGCATACTTCAATGAACTGATGACAGACAAAATCCCACTGCTCATACTTTTTCTTGAACTGCCATCAATCCATTTACATGTGTCGATTTTTTCGAGTGTAAGCAAAGTACTACTTTTTTTTTTCTCTCTCTCTCTCTCAGGAAAACGCACGAATAGCAGTAAGAACTTTACATTTTGAACGCACTTTTGCAAGAATGCACTACTGTGTGGAAGACGCGACCACGTCGACCACGGTGACACTTTACAGTAACGCAGAGCTGCAGACGACATGTCGCACGACGTCATTTCTTCCGCAAAATCAATCATAAAAGCTTCTAAAATAAATTATCTATCGTTTCTTTCCCGATTCGTTCCAGTTTTATACCTTCTTGTCCATTGTCTGTTTCCTCAGGCTCAGACCAACAACTAGCCTACACCAGATTACTTGCAATTTGTTTCTATGTACGCTACAGGAATGTTGGACAAAAATGAAGATCGAAACACAATAACAAATAGTGCACGTAAAAAAACCCATTACACTGGGGGAAAATCCTGATTAGGTCGTAGCACATACACAAAAACGCGAATCCTCGAACTCACAAGTGTCGCCGCACTGCTTACCTGCAACGCAGCGACTCGGATATAATCCCCTGCTCAAGCATACTTATCATACTTGACAGCAACGCGTACGCGAGAACATTAGCAGATCTCTACCTGAGTCCCATAGCAGATTACGTCAGATTAAGAGAACATTAACTTGACCAACACGGTAATTCCCAACGCTGTAAAAAGCTTAGGGTAAGATAGCCCCGTCCCTATTCTGGCTAGCGTAAATCATTAGACAGCTTTAAGCGCCAACCGCATGAGGCGTTTCTCCAGGGTTTATCCAGCGTCCTGACGCGGCGTTTGGCTAGCGGCAGCCAGAGCGTCGTCGAACAATAGAAACGCGACGGAAGAGGAGGGGACGACGCACGCAAGTGGCCAATCAGGGATTCGCCTTGGGATAGGTCCATCCGGTCGCGCCAGTTTTCGGGAGCCCCCATAGATGGCGGCACGCGGAATCACTCACACTGCTGTTCGGCCGCGGTGTTCGGCAGAAGAACAGAAGTTTGCTGCCGATGTTAAGAACGCAATTCTTGTGTGAGCGTCCAACATACAAAACACAAAGAGAAGTGTGCAACAGCTTGATGAAGATGTCAACCGGAATGCTGAGTTCGCTCCGTCTAAATACACAGAGCAGGGTACCTTGTGAATAGCGGGACCGGGATTCACAACAAATATGGCTTCGTGAGTGCGCATTGCTGCAGTATCTAGTTCGTTATAGCGTGTTATTACTCAAAAGCACTTGTCTTTGAGATTCTTCACTTGTAATAAAAGTGTTTATCAAGTTACGTTGAGTTTTTTTCATTTCCCTGAGAGATTACGGGAACGTTCGCATGAGACGTCGTCCATCCGCCGTTGTAGAAACGCTGCATGCGGCGAGCTGCGAGCGTTTCTTGCCAGCGTCGTTTGTCGCTGAGAAAGGAATGAAGAGTCCTCACTGCGCATTGCAGAAAACAGTTTTTTGGGTTCTGAGAATGCGTACATGCAGTGACGATGCCTTAGTTCTGTGTAGAGAAAAAAAGAAACGTAAAAAGGAAACGTTGGGGGGGGGGGTTCATTATTATTCATTTGGGCGAGGAATGATTCGACGGCGATAACAGTGCTGAGTCTATTATCGGCGACAACTCCCCGCCCTAATAACTGCCCTTCGCAGCAACTGCCTGCAGAGCTCCGACAGTGACATCTGTTGACCTGCTGTAAGGCTTAGTTCTCGTCACAATTCGAGCGATTCGCATCTCGAAATGAGTCGCAAAGACAAAAGCGGTGACATTATTTTCTTTAGTTAGTTAGTTTTGAAAATACCTCAAGGGGTTCAAGCGGGAATCACAATTTGGCTAATTTGTGCATTCTACGTCACCGCATGCCTGTAACATGTATAACTACCCGAATTCGAGCATATATTAGCATCTAGGCCAAACTGATTACTACTGAATTACTGACCAAATATTATTGCATTTTTTTCAAAACGGTATAGATGCCGAGAATCATCCTCGAATTTCCGGGAAAAAATATGCGGAAAACCTGGCGCGGACAGAGGGTTTGGTGTGCGTCCTATGGGTTAACTTCAGAGGGAACTGTGCCGTCATTCCTCTGGGAAGTCCGCCATAAAACCCAAGGAAAACCTTAGACAGTGCAGCCGGTGGTGGATTCAAACCAAATCTTCCGCACGACCCTGGCTACCTCCAGCAAGCGGACGCTTTTACCCATTCGGCCATTCCACTGATCGCTCAGTGTGGCTGCACAGCGCGTCTCACGTGATGTCACCCGCGTCGTCTGGACGAGACCCATGCCGACCTATGGTCGGGTCTGCAGTTGCGCCGCACGCAAATCATGTACGGTCACAGCGCAAGGACCGCCCTTCGCCTGCTGCAATGTTATCGCATTTCGTACGCGTTTGGCAGTGCACCAAAGAGTAGAGTGATTTTTTGTTATTAATTACTGGAAGGGAACTCCCAAGCAAGGAAGAGACTTACATAGCTAGGTAGGACAACAACGTCTCTTCGTACGTCTTTTCCTTGTGTCGGGGTTCCCTTCCATCATGGACAACCAGCTAGCCTGCATCTCATCACTCCTTCATTATTCCTTCGTTATTAAAGACATGGGGTCGGATTCACAAACGCGATCGTAAGTTACGCTAATATGCGCTAAGACGTCGTAGCCTGCGACGCGATTCACAAAGCTATCGTAGTGGAGAGGGTACCCCCTTTGACGAGGAACAGGAAGTTGATCGCTTCCTGTCACGTGTACCTCGGAGAGAAACACTCAAAGGGTAACGATGACAAAAATTTGTAATCGCACCAATAAGAGTCGTCCCATTAGAAGAAGACGAAGTTGTACGTCCCCAAATGTTTTGTTACTCCACGTGCTCTCGGTCTTTCGGTAGCCATAATGGATGCCATGCAATCACAGGCGAAACACGTTCGATGACACAGAAAATATATTCCCAGTATGTTCGTCTCGGGGAGGGGGTGGGTGAGGGTGTTTTGTAAGCGGTGTGTGGCACTCAGTTTTGCTGCCTTTATGGCTTCTTTTGCCTTTCTTGCAGACAATTTGAAGGGATGCTGGGGGTGTCTTAGCGGGTTGTATAGGGGATGCTTGAAAAATCCCTGCGACCCGATTTTACGGAGCACAAACTTGAAGCATTTGTTGAAGGTTACCAAGCAAAAAAGTGCCTCAATGTCACAACGGGGATGGTCTCCAAGGTTCTGTGGCAAAGCGCAATGCGTTGGCGCGTATCACGGAGTCCTTGTTTGCCGTCTCCAAATCCACCGCTGCCAAATAACGCCGCCATCTTTCTTCGTAAGACTGCTCGGGAGCTCTCGCAGGATTCCGCCGTAAGCTGCGAAGATTGTGCGACGCGCGCCCTTCGTGAATCTACACTTCGTCGTAACTTTCCCGTACGACGGAGTTACGACAGATTCCGTCGCACGAGCTCTTTGTGAATCCGACCCCAGATCCCTCAGTGCGGTATTGGCCTCCACTGTGCATGAGGGCATAATCGAGGCGCCCAAATCAACACTTGACGTGACGTCACATTGCACACTCTCGTTTGCTTAATTATCGCGGCACCGGTTCAGTAGGAAGGTTTAGAAGGATTAAAAGGATTGCAAGAGATTTAGCACATTGGAGCGTCTTTACAATAACAGTTCCGTAAACAGGGTAGCACCTGATTCCTTTGCAGTGGCTGACATCACGTTGCTGGTCTTGGATTTGAAACCTTTTTGTTTTCTGTTTTGTTTCCGTGGAACGCTTCGGATGTGTTAAAACTACCTAATGTGCGCTTCCCTTTGATTCCCCTGCCCCGCAAGCAGATACCACTCTCTAGCGCAGCTTGCCCTTTCCACACCTGCGCACACAGACACGGCGATCTCCTGGAACCTTCACACTAACACTAACCATTAACACTAACCTAACCTTCCCTGGAACCTGTCACTGTAAAACATCGTCCACGCATGGACTCTTACAACTTGGTGAATAAATAGAAGTCTGATGAATTCATGTCTGGACCGTATGGCGTGTGATGTAACACTCCTCTCCTCCACACGGTTTCTTCCAAGCAAACCACATATATCCAGAAAACGTCTACAGGATATCCTATTTCGGACGTTGGGATATCCCACGGACTTTGCCACACAGCCCATTTACATCCCCGAGACGTTCTGTGGACTGGCACTCCTTTGTCGTTTGTAGATCCTGCGAATATCCCGGGAACATCTTTTTAGGATATATGGACGTACGTGGGACATCATGCAAGCAGGTCCAAATATGCACTTGCTTTTCGTTGATACGTATCTGACGTGACAACACCACTCTGATATGTATGTAAATATATATGTATTTACATACGTATTATGTACAATGTTAATTTTTACGTGTGTGTGTTGAAATAAATGCCTCGAACATCAACAACAGGTCAAAAATTCCGGGAATGTAGTAAGCCCCGCCAGCGTTCGACCAAACTCTGACGCACGGTCCACCAAGGCTGACCATGTTACCACACGTGCTTCCACCCTAAAAAGAAGAGCAGGCTCCCTTTCTGTCCCCTCCACGGCGTACGCGAATTTGAAGGGAGCATTCCCAACGGTTTATGCTGACAAAATGCCCAGAACTTATACTGAAATAAAGGCCGTTGGGGCAAGTTCGTTACGTATTTGGGCCGTGATACACCTATAACGGTGAGGAGGTGCTTCTTTGCAATTAACCCGCGAATCTGCAGAGACATGGTACAACCAATAACGTTTCTCACATTCCTTCATGCCAGATACTGTGTTTTTAATTCAAGCTATTGTCTATAATGGGATTAACTGCTGAGTCCAGCTATAAAAGTGATCAAATTCCACTGTTGCTTGACGATCATTACGAATATAGATAAATACTTTCATGGCTAGCAGCACGCGAACGACAGAAATATATAACGATTTTGCTTGTTCCCCCATCTAGTTAACGTTTACAGAAGTTTTTGCTTGCTCTCAGCAGAACAAAAATCTGGCTGTCGGAAGAAGATGTCACAAACTTCACGTTTATTCGCATATCTTCAGTCAACGTCCTGGCGACGTTCCTGTGACATTCAACCAGTGCCCAAAATCTCGTGAACTGGATCTTTCATGGGTATCCAACGGATCTCCAGGCTTTTCCTCCATTCAAATGTCCAAAGCGCGATATCCTGCAGACATACCTAGGACATCTGTGATTTACTCGATAGAATAGAAACGCGAATGTCGTCCTGGGACATCCCACAGATATTGCATGGATGTCCAGATATTCAGGACGTTCACGACCTTGTAAGGATGTCCTAGGGATATTAGTGGCTTACTGGGTTTCAACAATGGTCGCCACAAGTTTTACATTTTGTTCATCTGTTGATGTTTTCGGCCTTCCTGGTCTTGGGTCGTCTGTTACGCTGACATGTCCTGCATGAAAACGAGTAGTCCAACGGGAAACTCTTCTACGGTTTACTGTGTGCTCACCACAAACAGAATGTCTGTAGGCCTTTTCCCACGAAAGTTTCAATCTTGATGTATGATCCTTGATCTTCAACTGTCACGGTATCCTGGGCACCGGCAGATGTCATTTCTACCAATCGTCAATTCAAAACGCCTACACCAGGGAATTAACAAACATACAGCTGCTTCCTCAAGTCTTCAACTGCAACTGGCGTCACTTTCACTGGGATTGCATCACCTACACTGCGGTGCTGCCACCTTGTGCATTATTTATCGAATGACCCTCGTAGTTTATGTGCAATAAAGAATAGCTAAATGTAAGCCAGCTGACGTGAAGATGAATTGAAGTTCTACATTATTTTAGTACTTTTTTTGCATAACATTGCATATAATTTTACTTCAGTTCTGGCTGTGAATATGATATTGGTAACCTGTCTATTACAATGAATGGTAAAATAATTTCGCTCCCATCGTCGAGCGCTTAAGAAGTTCAGGCCTCACAAAACCATATCCAGGAATTTCTAGATAGATAAATAGTTAGATGTAAAAAAAAAAAAAACGGATACGTAGGTCGGATTTTAAATTTTCCACGTTTGTCTGGTTCGTTGCATTTCAATATATCATATTATTTCTCGGACAGAGGACAGTAAACGTACTTTTATCTCCATATCTCTTGTTTCTATCTCTCTTTTCTTATCTATTATACCTCTCTCTTTTTTTCTATCATACGCAAAATTCATGACGGGCTACATGTCGTCAAACGAGAAAAATATTCCGCTATTTTTCCGCCCCTCAAGTTTTTGGAGCGATATCGCTCTAGGAGGGGGCCATTTTCTCCCAAGAAGAAAGCGCGGGCTTTTCCAAATGCAGGCGATTTCTAGCGTGCACCAAACACCATCACCTTCTCCAAAATAAGGAGTGTGCATGTAAGAAGAAAAAGAGAAAGCGCAGGAATCTTCGAAAGAAGAACGTTTTGGATAATACCGGAGGCATTAAAAAATAAACAGATGAACAACAAGAGCTCGCACAGAAGCTTTTGTTGTCCTCTCCTGTGACCCCCTTTTCTTGTTTTGTTTTTTGTTTTTTTCTTCAAGCCTTCTGCAGAAGCTTCGCGATGGCAAGAAGGGGCTATCCTTTCTCGTCTTGATTCCATAAGATATCTGAGCTCTAAACAATCCTCTTTGGTGAAAAAAAAAAAAATGAAAGAAAGAAAAAAATCTGAAAAAAGCGAGAGATTTTTCTCCGTGATCCTTATTGTTTACGTTGTTTCTCTGGAAACCTGTCTAGCACTCTCTTGAAAGTGGAAGTTTCAGCGATCATCGGAAGCATTCGTATTTGGGAGTGGCTTTGCGTGTTGAGCTTAAAACGGTCCGTTACCGATAGCTACATAAGCTTGTTGACTCGCTGCTTCAATCGAGTGAGGAATACAAATGGCATTCTCGCTCACCAAAGAGAGAAAATCGAAAACTAGGTTTAAGAACTCGGTGTGTGTCGTTTCAAATGCCTGTTTGCATTTTCAGTACAAAGACATTTAGGGCTTCGTGACACTAATGCAGTTGAAGGAATGCGGTATCTATCCTCCTCGAGCAAATTCTGGATGACACTATCTCCTGATTTGATTATCGTTTTGTATTCAGAGTTCATGTCTGGGACTTAGGTGTTCGCTTCGAATTATGAAATATGTCGCTCTTTGAACATGAGTACAAGTGAACGGCTGCGGGAATGGGAACGGAAATTTGCGGAAATCACATTCGGAAATCACTCGTGGTGGCCAATGACATTGCGATTGTGGCCCCGTCTGTGTTTCAATTAGCGTAAAATAAGCAGTTGATTATAATTCGAAAACTTCCCACGTGTGTGACTCGCGGTGTAAAAGGCAAAAGGACAGTGGCGCAGGCAAGCTAGAACATGATTAAGAATAGACACCTGTGTTTTCTGGTTTGATGTTTTCCGAATATCGGGGATAAAGATCGGGTTTTATTTAAGGACGTGTAAAACAGGGTGAAATTGGGCTATATTGGTATGCATATATATCTTGTGGAAAATAAATAAAGAGCGCGTCTCGTATTTCAGATCGACACGAGATGCCGAGCGCCTGTGCTGAATGTCATTCGCCAATACCTGTATTAGTGTCTGTACTTGCGCTTTGGCAAGTTCATTTTCGGGTTTTACCATAAGTGGCACTGATGCAAATCGATGGGGAAAACAGGTTTCAACTCCAAAGGTTTACATAGGTTTACAGGTTTCAACTCCAAAAAACACAAGGCTCTAATGAAGAACGATGGAACCCGAGACACGAAGAAAACAAACAAGCATCACCTCTCAGGATATTGTTGGGCACCTAGTTTTTGTCATTAAAGGGCTTGGTGTGTCAGAGACCGTGTCGTTTGTTTGTTTTGTTTGTTTGTTTTCTACGTGCATGCCCCAGGTTCCATCGCCCTTAATCTCTGATAATCTCCAATCTACCATCCATCGCTTGGTGGGTCAAGATAGAAAGGACAAGCTACAAGTGTCATGTTACCGTCATGCACTGGCACCTGGTCCATTGTCTTGCGGTGATTTTCCCCAAGGTCTTTCCTGAATTAAGCTTGCAGTGAAGCCACGGGACAAAAATGCCCAAACAATAACTGCTTTAGTAGGTCGCCTTCGCGTTGAAATAGCGACCGCCGTCGCATGATGGCATGATGAATGCTTTGCCCGCAATAGTGTTCAGATGGTGTTGGCTATCGCGCTATATCCTCACATAAAGACAATGACCGCTCGGTAGCTCTTTACACATATTTCTGGCTGATGACACTTATGTTGTTTATTGTGGTTCGCGGATCATGTTGAAGATGAACTCGGCAAAGTGTACCCATTTTTGGAGAACCGTTTGCCTTCCTTCTTGCTCACCGAGTCGCTATTGTGTCCCCAACTGCATAACCTCTACTGCTTTCCCTCTGTTTCGATCGGGTGTTTAAAGAACGTTACGTTATTTGGTAAAGATGCCGCCCACCACCAGTGCATTGGCCTGTATGAATGCGAGCGTGCTGGCAACAATGCCAGGGAACGTGTTGAGAGTGAATGCGTGTCCATTGGTGTTCTGAGCGTGGTTTGGATGGTTGATGAGAAGGCACGGTACAACTCCTGGCAACTCTGGTGTTCATCAGCTGCTATTTTTTAAATCGAAGTATGCAACTAGCTGATGTGAAGCGTCCCTCAATGTGTCACGGGGACTTCTGCTGCTACGACATGATCTGGTGTTTGCCCGAACCTCCCTTTCTGATAGCAGCGGTATATTCAAATGCTCTCGGGCAGTAGACGCATTTTATTATAGTGGCTGCAATGTTTCTAACATTTTTTTTTCTAAAAAAAAAACATTTCTGCACACACCCTCTTGTGCAGATGATATGCAGACAGGAAACCATGCGCAAAACTTTTGGTAGCGCGGCAGCGTCGTTACTGCCGAACGCGTTGCTTTAGTCCTTAATATATTATTTGCTTATTTAGCATTTAATATAGTTATTGCTTAATATAGTATTTGCAGCCACACACGGCGTCTACATGAGGGTTGAGGGGTGGGGGAGGATCGTGCCTCCTGGTCCAACTTCCGAAGGAATTGACACATTTGTCTTTGATTATGTAAGAAAACCCCACAATGAAGACGCCCAGAGATCCTCGTCATGAATGAAGTTCAAGGAGACAGTCACTCTGCTTCTCGCCTCAACGAGAGCCACATTTTTCTTCTTCAACATCAGAGTGCCAGCATTAGATTACACAGCCCCACAATCTTGTAAGCTTACAAGGAAACTACGTGATATCAAATTCAGCGGGCAGGCTAACACTATCAACACTTGGTTACAGAGTCAGGAATAAATCATTTCTCTTTGCTGTCGGAACGTGACTCAATTTCGTCAAAAATCCTGCTCCAACCTATAAAGAACGTCTATGGCAGTCCAATATAAAAGCCATCCGGGGTATCGAACGCGCACATAAGGACACAGGACAAGAAAACAAAAATCATGTATTGACATAAGCATCGCGATGTGTGCACTTCATGGCATACCTCCACGTACAAAAGGGAATGACAAACTTGTTTCGACGGACAACGGCTTCATAAATATTTATTGCAGCTCCTGACGGTACGTCGAAAGGAACGCGTGGCGCACTCGCGCGTTATTTATTTATTTATTTATTGTTAATATCGACACGGAGGTTCGGTGGCAGTTACACAAACTGAATTTAAATTAAGATGTCTCGGTGTCACCAAAATCGCTCAAAATAAAGACACGCAGAATATTGTCAGCACTGCACGTGTATAGCCTTTCATCGCATTTTATAGCCTGGATAATCTTATCAGCGCCTATTATTTAAACGATAGCACGTTACGCTATAGTTTTGCATCCTGTCAAATGCGCATGCCAGGATGACTCCAGTTACGCGTTCAGCTTTATTCGCGTATTTGGACCAAGTATAGAACATAAAAGCTGATAATGATGACGGGGATTGTAAGACGTACGAAGAATATTTACCCCTTATTTTCCTCTTATTTTGCAACGCAAGAGTACTGAAGACCGCGAGCCGTCTTTCCTTTTATTCTGTTGCCGCATCTCTGTTGCAAACATTCCAGAAACGAACACCTCGTGATGTTCTACTGTGGCTCAGTGTATGTCCTCATGCCCTGAATAGCTCCAGTTCCACTGAATCACGAAAAATGTATAGCCGTCGCCGTGGACGCCAGCGCTGCGGAGCTCTGGCTGCTGGGTTTTGAACTGTGCAAGCAGCGCAGTCATTAGCGAGCGTGAGCGCGAAGCAGATACAGATTTTAGGTGCGATAACCGGCAAACCGAGCATGCCGAACCGCTGTCCTGGGACGGTGTATGTCTTAACCCAGTCTCGGACGTATGTCTCCAACCCAAATGACAACGCTCCGCAGCGCTGCATGCGTCTGTACCAGTGAGTCTGGTCATTAATGGGACCTGCCTATACCTGAAGTACAAGTGTCGCAAGGCAGGGTAGATGGTGATGTGACATATTAAAAAGGAAGAAGCAGCCGATGTGGGAACACGTAGACGTCAGAAAGGAGAAGGACTACTGCTAACTTGCAACTAACAATTTAATGCACGAAACAACACAATTTATACACCAGGAAGCGGGCACGGGGGAGCAGCACCACTGTAAAGAATGTGGATGTGACCTTATCTTCGGCCCTTGCGCCATTAAACCCCAAATCATCATCATCATGATCATCTGAAGATGCACAATCTTGGCCTCGTTCAAGCACTAAGCTTCGCGCCAGATATGCGAGGCAGCACATATCATGCATCTGGGGGAGCTCTCCATCGGTACACCTTCTATGGTACAGGGAGCATCCTAATGAAGGCTCGAGGGGTGCTCGCATGCTATCTGTGGTGGGTAGTTTTCTTGGACTACCCAAATCCCAGAGCAAGAGGGAAATAGCACGCCCTTCCCTCTCCTGTGCCATCATCCTCCTCTTTCACCCTCCCCTCTTCTCCCTCTCCTGGGCGCACTGAGCAGACACTCCAAAGCAGGTTCACCGCACCTTCCCCCTACATCTCCCCACCCACCCACGGTACACCTTAGAGTTAGAGTTAGAGTTAGAAAAGAAAAATATGGAGAGGAGATGGTGGCTACACACAGGAGCCGGCTACTCCAAAACACTTGAAAATAAAAATTACGACGTCTAATAAGTTAGAGGCGCTGCAATGTCCACAAGGAATGTCATTAAAGCAGCTGTCGCACGATGTCTCAGATCCCTCGGCCATTCTCCGAGGAGCTTCACTAAGTCTAGAGGACGGTGGTCCAGTCTTTCCAAGGCGGCTCTGAGGTCATTACGTTGGACACTGTATCTGGAGCAGTTAATATGTGTTCAGTGTTCTCCACATCAGTACACGTGAGGCAGTTAGGCGAGTTTACCTTTCCCATCTTGAACAATAGGGCACGGTTGAGCGTAGAAGGCGGTGCACCAATGATTCACTGGCACACGGCGTGCGACAGGGAAGACAGAAGCGTAAATTCGGGTCGACTCTGGCTAGCAGGCTGGACTCCGCGTCAACCAACCATGTACAATGAAAAAATGGCTAGGAAGCAAGCGAGCTGGTGAAAATGATGACTTCGTGTTGTGTTTGTCCTTTCGTGTTCCCTAGTCTCGGGGTTTTACATTATGCAACCATGTTCGTCTGCAGGCGTCGTGACGTATGTTCCGAAGCATTCTCTTGGCGTCCGACCCCGCGAAGTATACAGGGATCTTGCTCGTTTTCAGGTGTGTCTTTACAGTCAAGCATCCGCAGCTTCATTTCCGGGAATGCCTACGTGAGCTGGGATCCATTGCATAACGATCTCATGCCCTCTTGAAACAGCAGCGTGGTATTCGCATACGACGTTGTGGGCAATAGGTGCTAGACTGCGGCCGGGGAGGAAGGCAGTGCGAATTCCTAGAAAGCTTGCTCGCGAGTCAGTGAATATCGCCCACGAGAGGCCAGTTGGAGAAGAAGCAATGCGACGAAGCGCCAGCAGAATCCCGTGAAGCTCCGCAGCAGTCAATGACATTTGGTGGGACTGGCGAGCACTCAGTTGAACATGTTCCTGTGGCATGACGGCACCACACGTATAGATCCCGCGTTCTGAGTGGATCCATCCGTGTAAAACTGTTTTCTGTCGCTGAAGCTGTCAATAAGAGCAAGGCTGTGTGATGTAAAACGCAAGGAGGTGTCGATCTCTTGCTCAGAATGTTTGGGACCTCAACGTAGGCAACAGGCTGATGACGGTACACCTTCAGTATCGGATCTTCTGGACATATCTCGTGAAGTGGGATGGTTCATACCAGCTTCACGTGTGTTCTAAATAACCTTCTATCCCAGGAACTCGGTTATTTAGAACACACGTGAAGCTGATATGAATCATCCCACTTCACGAGATATGCACACAAGATCTGATACTATTGGCCTAGCACCTGTTGTTCTCCCCACGCTTCCTGGCGTATAAATTGTGTTGTTTCGTGCATTAAATTGTTAGTTGCGAGGTTGTCCTTGTCCTTTCTGACAGTCTACACTCTTAAAAATGAACTTCACCGCATAGCACGCTGCTAGCCAACCATCATTTAGAATGATATCGTTATCTGCCCTGATTTGTTGAAAACGGGAGGTGTACGCCTTTTCTGTGACACTTATGGTGTTCATAATTGTCACAGAAAAGGCATACGCCCCCTGTTTTTAACAAATCAGGGCAGATAACGATATCATTCGAGATGATGGTTGGCTAGGAGCGTGCTATGTGGTGAAGTTCATTTATTCATTCGTCTATTAGCAAGAGATAGAGCAAGAGACGTGTGACCGGCTATTCTATCAATTCCTCAATGTGTGTCTCCGCTTCTGTTTGCTGCTAGGGTGTCGCTTCTACAGAGAAATGCGACACCCCGGTGTTCCGTAAAGTTTTACAGAAAGTAAAAGTTTAAAAGTAAAAGTTTACGGAACACGCGAGCGTTTTTTCTTCGGTGCGCCCCCGTATAGCGGCTGCCGGAAGCGTGTGAGTTCACCGTTTCGGAGGGGTAGACGGGTGCGCCGTTAGCGACACACAGTGGTAGTTCCAGTGTCGCTTGGGTGTGCCTGGGATGTGCAAGATACCGCTGTGTATCGCTAACGGCGCAACCTCCCACTCCTCCGAAACAGTGAACTCACCCGCTTCCGGCAGCCGCTAGGGTGTCGCACTGAAGAAAAAAGTATGTCGCTCGCCTGTTCCGTAAACTCTTTTTCCAACCTGTACGTTCTGTGATCCCATGTAGACGTGGTAAACGAGAAAAACACAACGAACTTCGTTACTTACAAACGCCAAATTTCGAGCACATCAAAGTCGTAAATTCTTCCCTTTCCCCTCGCTCTCGCAGAGACATGCGTATATTGGAAAACGACACAGGGTGAAGGTATGTGATCTTCTGTGAAGAATAGGGAGGAAACGAGAGCTCAAACGGAGGGACCATTTTACGGCTCATGAAGAGCACAAGAAGCCGACATGACAGGGTACGCTGGCATTTTAGAAAACTTCACCCCGGAGAGCAAAAATCGATTTTTATTTCTGAACAGTTTGTTGGCCATTTTAGATGAGAGAGGGAGTTTGGAAAGAGAAAATAAACTGGCGAAATGCAAGTGGACAGACGAGAAGAAAAGTGCAGAAAAAAACGAAGCGAAAAAAACTACAGGCGTCGCTATATCGTACAATAACTGTCGCTGCCAATTAAGTGAGCGGACCAAGGATGTTAGAATGCAGGTGTAATATGCCGTATGATTATATCCTTGTGACAAGAAACAAGCAATAACTTTACACTCTTAAAAATGAACTTCGCCGCATAGCACGCTCTTAGCCAATCATTATCTCGAATGATATCGCTATGTGCCCTGATTTGTTCAAAGTGGTAGGCGGACGCCTTTTCTGTGACACTTATGCGGTTCATAATTGTCACAAAAATGGCGTACGCCTCCCGTTTTCAACAAATCAGGGCAGATAACGATATCATTCGAGATGATGGTTGGCTAGGAGCGTGCTATGCGGTGAAGTTCATTTTTGAGAGTGTAGGCACAGCAGATCATATACAGGGTATTTTGTTTTCATCTTTTACAGGTTTTCGGTGAAGAAGCTATGAGAGCAGCATATATGCCGTTTCCCCAGTTGAGTTATACAGCCAGAGGCAGACATCCTCTTGAAGAGAGTATGTCGAGTACGAGATGGCTAATTACCTAAAATTTATTGATTTTAATTAAATGATTGATTATCTCTTTAATTAGAGGATTTCGTCAAAAGCGAGATAACAGAATGGGAGACAATCCCCAATGAAAGCCATTCCAGTCTTTTTTTTTTTTAAATCCTGAAACGAGAACCTGGGTTGAAATATATATCGCCGAATTTTGCTGCGCAAATGAGCCGAAACCGAAACCGAGTAGTTCAGGAGCGCAGAAGACAACGCTCATTCCACGTCAGAGGGCCACGCATGCTTTGGAACGATGGAGATGATTGTAGCCGGTGCTGATCTGCTGGCTAGGTCAAACGCTTTGCGAAGGTCATCCGCTCCTGAAGCACGCGGTTTTGGTTTCGACTCATTTGCGTGACTAAATTCGGCGACGGATAGTTCACGGCACGCGCTCGTTTCAGTGTTTCTGAAAGACATCCTGCCATCTCACTTTTGCCCATAATCCCGAAATTACAGAGTTGTTAGGATATATTGACGATTGGGAATGAACTTGAATTCGCGTTTTGAGATGATCCCAAAATCGGTGGGGATGCTGATTGCGATGTGGTTGTACACCACGTTACTCCGTTAAGCGCTCGGTCCCGAAGACTGAGAGACTTATGCACTCGCCGGTCTACACTCGGCGGTTACTGACGGACAAATCAACACTCTAGCCAATCCACGATTCCCTCGACAATACTTAGTTCGACCCAGGGCGATCAGCACTCGTTAGAGCACGATGGTGTAATCGTCAAAGGAGTGACTCAGGGTACAACGATAACAATCCAACACAACGTTTTACTCAATCTTACAAAATTAAAAAAAAGAAACAACCGATGAATGCTTCAACACAGATATTAATTATAACTAAATAATACAAGGTGCAATGCTCATTAAGAAAACATTATCTACGTGGAAATGGCCTTAACACAGTTTCAACGCGGTGACAGAGAATTTCAAAGTCTTAGCTGTTTTGCACAGAAGGTCCGAATGTCCGTTGTCAGAAAGGTGCTGTGATGAGTCGGGTCGCGCGGCGGGGGTCCTTTTCGGTCTGTGGTCTCTGCGGTTTCTCGCACGACGCACCCAAACGAAGGAACTCGCCGACGTCTCCCCTCGAGGACTGACGCTGCCGCACACGCCTGTTTCCAAACCACGACTGACGTTTCTTGGTCTCGCTCCTGGTCTGGTTCACTGTTCGTTTTGCTTGTCATGTTCTTTTTCTCAAGTCCCGGGAAGGAGGGATTCCAGACTTCCAGACGCACACACACTCGGTGGTGTCACTTGACACCTGCGACCACACGGCCACGGGTTCGCTGCCCTTCCCAATGTTCGGTCCCCAGACATAAACACTAACTGCTTTTCGCAGGAAAAAGGCCATTTCGACGTCTAGACAAAGTACATGATGTATCAAAACAAATGCAGCTCTCGGCTACCGTACTTTTGGCTACATAGTCCATGTTCGAAAAAGTTCCCGAAATGCGTCGGAATCACGGATTTGTGACACTGCCCCCTTTTTAAGAATGTTGACGGGTTAACATTTCAAACCTTACAATAGACGAGATTCCGACGGTATAATAACACAAACGTTCGATTGAACAACTTGGAACATCAAAAATCCAACAGATGAACATATGAGCACAAATTGAACAACAAAATTGAGTAACATTTCGATCGGCTGTGTATGCAGCGCACGCTTTACTTATTCCACCCATATGCCCATCCATACAATTGGCATGAATTATAATAAAAACGTTACATGGGTACGTAAACAGATTACAGTTAAGAAGGCATGCACAACTCCTGCCTATCGACATCATGAATAGTGCCCTCATTAGGTTCTACTTAAGTAGTCGGCACCGACATTATCTTTGCCTTTGATGCCCTCGACTTTGAAATCATACTCTTGCACAGCCAGAGCCCAACGAAGCACTCGAGTATTCATGTACTTCGCGCTGTCAAGGTATCTAAGCGGCTGATGATCAGTTTGAATAACGAACTGGGTCCCATACAGAAATATGTGGAAATGTCTGATTGCCCAGACAATAGCGAGGCACTCTTTCTCAATGGTTGAGTACGCCCGCTCTCGGTCTAATAACTTTCTACTGGCATACCCTACTGGGTGAAGATCATCGGAACCCCGTTGAAGTAGAACCGCTCCTAAGCCTGTGTCAGAGGCGTCTGTTCGAAGAATGAACGGCTTCGTGAAATCGGGCAACTGCAAAATTGGTGCCTCAGCAAGATGCGCCTTGAGCGTACAGAACGACCGTTCTTGCTCTTCTCCCCATTTTACGTGGGTTTTCTCTCGTTTCTTCGTCAGGTCTGACAGTGGCGCAGCAATCGACGAATAGTTAGGGATGAATTGTCGATAGTAGCCAGTCAGTCCTAAAAACGACCGGACCTGTGTCTTCGTCTTCGGCCTCGGTGCATTCTTGATTTTTTCCAATGTAGCTGAGATGGGGCTTTGTTTCCCGTGACCAATCTTGTGTCCCAAGAATGACAACTCAGTGAACCCAATTTCGCACTTTGTTGGTCGTACCGTTAGCCCTGCTTCTCTTATCTTCCTGAAAACTTCGTTCAGGGTCTGAACGTGTTCTTCCCACGTATCAGTCGCGATGAGTACGTCATCGTAGTAATGTTGCACATTGGGGATTCCCTGCAGCACTTCTCGCATGAGTTTTGCAAATACCGCTGGTGCTGTCTTCAAACCGAACGGCATGTACCTGAACTGATACAGGCCACTTGGTGTCGAAAATGCGGTTTTTGGTTTTGACTCCTCATTGAGGGGAATCTGCCAATATCCCTTGGCAAGGTCGAGTTTAGTGAAATATACGCGAGAGCCAACCTCTGCAATTAGGCAATCCGACCTGGGAATGGGCTCTGCGTCTGCAACGAGGATGTCGTTGAGTCTTCGGAAATCAATGCACACCCTGTTTGATCCGTCGGATTTCTTTACGATCAAAACTGGAGAATGGTAGGGAGAGTTGGACTTTTCAATAATTCCCAGCTGAAGCATTCCCTCCAACTCCCTCTCAACCTCACCTCGTACAGCGAACGGAAGGGGATATTGCTTGACGTGCACCGGACAGTCTGCTGCCGTCTGTAAGTTGCATTCCACCAAATTAGTGGAGCCGGGCAAGTCGGAAAATATTTCTTGATACGCCGTCGTTAGGTTTCGCACGTCACTTCTCTGCTGTGTGCTTAGCTCCTCACCGACGATTACATCTCGGCAATCTTCTCTCGTTTCTCCTAACGTAGTAGGGACCTCTACGTCGACGTCCACGTGGTCTTCGCACTCATCCCTCGCAGCCACTGACGCCAACATGGCGTTTACTTGTGTCGCTGGTTCTCTTTGTTCATACTTCTTCAGAATGTTCGCATGAAACAGCTTCTTTTTGTGTCCGAGGTCGATAACATAGTCAGCTTCTCCCTTCTTTTCAATTATTTTGAAGGGTCCTTTCCATTGCATCATTAATTTATTTCCCTCCGTCGGAAGTAACAGTAGGGCTTCGTCTCCAACCTGGAGCTGTCGGTCTCTGCTTCTCGTGTCATAATACTTCTTGTATCGCTGCGACGCGTTCTCCAGCTCCTCGTGGGCGATTTGACAAGTCTCTTCCAGCTTGTTACGCAGATCCAATACATGCTGATACGTCGTCTTCACCTCTTCATCAATCTGTGCTCCGCCCCACAGCTGTTTCAAAATTGCCAACGGCCCCTTCATCTTTCGGCCGTACAAAAGCTCAAATGGGGAAAATCCCAGGCTTGCCTGTGGCACCTCCCTATATGCAAATAAAAGGGGTGACAAATACCGATCCCAATCCCGTGGGCGCTCATGGCACATTCGCTTCAGCATCTTCTTCAGTGTTCCATTGAACTTCTCTACGAGTCCGTTGGCCATCGGGTGGTATGGTGTTGTGGTGAGCTGGCGAACTGATAGCAGCCGACTGATCTCCCTCATCAGGTCGGAAGTGAAGTTGGACCCCCTGTCGCTGAGTATTTCATCCGGCAATCCAACCCGGGAAAATATGTTCAGTAGAGCTTCAGCTACTCTTTCTGTTTCGATGCTTGGCAAAGCAACGGCTTCCGGAAATCTGGTAGCATAGTCGACGAGAGTAAGTATGTAGCGATTGCCCCCTTCCGACGGTGGTCTTATCGGCCCGACGATATCAATGGCCACTCTTTTGAATGGAGTGTCGATGATAGGCATTTTCCCTAGTGGCAACGGTCGCGTCCTGCCCTTGTCACTGGTTCTCTGGCAAATGTCGCACGTTCGGACAAACCTTTTCACGTCTGACTGCAGTCCTGGCCAGTAAAATTCTGTCATAATTCTCTCGGCCGTGCGTTTTGCCCCTTGATGTCCCGCCATTATTCCATTGTGTGCCAACTCCAAGACCGTAAGCCTGAATTTTTGAGGTACCATTAGCTGAATTGTTGTCTCCCCACCAAACGATTTGTACTTCCGATGAAGCAAATCGTTTTCCTCAAAAAATAGGTAGCTGCCCTGACGCCGGTTCTTGCTTTGGAATTGTTTTCCGATGGAAGCAAAAAACTTTTGCAAAGTCGGGTCGTCCTTTTGCTCTTTACCGAAATCTTCGGTCACTATGCCCTCGCTTAGGAGTGGACTTCTCAACTGCCGGAAATCTTCCCTCTGTTTTCTGGACTGTTGTCGCGTAGTTACCGCCAGTATCTTAGGAGGGATTTCTTGCTGGCCACCTCCCACGCTCGGTGTATTCCCTTCTAGTTCGGGAACGTCTTGTTCCTTTGAACCAGTGTCTTCTGCATTGCCAGGTTCGGTTTCCCAGTGTGGGTCTTGTTCCTCAACGCGTCGCATTCCGGGCACATTCCCAAGTATAACGTCAAATAAAGGATCCTCCATGCATCCTGCCTCAAGCTCCCCCGTGTAGTACGGTGACTGAATGTGAACGGTGGCAACAGGTAACATTCTGACCTTGCGATCAAGTAGGAACACAGTCATCGTCTTTCCCGTCAGCTGCTCGGGCGTAATCAGTGCTTTTTTAACGATGACAGTGTTACACCCTGTATCTCGGAGAATTTTGACGCGTTTGCCGTCTATAATGCCTTCCACAACCGGCAAGTTGTTCTCCTCTGGTGGACGTTTGTCCTTGGACGCAACGTTTACCACGGGTACCTTCTCCCCGCTCTTGAGTTCAACATATCCTCCCTGAACGCATGTGGATACCGAATTTTCAGTTCCATCCTTCTTTGCAGTATTTGTACTCCTGCACTCTGAGCTCTTGTGCCCACGACGTCCACACCTGTAGCAAATTATGTCTGAGGCTCGTCTAGGTACATTTGTACGACAATTAGAGGCCTTGTGCCCGAGCCTATTGCAGATCAGGCATCGCTGCCACTGTGCTACACCTGGGCTTGCGCCTTTCCCATCGACTCCTGTTTTTCCCGACACGGGAGTAGCTTGCTTCTCCGGAACTCCGCTTTCGCTAGTTTTCTTCCCCAGGTTTGTACGCCCCTGCGCGTTCATGAACTGGTCCGATAATTCGGACAGGTCTTTTCGGCTCTTCGGCTTCCTCTCTTTGATGAATAACGCCAGCTTCGGGTCGCATCGTTCTAAAAACCTTTCGCGGATCATCAGTTCTTTGACATCTTCGTATTCTTTCTTTGTTCCTGCTAGCTGCAACCATCTTTCCCAGTAGTTATCTAGCCTAGCGAGGTACTGACCCGCCGTTTCTCCATCTACGGGTGGTGCGGTTTGGAACTTGCCACGAAAACCGTCTTCCGTCAAACGGAATCTACTCAGCAAGGCCTCTTTCAGCTTCACGTAGTCGTTGCAATCGCTTGCTGGTAACCTCCCAAACACGCTCAAAGCTTCTCCGCTAAGGCACATACTCAATGCCGCTGCCCATTGCTCCTTAGGCCACTTCTGACCATCGGCTATTCGTTCAAAACGCATCAAATATGCATCTAAATCATCTTTCTTTTCGTCATACGCTGACATCAACTTATGGGGACTAATTCCCTGAAACTGAGACGATGGCGGAACCGTCTGTCCTTCGTCCGACCCACTCACTTGGGGGGAACCTTTTTCGGAAAGCCGCAGCTTCATTTCCAAAATTTCTCTCTCTCTTTCGTGCGCCTCCTTTTCTCTTTCGTGTGCTTCTATAGCCTTGGCTTCGGCCTCCCTCATGCGCTCTCGTTCTAGAGCCCGCTCCTCGCGATCTCTAGTCCTCTCCTGATTTATCCATTCCTGAAGCTCACGCCCTTGCAATCCAAGCTTCTCGCCTATCTCAACTAATTTGCCGATCTCCATGACCATACCTGCTAACAGCACTTCTGACAACAACCTCAATCATTCAATATCCAGAGACCACACCTCCAACAGACTACACCATGCATCGCCACCTGGGTCCTGTCGCGGACGCCATTTTTGTTAGGATATATTGACGATTGGGAATGAACTTGAATTCGCGTTTTGAGATGATCCCAAAATCGGTGGGGATGCTGATTGCGATGTGGTTGTACACCACGTTACTCCGTTAAGCGCTCGGTCCCGAAGACTGAGAGACTTATGCACTCGCCGGTCTACACTCGGCGGTTACTGACGGACAAATCAACACTCTAGCCAATCCACGATTCCCTCGACAATACTTAGTTCGACCCAGGGCGATCAGCACTCGTTAGAGCACGATGGTGTAATCGTCAAAGGAGTGACTCAGGGTACAACGATAACAATCCAACACAACGTTTTACTCAATCTTACAAAATTAAAAAAAAGAAACAACCGATGAATGCTTCAACACAGATATTAATTATAACTAAATAATACAAGGTGCAATGCTCATTAAGAAAACATTATCTACGTGGAAATGGCCTTAACACAGTTTCAACGCGGTGACAGAGAATTTCAAAGTCTTAGCTGTTTTGCACAGAAGGTCCGAATGTCCGTTGTCAGAAAGGTGCTGTGATGAGTCGGGTCGCGCGGCGGGGGTCCTTTTCGGTCTGTGGTCTCTGCGGTTTCTCGCACGACGCACCCAAACGAAGGAACTCGCCGACGTCTCCCCTCGAGGACTGACGCTGCCGCACACGCCTGTTTCCAAACCACGACTGACGTTTCTTGGTCTCGCTCCTGGTCTGGTTCACTGTTCGTTTTGCTTGTCATGTTCTTTTTCTCAAGTCCCGGGAAGGAGGGATTCCAGACTTCCAGACGCACACACACTCGGTGGTGTCACTTGACACCTGCGACCACACGGCCACGGGTTCGCTGCCCTTCCCAATGTTCGGTCCCCAGACATAAACACTAACTGCTTTTCGCAGGAAAAAGGCCATTTCGACGTCTAGACAAAGTACATGATGTATCAAAACAAATGCAGCTCTCGGCTACCGTACTTTTGGCTACATAGTCCATGTTCGAAAAAGTTCCCGAAATGCGTCGGAATCACGGATTTGTGACAAGAGTTAATGAATGAATTTTGGGGTAATTCGTCATCTTGTAGTTACATACTCTCTTCGCGAAGACGTCCGCCAGGCCGTACAACACAGCTGCAAAAACGGCTTCTATATGCTCCTCTCATAGCTAGCTTATAAAAATTCTGTAAAGCATATATCTTATACCGCTTATACGGTATATTAGAAACAGGTTTCCCCGGAAGGATCACGAGATTTCACCTAAAATATGTAAGTTGGTAATTCCTGGAGGCTCGTTATCCTCTTCGTGATTCAATGACCGCAAGTTTCACGAATGGTCTATTTCCAGGTTGAACGACGTGCGTATTGGAGTACATGTACAAAGTAAAGAAAGACAATAGAATTTTCAATTTCATTTTCAGGGGCCCTTCCAAACGGCCGCCATAAGCCCTAGTCGATGCATCAATTCGTCGATATGATGGCATCGAGAAACCTCCCCTGGCCCATGTGGATTATTTCTCCCTATTTGAAACCACATTCCTGGGAGATTCCTATGGCCAAATTCAGCTCAGAAAGGGGCAAAAGAAGCAACTGAGCGTAAAAGCACTGAACGGTCGTATGCTCTGCTTCGGGAGCTATTTCTTCTCCATGCTTAGTAGTTTCCCCGGCATGACGAATTTGCCGAATCTTTAATGTCTCTCTTGCTTTCCTTTTCTTTTTTTTTTCTCCTGTTGCCATTGCTTTGATGAAACGTCGAATGCTCTGCAAATGGAACTATAGATTGTTGTGACGTAATATATATATATATATATATATATAAATACATAAATGAAGAAAAATAGCATACGCTCTTTGGCTGCACGTTGAACATATGTTTATAAGTCCCAAATGTCGCTACACCAGCACTGGACAGCTGTTTCGGCCTTATTGGGCCTTCATCAGCAATGCGTAGGTGGGCGACGTTTGAGCGAGTGGCATCGGAAGGTCACGTGGAACGTGATGTCCTCCCGTCAGGGTGAGTGACTCACCTCTGAAAGCCCAGTGCGAAGCCAGTAAAGTATTAAGTGAAGAAAAATAGCATACGCTCTTTGCCTGCACGTTGAACATATGTTTATAAGTCCCAAACGTCGCCACACCAGCATTGGACAGCTGTTTCGGCCTTATTGGGCCTTCATCAGCAATCATCACTGGGCTTTCAGAAGTGAGTCACTCACCCTGACGGGAGGACATCACGTTCCACGTGACCTTCCGACGCCACTCGCTCAAACGTCGCCCACCTACGCATTGCTGATGAAGGCCCAATAAGGCCGAAACAGCTGTCCAATGCTGGTGTGGCGACGTTTGGGACTTATAAACATATGTTCAACGTGCAGCCAAAGAGCGTATGCTATTTTTCTTCATTTAATACTTTACTGGCTTCGCACTGGGCTTTCAGAGGCGAGTCACTCACCCTGACGGGAGGACATCACGTTCCACGTGACCTTCCGACGCCACTCGCTCAAACGTCGCCCACCTATGCATTGCAGTCCAATGCTGGTGTGGCGACGTTTGGGACTTATAAACACACACATATATATATATGTAATTAGAATTATAATTCATTATAATTCACTGGCTTGCACTGTGGCATTGAGGAGTGCTCAGTCACCCTCCCAGGTGTATATTGCTCGCTGAGCGACCCCCGGTTTGCCAATTCCGAACGATGCGCAGCTACCCAGAGCTGACGAGCTGCAAACACGGCGAAACACGTGTCCTCTGGTGCTGTCGCATCGTTCCATGAGTATCTATCTATCTATATATATATATATATATCTATCTTGAAAAGTTGGAGTTGGGTCGGACGGCTACGTAATTATAGTTGAAATAAATGGGAGACAGAAGACGAAAGTAGGGGAAGTAACAAAAAAGGGGTTTATTAAAACTTAAAAATTATAAAAGTTAGGGAGGATGTCTACGTTACGGCGGAAGCTCCGCCTTCTTCGGGACGAAAGAGCTAAGCATTGTTTTAGCTCTTTCGTCCTCATAAACAAATCGTCTCAAAATTTCGTCGTCATAAACAAGTAGATGACACTAGACGTGTTTGTTATATAGTATCTATCTATATCTATATATATAGGCTATGAAGAACCCTGCCTTCATGTGCGATATGTGCGTATATATTTGAGGCGACCAAATATATATATATATACAGGCTGCTACGGTGTCGCCCTCTCGAGGATGTATCGATCTGATACTATTGGCATACTGGTACTGGTACTACTGGCATACTGGCCAGTAGTACCACTAAGAATGCGCCACA
This sequence comes from Ornithodoros turicata, assembly GCF_037126465.1. Taxonomy (NCBI): domain Eukaryota; kingdom Metazoa; phylum Arthropoda; class Arachnida; order Ixodida; family Argasidae; genus Ornithodoros; species Ornithodoros turicata. Next base: position 55,324,103 of record NC_088205.1, on the reverse strand, counting down.
TTCCGAGCGTTGCTCTTATTGGCACATCGATACATCAGCAGCACGTTATATATATATATATATATATATATATATATATATATATATATAACACCAGCCGCTCAAACGTTGCCTGCCGCGTACTGCTGATGATGGCCCAATAACGCCGAAACAGCTGTCCAGTACTGGCATGGCGACGTTCGTGCACTTACAAACATGTACTCTACGTGCAGCCAAAGAGCTCCGGCTAATTTTTTTCCTCGCGTACGTCACTGGCTTTGCACTGGGCTTTCAGTGGTGAGTCGCTCACCTTGACGGGAGGAATCACGTGCTACGTGACCTTCTGACGCCACCCGCTCAAACGTTGCCTGCCTGCTGACGATGGCCCAATGACGAGGACAAAACAGATATCCAGTATTGGCATGGCGACGTTTGAGCACTTACAAACATATGTACAGGGTGTTTCACCTAAAGTGATAAAAAATTCTAACTGGCGACGTACTCGCTGGAGGATTGTGGGGTTTTCGGCAATTAACTTCTAGAAACTTTTGCCGCCATTTAGGAAGGCTTTGAACAATTTTCAATTGAGGGAAATTTATTTTTTCAATTGAACTTTGAAAATTGCCAAGCGAATCCTACTTTATTTTTACAGAATTATGAAGTCCTCCACGGATAACCACAGACCCAACAATAACTATGCACAGTATTGCAACAGAAATAGTCGAAAAATATTAGTGAAAATTACGCTTTAGCTCCGTCTGCTTGATTTTCGAAAAGAAGAGCGCGCGACGTGTGCGTCTAAAGGAGGAAGTGTCCCCGCCTCTTATTTTACTTTTCTTTTCCCCGCTTTGACCTTGATGCTGCTGACTACAGTCTTATCACAACAGGTGGTGGTGGTGGTGGTGGTGATAGGGCTTGCCGTTGTCGGCCTCACGTATGTGGGCAACGTCACGACTCACGCCCTGGGGGAATGTGCGTCCTGGGCCGACTTCTAAGGCTCACAACAAATCACAACACAACAAAAACAAAATAACCGTCTTATCACAAGGAAGGCAGAACAAATGAAGGCGGGGACACTTCCTCCTCTAGACGCACATGTCACGCGCGCTACTTTGCGAAAATCAAGCAGGCGGGGCTAAAACGTAATTTTCACTATTTTTTTTCGACTATTTTGGTTGGGATACCGTGCATAGTATTTGTTGGATGTGTGGTTACCCGTGGAGGACTTCATATTTCTGTAACAAAAAGTAGGGTTCGCTTGGCAATTTTCAAACTTCAATTGCAACAAAATAAATTTGAAAATTGTCCAAAGCCTTCCTCAATGGTGGCAAAAGTTTCCAGAATGTAGTTGCCGAAAGTCCCACAATCTTCCGGCGAGTACGTCGCCAGTTAGAATTTTTTATAACGTTAGGTGAAACACCCTGTATATGTATAAGGTAAGGCGTAGTAAGAAAAATATGGAGATGTTGGTTCTTACAACTGAGGAGTTGGCTACTCCAAATCCCAGTCACGTGTTTGAAAGTCCGTACGGTACCATTCGCCACTAGCGCGTGTCACTCCGGGAAGGAAATGCGCCGGAGCGTGTTCCGTAAACTTCTATCCAGCACTGTACGTGCACGTCAGAGAGGGGAAAGGTGTTCAAAGATATCCACGATGTCCAAAGAAATTTCACCAGGGCACCGACCTTTCGTCGGCTTAGCTCAACTGGCCCGCGGGTTCCAGCCTCAAGTCTAATGGACGAGGGCAGGGTCCACATCAGCCGGTTCAGAGCAGCGCGAAGATCATATCGATATGCACTGTATCGGGGGCAGCGAAGTGAGACACGAGACTGTGTTTTCTGGTTCGCCCCCCTGCACGGCAGTTGGACGAATTCTCGTTTCCGATCTTGTAGAGAAACGCGCGACCGAAAGGTACGTCCAGTCGAAGGCGGCGTATCTTCAGGTGCAGGCGACGTGCGGGTTGAAATACGAAAAGATAATGTCCTGGCATCCATTCCTCGTTCGGTGAGGTAGCTAACGGCAACATTGAGAGAACTTTCAACGTTATCTGAAGAGTTTGACCACTGTTCCCCTGAATATCACAAGCAGATGTCATACGCATGCAATCTGATATGCACGCCACGCGGAAACTACACTCGAAAAACACAACTTCACCACATAGCACGGTGGAGGCAAACCATCGCACAGAATGATAACTTTATCACTCCCGATTTGTGGAAAGCGCGGGGCGTACGCCTCCCGTTTTTAACCAATCACAGGGCCAGAACAATGTCTTTCGGAATGGTGATTGGCTAAGAGCGTGCAACGTGGTGAAGTTTTAGAGTGTAGGAAGGAATGATGACCCACCCGATGCTGAACAGCATGGAATTCAGAGTACCCCCTTGGGGGATTACAGCTATGAGGAGGTTGTTACTCGTGTAGTTCCATTCCTCGTGCACATGAAGACGTACCTCCAGTTGAGATTGTCCGAGATCCAACGAAATGTAGGGTAAGGTGGGTCAAGATGAGACACGGGGCAAGACGCGACATTTTTGGCACGACGCCGCCTGTCTCAGAGACACGTTGCTCTATGCGCTTGAAACTTTACTCATAGGTGGCTCTGCATGTTCGCTTTGTTGCACATGAGGCTTGTCCGGATTGGTGTTTGCGTTGAAGAGAAAAAAAAATGGGTTTCTTCTGCCTGGAATGTAAAGCCCCGCAAAAAAGAGGCGCGACTTTCTCCAGGCCTTTTTCTTGCGATCTGTGCAGCGGCGTTTCGCAGGCGTATTCTGTCAATCTAAGTCCACACCCTATTTCTTTATTAATTCATCTAGATATATGCAAAATATGGCACTCTTGGTTTATCTGGTGTTCAACAGAAAAAAATAATACATCCGATGATGTGCACGGGACAAGACGCGACAATTTAATGTAATTTAAGTTTCCTGCAATGTAAATTTAATGTAATTTAGAAACTGGTAAGTCAACTATTAGGAGGCTTTATGCTTGTTCCTCAGAGATTTCTTTTTTGCATATTGCGTGGGATTTTACAGCAAATTCTCCTGTTTCTTAGGATATTTCGAGCAAACCAGAAGCGCACGCAAAAGCGAGCGACCAGCGACACATCAGATGGGCGGTGCCGTGTTTGCAAAGAACGGCGGAGCATAATAGTACCGGGTTCTGTGTGGTTTTATTGCACATCATGTGGACGGTGGGCTGAAGGGGGTTGCGTAGGGGCCTACGGGCTTTACTTTGTCTGCTTGGATTGCAAAAACTAATTTGTATAGTTCATTACCACGGCGTGTCTCATGTTGCCCCACGCGATGTCTCGTCTTGCCCCGAGGGTTGGGGAAACGTGAGACAATCTGAATTTCTGAATTTCTTGTTCTGTGCTTATTTTAGACAGGCTAAACCCGCTCTGCATTTACAGGTCAGATGCTCTACATCTCTGAGAATGTGCCTATGGCTAGTTCTCTGAAAAACACGAAAAATAAAAAATTTCATATTCAATTGCAAATTTCTGTTTCATGTTGCCCCACATTACCCTACGGCCCTTGATGCCCATTGTGGTAAGGGCCATTCGTTCGGGCCTGTTTTATGTATGAAATCAGATCTAGCACGCTGTCCACTGTGCAACGGATTGCCCAAACACAGACGTTACATGCGGAAGAAATCGATATGTTTCGTGAGAAACCTGTCAAGCGGGCTTTAATGAGACATTCCACTATCTTGCACAAGCAGTCGGTCAAGCTCATGGGTTGGAAGGAATCTAAGGCTCTGCGAGATTTGCCGGGCTTAAGCACAGGGGATAATTAGTGAGGCTTTCAAGGATGCCGGAACGCCGCGCTACTTCAGGAACAGTTAATGTACTTTAAAATAACATTCAGAGCTGAGTCGCCTAGATGCCTGGTAGGAGGTGCCGTTTGACACCGGTGCAGAGTGACGTCGATAACGGCAGCAGCCTGCATTAGTGGAGTCATCAGGCGACGACGAAACATGCAGAGGAGCATCGACAAAATCGCTCGTACTGGCTGCCGATATGATTCCACTGAAACGGCTGCGAAAGGCTTTGTCAGTAGTGGGCAGAATGCGTGTCTAAAAGCCGATTCCCTTTCTCCATAATAGATTGCCAATTGCCTGAAAGACTTGAGATAGCTCACAGGATAGCTGAGGCTATACGGTGAAGTTCATATCTAAGAGTGCAGTGCCAGTGATCTCCTCTGTTCCCTCAAAATAGACGCACATACTCTTACACTTGCATACTGCCAATGATGAAGGTCGCGATGAAAATCATCCGCTGTTTGTATCTCATGTTCGAAAGGAATGCCAACGCCTTACAATAAGTCGAGTTGGTTCTGCAGAACTCCGCAAACCCGTACGGCTGCACAGCAGCATCTCAGCAGCCAGCTTCACACTATTGCGTTCCAATGCGTGGGCGTGCGGGTTGCCGTGGTGACCAACCTGTGCGTCGCTCCGCCTATCATAGACAATCATAGGCTGCGCTCCAGGGAGAAGAAGAAGGACATCAATGCATACGCACGCAGCCGCGCACCGCATTGCAACGCGTTTGAGTTTGATTATAGAAAAAAAAAAAAAAAGAAGATATTGACGCATTGGAACGCGATATTGTGAACCGGTCTTATGGCTGGGGTTTCAGCTGGAGGATAGCTTCCATTAAAGCCCGGACTCTAGAAGGTCACAGGGGGAAGTGCTGTACTTCTAGACTACTTCCAGACTAGGGTAGAAATGAATGAGCAATAAAAGTAGCTGTAGGTATGGGGGGGGGGGTATCGTTTATCGAAAGAGAGAAAAAATAATAAGAAAGAGAGGGCGGTCTGCCTGCCGAGACGGGCGGGAGTAGGTATGGGAAACAGGAAGATTCAGCAGAAATGGGCGCCTTCAAGCAGCTTCGTCGTCCTTTGTCTTTCTCATCGTACGCTCTTTCTTTGGTTTGATTGCTAGGAAAGGATAGAGTCACGAAATAAGCTACGCTTCAGAGTATGGACACTAAGGTATAACTGAGGCAAAAAGGCGAGTTGGAGCCGCCATGTTGTTTCCGTTTGACCTCCAGCGCCATTCATGGAGCGCTCTTCGAAGTGTTGTCCTTTTCCACTGCTGAACTTCATCTTCATCTATTTCTACTGCAGAAGTAGAGGTAGGGCTGGAGGTCAAACGGAAACCACATGGCGGCTCCAACTCGCCCTTTTGCCTCAGTGTCGATACTTTAAGGTAGGGATGTGCCACTGCCAAACGAATTCGCGAATCCACGAATCCTCGAATCCTAGGCAGGGATTCGAGATTCTGGAATCCGAATCCTAGTGCCTATCATAGTCGCGGGATGGCGTAAGTATAGAAACACACAGACATCATGGCGAGTTGTATGCCTTCGAGCCACGGCGTAGCAACTGCAACGTCGTGCTCTCTGTGCGTGAACTTTATTTCGTAAAGGAAGAGTTAAACGCGATCAACACAAAGGTACTCCGCGCAGTCGAGAACTTAAACACTAGGTAGTATATCAAGGGAATAGCGGCGCAGTGATACTGGATAAGCTACCAAAGCCTTGCGGCGGTGCTGACGTAATTGACACTGGATATCACACTCCTCCCCCCTCCGAAAAGAAAGCAGAACACCTGATTTACGTATAAGCATTACAGCACTCGTTATATAGGAAAACAAAGCCAGAAAGACAAAAATGTCATCAGCACCAACTATGGGCAGTATCTGTCCACAGGACGCTTGGTTCGTGTAGACCGTCTAGGTGACGATGTCACCGCAATATGACTTGAAGTGTTGCTGCCGTCTGGACATGACCCATGATTCTCCACGGTATCAGGTTGAAAATCAGCTGGTCGTACACTCGGTAACAACTGCGACTGTTCGGGTCCAGCGTTGCTGTCTGATGATGGTTCTGATTGTTGTGTATCCCTTCGTAGATGATCTTGGTGCCTGGTAGAAATAACCCCTCCAGGTAGCTGCACAACAGCAGACGATTGTCCTTGTGCCTTTGTGACAATAGCAGGGACCCAAGTTGGTCCAGGTCGAAAATTTCTTGCAAACACGGAATCCCCAGGACGATAGACGTTGTGGAAACGAGCGCTTTTGTCATGCAAACGCTTGCTGCGCAGTTGCTTACGAAGTACTGTGGTGCGCATGTCCGGATGGAGATTATCCAGAGCAGTCTTGAGCTTTCTTCCGCACAAGAGTTCTGCTGGAGATGCACCGGTTATCTCGTGCGGCGTTGTTCGATAGCTGAATAGTGCGCGAGATAGCTGCGTCTTGAAATCACCTGTGCTTGCCTTCTTAAGCTTGTTCTTAATTGTTTGAACATCCCTTTCAGCAGCCCCATTCGATGCTGGGTGATATGGAGGAATTAGGACTTTTCTTACTCCATTCCGCTTCAGAAATTCTGTGTACTTTGCGGATACAAATGCTGGTCCATTATCCGACACTACGAGATCGGGCAGTCCCTGTCTTGCAAAGATAGAGCGTAGACAAGAAATAGTAGCTTCCGCGGATGGTGATGGAACAACTTCGGCTTCTACCCACTTGGAAAATGCGTCCACAAGGATGAAGATGTAATAACCCTTAAAAGGGCCTGCAAAATCCACATGCAAGCGCGACCATGCTCTTTCTGGAAAAGGCCAAGGCGTCATAGGAACACTTCTGGACTCACGTTGTTGTTCTTGGCATGTCATGCATCTCTGTACCCTCGCAGCAATATCTTCGTCCAGTGTATCCCACCAGACGTGACTGCGGGCCACAGCCTTCATTTTTGTCACACCAGGGTGGCTCTCATGAAGCAAGTCGAGAACCTTTGCACGTAGCTCTTGAGGAATGACAACACGATTTCCGAGAAGTATACAGTCATCCTGCACGCTCAGTTGATCAAAACGCCTTTGGTAAGGCCTGTAGTCAGTGACGTCAGGTAATTTGCCACCTGACAACAGTATGTGGCGAACGTTGGATACAATGACGTCTCTTGATGTGGCTTGAGCGACTACCTTTGCGGATAAAACAGTTGGGTAGACTCCTTCCAACAGGAACACCTCTGCTGGTCGTTCCACTGGAAGAGCTTCAGTAGGTAGTGGCAATCTGCTCAGTCCATCGGCATGTGCGATGCGGCTTCCCTGTCGATAGACCAACTCGTAGCGGTAAGATAATAACGTCAGGGCCCAGCGAAGAAGCCTGGGTGAACACTTATTAGTTACAGGCTTATCGTGCGCTAAAAGTCCCAACAGTGGCTTGTGGTCGGTCACTATTTCGAATGAATGACCCCAGAGGTATTGATGAAACCTCAGAACGCCGAAAATTACGGCCAGAGCCTCTTTATCGAGTTGGCTGTAATTACATTCTGGTGGCATTAAGCTTCTTGACGCATATGCAATAGGAAGCTCTTCACCTGACAGCTCACGGTGCGCAAGTACAGCACCCACGCCATAAGGCGATGCATCACATACCAACACCAAAGGTTTCTTGGGATCAAAGTGAGCTAGCACCCTAGCAGACTTTAGGAGGTCCTTACTTTTTTGGAAAGCGAGCTGCTGCTCGGTGCCCCAAGTCCATGGCGCATTTGCTCCCAGTAACTTGTATAGAGGATGCAGTACTGTCGACAAATCAGGCAAGAACTTCCTGTAATAGTTCACTAGCCCCAGGTAGCTCTGCAACGTTTTCACATTCGTTGGCGCTGGCGCCTTCGTCACAGTTTCTACCTTCTTTGGATCAGGATGTAACCCCGCTTCCGTGATTATGTGACCTAAATAGTGCACCCTAGGGGCCATAAAAATGCACTTTTCAAGTTTCAATCGTAGTCCAGCCTCTTCAAGCCTTCGCAGTACAATATCCAAGTTCTTCTGGTGATCGTCGTCATCCTTTCCAGTGACAAGGATATTATCGTCGAAGTAAACCACGACGCCACGCAGATCTTGCAGCAGGTTTTCCATTATTCGTTGAAATAACGCTGGTGCCGTAGAAACACCGAACGGTAGCCTTACGTACCGATACAACCCTTTCTGAGTGTTGATGGTCACCAGGTTCTTGGACTCTTCGTCCAGCAGTATTTGTTGGTAAGCATCCTTGAGGTCAAGCTTACTGAATTTCTTTCCTCCTGACAGCTTAGCGAACAGTTCCTCAACCCTTGGAATCGGATACTTCTCAGGTACGGCAACGGGATTTACAGTAATCTTGAAATCACCGCAAATTCTTACACGTCCATCGCGTTTGACGAGAGGAACAATGGGCGCGGCCCATTCAGACGCCTTTACTGGTTCGATAATGCCTTCACGCTGCATACGTTGTAGCTCCTCGGCGACTCGGTCTTGAAGAGCAAACGGCACTGCACGCGCTTTAAAGAATCTTGGGCGTGCGCCGTCCTGAATTTGTAGTTTCGCTGTGACATCCTTCAGGGTACCCAAAGTATCTGAAAAAACGTCTTGATGCTTAGCAATAACGTCCTCAACAGTTGAGACCACGCAGACTTGTGTGTCCTCTGCTGTCAGAGCCATGCCAAAAGCTTTCATCCAAGTGCGGCCGAACAGATTTGGACAAGAACCCGGCGCCACGTAGAGCGGTAAGCACTCCTGCTTGTCACGGAACTTCACTTGAACGTTCACGCATCCTCTCCCACGAGTTAGTTCACCAGAATAGCTTCGCAACAGTACGTTGGAAGTCTCAAGCTTTGCATGGGGAAGAACCTTGCGCAGAACATTTTCACCGATGATAGATACTCCAGCACCTGTATCGAGTTCCATTTCCAACGGAACACCATCAAGGACGACGTGCGCGCGAAACGGATCGCTTCGATCCGACGCATTCCAGAGGTCGAACACTTGAGACACAGAAGTAGCTTCTTCTTCGTCTTCAGATGGATCTTCAACGGCATGTACTGGTTTCTTTTTGTCAGACTTCTTCTTGTCTTCCACCTGTTCTTTCTTCTTGTTTGCTTTTCCTTGGCAAACTTTCGCCAGGTGACCTTTCTTCCCGCAGCTATGACAAACTGTGTTACGATGTCGGCACTGTGTCGCCAAATGCTTCTCACCGCAGCGGTAACACGTTATTCCTGTCGACTTATTCTTCACAAAATTCGCAGCTGTGCCCTCGGATTGTGTGGACAGCGTTCTGGAATCGTTTCGTGCAGCTTCAATTGCGACAACAGTCTTCTTTGCAATGGCTAGGGTAAGATCTGGCACTTCGAGTAGTCGTGTCTGCATTTGGGCGTCATTAATGCCACACACAATTCTATCACGTAGCATACTGTCCCGAAATGTGCCGAATTCGCAATCATCCGACAATCTGTTCAACGCAGCAATGAAATCACTTACGGCTTCGCCTTCTTGACGAACCCTTGTGTTGAACTTGTAGCGAGCGACCACTTGTGACGGCTTTGGAGAGTAATGACTATCCAATGCCTCCAGGATGGCGGGAAGTGCCGTGGCGGACGGTGCAGCAGGCGCAAGCAGGCTCCGAAGTAACGTATATGTCTGCTTTCCACAGCATGTCAAAAAGACAGCGCGTTGCTTGTCCTGAGCAACGTTGTTAGCTTCGAAGTACTGCTGAATCCTGTCCCGGTAGTCAGTCCACGCAGAAGCGTCGCCGTCGAACTGCTCAATATTGCCGTAAACTGGCATGACGGTGAGTGCTCTGTAGTTGCAGGTCTACTCGAACAGCAAAGATTCAAAGAGGTTAATCCTCGTCGCCAATATCATAGTCGCGGGATGGCGTAAGTATAGAAACACACAGACATCATGGCGAGTTGTATGCCTTCGAGCCATGGCGTAGCAACTGCAACGTCGTGCTCTCTGTGCGTGAACTTTATTTCGTAAAGGAAGAGTGAAACGCGATCCACAAAAAGGTACGCCGCGCAGTCGAGAACTTAAACACCAGGTAGTATATCAAGGGAATAGCGGCGCAGTGATACTGGATAAGCTACCAAAGCCTTGCGGCGGTGCTGACGTAATTGACACTGGATATCACAGTGCCCAAAACGGCGAACCGAATCTTTCGAATCCACCGACCACGTTTGTTTGTTTCTTTTTCAAATTGGCGCCTGCGGAGTCCGCCGAAAGCCTCATTTGCCCTATGGGTGTTTTCATGTTTGTTTGTTCACATTGCTCTGGACTGAGAGAGTTCAGGCAGGAACTGTTACATTACAGGTTTAAGGTAACCTGGTTCTGCTTTTGATTGTTGCTTAGTTTTGTGGAAATAATTCAGACTCGATAATTTATGCATTTCTTATAGTCGATGAACAACAAGTTAAATAAATTACGTTGAAACTATATCGGTATATTTTCTCCTGAAACTGAAGCATTAGCTAATTTGTTTTTCATTAAACAAAGGCATCATATTCTGCTTCAAAACACTTTTCACCAGTGTTTTTTTTTTCTGGCTTTTTAAACTCTTTCTAAAGAAAGGATTCGAAAGATTCGAGATTCGTAAGATTCGTGGATTCGTAGAACCTTCCTTGGATTCGGATTCAGACTCGGATTCGAAAAATTTTTGATTCGTCCCATCTCTACTTTGGAGCGTAGCTTATTTAGTGACTCTAGGAAAGGACAGTAGAGGGCGGACACTGAAGGAAGGTGATGAAGTAAAGAACAACGGCATCGGCACACACCTCGTTCTGCCCGTTTCGTGACCTCTTGGAAGAGCTACAGGATCGGAACCTATGATGCCTTCAACCGTTTTCATCGGAATTTAGTAGTTCTCTGAATTGAATCGAATTGTTGAAATAGGGAGGAATGGACATCGTGATTTCAAGGTTGAACCTCAAGTGCACCTATTCAATCAAACAGAAAACTAAAAAATTGCATTTTTCTGTTCACAAAGCCGTTTTCGCCCGCCTGTTTCGTACCAGTGTTCCTTTCACCACCCGCGCACGAAAAAGGAGAGCCGAGCGTGTATTTTTAATTGTTGGTATCGCCCTCGCTCATTTGATAAACCTTAGGTCGCTTTTGCTGTTCAGTTGAGATATCTGGGTTCTGGACTCCCCAAGCTACCGTCATTTGGAAAATCCCGAACACATATTTCCCCATTAGCAGCCTTTGAGGTCTACACACGCGTGTCTTTAAATCAACTAGATGCTCGCCCTTTCACTATAACAAAATTGCTTTGTTCACTGCGAGATCCAGCTCACCAACGCCATGGCCTAAAAGCACTGCTTACTTTTCTGGACACTGTATAGCTCATCATTTTATCTTCACCAAATTACCGCGTGCAATAGACACCCATTTCCACCAAAATACACTTGCTGCTGTTGTAAAGATTAGATGAGCAGAGGAGCATGCCAATATGACGGACTCTCCTAAGTTAGACCTTTTACCACTCTTATCAATCATTCCACATCAATTCACTTATTGAGATAAAACTTATTGTGATTGGGACACCGATGGATTCCAACAACCTTGAGGGAAAATAAATATAGCAACCTTGTGCAAGTGCATGTTTCGCAAAGTCGTATGCAAGCCTCTGTATTTCAGGCGAAGCGACGGCCCCACATACGCAGACACGTACTTCCGCAGCGTGTGTGAGCACAGCGCAACATGTAATCGAACAGCAGGGCATCAGCTAAAATCCAGGCAAGCTCTACGGCGTTAGAACAAAGCTCTACTTCCCTTTCCTCCATGAACACGCTAAATTGCACCTCGTACCGGGGCGAGACGCGCAGCAACGCGATCAATACTTCTGCACGTTTAACATTCAGCAGAGAGTAATAGAACGCTGCTGAAAGATTCATAGGTGACGACAGGAACCGCACGATATAGCAACCGCCCAACCATGTACTTGGCGAGCAGTAAAAGTAATCACAGACGAAATGCAGACTCGCCAGGTGGCAGCACTGACAAAAACCTCGGGAATAAATCGTTCTGGATTAAAGAAAGATTCATGGGCAAAGGATAACCAACGCTGAAGGAGCGCGTGCGAGGCTTAGTGTTTCAGATAGTCCTAATCCATCATGACGAGGAAGAGCTCTGATCTCTGGGCCCAGAGGAGACCGCAGGTCTTGACAAAGCTGGCAGGCGTAACAGTGTGCAGCCAGTATATGTGGCTTTGTGTGCGAAGCTTGTTGTACAGTAACGAGATCTTTTCAGCAGGGGACTTCGACTTGAGTAATGTACCATAATTGTTCTCACTTTCACGGTGACTAGTGCAATATCGCGTGTCAGGGCCGGCGAGAACGCAATTGGGAGTCATCATTCTAGGTAAGGTGACCACTGACCGTCGATTCGCGTAGACTATGTATATCGCATTATTTATTCTATGTTGACGATCCGTAATTAAGACACCGTTTAGATGTTGGAGGTAGTCCGAACGTAATCGTATACACTTCGTACAAAGGGAAAATGTTTTCTTATAAGAGTCTTCATCCGTTCACATTTACTAACCATGTTTTTTCCCGCGGATTTTTTAATGTACACTATACATGATGCATAATAATATATAATGATGGTAATATGTGCAAGGTTTTCGAAGTTGAAATATTGAAGTGAAATGCTAATGAGTGGAATAAGTTGGCGGAATAATGGTGGAATAATTGGGTGTCCAATTATCAGCATATTCCACTACAAAAAGAGTAATGATACATGTGAATATATACACCGTCTGAGCACAGTATATAATCTGCCTCGGAATTCACCAACACCTCAAAGGTGTGTAGATTAATTATCCGGATGAGACGCACAGAGAAACCGATAAAACTGTGTCACAGATAAACAACACAATGAATGGACTATAGCTCAACCCGCCATAAAAAAAATGAATAAAGAAAGACTCTGTTTCTGCTTTGACGCTCGGCTTGTCCATTGAGTCGTTCCTTTTCTTCATTTTTTTCTTTTTCTTCAGCTTACAGAAAAAAAACTCAACCGAATGCATCTGTAAGGGATTACCGAGCAACGCGAAAAGGCTAGAGCAGAGGTCTCGAGCATGAGGCCTTCAGACACGTGGCCCGCAATGACATATTCCGTGGCCGGAAGGCCCTTGACCACAAACAGAGCAGAGCAACCCTCTAAAAAAATTAACAAAGAATTGAGAATAAAACGAAATTGTCAGGCACTGTTCTTACGCTTGCCCGTCGTGGTGCTGCCCCTGTGCATGTTGTTCAGCGCGGTCAAGCGAGCACTTCTTGTGGCTCATGAACCTCAACAAGTCGGCCACAGCAACTTCGTCTTCGCGTGCACTTTGGTATACTACTGCGAGAATTAACATGCGCTCATTTGGGTTCTATCAACAAGTTAAATGGTGGCACACTAAAAAGGTAGAGCCGGAACAGTTATGTACAAATTGATTGAGTGAGTGATTGAGGTTTTTTTCTGGCGCATGAGCGACTACGGCTATTATGCGCCAAGACAATGGTAAAATATTATCTATTTAAAAAGGGGAATAATTCAGTTAAAATTTAGTTTAAAGGTACTTGATGCAACCAACATCATTTAAAAAATTGTATACACAATTAAAAGTAACCAGGGCCTCATCACCCAGCAAAAGTGCGGGATGGAAGGGAATGTTATATTTATAAAAGACGGGAAAGTGGCGGCGACGGTGAGCTTCAGTTATGTACAAATGCCCTTGAATTTTAGTTATTAGGAGTCATATTAAAGTAGCAAAACGTGAGTTGAAACTGGAAGCAAAGGCAACAATGCAGTGTGTAAATAGGAGATACTTCCAGTGCTCCTGAATATTATCGTAATCGATCGTGAAGAAGTACGTATTCTTCTCGGATCGTTTTTCATATTTGCAATTCCCGATTTGGAAAGGCAGATTATTTATTTCGCTTGGTCTGTTAAGTGGAGCTTCAATCAATGGCGTAAATACCAGCAGCGGGGGGGCCAGCGACTGCCGCCGGGGCCGAGCCCACGCAGGGGGGCCATGCCAATCGGCGCCAATCAGACTTCGCTACCAGCCAGTTGAAACCACGCTTTCAATCAATGCGAGAGAGTGATACACCTATTTGTGTGCGTAAAACTGAAAATTATACTTGAATACGAATTGCTGCAGCTGCCAAGGAGTTTCACCAAAGAGTATTCCGAGGACATTTCCGATTACCTTCCCTGCAAGGTAATGCTGTCACTAAAACTTACATTTAGTACGAAGCTGACGAGTGTCAAATACATCGGGAGTTGGCGGAGTCCCTCTTGTTTAGGCACTCTGAATTATCCTTTAGCCTTTCAGAAATTATCACAGCATGCCTGCTGTATTGAACGCGCTTCGTTATAGTTGCGAGTGCGGAAAGTTTTGCAAAGCTCACGTTAATTATGACGTACCTGCGCTGTACGATGCTCCTCGTTCGACTAAGTTCTCTGGCAATTTTGTAGGTCGGGAGCCAGCGCCTGAATGGCCTGGATACAGATGAAATTAGGGATACATTTGCGAACGCAAAGGCCCGTAAAAGGTATTTTTGAGTTTTGACCAAATTTCAATGCACGACCTGACCCTATGTATGACCTCTTTGGACTGGACACTGTCCATTACACGGGTATTACTTCGTTCTACTGAGGCTGTGAAGAGTCCGAATGTTCAAGGTCTCCGCAGGAATATGGGACTCCAGTCAGCCCACTGGGGCGAATTAAATCCGTATCACCTATTTAGACCCTTGGGCGTGGTAGCTCTATCCGTTGTGCATAGTTCAGTGACCCCTATAGATTTCCCTACCGGAGCCTCCTAGTTTGTCTGTCTGCAATACAGTAGAACCTGAATGGACAACAGCAACGCAGGCTATTTTGCTTTTCAGTTAAAGGTACTATAAGGCCAAATAAAAATGAATTCTGGTGAATAGTGGGGTGCCACGTGCCAGTTGCAACTTGTCTCACGGAGTGCGTAATATTTGCAGCTTGTGCCAGCAGTGTGTGTGTGTGTGGGGGGGGAGGGCATTCACATCTCGCTGAGGGGCTCTGCAGATGAAGTTACGCCACTGCTTTCAGTAATGAATTCAGCACACATCGTTCGGCTCCATAGTGACTGCACCGCTCCTGTTTTTGTGTACATTTTTATTTCCGTGGTATATTAGGGAATTATACCCTCATTTCTTTTCTGTGTGGCCCTCCATGATGTGGTTTAACGTCAGTGCGGCCCGCGGCTCGATTTGAGTTTCAGGCCTCTGTGCTAGAGAGACAACGTGGTTGTTTCAAAATACGAGCAACCAAATCAGGGTCGTGCGGTTGTGCTTAAGCAGGGCGACGTCGTACTGCAGATCAGCACAAAGTATTCCGTATGTGCGCTGCGAAGTTCTATCGGAACCTGATGAACACTAGGGAATTTACCCGAGAATTCTGTCGTGTCATGTACGTCAGCCGTGAAACCTTCGATCTGCCGTTTGGGGCACGCTTTGACACTAAGGGCAACGTAACCACTTACACGATCGCCAGTTGCCTTTTGGCCGGTCATCATGCAGTTGGCTTTCCTCTCTTGCTCATTTTGCACTACATGCAGGGACAGTGAGGGTCGATGACCACTGGCATGATGTACTGGAGCCATGGAAGGTGATGTATTTCTGCTTTTCCGGGACTACTTGAACAGCGGTACAGGAAGCGTGATTGAGCGGCTGGTTCATAGGATGGCTGAATTGCTTGAGTAATGGTGTACGCAACTTCGTTGTATGCTAAGGTGTCATCTTGTGAAGCTGAGATCTCACTTCAGTCGGGTACCTCGCATATTGGCATCAGCGGCAACGTCTGACCGTTTGAAGCCCACGTATGCCAATATGTGCCAAAACATGATGACAGTGGCAGACATATGCTCGTTACCGAACTACCCCAGAGTCCGTGATATCAAGGTAAATCGTCAGTCTGGACTAAGAATGACAGGGATCCCACAGGTAGTCTTTACAACGATCCAGACTCCAGAGGTTCGGAACCGGGTCAGCGCTTACCAACCCGATGCTGCTCAAGATTGGCGCCGTGAATGACGCACATTGACTCTACTTCGAATGCAGGACAACCACCCACAGCTCTGAGGCCAACAACGGCGGGCTATAACGCCACCACCCACCGTATGTACACGAAGGAGTATGTACCCGGGAGGTACCGGGATGAAATCACGGCGCCGGATGTGCTGTCTGGGTTGTTTCCTGGGTTTTCCTCAGGCGCTGTCAGACATATGTCGGCACAGTTCCATTAGAAGTCGGCCCAGGGTGCACATTCCCCCAGAGCGTTAGTCGTGACGTTGCCCACCTTTGTGAGGCCAACAACGGCAAGCTCTTTCAGGAGCACCACCACCAACACCCACCGTACGCATCTTTGTTAGCTGTTACACAGGCTGACTGCTAACTGACAACGAAACAGAGAGAAATTTAGCACGTGAGATAGCTGGCATACGTCTGCCATGGTGAGGACTGACCGGAAGTATTTTGGGGATGACGAAGTGCTCGCCGAAACAAGCGCATTTGTAGCTTACAGCCTGTATGCTACATCAACCGGAAGTGGGTGTCGTTGGACTGGGTGGTTCCCTCACGTGGTACAAGACTGACTTCCCACAGGGCATCCATGAAATAGTTCGTCACTGTCTTGTGGGAAAGGTGTAAACGAAAAGAATACGTAACGAAAAGGTTTCTTCAGCTGCAACTACTCCTAGCACCCTCTACTGCAGGGATTGTCAGTTTCAGGCTAACAGCGTGGTGCAGTGTACCGTTTGCATTTAGAACCAGTGTATGGGATTACAAGGACACGACGGCACAAACCAGATGTCATTGGACGACGAGGATGTGTTGAACGAAAGTTTTGACATAGGGTCTGAGAGAGAGAGAGAGAGAAAATGGCAACGTTGGCCGCGGTGCAGAATTCTTGGCGGATGTGACGTCAGGAAGCTACTCACTCTCTTTCGATATTGTGAGCTTTGAGTCTCAAAGGTGGCTGCAGCACCCGCGAGTATGTCTTTCAGAATTCGCAAAAGTGCGGGTTGTCTTTGCTGATTGGTAAGTCCCGCAGCACATTGTTGACGTCGAGTGGTCGACGACTCAGGCTCTCTAGGCTTACTCAACAAGACAATTGATTGTTGGTAAGTACAGAAAAAAAAAATCCTTCAAATAAGTTAATGAGTGCTGCCAGCGCAGTGTTGAGGTGACAGACTCTGGCTTCTCGGCAATTGAGAGAGGGCTCCAGTGTGCACGAAAGATGGAACCGTGTTATCCCCGGTTGTTCGGATAATCTTGGCTGGCATAGTGACCTCTTCCAGGGTAATAAGGGCTACAGTTTCATTCCTCCAGAAAACCCGTCCAGACCGCTGAGTGCTGCCTTCTGTAACTACTTCAGTAGACAGGACCTCCTTCAAACTGCCGTCAACAATGGTCTTGTTTGATACATCGGTCTATGCCTCGTCGCAGTTGGGTTGCTTCATGAGTAATCTTCGGCTGCGAACAGCTGTTCCATGCAGTGTTCCAATAGAAGTGTCCGTCGGACAAGCTACTGAGCAGCTCTGTCATGTCTGCTGGCAGGTTGATGATGAAGCAATCCGACCTGATGACGATGTCGGCTTTCAACCGAAGCTACACCTGGTCTGTAATTCCCGATGCCTAACCCAGCATGTCGCCAAAACATTGCCGTGTGAAGGGATTTGTGGGATGTGGTCTGCCATATCTGTGAGATTGTCCATTGAGTAAAACCATGTTAAGACACCAGGCATTTCACGGGAGACGGGACTTAGAATAAGTATAACATGCTCCCATAAACATGAAGATGTTCCCCAGCTGGCTCAAGTAACAGACTCACAATTCAGGAACTTTTGTAAAGCGACATCTCTCAACTGGTGCAACCATCTTGTCCTCATCACACCCGCCTGCATATTCAATGCTCATGTCTGACACTGCATAAAGCGCTCCTAATTATAAATGCTGAAAGCGCTATCATGATCTTTTGGTAGTGCGTGACCATCCCTTGTGGCCCTTCCTCCATCTTGATTCTCTTTCCTACGTTTACTTTAATTGTTGACACGGTGCAGCACAAAACACGAGCACTGTATATTTTCTTGAAACATGAGCGAGCCTCATTTGAGTAATGAGAGCTTTCGCTATGTACGCGGGTGCTTGTGTTAAGCTTACTGGATATTTTTACTTTTACTACGTAGCGTGGACAGGTTCAAGCGGGGAACATGTACCTTGTTGACGCAGCATGTGTGCGCGGGTGAAGTTTGCACGGTTTTCTTCTGAATGGTTTTCCTCTCGTTGGAGAAAGGAAGTGAAAGTTCCCGAGGGGTTAATCTCGCCTAGGAAGCTGTTAGGTACAGTTAGAACTGCTAGGAAGCAGGTGCGTGGTATATTACACCGTTTATTAATAGGGTTGGTTATCGAAAATAGTGACGTTTCAGTTTCCGTTACCGTTTACAGACGATTTTCGGTAGCGGTTCCCGTTTCCTCAGCGGATTTTCGTTTCCGTTTCGGTTTCTGTTAAAGGTAAATATTTCCCTTTCCGTTTCTATTGTCGTTTCCTGTAGAATTTGGGTATTTAGCGTTTCCGTTTCCGGTAACAAACCCTACTATCTATCTCAAGCCTGAAGTAGGAGAACAAGAGAAGACGTATGTGCTCTTCCCCGACCACTCATACTCGGCACAGGCTCAGGCACCGACATGGCACAACATCGGTACAAACTCGAGCACAGTCAACAAGTTAGCTGCGCGCTTACGGCGTTGCGGTTTCATCCGGATTGGCTTGGACCGGATTATTTTAGTATTCCGAGAAGCTAATGAGTCCTGTGCTGGAACTCTCTGCATGAATCACTCGCTGTCTACATGTATTTCGTCATTAGATCAATCTGATGACTCATCAGATGTGAGTGAGAGAATACTAATATATGCATATTTTTTTTATTTATTAATGCCCTCAAGGCAAAGCACTCCAGAGGGGAGTGGTCGTTAGTTATAGTTCGATGGAACATATCAATATTCATACAAAACGATGATGATGGAAAGTGGTTTCACTCCACGCTTGTTCTACGCTCTTAAGAATGAGTTTCACCACACAGCACACTCCTAGCCAACCATCATCCCGAATGGCAACGTTCTCGCCCCTAAGTTGTTGAAAACAATAAATATATTTCCATTCAATAAATATATATTCCCCCCCCCGGGAGGCGTATTATATCAGATCAGGTATATTAGGCCAGGCTAGCTTACTTCAGTTAGGTTAGTCCAGCTTAGGTCCGCACGTATTTGGGGGAACCGGAGGTGGCGGAGTCCCCCACCTAAGTGCATTTGCCTCTTCAGCAAACATGGTGGACAGTCTTGAAGAAACTGGCGACAAAAATTTATTTTTTACAGGTTCCAGACGACATTCGACGTTCATTCTCGTTTCATTTTGTTCATATTTTCCTCTTGTTTCAGGTAAAAGTGGCAGTGCTTATTTTTCATCGTTAAAAAAAGAAAGAAAGAAACAAGTGGTCCCGGTACGGAAACCCGGTTTCATTCGCAGGAACGTTCGCAAACGCGCCGGGGAGGGTATCCCGAGTACCGGAAGGTTACATCATCAAGTGCATTCCACTTCCACTTCATCACAGTGGATTGAAAATGGCGTGCAATTAATTGCACTCATAGCCCATAATCGGGAAGATAGCGTAACACTATGACAATATTACTCACCACTTTCCGGGTCGATCTGGAAGTGCCTATGCGGATCACCGGCCGAGATGGCGAAGCTAAGTTTCTGTCCAGGACTGTTGTCGAGGTCGAAGGCGTCCAGCTGCACGACCACAGTTCCCTCTAAGCTGTTCTCCGCTACCGATGGATTGTAAGCCGACTCTCTTGTCAGGGGAACGTTGTCGTTGACGTCGTTCACTTCGATGTACATCTCCAGTCGGGACATGAGAGGAACTGCAGCCCGGTCCTGCGCGACGACAGTAATCCAGTAGTGCGATTTGGCTTCGCAATCCAGGACTGCAGATGTGCGGAGGTCCCCTGAAGAGAAAGGAGATATATTCTGATTTCGCAGTGAACATACACGAACATAGGGAACGGAAATCGTAATCACAGAGTTGCAAGAGCCGTTTAGATTTCTTAGCTGCGAGTAACTTTTAAGCAACTGTTCTTAGACATAATTTCTCCAGCCCACCACGTATTCCTCGGGCCTTATTCCGTAGCATACTATAGGTTATGACGAGTCACAGGGCGCCGCTCAATATGTTGTGATTTCTGGACAGATGTTATTGCAATTCCGAGAACCGCTTTTCTTCTCTCTCTCTTGTTTTGTTCCTTTACGGGTGCCGTTGAACTTGGGACCAAAATAAATAAGAGGGAGTGATACGCTATTCATTGCCACGAAACCTAGGACGTCACTTATGAATGACACATCTGCACACGGTGCTCCAGCTCACGCAGACGACAGTGGCGCCAAAGATATAGAAACGGTAAGGTCTTCTATTTCGCGTGCATGCTGAACGACGTCAGGTGGGTTCAAGAGAAGCCCGCACGACAAGAAAAAAAAAAGTGAAGGAAAACGGTAGACAGGGAAACCCTGAGAGGCGTGCGATTTTTATTATTCCCCGATTCGACCTTGGTCGAAATCATCCGCAGTCCTACCGTGCGGCACTTGCAGCATGTCACCACACAAACATAGGCTGACTTACGAGTAAATATGTTCCCAAATATGTATTGTTATTAGTCCAGGGTCTCGAACCGAAACGCTTTCCCGTCCCGGTTTTCGTGCTGGTTCGAGGACAATGGTGACGTCAGTACAGGCGCCATCTGTGATATCCTTTGTGAACTAGTTTCGGATCGCCCTGTGCGCGTGGGCGCAATTGAAGCGGACTAGGGTGTAGGAGGGGTGGGGGAGGATCTGAGCCCCTGCATTTTTCTTTCGTGGTATTCGCGACTCTTATAAAGTCTGGACATACCGTAAACACCACACGGATCTGTGAATGGGGATTTTTCTTTCTTAGCTATATGCTACTATAAGATTTTCTGCGGAATAGACCTCTACCTGTTTGTAAACAAATGACGTCATAGTGTTCGACAGCGCCAAGAGTTTGGTAGAGTTGAACTACGTTCAAAGCTAGTGGCGAACAAGGTCGTGCCCGAAAGCCAAGGTTTTGAGGGGATTACGATGGTCTCTGAAAGGGACGCGACTTTCGGTCCTACTCTTCTTTCAATAGGAGGCAGCAAACAATTGCCAACTCGTGGAACCCAGCTCTCCCCTTCCGAGCTGTTTCGGTTTCTGTCTGTCTACCAACGTATGATGACGTTTCTCGAGTAGAGGTTTATTACTTCGGTTCCGGAGAAAAGGTTGTGCCGAATTTGGAAAGTCCCCCCTCCACATAAAAAAAAAGAAAAAAAAAGTTGTGTGCGGCCCTTCGATTCGCGATTTTCAGGCGGATTCATCTTTCGATTTCAACCGGGAAACTTTTTGACTAATTTTCGATTTTGCTCAGAGCCAAATTAATTTTTTCGTTCACCTGCCCAAAGTAGCGGTTTTTTGTCCTCTTGTTTTCGGTTCGCTTCGACACCATGGTTATTACTGTTTTGATTCCTAGAAAGTCAAGCTCGTGTGGTCCACCATGAACAAGAACAACTTGTAGAGTCCCACAGACACCCGCATTATTCGATAAAACAGCTCCGAGGAGGAAAAGAAGCAACTTCACGGCACCATGGCAACAGACGGCGTCCATTCCCTTGCATCCTTTTTATGCGATACTTTCCCTGGTGTATTTTTGTCTTCTTCTTGAACTTCCTCATGAATGCAGTAAAATAGGGCAGTATAGCTGTGTTCGGAATTGCGGGACTTAAGGACGCCACCGATCCCATTCAACCTAAATAGGCCTCTGGGCGACTGCAGTGGCCGTTCGTTGGGCAGAAGAGTGGTCGACGGCCCAGCTTAATTGTAATATAAAGCGTAGCCAACGAGACATTCCCGCCCACAGTGGCGGCAAGTGCGAAGAACGAGGAAATGCCATTACGACAAACTCTCACATTACCGTGCGGGAAGCACCCTACATGCGAACGCTGTGCCACAGACGCACTTTGTGGTCGCAAAGTGCCACGCCGCCGCCGTCTCCGTTTACTGTAGAAGTATGAAGGGAAAAGTGGCGACTGCCTCAGGGGCCCCAATATAGAACGTGTGGAGGATTGTACAGTCTCGAGAGTATGGCTAACGGCAAGCTCGGTGTGAGGACGTACCACAACCAAAACAAGATGCGGACAAATGGGTATATGGTGCCCAGAAGAGGCCCAAACAGGGCACACAAACAGAGGAACCGGCGCGATATTTAGCTTCTTCTTTCGTCTTCTGAAATTTCGAATGTTTCCTCGCCGCAGCTGGGGACGGGCAGTCGTGGTCCCTTCTGTGCACCCAAATGGGGATCCACTGAATATATATATATATGGCAGTCTTTGCAAGAAGCCTTTGCGAAAGTGTGGATGAAGCGGCGAAGTGTGAAGAAGGTAGTTTCATTTATAATCCAATGATGCCCGCCGGTCACATTTTTTATGTCTCTCGTAATAAATGTATGTTATCCCACCCACAAAGAGATGCAAAAGGTGCCTGACCGCAGGTCTGTGCGATATTTTCTTCTCCGTCCACGGCGCTTCGAAGCAACCGGCGCGATTTCGCGGCTTAAATTTTTTCCAACTTTGTGACCTTGTATCTCTTGAACGATATGTCCCATTTGAACGATTTTTTTTTTTTTTTGCTGACAGAGTGGATGGTGCACGTTCCACCGTGGGCTATTAAATTTATATGGTCAAGAGAAAAGTATACAAAAAAGAAATCCCGAAAACGCAACAGAGAGCCTTTTTACCGCACGTTTGGAAGGTCATGGCCGAGGCCCTGGATCTCCGACTGTGATGTTCTTCGCGTGAGCAGAAAGATCATTCTTTGCTCTTTCGTTTGACGTAAATACATTACTTTATCTTCAGCCATTATCCCGTCACAATGCCGTGAACACGGAATGGTAGGAGAAAATTCTCATTTTCGCGGCAGTTTTTACCCAAAAAGGACATCTTCAAATTTTCCGATATTTTGTACTAACATAGCTGAGACATAGCTCTTTCAGGATATGCAATAAAATGTTTGCTTATTTTGGTGCCACAGGGCGCGCAATTTTTTTTTTCCGCACCCCTATTGGGCAGCGCTCGCAGGGGTCAAACACACGCACAAAGAGTGGACTTCTACACCACCCCCTGTCTTTTTTGTTTTTGCTTTCGGTGAGAGTGCCGTCATGCCGAAGGCCGACTATAGTAATATTTAGACTTTCCCATCCGGTTAATCCCTTCAAGGTTACGTGCTTGAAGGAAATCGCACGTGGGAACATGGCATTTGTAAATACTCCGGCTTTGCCGAACCGAAGCGCGAGACGTCTATTCTCTTGTAATTTTGTTTTGTTATTTGCTGGTTTCTTCTACTTGTGAACAAAGACGGAATTTGAAACACTCAGGTGATGTGCCACGATGCCGACAGATCGCCCAAGGACTGGTCGTCTACCAGCTCCGGTGGCGCAGCGGTAACGCGTGCGCTTGGAAACTGGGAGGTCCGCGGTTCGAATCCGCGGGCCGGCTGTGCCGTCTGGGGTTTTTCCTGGGTTTCCCTCAGATGTGTAATAGGCGTATGCCGGCACAGTTCCCCTGAAGTCGGCCATGGACGCAGCTATCCTCCCCCCGAGCGGATTCCGCTCGGTCTTCCACTGCACCCTTTCCTCTCTACCACCTTTCCCTTCCCGAGAAACATGCCGCCTAATCAGGCAGGCAGACCTCTCGGGTTCCTCCCAACGACACTCCTCCTCCTCCTCCTGGTCTGGTCTTCCTGAGAATGATAGGACATGTCCGGTTCCTTATTTCTTCAAGGTGAACTCCTTTTAGAAATATTATTTGAAGGAGTCAGCCTTCCAATGCGGGGAGAAAGTCGGGGCGCTGCGTGGGAAAAGACGGTCTTTAGGCGTGTACGGTGTTTCCCGCCGCTGTCCACATTTTAAGACAAAGGCCTTGCTTTCCTCGATGTTACGGATAGATTTCGTTTTGTCGTCGGCGTAGCGTGTACCTCTGCGCTCCCCATGGCCAGCCGAGCCACACCAGAAGTCGACTATACTGCCCGGACTACACTTAACGACACAAGAAAAAAATACCCTGGAACAAGAACGGTGATGTCAAGGTGATGTCATTTCTGGCCTGCTCGCATAGTTCGGATTTTTGTGCGTTGCTGCCGGCACGCCATGGAAAAACTAAAAAAGTTGATGGCAAAGGAAGTAACACAAAACACAAGCAACATTTATATACAACTTGTATAACTGAAGATACACCGGGGAGCACTAAAACCGGATCGTCCTCCCGACTCCTCGGAGAAATTCTTCAATGTTCTTCTCCTGCCGAACGTACTGACCGCAGAGATTTCGTAGCCTTTCTTGGAGGTCCACAGTGGCAAGCTTCACGCGTTTCTGAGGGCGAATCCCGACTGCTTCTTGCTCAAATACCGTAGACACCGCCGCTGATTCCTGGCGCAAGGCATCGATAAGCTTGTGCACCGAGGGATGGCTGTGACCAAGCACGCTTCCGAATCGTCGGTTCCATGCCTCAGAATAATTATTTGTTCGATGGCCATTCGTGACGGTAGCATCGTGGACGTTCCAGGTCTCTGGCGGGAACATAGGTGGAATCCGCCTGAGAGTGACGTTTCCGTTCCTCCGGGTCACATTTCTAAAAGATCTTGTCACATAAGTTGTGTCGAAGTAGGTGGTTAAGTCGGTGGCACCTGCTGGTTCGATGGACTTCAAAAAGTGAAGGCCATTGTGCACATCTTCAAGAGGGAGGAACGCAAGACCATCCAGCATGCCCGCAAAAAGACGAAATTCCTCGTCCTCTCTGTATCGTCCGACCAAACCGAGTTCCTGAATCTTCCTCCAAGTGGATTGAGTCAAGTGGAAAAAGCAGCCCTGCGTTTTCACGTCACTTCCGAATGTGTCTTTCACTGCATTCATCGATGCCTTCGCAAAATCAGTTACGACAATCTCGGCATCGTGAGAAAGAGAAAGTAAGTCACACCTGGCGCTGATCGCACGAAACAGTTCCTCGTAGCACTGTTGCGTTTTCCTCTCCACGAGGGCGTAGACAACGGCCACTGCTACTTCACAGAGGATAAAATACACCTGTGTAAATTTTTTTGGTGCCACATCGAAGTTGCCGTCCATGAACCATATGTTACTCTCGGACAGGGCTCGCAAGCCCTGTTCAGTTCCGAACACCAGCAATCTTATGTCCGCTTCTGGTCCGTTGTCGTATAGAAGAGAAACAACTCCGGCTGAGGGCCGCTGGTCAGAGTCCACTCTTCATCAATTGTGAGCTCAGAGAGACTTTCTGGATCCCCGGGGTACTTCAATGCACGTTTTTGCCGAAGGCTCCTCTCCAGACTGTCACCACTTGTCATCCGTGCCCTTTCGTCTTTGGGTTAGATCTTGTAACACTTGTCGGATGATGCTTGCCGGCTTCTCACTTGAAATCACTGCAATCTCTTTCATTTTGTTCTTGGCGCGCAGCACAGCTACTGCGGCGGCGTCCGGGGGATGACTGTGCGCCACGCTAACGACGTATGTGCCAAGACTTTCCATCATTGCGCTTTGCATTCTTCACACAACGCCACCGGACCCCGGATTTCAAGGTCTTCCGCCTCGTGTAACCGTGGCCGTCTTGCACGAGCTTCTCTCTCCCTTTATTGGACAGAACGTACTCCATTCTGAAAAATAAAGAAAAATGTGCAATAGGTTAGCATCCGTATGGCCGTCAACAATTTGCCCTATTCACTTCCTATCGGCATTGCTGAAGGGCACCTATAATTTCTGCAGTATGCGTGGTGATACCGTAACACGGAACCACGCATACTCATGAACGTAAAGAAGCCGCAGAGCTATGTCGATGCGTAATTTTGCACAGAACAGTAATCACCCTAAGGTAGAGTAAAAGCACTGAAATAATTTGATATCACAGAAAGTGGCTTACCTGTAGCTTCAGGCTTGGAGCACCTTGCATGCACGTCTGCCGTCTACTCCTTGAACAGTACTGAACAACTGCGCTACGGTCGCCTTCTGTGCTTGCTTGGCAGTGGGTAATCCTTGGTCAAATACCCTCCAGTCATTGACACTCCAACTAACCAGTGGACGCTCTCTTCTCGCTCGCAGGGCCGGGACCCCCGATAGCCTTCCTGCTTGGAGAACTCTTCCCGGAGACCTACTTTCTGGGGGCATTCCCTCTGGGGACCTACTTTCCGGGGACATTTCTCCCGGGGGCCTCTTTTCCGCCAGGCTCTGCCAACCTCCTCTCCCCCCGGGGACATTTTTTCCGGGGACCAATTTTCCGCGGACGTTTCTTCCGGGGACATTCTTTCCGGATCCCCTTCGAAGCACCGTGGACGGAGAAGAAAATATCGGAGAGACCTGCGGTCACGCACCTTTTGCATCTCTTTGTGGGTGGGATAACATATATTTTTTTCGAGAGAAATAAAAAATGTGACCGGAGGGCATCATTCGATTAATAGGGCTTCCGGTTTTCGGTAGTTACCGAAAAGCACCGATAAACGTACGCCCATAACATGCTCTCATGTTTGGTGGAAACGGATTTTGCACCGATAGCCACCGTAAATGTCCTTCTCATTTTTTTCGGTTCTCATTGCTCGGTTTTGCACCAAAAAAGGGAATCACTCAAGTAATTGATGAACTCCACTTCCCTGAAAGGCAAGAAAGCGGAGAAAATGAGGAACCTGATGTTGGGGCTGTACGCCGAAATAAATCTTTTAAAATAAAACATTAAAAAATCCATGCTTAAAATTCCACCCTTCGAAATCCATTTTCTGAAATAAACCGTTTAAAAATACAGGTCCTCAAAATAAACGCTGTTAAAATGGTGTCCGCCCATTTGGTCGAAGGCCGTTTGGTTGAAGGCGTTTGATCGAAAGCCGTTTGGTCGAAAGCCGGTTGATCGACGCCGTTTGCTCGAAAGACATTTGTTCGAAAGCCGTTTGTTCGAAGGGAGTTCAAAGCTGCGTGGAGGACACATAATGAAGAAAGTGGCCTCAGGTTGGGTGCAGCTAATAGCCTGTGCTTCTTCTGGGCACATTTCTCATTGCTGACGACATATTTAAAGGGAACGGTCTGAAATGGAATAGCCATATCGATAATTTGCGCGCAAATGATCTGCTGCACGGTTTATCTTGTATTCGCTTCGAAGGACTTCTACGGTTGCATATATGTTACAAAAGCGAAGTTTAGATTCAGTAACACATAGGCGCAGAATAAATAAACTATAGTCTTCTACACAATGGTCAGTTAAATACAAATATGAATAAATACATTGTTAAAATTTGTCCACGTTCGACGCGAATAAATCATCAAAAAATGCCATTTATTTATTTGCTTTATTTATTTATAAAAACGGTTTATTATTTGACATCAGCCAGTATGTCAAATAAATAAAGGGTTGGAGGATTAGGGGTCAATGACAAGTATGGCATATTTAGTCACTATGTGTCACAGGGGAAAAGCCTACCAAGTTGACAAACGGGCTAGGGCGCCTTTTGAATGCGAAAAAGTGGGTTAGCATGAGGACATGGGTTAACATAGAGACAGAGACAGAGTCTTTGCCCGTTTCCCAGAAAGGGCAAAGGGAAGGGGATATAAGGGAAAACGGAGTGCTGCCATCTGTTTGTACGCACTTGGGACATGGAAGTCAAGGCGACAAATAGTGGTAAGCCCAAGCTTTGCTTGGATGGTTGTGCCTGTGTCATCGATAGAACGAGCAACTCGAAGTTCTACTGGAAGTGCGAGCGATACCGTAAGCTGCATGGGAAGGGCAATCACCACGTGCGACCCGTCTGCGGAGACGCACATCCTTATTTCTTCCAAAGACCACGACCACCCGGCGGACGGCACACGACTGGCTGTCATAGTGGCTAGGACGGCACTTAAGGAAAACGCGCTACAGTCAATGTCTGCACCAGTACAGATCATACAGGTACGTGCGTTGCTTTAGAGTTTTTATGACTGATGGTGGCGAGGAGTATCACTATAAATTACACTGGGGACGCAGGCATAGGCAGTGGTGTGAAATTATTGGCTTTCTTTTGCAGCAAGTAACACATGCGATGGACGTCGAACCTAGACAGGCCATGCCTACTAGCGATGCGATGAGAAAATTGATAGGCCGCAAAAGAGTGTCGTTGTTTCCCCCTGAGCCGACTTCGCTTGAAGACGTCGTGGTGGACGACGCGTACTCTCGAATCGACGGAAATCGCCAGTTCCTACAATACGATGGCATGTCAGGAGACGGAACTCGCATCTTGCTCTTTGCAGCATCAGAAGGCTTGAAGCATTTGTCCGAGCTGAGAAGACCGAAACACGTATAAATCATGCAAAAGACGACATCCTGCCTGTTTACATGTTTTGCGCTGCCGCCATTTTGTGATATCTCACGAAGTCCATCACGAAATATAAACCGTTGTGTACGAGGCGCACATGTTAACCTATACTGTACTTTCATTTCAGTCACCCACAATCCTCTGCGATGGGACATTTAAGACCGTCCCACGGGTCTTCCATCAACTCTACACCGTGCATGGTCTGAAACAAATTGGTGGTCATAACGCCACCTTTCCATCGGCGTTCTTCCTGATGTCGTCAAAGACAGGAGACGCGTATGGACATCTCTTTAATGTAAGTCAAAATGCAACTTTGATTTATTATCAGTTTTATTATCATTATTTCTTGTGAAGGACAGCCGCGATGATACGCTTATAGGAGCTTGGATGATCGGTTGTTCAGTTGAATTCATCACGAAAATTATAGTGCTGTCGAGAAATCATATAAAAATTTCAATTTGTCATGACCAATCAGTGATGTGAGTAATTCACCATACGCCCCTGTTCCAGGAGCTCGTTCGTGTGTGTCGTCAACACGGACACCATCTTGAGCCAGCTTTCATCATAACGGACTTCAAGACAGCGGCAATAGCAGCTCTTCGACGCGTTTTTACCTCCTCCATTCTTCATGGATGCCTCTTCCATCTATCCCAGAACATCTTCAGGAGGGTGCAAAAAGAAGGACTGCAACCTCTATACGTAGCAGACACGAACTTCGCAAGCGCTGTGCGGCAACTGAGCGCTCTCTCCTTCTTGCCTCCTCATCGCATACGCAGGGTATATTGAACGCTTCCTTTCGAGAACTTATTCAGTCTCCGGTCTTGCACGGCGTTCCCATTCCCTAATTTTTCTCTGTCTCTTCTTCAAGGGATTTGAACACATCAAGTTCCTTTTTCCGGAAGAGGCGTCCGACCTTCTCAAATGCTTTGAGAGAAACTATCACGGGAAGGGCACGTACCCTAAGTAATGGCATGGCTGTGCGTACACCCGCACGCTTCCGTCCTGAGTTGTGGTCTGTGGATGCCCTCATGGAAGCAGAACAACCAAGAGGAAATAACAGCATCGAGGGGTTGCACAGTCGATTTAGGAAAATCATCGGTTCTCCGCACCCACGGCTGTGGAAATTCCTGGGTACCATCGCAGCCGAACAAAAGAGCACGAAAGACAGAATGGAAGCAATGCTACGAAGCCAACAACCGCCTCCACAGAAACGGTCTTCAAAAATTAGAAACGACAGACTGCAGGCCCTGCATCGTAATCGGCGTACCATGGCTATCACTGATTTCTTGAGAGCTGTCGCTCACCATCTAAAGAATTAAGCGTATTATTACGAATTGTTGTCAGTGTGCTGTCAGGTGTTCATGATATTAAATGATTGTTGAATGTTGATCTATGAGTCGTTGGCAGTTATGCATGACGTACGTACGACCATGAGGAAAAGAAGTGGGGAATATTTCGAGGGGTATAACTGGTCGCTTCTGAGGGTGGCAATCATAAGGCTGAAACTCAAAAGGCCGAAAGATCAAAACAACGAACAATCAGGAGGCCGAAAATTCAAGATACGAAAACTGTTATTCCAGGTACGATAAAAAGAAAAACAAAATAGTTCAGGGCTTTACGTTACGAGACAACTGTACATAAAAAATAGCTCTGCACATAAGGTAGGATAGACTTATTGGGAATTAAAACAGGAAATAAATCATATTCACCGACCTTCGCGTAAATAACGTACTTAAATAATAAAAAAAAATCGTTCAAACGACCTCCGCAGTTTCGATCAAACTACCGCTGCCGTTTCGGTCAAATGGCATTCGACCAAACGTCCCGCGTTCGATCAAACGGCTTTCGACCGAACGACGTTCGATCAAATGTCCCCGAACCGTTAAAATAAATCATGGTTAGGCTTAGGAAGGTAACGCTCCGTATCATAGTAGTGATAGCCGTATGGGCGACACGATGTTCTTTTCGGCGAAACATGCTAGTATGATGTTTCTTACTCATGTTTGTATTGTTATCAATTAAATAACAACTTAGGATTTCGAAATATCCAGCTTAAAATTGATGACGACGATGCGCGTATGAATACAGGACACACACACTTGATCATACTTGGGTAGTAATAGCATTACTGTAATGAAATTACAGTAATGAAATTACAGCAATGAATTACTTTTTCTGGTAATTTGTAATGTAATGCATTACTTTTGATATTAGGCAATTTGTAATGTAATTTAATTACATTTGGGCTGCAATTTTAATGACATTACTCGTTACTTTTTACAAAAGAATCGAGTGTGTGTTCTGCGTTGGCACTTGGCAGAAAGAGAGT
Organism: Ornithodoros turicata; assembly: GCF_037126465.1. Lineage (NCBI taxonomy): Eukaryota > Metazoa > Arthropoda > Arachnida > Ixodida > Argasidae > Ornithodoros > Ornithodoros turicata. Next base: position 55,293,522 of record NC_088205.1, on the reverse strand, counting down.
TGGGGGACTGGTGAGTGAAAATAATTCCAACGGCACTATGAACGGTGACGCACTCGTGGCACTCGGTGGCACGTGTACCGTCAATTCCCTTCGACGAGCCAGTTGCCTTAGGCAGGACACCCACAAACAAACGTTGTTAGGTCAACGGTTCGTAGCCCTGGGTTTGCGGGCCCCATCCACCTGACAATCTTCCTGTTGTCGTGATACATTGTGTCTCCTTCGTCTCTACATTGTGGAGTGATACGTCATTCGTGGCACACTAGCATGACATGTAGAAGAGACAAATAGAAGAGTACAAGCTAACTGTTGATACATTGTAAGCATACATTTTTTTCCCCGAATTTCGGGGAAGGCAAGTTTCGTCAACTTGCGTGTCCCTTGTGCTTTCCACAAACTCGGGAACACGTATGCCAATAATGGTAAAGTAATGACATTGTAATGTCATTACTTTTTCGTAGTAATTGTAATGTAATTTTATTACGTTTCGATTGCAGTAATGAGTATGTAATTTAATTAAATTCTAACTGGAGTAATGTAATTTAGTTACATTTTCGAAGTAATTTACCCAGGTATGCTGTTGATCCTTGAGCCAGCTGAGCGCTGTGGACGGATTGCGCGGCGACGGTCATTATCACTGGTAAAAGAAAGGCCAAGAAAGCGCGCACGCACACGAAAAAGAGAAACGCAAAATCAGAAAACATACCAAAGAATGGCCAAACTCTCCTGATAGGCGGCTCTAGATTAGACTATATTACACCGATGTCGCCCGTTACTTGCACTGCTAAAACAGAACTTCACCGAATAATACACTCCCGGGCATCCGTTATTCCGAATGATCTCAGCCCCCCCCCCCCCCCCCACTAAGTTGGCAAAACTGGTCACGGATCACATACAGACAGAAAATCTACTTCCGGTGTACCGAAATACCTCGTTCACAGTTATAGCCCTGGCTAACCTCAAGCGCGAGGAGGGTACTATTTTCCGCGTCGGACGTAGGGCCGTCGGCTGTCAACCAATCAGGGACGACGGCGCGTTTATTCTTCAAAGTTTATTTTTCGGAGTTTATTTCGACAGCGTGGATTTTCTCATGATTTATATTGAAGAGATTATTTTGCAAATTTGATATTTAAGAGATTTAGAGATTTATTTTTGAACGTTTTATTTTTACGTGATTTATTTTGGCGCAAGTCTTGAAAAAAAAAGGCTGTACGCCGAAATAAATCTTTTAAAATAAAACATTAAAAAATCCACGCTTAAAATTCCACCCTTCAAAATCCATTTTCTGAAATAAACCACTTAAAAATACACGCCCTCAAAATAAACGCTGTTAAAATAAATCATGGTTAGGCTTAGGAAGATAATGTTCCGTATGAAAGTTTCTTGAATGCGACACGATGTTCTTTTCGGCGGAACATGCTATTATGATGTTTCTTGCTCACTTTTGTACTGCTATAGCTATATAAAGCTATATAAAGCCAGCCTTGATAAACAACAACAAAAAAATCATGAGCCGCCAAATCAGAAGACATCCCCCCAATAAGTTGGTAACACTGGCCTCGGGTCACATACAGACAGAAAACCTACTTCTGGTGCAGCGATATCCTCGTTCACAGTTCCAGCCCTGGCTAGCCCCAAGCGCGAGGACTGCACTATTTTCCGCGACGGACGTGGAGCTGATGGATGTCCACCAATCAGGGACGGTGGATTTTCAAAGATTTATTTCGAAGCGTTTATTCTTCAAAGTTTATTTTTCGGAGTTTATTTCGACAGCGTGGATTTTCTCATTATTTATATTGAAGAGTTTATTTTGCAAGTTTGACCTTTAAGATATTTATTTTTGAACGTTTTATTTTTACATGTTTTATTTCGGCGTCATCCCATGTAGACGACGGCAATACGATCCTCACTTTCTTCAAGCTGTATAGTTTTGAAAACAACAGCGAGCACCTTTCGCAGGTAAAACGGATGACAATGATGGATGGATGAATGTATAAAAGAAAATACGAGTATGACGATGAGTACACCGTGCTCGCAGTCAATAAAAAATTTTTCCCCTTTTACTGCGCCGCACCGCCGGCGAACGGTCTGCGTCCGAGCTGCGCATGCATCTACAAACGACAGGAGCTTAATATTTGCAATTAACGCGACAAATGAAGCAGTATGACTCCCCACCCCCGCATCCTGCTCCCTGAGGCTCAAAATCAAAATCACCCACGGAATGGGTGCCTCTTCCTCTTCCTTTCCTTTTCGTCGCCTCGAGCCCCCATCATGCGCGTCGTTGTTTTGGGTTGTGACGGATTCTTGTGATTCCTCCTTGCATCGGTATTATGTTTCTCAATTTTCAGGTCTAACCTCCCAGGTAGGCGGTCGTTGCCCTTAGCGAAACGCAACTCCGCATGTTCTCGAGCCAGCCTTTCGAACAGTGAGCTTTCCAGGGCTGTTTTCCGAGCCTTCTCCTATTCCGGGTCTTTCGTGATAGGTATCATGCTTTCTGCATCTTTTCCGCTAGCAAAACGAGTGTGTGTCGATATTTCAACAGCAGGACGTGGTGTGGTTGGACAGTAGAGTGTACGCTAAAATATTGAAAAGGAATTCTCGAGAGAGGAGCACGTCCGTCGAACTGGGTGCGCCGTATACTTCCAGCAAAGTACTTCTCGTTCCCATCAATTATAAAAGCATCGGAAAAGAACCAGCTCCCGTAGCTTAGTGGCTACGATGGTGGCCTTCTATGCGCCGCGTTTGGGAGGTGACCCGGGTTCGAATCCGGTCGCCGGCTGTGCTGTCTGGGTGTTTTCCCTTGGTTTTCTTCAGACGCCTTAAGACAAATGTCGGCACACTCCCATGTGGAGTCTGCCCGGGACGCCGGCAGGCAGATCGCTCGGAGAGAGCACACCATCGCCACCATCAGAAAAGGAGAAGCGCGGATTCAAAGTAATAAGCGGAAGAAGCAAAGGGAAAGTAAGACGCGCGCATCCAAATTGTCATTTCTTCTCCGCCGAGTTATCTTCCTATATGCTTTTTCCGTCCCAAAGATTGCAAATTCGGGTAATGAGATCGCGAAGTCAAAATTATATCGCTTGCACGCTGGCATAAGCTCGTCCATCCCCAAACAGAATCACACTCGTCGTCCTGAGCAGAGCCACGGTGAAAAACACGTTCCTACGGAATCGTAAAAAAGAACTCAAGCTAGGCAAAAGATGCGGGGCGAATAAACTGATATATAAACGGCACAATGTGCGATCTATTATTCGTCTTGCATCCACAGTGAAAGCTTCGCTGAAAACGAGCTAAGAACGATAACGAAAAGAGCGGGAAATAATTTTATGAATAAAAAAAAAAGTAAGTGCTCCTCCTTTTCATCCTCTTTAAGGGAATCGCATTTCGAAGCGCCCTCTTTATGACACATCTCTTCCTGAATACAAAATGCGATTGTCTGCACTACAGATATTTTTGAATTCTTCATTGGAGGAAAGATACCCTTATATCCGCAACCATGAAAAATCGACTTCTGCCAGAAAATGCGAGCAGAAAGTAGAAGGGAAGGGGAGACACTCAATAGGGGAATATTCGTAATCACAAGAAAGACGAACAGTCCTTTTGCGTTTCTTTCTCTTCTTTTTTTTTCTTTCTGGATCTCCTATTACATCTCAATGCCCGGAGACTGTGTTTAGCTAAAAGTTTGCGCTCGGACAATGGGGTGCCAGGGTAGCCCGTTGCCAAGGCAACAGTCGTGGCGACGCCGCCGTTTCTGCTATATCAAAACGAGGACGGGGTCCCATAGGAACAAGTGGCTCCTTAGCCGTGCTTATATGTTTGCGTGTTGTCGTCATTTTCGCGGGGCGTGCGTAATTGGACTGATTACGGGACGATAGCAAGATGTTCCTGCGCTGCAGCACTTGCGTTTCCATGTGCGTGGAAACGGTTAGGAATGCGTGGATGCCGTGAGTAGTTCGGGAAGACTAGGGCCTAATTACTCTGAAACATGCACTGAGAGTACTAGTATTATTATAACAGTAGGAGCGGTCTGTCTCTTATCGCTGTTATTTTTAAAGATATAGTTCGCACGCGCTAAGAGCGAAAAACTAGCGTCATGGCCGAGTGGGCTAAGGCGTCCGCTCGTTGGTGGTAGCCAAGGTCGTGCTCAAGGTGGTTGGTTCGAATCCTACCGCCGGCTGTGCTGTCTGAGGTTGTCCCTGGGTTTTCCGAAGACTTTCCTGACGAATGTCGGTACAGTTCCCCCTGAAGTCGGCCCAGGACGCATACTAACCCCCCTGTCCCCCACTCCTACCCGCTGTCCTCTCTCCATCTGTCCACATCTGTACGCCGCTCATAGCCACAGTTGCTTCGCGGCGCTAACACGGAAGCAAAAAAAAAAAAGAGCGAAAATGCGGGCTGTGTAACGGGCGTTTTGAGGGAAACAGTTGTTGCACACACGCAATTATCCACAGTTTTGCGATATACTGATCTAGTGTGACATAACATCCTATAATCTAACCTACACAACCGACAGATCAGTCGCGACCAATTGTTTAATGCAGAAAGCAACGCTTATGCACCGATGCCTTTTTTGAGAGTGACCAACCGAGAGGAAGTTTCCAAAAGGCAGCTTCGCTGCGATGTCGCTAAAACATCTCCGGTGACATTGAAGAATGGCATCGCCGCTGCGAGAAATCGACAGGTATCCACTGCTAATTTCATGGCAAGCCAACCGCGTTCGCGCTTCGAGAAGCATGAAATTGCAGTCGCGAAACCGAATCACGGTAGTTTGGACAATTTTGGGCGTCGAGTCAGGATATCGATGATTACACAAAGTAAGCTGACGTATTCTGTGGCATTACCGGGCAGAAATGTAGTCCGTTCATTGGTCAGACGAAAAGCAATGGCAAAATTAAAATAAAAGAAACAGACAAAAATGAAATTCAAACTGCAGTTGCAGCTACGCTTCTTGTACAAAGTACCCATGCAGCCTACATGTCCCTTTCGTAAGCTCACGTGGGCCGGGGTTTCGATTTTTCGGTGCTGTGTTGAACCGACCACCCCTATTACTGTAGATCATACAAGGGCTACTCGGCGCCTGGCTTGCCGTTGTTGGCTTCACTTATGAGATGACACTATGGTTAAAAGCTGATGTGTAGATGGATCGACGACGAAGTTAGTAGTAAGTCCTCTCCGAATGAAGTGGACTGGGCTGCGACAGCGATCGGCGAAAGGGCCTCTGGGATGGAGGACACAACATCCCCGATGCCGATTTCGAACACAGAAAAGTTCAAATGTCCTTGCTCTTGGTGTGCATAAGCAGGCACGTGAATCCTTAGCAATAGTATTAGGTAATTGGAGTAGATTTACACGTATTAGCAATAACCGTTACATGTGATAAAATCATCTCAAATGTAATTAGCATTGCTTGCAGGTGAGCTGAATTGCCTTACCGCGTGCATTTCGTGCATAGCGTGTTCGTCGGAGCGACGCCCATTGATTGATTGATCGAAAAAGGAGAAATATGGCGCAACTATTTTGCACAATGATATTTCCCGGCTATAGGAGTATCCAGAAAAGAAAAAAGAAAACGCCTTGCGTCATTAATCTCATATTTACAATTTCTGTACCGGAGGCATGGGCGTACGGAGAGGGGTACGGGGGCGCCAGGGCTTTGTGCCGCCACCGTACTTACAAATTTAGTGGTCGTACATTTGTAGGTTTCGGAAATTTCGCCCTATACGAAGACGGCAGTAACTCTGCTGCTTTTATGAGCAGAAATAAAATGCAGACGATGCAGCACCTATTCACATTGTGCACAAAGACCCATATAAAGCTGGATCACATGCAAGAATATAAAAAAGAAGAGAGAGAAACAGCGGGTCTCAATTGATCCCACAAAGCCCCAATGTAGGGCCCGATAGGGGCGTGCGCAAAGCGATACTGAAACCGTAATGATGCATCCGGGAATTCGCGCTCGGGGTCAGCATTCAGTTGTTATGCCGTCTGTTTCGAAAAAGCAGAGTCTACAAGCGCGAAACAGGTCTCATGTTGGTAATGTGTCCACATGTTGATTCCAAGTTTGCGGCTTCGGAGCTCGATCCAGGAAGCCTGCAACTTTACGGCATGCTACGAGTTGCTTAGACGCGTTGTCTTCTGCGACCGACGTGAAATACGGGATTACTGAACACAAGCACAACTCCGACTAAAGCAAGACGAGATTTAGACGCTGCAGAATGCAAATGCGCATGCACGCGCACATGCAGAAGAGAGTCGCACAGCAAACCAAACTGCTGTTCTCTGCGCTTAGAGGGCTAACCTCTCCGCCTTGCTCGACAGACTGATGGATAATGTAGTGTGCTCTATCCGTATTTTCCTGACTAAAAGTTTCGTGAGATACAGCTACTCCACTAACGCGAAAGCAGCCTCACGCACTCTCTGCTGTATCAGGAGGCTTGTACAGCTCCGGTCAACCTTAATAATAAGACTGGAAAAAATTCGGTCGCATTTCCCAGCGCGATAAGGGCCACACTTGGGGGCACTGGGGGAATGTTAAGTGAACAAAATCCTTGCGTTAAACTAACAGAATAATTTTGCTCAATTAAGATTTTCTCATGGCCCCAAGGGTTGCTGTAACACATGTAATTTTTTTCCCACATTTTTTTCCAGTGTTATTATTAAGGTTGACCGGAGCTGTACAAGAAGGTCATTGTTAGGCTCCGTATTCACAAGGTTTCTCGTAAGCTAGAATACTAGCGGAAGTGTTAGAAGTGGAAGTTGTGTTCAGAAAACAGTATTATTGATTCTCTGTGCCAGAAGCCCCCATGGTCGACACAAGACTGTTGAACGTATGAACCAAGTTTTCGTAAAACTGGGCCCCAGTGATTTATTCAGACCCCTCCCCCTACACCCCCTAACACCCCCAAATGTTCAGTGACACCCCCTAACTTTTTCACCTGTGTTAGCCCCTACAGGGGGTGCCTTTGCGATTTCAGCTGTAGACACATGTCGGTATGATATGCTAAGCTATCATGACGTAACTATAATAATGACCCCCCCCCCCAATTTTTTCGAACACCCCTCCATGATTGGGATTGGATAAACCACTGCTGCGCCCCAATCTTAAACCCACACATAGCAAGCGTTACCGTTATCTTTGAAGTTGGTGCGCTCCAAACGTCATGCGACGGCACTTGAAAAGCGATTTTAGGATGGCCGGGGCCTCTAATAAATGTTGTGATTGACGATTGCGAATCACGGGCGAAGCGGTGCATTTAACGCATGCTACGGCGGGTCGACAAGATCATGCCCCTGTGGCTTATGTATAGGTCGAAAGAGTGGGAACACCGAACACAGGTCCGCTGCTTACTTACGAAAAGCGCGAGAACTGTGAACATTACGTGTGAGCAAAACCAAAGAACCATGATGAAGGCCAGGTCACGGTTCAGCTTATCAGGAAACATAAATATATAGGAAGATTGAGACGCGTTTTTGATAAGTAAAATTGTAAGTTCGTACACTAGCACAACTTCGATCGAGCTGTGAAACGAAGAAAGCGTGCAGATGCTTTGATCCGGAGCATCTGAAGGACGTGTACGACACCCTGCCATGTCTTCGTCCGCAGTCCCCGGATGCTTCGTTTTACTTTTATTGTACAGGTATGGCTGAAAGGGAGAATACGTATATATACGTATTCGTTTATCAAGCTCCTATAGGAGCTTGATTTTTTGAGATCCCTATACTCGTGCGCAAATACTGACATTTGATTTCTAGCGCATAATATCCAGTTCTATTCATTATATTACTTCCAGTACGTCATTTGCATGAAGAGTTTCATGATCATGATCCATGTCATCATCAATCATAATTTATTGGTGTTGTTCATGCTAGATGAATATAATAGATGCTATAATATCCCGAGCATATTAGCAACGAGGAATGATGCTCTTCGTTACGAAAAACTGCACGACAATTGCACGAGGTATATATATATATATATAACCAAACCACTTACCTCTCTTCATTATCAAATGTACTGGACAATATTGTCGATGACTAATTAAATAATTTTCTGTTAAACGAGTCAAAAGCACTGCAGCAGTTCGTGAATTCCTGATTATAGAACGACGTGGTCAGTGAAATTTACGCTGTAACGGCGATTTAGTATTTCGCGAACTGCTTTGTGAAGCCGCTTCTCCTGTCGCAGTAATGACATGCGGCCTTCGCTCAAATAGGAAGGCGATAGTGCTGGTTTCTAACCAGTGCCCGTCAGTCGTGTTTCACAAGATACGCGTGGCTCCATGGAAGTTGCCACAAACCTGAACGACTATTCTTGCAATGTAGAAGAATATAACTGAGACGTACTCCGTTATTTCTTTCACGGAGCCTCTGGAAAGCGCAAAGCGCTTGCCAAAGAAATTCGTATAACATCCGAAAAAGCAAAAAGGAGAAAACATTTCCGCCTTTTTCCTCTTGAAGGGGGTTGCTACATAAAAGGAAAGTAAACGAAGTCGGCGAGTCGATTTTCATTCGTGGTATGTTGCGACGCGAACTTTGCTCCCTATGGAATGTCATTCAACAAAGGCCTATTAGGGGAGTCTCCAAACCGTGCTTTCAGCCCCACACTACGATCCTCATATATGAAATGGTTGGGTCCCTTGTGGGCGTGAACTGCACTGGCATTCTCGCTCTGAAGCTATACGAAGTAAAATGATGAAGAAACAGTATACTCATTTCACATCACCGGGATACAAAGTTACAAGTGTGACACCGACACAATGGATTCGGTTTGCGAATTGTGTCCTGTGTATCATCCTCGATATGTATTCGAAGTAGAAAATATCTTCTTATACGAGCACCTTTACTATTAAGTAACAAAACTGCTTCAAATTTTCCCCCGCGTATTAAACACAGTTGGTCAATATTGCAAACAAATATTAGATTTATGCTACACGATTGTTTTGTTTAACCCATATGTTATGATGGCAATAATGGGATGGGGTGCAGGGTCCCTACTAAATAAAAAAATACAGTTAGTGCAAAATAGAGTTTTCACAACAGTCCTACTCGTCTTTTTTTTTTTTTTGAGATATAATGTTTTGAAATTCACCATATTATTAATATTGCTTACTTCGCTTTCACACAAGAGACAAGAAAACATGTCATTAGAGAGTTTTAGTATATCGTACGCAAAGGAGATAGCGTACGTAACAGATAGCGTTGGTGGTTCTGTGCACTGCGCGAAGCTCTCTTTCTGTTATGGGCGAGCGCAGAACTATCAACGCTATCCCTTACGTAAGCAAAGGCGATAGCGTACGATGTACTAAAACTCTCTATTGTCTTTCTTCTTATTCCACATTTCTCACTTTAAGATAGGCGTAGCATTTATGCTCTTAGAACTACTCGCTATCTCATTTAGTCGAACAAAATTTAGTTTTCAGCGTCTTCAGTGTACACTTCTTAACTGCTTAAATGGCATCGCATTTAACAATTTCGATACCCTGACATTTTCAGATATGAAATAATTATTTGTGTTCCAAGATAAGCGCAGGAAGGTTTAGTATTCTTATGTCTGTACTCTCGCGTGGTTTCTGCGTGTTTAGTGTAGTCTCACTTTGCTTGTTTTCTATAATGCCGGATGTAAGGAAGCTGAGGCCTAATCATTTTAAGCCTCAAGTCTCTCCCACATTTATGGCGTGAAAATAAATTTGCATACATACATACATATGTACGTACGTACGCAAGTACACATGCATGTACGGAACGTGTGAAGTATTACTTTCAATTCTTCGCTCTTTTTTTTTTTTTGAACATGAGTACTGCAATTCAGCTATTTACCGTTAGCCTGCAGTTAAGCCATTTATCATCACGATGCCGTCAAGTACTTGACGCATAATGAGCAGAAAGAAATTGTAATAAACACAAAGCTTCAACAAGGGTTCAGGAAGGTGTTACACAGTTACTTGGCGTCAGGTAATCTCTTCCTGAACTTTTTGTGTTCACTATATGTAGCTTGACCCAAGCAGGACACAACTGTGTCCAAGATATTCGCGTTCAAGCAGAAATTGTGTATCGAGAAACATTAGGATCCGTAGAATGAGGAAGCGTGGCATAACGAACGCTGGCTGTCGGCGCGGAACGCGGGCGGCGCTGGGCGAAGACTACGTCGGACTCTAAACCAGCCTTAAGATGTCTGAAGGAATTGTGTGTGACATTTTACCGAATGACGCTAAAGGTTTCGATGTGTGCTATTTGTTCCCCAGAAAAAAACTCACATAAACATGGGTCCGCGCCTTCAACCTTAACTCGCTACTCCGGGTATTATGAGGAGGAGAAGGTATGATGCCATGTCACCGATGACGTTATAAGGAGAACTCGTTCTGGTTCGCCGGTCAGTGGGGGTCAGCGCCTTGTCCCTTTGCCGCCGTAAACCAGTTTTGCCAGTTCTCCCGGAGAATGGGGGATAGAAGGAGCGGCCGAATCATTACCGAGCGAGGAGAAAGGCTTTTTCAGAACCCCGAACAGCCGGGTAGCAGACGACAGAGGAGTAGCAGACAACATCTCTCTAGACCAATCAGCGACCGTTCTCCTTATAGCGTCAGTGCGAGGTTCCAGGCAGATCACAGGCTGGTACTGCTCTTCACCGCCGTTGCGCACGGTCGCTTTTTGCGGCGTACTTTAAATTCAACTTCTGCGATAATTATGACTATGTGTTGTGGGTTGTGCCTCATATGCACCAAATGCTCATAACCTCCAAACGCTCAAAACCTCCGAACGCTCATATGCACCGAAAAAAAGTTGGTGGTTTTGAGCGTTTGGTGGAAATGAGCAGGAGGGGAGAATCTGCTCATAAGCACCAAACGTCCAGAACATCCGAATGCTCATATGCACCGAAAGGCGGGCGACCACAAAGGCCGGGTCTTCCTCTCCCGCATTTGGAACAAGGTCATAGGGTGAGAAAGGTGGAATGAATGGCGATTACCAAGACCGCTTAATGTGTCAGTTTGAAGTTTATGTAACAGCTTGGTCCTGCTTGTATGTAGCCAGAACGAATGGCGCCTTCTCGTTTATGGATTTCAATTTGAGCTTTATTTTCATAGACATGGAGGCAGCCTAGGACAAAAGACTTGACTCTAGCTCGAAAGGCACTCGGCTCCCAGGGCTGTAGCAACAAAAAGCGTGGTCCCCTCCGAACATATGTCTGGGTTCACTTACAGTGCAGAAGCTGGAATACGATATTTATATAGGGTTTATATTATGCATACATAGGCCTGCAGTGAACATTTGCGCAAAACCCTTCTTTCGAACAAGAGAGAAACCAGGAAGGTAATCCAGAAGATGTGGGTTCGATCCCTACAGCTGGCTAACCTTTTCAGTGACTTTCATCTTTCATCCTTCTTTCGAGCCTTGTTCTTCGCAAGTTGGTTAATCAATGCATCATAGTCCAGAGATATGATAACCATGTTTTCGGTTGACTACGAACTCAGAAAGTCTGACATCTCTTATGGTTAATTGAGCACAGGATATTCTTGATCGGTCACTTTCATTGTGCTGAGACTTCTTTCAGCATCAGCGACAGTAGCTGGTGTGGTCAGAAAATAGAGGGCTGACGCAAATGCATCGTGTACGTTAAAAATTGTTTGGTGTCTCTTTGTTTGGCGTCCTCTCTTTTTCTCAATGACACAAAAGGATATTCCATTATAAGTTCGCTGGCATCGATGTCTACCATTTTTACTTCAAAATTTTTGCTGCGATTCTCCAGTTCAAGTTCCCATTGACGCTGCCCCAAGTTGTTAGTGTTTTACAGAAATCCAAACAACTTTTACCACTCCACGAGTTGGTTGACAAAACAGAAGATATGGCCTGATCAGTGAGAATAAGAAAGAACTGAGATTTGAATTTTCTTTCTGCAGAAAGACGACTCTTCCTTTTTATTTTTTATTTTTTTTTCACTTTTAGGAGAAGGTAGCAGACATTGCAGAACTGCTTCATGATCTTGTCGCGTTGTCTGTACTCCGCAAAATAAAGAGAGGAACAGAAAGAACAGACGCAATTTGTACAATACAAGCGGTGCAGCAAATGGAACCGCTTTTATGTTCCTCATTAAATGGCGTCCAGCATTTATTGTTCATTAAGATTAATGCTAATTTAAAAAAGCATGTCTTCCAATTTCGAGCAAATGAGGAGTGCGAATGATAGCACTTTATTGGCTATGATTCGGTTTATCAGATGTCCACAACGACGCTCCTGTATTTTTGGGCGCACGGAACCGCGCGCAACCAGGGACCAATTTTCCCGGGACGAACTTTTCCGGGACTATTTTTTTCCGAAACTCCATCCAACATGCTCTACACATTCTCGCTCCTATAGTTATTCTACCTTCGGTCTGGAAGATGACTGGTTTGGTTCTTTGGATGATTGGTTTTCAACTCATTTCTGTGTGCTCACCGTTTTAGGCATTCGAGAACAACATTATTTCCTCTTATAAGTAGAACTCGGAAATTTACGTGCCAAAACCATGAAAATGGACAGATATTTAGCTAAAAAAAAATACCTAAACAGGCAAGAACATGCAAAAATCAGACACGTTGTAGCACATGCCAAAACTACTTCTAATGTACGCTTCACGACGCAGACTTTATACTGTGGAACTGTAGCGAATGCTACAGAACCATTCGATGACGCCAGTGCCTGACTGCGACGCTGTGCAGCGTCAATCCTCCTTCCTGCACCGCTAGTTCAAGCTCACTGGGTGTTATCGTTGAACCTCTAACATATATTCAGTTTAATGTTATTTCTTCAGTTTATTTTTACTACTCGTTTTCTCTTGTGTTTACTCGTTTATGTAGCTTAAGGCGCTATGGAGTCGACGGCGTTCCATGTTGATATCCGTTCATCGGCCACATTTTCTCTTACACGTTTTGTCAACCACACTCTACCTCAGGTAGGCGAATTTAATTCACTGTTGTGACGATGAAAGGTCTCGCCGTTGTTGGCCTCACAGAGGTGGTCAACGTCATGACTGACGGCCTTGGGGAATGTGCATCCTGGTCGACTTCTATAGGAACTGTGCCGACATATGATTTGGTCGAAAGACATTTAATCGAAGATCGAAACGGCAGCGGTCGTTTGATCGATTTTTTATTGGTTCACTTGGAGTGTTGAACGCCGGAGTTCTAAATGCCGTTATCCTAAGCAACATTTAACTGCGTGTAACCCGTTTGCTCGTAAACACATTCCTCATGCTAACCCACTTTGTCAAATAATAATTGATTTCAAGTATTAAACATTCTTGGCAAATAAATAAAAAATAAATTAATGACATTTTTCGATTATTTATTCCTGTTGAATGTGGATAAATTTTAACAATGTGTTATTGTTTCTGACAATCAACTGACCATTGTATAGGAGAAAGAACAGTTTTAGTGTATTTACTTTTCGCCTATGTGCAGGTGAATCTAAATTTAGTTCTTGCAACAGACATGTAACCGAAGAAGTCCTTCGAAACCTAGACAAGATAAGCAGGGCAGCAGATCTTTGTACTTTCTCTATTTTTTCGGATAGCGTGCATGTGTAGTGACCCAGATTGCAGATGCATACACTAAACGAGGTTGAACTAAGGTTTTATATGCTGTTAATTTAATATCGTTCGTTGTGCCATGGCGAAATTTCCTTCTTAGCATCCACAGACTTGGAGTGGCTTTCGCGCACGTATGACTATCCCGTTTCAGACCGTTCCCTTTAAATATGTCACCAGCAAGAAGGGTGCTCAGAAGAAACACAGACTATCGGCTGCTCCCAACCTGGGGCAACTTTCTTCAACATGTGTCCGACTGGTTCGTAAATTACAAACGTCTGCAAGTAACCAGCGGTCTCCCTGCAAAAAAAAAAAAAAAAAAAAGAAAAGAAAAGAAAAAGAAATAATAATATTAAAAATGAAAAAAAAAAGCAGAGTACCCTGATTGCCAGCTCCGTATGCTCGAGTCAAAAGTTACAGAAAAAGAGGTGCGGATGACACAGTGCATGCAGTTTTGAACTCCCTTCGAACAAACGTCTTTCGAACAAACGGCATCGATCAACCGGCTTTCGATCAAACGGTTTTCGACCAAGCGGCGTTCGATCAAACGCCTTCGATCAAACGTCATTAGACCAAACGGCGTTCGACCAAATGGGCGGACACTACGGCGTTCAAACACCAATTGACTCACGATAGATAAAAATAAACTTCCATAAAAATTCATTCTGACTACATACAAGCAGGACCAAGCTGTTACATAAACTTCAAACTGACACATTAAGCGGCCTTGGTAGTCGCCATTCATTCCACCTTTCTCACCCTATGACTTTGTTCCAAATGCGGGAGAGGAAGACCCGGCCTTTGTGGTCTCCCGCCTTTCGGTGCATATGAGCATTCGGATGTTGTGGACGTTTGGTGCTTATGAGCAGCTTCTCCCCTCCTGCTCATTTCCACCAAACGCTCAAAACCACCAACTTTTTTTCGGTGCATATGAGCGTTCGGAGGTTTTGAGCGTTTGGAGGTTATGAGCATTTGGTGCTTATGAGCTACTACCTGTGGGGTTAATTGCTTCGCAGGGTGAATCTTACTGGCCTACTTAATAGTTTTATAGGAAGAAAGAAAAATGACTTCTATGCTACTTTAATCCTTCCTTAACCTTGACACGAATCGCTGTTATCTTCCCACGAACACAGTAGTTTCCCCAGAAATCGACGCCTTGGGGGGGGGGGGGCGGAGGGGTACCGTACCAGGTGGGCGATCAAATGGCGCGATAATAGTGACACCATCACATAATGCTTGTTGATATGCATGTATTCATAAACATATATTCCACCAGCCCTTCGAAGCACGGTACCCCTCCGCCCCCCCCCCCCCAAGACGTCGTTTTCTGGGGAAACTACTGTGTTCGTGGGAAGATAACAGCGATTCGTGTCAAGGTTTAGGAAGGATTAAAGTAGCATAGAAGTCATTTTTAACACCCAGCTTTCTTCCTATAAAACTGTTAAGTAGACCAGTAAGATTCACCCTGCGAAGTAATTCACACCACATAGTCATAATTATCGCAGAAGTTGAATTTAAAGTACGCCGCAAAAAGCGACCGTGCGCAACGGCGGTGAACAGCAGTACCAGCCTGTGATCTGCCTGGAACCTCGCGCTGACGCTATAAGGAGAACGGTCGCTGATTGGTCTAGAGAGATGTTGTCTGCTACTCCTCTATCGTCTGCTACCCGGCTGTTCGGGGTTCTGAAAAAGCCTTTCTCCTCGCTCGGTAATGATTCGGCCGCTCCTTCTATCCCCCATTCTCCGGGAGAACTGGCAAAACTGGTTTACGGCGGCAAAGGGACAAGGCGCTGACCCCCACTGACCGACGAACCAGAACGAGTTCTCCTTATAACGTCATCGGGGACGTGGCATCATACCTTCTCCTCCTCGTAATACCCGGAGTAGCGAGTTAAGGTTGAAGGCGCGGACCTATGTTTATGTGAGTTTTTTTCTGGGGAACAAATTGCACACATCAAAACCTTTAGCGCCATTCGGTAAAATGTCACACACACTTTCATCAGACGTCTTAAGGCTGGTTTAGAGTCCGACGTAGTCTTCGCCCAGCGCCGCCCGCGTTCTGCGCCGACAGCCAGCGTTCGTTATGCCACGCTTCCCCATCCTACCGAGGTCATAGTCTGACGCTATTCGGCGCAGCGCAACGAAAACACCACCGGCGATTTTCAAATTTCATAACAGGAAAGCAGTCCTGCACCCGCTAGCTGAAATCTGACTAAAGACAATCCGTGTTCCCATCGTCTGTACTCTTATGTTTGTACTACGTACTCTAATACGGTTGGTACCCCCAAACATGAACACTAATTAAGAAAGACGCACGTCTTCCCAGCTTTTCTTCTTCTTTTGCTTGTCTCTACAGTCCATCCGCAGTTTATTATATAGGCACGGATGTTCCTTTCCAGTTTCGATCAAAAGCTCAATGGGCACCCCATGTTGGGAAATGCGAGTCCACGCCGTGCTCAGCTCGCTGGCCACCGCCAGATGCAGGGCACTGCTCTACTCCCCCGACGGCGGCTGGCGTAGCCGTGCGTTGCTGCCGCGCCGCGCTTCGCCGAGTGTCGTCGCACTATGAACTCACCGGCGGCGGCTCGCGATGCGCAGCGGTGCGCTATGCGTCGTTACGCCCCGCTCCGTCGGACTCTAAGCCAGCCTTTAGTCTGAAAATTTTTTGGACGGCCCTCTGTACTCCTTTAAGGTTAAATCAATCGACAATAAGGGAGAAGATTATACGTCCAATGAAAAAGGTCTAACGCATTCTTTAAAAGCGCTTAAACCACTTAATGGACGGGACAAACGACCGCCAAAAGCGCCAGATGGACAACGGAACGTGTTCGACTCTGTACCGAGAAACGCAAAGAGGTGTATAGACCTTTCCCTGTTTGTAAACAAATGACGTCATAGTGTTCCACAACGCCACCAATTTGGTAGAGTTGAACTACGCTGGAAGCTACAGGGGGCGAACAAGGTCGCACCCGAAAGCCAGGATCATAAGGGGATTACGATGGTCCCTGAAAGGGAGGCGACCTTCGGTCCTACTTTTCTTTCAATACGAGGCAGCCAACACGTGCCCATTTGTGGAACCCAGCCCTCCCTTTCCGATTTGTTTCGGTTTCAGTCTGTCTATGAACGTCATGATGACGTTTCTTGGGTAGAGGTCTATTGATAGAATAAGGTCTGTTCCGCAATCAAATGAAACCGTCATGATGATCATTTGCTTATTGTTAATTCGGTATCAGGAATGCGAATCTTTAGGCAGCTTTAAAACGTCGTGTTCCTGCGGGACTGGTCGATATCGTGGCATGAGAATTGTCAGCTGACTTTGGCGAAAGGATGAGTTGCCATCACGATACAACGGAAGGTCCCTGAACCCTTTCGTCGGTGAACATGTGCCCCGAACTGAAACGGATTGTATATAGTTTTGATTTCGTCTATGAAACTGAATTTGGTGACGATGATAACAAAAGTACGAGGGGTGTTCAAGTCAAACCGGGACTTTTCATTTTTCGCAAAAGTAAAATGAACTTTCAAGCGAGAAATTAGTTTTATTTTTCAACGTAATCTCCAGCTGCACTAATGTACTTGTCCCAGCGTTTCACGAAGGCTTGGATGCCAGCAGCGTAGAAATCCTTACCGGCGCGTAGCAGCCATGATCGGACCGCATTCTTGACCTCGTTGTCGCAGCTGAAGTGGCCACCCCCAAGGAACGCCTTCAGTGTCCCGAAGAGATGGAAATCGCTGGGGGCGAGGTCTGGACTGTAAGGGAGATGTGGCAGCAACTCCCAGCAACCTTCTGTAAGGTGCGTGTCTGCGAGATGCGCGGTATGCGGGCGTGCATTGTCCTTTAGGAGGAGGAGGACTCCTTTGGTGATGAGACCCGGCCGGTTTTGCTTCGGCGCCTTATACATATCCCTGAGAACCTGGCAGTAATATGCACTATTGATGGTGGAATCACTGGGCAGAAAATCAACATCAAAAACGCCAGCACCGTTCCAGAAAACCGTGGCCATGACCTTACCCGCAGACGGGGTGTTTCGGAACTTCTTGGGAGCTGGCGAGCGAGGATGCTTCCACTGTTTTGATGCGCGTTTAGACTCAGGAGTGAAATAGTGCAGCCACGTTTCATCGCACGTCATGATCCGATCAAGGAACGGCTGTCCTTCAGTGTCGAAACGGTACCTTAGCTCTTGAGAGATTTCCAGTCTTCTCTGCCGGTCAAACACGGAGAGCTGCCTCGGGACCCAACGGGCACTAACTTTCCGAAACTGGAGGTGTTCATGAATGATAGTGTTCAACGTACCCACAGAAAGGTCCGTCTTTCGAGTCAGTTCGAGACATGTTATCCGTCCGTCTTTGAGGATCAGGCGCCCCACAAGTTGGACGTTCTCAGGAACTCTGACACTGGGCTCTGAGCCGCCCTGGCCAGGATCGTCCTGCACTGATGTACGGCCGTCTCGGAACCGTTTGCACCACTCAAGTGCTTTGCTGCGGCTAAGTGTATCGTGGTCATACTGAGCCTGAAGTCTTCTGTGAATTTCAGATGACTTTACGCCTTCACTCACGAGAAACTTCATGACAATTCGCTGTTCGATGTGCGCGCTCACCTCGTTGTCGGCCATCTTGTCCAGCACGTGTCTTCTGTTTTGCACAAACTTTGGACCACCACGTGGTGAACGCGGAGGCCTGTCGCGTGTGAAAATGACGAAAAAGAAGTAGCGCGAGCCATTTGTACACTCAGGAGACAGAAAGTCCCGGTTTGACTTGAACACCCCTCGTAGAAAGAAAAATGAAAGTGTATGGCCCATTTTGGGTGAAACCGGCAGCTCCATAGCGATTAATTAATTAACATCAGATATCACATAGCTAGGAAAACCCTGCAGTTGGGTCACGTCACCTGGTGCCTTCGAGAAATGATGTGAACAGTGTTTTGATTGTGGTATATGGAGGTATACGCTAACTCCGTGAACACGGGCCCGCATATATTCGCAATTAGCGCATTAGGTACTTCCTTCCGGCGAAAATTCAATGGCGGCGCTGTTACATAGCTGATCCACCCTCTCCTTCAATGCAACTTCGATGGACTTATCGAGGATGATGCTCTGCTTTGCGCTACTTGTATCAGCAACCACACACCGTTTCCAATGACAGGCTCACCGAGCACTCCTCGCATGCAGAGCAATTTCTGTCAGTGGAACCGTCAAGGCGAAAGTAATCATGCATATATTGGTACTTGAAACGCTTTGCGGCACGTTCATTACTTAGGAGATCATTAGGAGGACGAAAAAAAGGAGAGAGAGAGAGAGAGAACATAACGCTGAGCCTGCTAATTACCTTAACTTCATTTTTTTTTGCTAATTGTTCCAGGAGGGAATCTTTAATGCAGATGTCATTCTTATCTGCCATTCAGTGCGCTTCCATAAGCACTCTATCAATATAGGCTCTAACAGCTGCGAAGATAATTATAAAATTAATGCAGGCGGCTTCAATGTGAAAGACGGGGCATCGCGGCAGGACTACACGACATGCCTTCGCCTGTCGTGGTGTAGCGGTAGCATATATGTCCGGAAATCAGAAGGCCCAGGTTCCAATCCTGGCGTCAGCACCTTTTTTCCTGCGGGTTGTTTGATTTAATTGATTCTGGGCGTTGAAGGCTTATGTGTTTGTGTCGTCCATGTTTGTAGCTCGCCCCGGGCTAATTTCTTGTTGTTTTCGTCACCTTTCTGCTCCTTTTCCTCCCGTTGTGTCATGACGTATTATCTGTGGTAAGCAGGACACCCTCCTGCGCGAATGATGCTTTTGTCGCTTTCAGTGAAATGCAACACGCACTAGTTCGTTTCGTTTTACGGGGACTCGTTGCATCTGCTACTGACTTGAAACGTCTTTCTTTTCGGCAAGTAGGGGTACACGTGCTAAAATCGCATGCAACGAAAACGTGTTGTTTTGTGACGCTTGCAGATCTGTGACTGCGTGGCATACCCTGTTCGTTTAGGTACCGTTGTGTAGAGCCAAAAAAGACATTACTCAAGGATATATGACTCATGCAGCCAGATGCCCTAGTGACGCGCGTCGCAATTTGAGATTTAAAAAAAAAGACGCTTACTCCGCATTTGTTCGCCCATAGATCATCGGCGCGTTTAAGATGGGAGTGGTCGCGCTTTGTATAACTCGTGGGCCTCTAAATACGTGCGCAAATAAAAATAGTCAAATATGTGCCCATCAAAAGTTATAATCGATATCAGTTAAAAAATTTCAAACGTTTCCTATTTCGTCTATGGCGCCCCCTCGACGGAGCACTGTGCGCCACAAGCGGGAAGAGGCCAAAAGGAAAAGAGAGGAGGCCGAGGGACCACGACCATTACCAGCCACCTCGACTGAACGGTCCCGGAAACGGAGGGAACTCGCCAGATTGAGGCAAGCCCAGGAGCCGCAGCTGTACACGAGTGCGCGGGACCAAGCGGGTTTGTCGCGGCCCAAAACTGAGCCTGCCCAGTCGCATGTACCCCCAATGGAGGTAGACGAGCCCTCCAGCCTATCAGTGGCCACCCTGGGTAGCCAGGTTGGGCCCAACTGCTCGATCGCGGAACCGCAACCGGAGCATTTTAAATCTGCGCTCGAGTACCGTAGGCGATGGGAGTTGGCCACAGCGCGCTTTAGAACTGTGTTCGCGGACAATGAATTCGGCCACAAGTGTGACGTGTGCGATCGAATGTGGTTCCAGAAGGACTTCAAGGCCGTGACCGCCCCTGTGGCCCTTGGAGGTCGCGTTCCCTGGCGAAGACACGGCTAGGTTTATGTTCTGCCGCAACTGCTCAGACGTGTGCAGACACAAGCGGGTGCCCCCACTCAGCAGGAGTAACGGGTACAGATGCCCCTCATACCCATCTGCCTAAATTGAGCCCAATCGAGGAGCGGCTGGTGTTCCCGAGGTTGCCATACATGCAGATACGCCTATTGCGACACGCAGGCCAGTATGGAATCGTTGGCCAGGTTATAAACGTTCCCGTCGACGTTAACAATATCGTGCAAACCCTGCAGCGTCAGTTGGACGACGACTATGCCATAAATGTGAACATAAAGAGGGCCGTCATGCATATGTCACCGTTCTTGAGCGGCTCCGCACTATACAAGGCGACCATAGCCGCGCTGGGTCAAATCGGGGACATAACCGCTGTAGGGGTGTACCCGCCCGACGGCACGCGCTTCCTGATCAGCACCATATACATCCACCAGCGGCAGAGCTTTGACGATGTGGCAACGTTCTCCACCGGGTGGCTGTTCAAGTACCGTGACGCGATGGAATTCCTCGGGCTGGAGGGCGAGCCCGATGTGCCGCTCGTTCCCACCGGGGTCTTCAACCTGTCGCCTACACACCAAGAGCGGCTACGCGAGTACTTGCGGCAACACTTTAGCCTAGACGTGGCCGTACACACGCACCAACAGACCACGCTCAGCGGCTCATGCCTCGATTTGACGTTTGCCCGTAGTGTCCATACCGTTCGCAGGTCTTACGTGTCCTACTTCTCGCACCACTATACCCCGTCTTCAATCTGCTGAGAGTGCGAGACGCCGCCGACAAGACACTACCGCCAGTCACACCAGCCATGCACCGACCGACGGCCACTATACGGAACAAAACCCCCAACTAGATTAATGCCTAGCTTGTAAGCCTAATCAGTTTATGTGTAGCCTGCATGTATGTGTGTTCATGTAAGATTTGTACAATAAATGTACACATACTGTGTATCTCATTTGACTTCGTTCATTTCACTGCTTACCTGTACCCCTCAACCAAGTATCCTAATGCATAATACGGCCCACCCATAATTCCCTCCCCCCAAAAATTGTGCGTCTTCTATCAATGACTGTCTGAATGCAGTCTATATGAATTAACGTCATATGCAAGCTCTCTTTTGAGCAGTGTTCTATATCATATTAGGGTGTTTTAGAGTAGGACACCCAAACGCGTTGAGCCCAAAGCGCTTGGGAACTTTAGAGCTTGGGTACTTGGGAAGCGTTAAACGAGGAACGAGTCCTTGTTTCTTTCAGCGCTTTTATCAGTATGAACCAACAGGGAAACGGGGGCGGATTGGCCACACGAACTGTAGTAAACGCTCCACCGGTGAAGTTATATGTTATGATGTTTGTCTTCGACTGGAAAGTAAGTTCCTATTTGAAAATGCCACCAGGAGTACACTGCAAATAAACTGGCAGTAGTGGCATCTTTACCGCTTACTCTTTTTGTATTTGTTAGCGTTCAAATGCTTTATTCTCCAACGCACATTAAACGTACGACTGTGCTTACAGGTCCGTCAGGTGAAGTGTACGGGTCAAAGTTGCACGCGCCGTCGCCCGTGATTAGCGGGGGATTGCAATTACGGGGAAAGCAATTTGCGCATCGAGCCGAATAGAGTGAATCAGGAATCACCAGAAAGGATCAAATTCGTACACGATGGTTAACTACGCTACCCGCTCGTCCGGACGCCTCGCAAGAAGTAAAAGTAAAGTGTCGCTCTGATGTTATTTACTGCCAGTCACATTGATAATTTGCCTCAACTCTGATTTGTAGCGAGGCGAGATATACTGCTATACGTTTTGACTCCGTTGAGAAACGCTGTCTCAGAAGGGATTTCAAAACACCGCTTTGCAAGTAGGTCAATGGTCTACGCAGCTCCCTTGTTTCACAGTCTCCTCTACTGTCCGTGACGCGATGTGATTGGTCCCTCTCCCAAATAAGGGAATAACAGTGAACAGCTCAAATTTATGAGTCGATTATGTCCGTGTTTACCGGAGACTCCAGAACGAGAAGTTTTACGAGGAGCTTCGAGTACACCTGCCAAGGGCCTACACTTGCAGATCTTGCTTGCCGTGTTGTATGTGAGGTTATTTATCGGGCATTTTACGAACGATATGACGCACCTGCTAAGAGCTAAACAAAGTGACGAACACGACACAACTTACTCAGCTGGGCCGTGTCCGGGGTTTTGTGTGACCAGTCAGTCAGTTTGATGTGGCGCCATCACCAAACACGGGTGACGATGACGAGCTATGCTGAGGACCAGGGATTTTCCCAGCACGCCCCCTCCCCCCCCCCCCACAAACACACCCCTAATATCCCCCTCCAAAAAATCTTGCAACAACCCCCAAAATGCCTGTCACAAAGGCAAAAAAAGCCAGAAAACAACACCCCCCGAAACCGACAATTTTTTTTAAGAGTTTGGGAAACAGTTTGGTGGTGGTATGTCTGCTGTGCGCATCGTCACAACTGCAGCTGGTTTTTGAGGTGATGATGAAAACGAAGATAAAGGTGTGAAGCGAGCAGGATCAGTGGTCGTCTCCTACTCTAAGTCGAAAGGCGACTTTGACCGAAGACATTATAGAGGACTCCAAGGCGTTGCGCAAAGAAAGCGTCCTACATTCCCTCATGCGTCTTGCGGAGAACGAGCCGCTGGGATGTACAACGGCCTTCAGGACATAAGTCTTGTAGTCTGCAAGATGTACTTTTTGCGCGCCCCTTCTTACGTGCAGCAGTGCTTTGATATGTGCTCGATGGTCTCAGGCGTATGGCAGTGCCTGCAACTCACGTCACCCACATCACCAATTTTGGGCAGCATCGAGTTAGGAAGCGCTGATCCGGTTGTTCAGCCAGTGGAGTAAACAGGTGGCAAAAGCGTGATAGGTATCACTTTTCTCAGTTCGCGCTGCTAACTACGCCCTTCGACACATTGGAGAAGGTATACATTGTGCTGAGACCCATATCTGTACGCCCTCTACATGTCCAAGTTTTTTGAAAAATATCGGGCATGGTGAAGCGGCCAGATTGATTGGATGATCAGCCGTGGAATGACTGAGCTGTCTTTTGATGGACATTACCAAATTTATGACCAAAGGCGTATGCTTTACAGTTTAAAAAAAAAAAAAAGAGAGAGAGAGAGAGAGAGAGAGATAGAACGCTATCATTCGGAACGGTGGTTTCTGCGAACGTGTTACGCGGTGAAGTCCTATTTTTAGAGCGTAGTGGGTTTTACAGCATGACAGACAAACACAGTCGAACACGGTGTTGTACCAGCCAACGGAACTATACGTCTTTCACCTAACGTGATAAAAAACTTCTAACTGGCGACGTACTCGCCGGAGGATTGTGGGACTTTCGGCAATTACCTTCTGGAACCTTTTGCCACCACTGAGGAAGGCTTTGGACAATTTTTAATTGCGCGAGATTTATTTTTTTCAATCGAACTTTGAAAATTGCCAAGCGGCGGCAACTTTTGCCAAATTGCACCATATTCGCTATTGCACCGGCCACGGTATTCGCTACCTCTTTCAGTGGCGGAGTAGCGATACCGCTACATTTTACATTGGTGACGGGGAAAGTATATTTCCGCTACAAATACAGGTAACGGCGGACTCTTTCTCCGCTACCGTTGCCGCTACTTTTCATAATATGGGAGACGTGGAACACGGAGCAAAAAAGCTAAAAAGGCGAGGCAGAATATTTTTCTTGTTATGCCTTTTAGTTACTTGTTAATCAGGCAGACTGACGTGACGATCTTCCTCAGTTTCACTAACTCTCGTAATCTAAGCGCAGTCGAATATTTAGGAATATAATTTTTGTTTATTTTGTGCATTCTCTAACTTTTTAAACTCATTTGCGAAACGCGAACATGTAGCATGTATAACATACCACATAATTTGGGCTACTATGGTAGTTTCCGTCACACAGTCAGTTGCAAGACTAGTGTGAGCGTGTTGATAGTACATTTTAAACTGTGTTTTACAACTTTATCGTTCGTCGCGTCGTCTAGAACATGAATACGAAAATATATCGGAGACGCAACGAGATATCGCCATAGTCATCGCACTGCAAACGTACTGCCGAGACTTTAAGATGTTTGTGCCACAGTTGAAGCATTTGTGGCAAGATAGAATTACAGTAGCTTATAAAGGTTACCGAACGCGATGTAGTTAATTTCTCACATGAAATACGTTACATTGTATGTATATGAGCCAAACAAAATGAAGAAATAATAACATCATTTGGGAGTCAGTGTATATGCAAATATGCGCTTATTAATGCTTTTTGTACACTAGCGCGGTGGCGGTACGCAAGCGGATATACGACAGAATAAAAGTAGCAAAAAAAAAGTCATTAACTTTAACGCAATTGATTGTTCGAATCGTTTGACATGTTTAGAGAAAAGTTACATAATTTTTTTTTTCTCTTGAAATACTTCATATGGAGGTAATCTCACACGGGTAGATTTTCCAGAGGAACTCATACTCCCAGAAAAAACGTACTGAACGTGGTTTAGTCGTAGCAATTAAACGTAATTAAAGGCAGTATTATCAAACGCTTTGTAAGAGAAGCCGTCGTGTGGCTGGAAGAATGGAAGCAGGGGTAGGCAATAACAGCAACTTCTGATTCTTGTGATACCTAAGCTTTGGTGCAGTATGCTAACAGCACTCAGAAGGCTGTCTATTCTCTTGGAGACGTTGTTCCTCCTGGCGAAAGCATGAGCAATCATTTTGCCTTAGGTTTGATATTTTTACCACATGGTAGCTATAGTTATTGAGGACTCGCTTATGACGGCAGTTGCGCCACTTGACCTTAAGGAAAACTGCTCAATCCGTCAGGAGTATGCAGACGGAAAAGTTTCAAGTTGGGATTCGCGGATATCTCGAACTACCATTGCAAGCTCAATCTCAAATAATATATCTTGGCTGTAAGTCATGACATACTTCATGCTGCGTAAATACTGCACCGTGTTTAGACACATTCGGCAACGAGATGTGTACGATAATGTGTTGCCTAGAGAAGGGTATGGTAGCGCGAAAAGTAGCGGCATAGTATTTGCGTTACTTTTTTTAGTTGGTAGCGGTAGCGGGTATCACGTTACTTTTTCAAATTTGTAACGACGATAGTATTGCGCTACTTCTTTGTGGAGTAGCAGTATTGCGTTACTCTGTTTTGGTAGCGGGTACAACGCAGGTTTTAAGTAACCGGCTACAAAGCCGGTGTATGTTTTCGTAGTGTGCTTGATTCTGCCTAACATATCTGCTCTAGTGCAACATTCACAACCCCCAAAGTAATATCAGTAAACTGCAAATAATTGCATTTCCTCCAAAACAAAAATAGCTGCACTGCGGTCGATATCTTACAATGTCTCACTTTGCTGCCCGAGGCACCATTTGATTTTTGATTGTTTGTTTGTGTGTGCGTGTCTCTGTTTCGCACCCTCGCTGTGCCTGTGTGTCTCTGTCTCCCTCTCTGTGTGTGTCTCTCTGTCACTATTCGTGTCTCTTTCTCTCTATCTCTGTATGCCATGTTTTCCAATTCATGGAAACTATCGGTGTCAGTGTCAAGATCACTACTACCAGGATCCGTAGAGGAAACACTTCTCCCGCTAAATACTTAAAACGAGAGCGGGAGTTTCAGGAAACCGTGAGCGCCCTCCTATTCCATTACCGTACCGCTATAAGCCAATCCGCTATCAGCGTAGCAATACCTGATTGGCTGATAGCGATACGGAGAAGGAATCGGAGGGCGCTTACGGCTTCCTAAAACTCGGTAAGCGGAGCTACTAATGCCGCTACGTACAACACTAACCGAACAACATAGTATACGACAAAAGGCTAAAGAAACGGGTAAACTGAAACTCTAAATTTCGATGGTGAAAGAGAAACACCGTTTCGGGAAAACGGTACTTGTTTCATGAACGGTGAAAACAGAAAAGTGGATGCAGGGTGCGTAGTATCGATTCTTTGGAAATAAATTTCCGCACCATTACCCCGCTCACCATAACGACGGGCTCCGTTCATGAAGCGTTCATTCTACGATTCAGGAAAAACGCTGAAAGCAAAGGTGATGTTTCAATGATGAGGGGACGCCTGAGTGAGTGATCGGCGATGAACTGTTCAAAGTATAAACGTGTTCGTTGCAGTTTTTGCTCTGAAAACAAGTGTCCCTGTTGAAGCAAACTCTAACTGTAACAAGAGCAAATAACTCTGGCGACGCCGGGACTGGGAGGTGACACGGGTTCGAATCCTGTCACCGGCTCTGCTGTCCGAGGTTTTCCCTGGGTTTTCCGAAGACTTTCCAGACGAATGTCGGCACAGTTCCCCCTGAAGTCGGCACAGGACGCACATTAACCTCCCCTGTCCCCCACTCCTTCCTGCTGTCCTCTCTCCATCTGTCCACGTCTGTACGCCGCTCATAGCCACAGTTGTTTCGCGGCGCTGACACGGAATTTAAAAAAAATAACTCTGGTGCTTTAAGTTGCGACACGGTTAAGAACAAAATTCGCTGCACAACACCCTTAAAACAAAACTTCACGACATAGCATGCTCCTAGCCAATTATCATCCCAAATGACATGGTTCTATACCCTGATTTGTTGGAACTGGGTGGCGTACGCCTCTTTGTGACACTTATGCACTTATGTAAATTCTGGCAAAAGGCGAACAGCGTGTTAAGTTTTGTACAATTGCTTAGAACGCTGATTGCTGAAATGCTGAGAAAGCTGATTTATGGAAAGCATGGGGCGTACACCGTTTTGTGACAATTACCCTAACTGCATAAGTGTCACAAAAAGGCATACGCCTCCCGTTTTCAAGGAGTCCTAATGGTAATAATCCATCTTACGTGGGGAGGGGGGGGGGCGAAAACAGCACAAGGTATAAAACAAGCTCATTTCCATGTCTTTCTTCGTGCCCCCGGGAATCTACACGGATGCCACGTTCCTGTGCCGTCACTTTATCTACTACCATGATATCTTCCTCCATATACAGACGCATTAAAACCTCACAAGTCACGCAGCGTGGAAACGAAAGCTGCTGAGGAGGAGATCGTTGAAGACATTACCTTATAACAATTTTTCTCGCAAAGTGCGCAGCTCTTCAGTTTACCTCAAGATTTGGTTCAGTCTGGAACCCGTAAGTCCAACGTAAATCCATGGAAGCGAATTCAGTCGAGCCGAGCTGTAAGCGCGGCGGAATTTCAACGTCGCGCTCTCGTACGATATAGCTTAAAATACAACATCCATGGAATGTGCTCGCTAACTAAGCCATAGCGGAATCTGGAGGCCGTAACGGGATCTTCTGCGCTAGAAATGCATCTTCAAAGTAGCACTCAACATCTCTCAGCAAATCAGTGATAATGCTGTTATTCTATATCGCAGGAATCCCGTAAAAGTGCGCCCCGTTCTGTGTGGATTCAGTGCGTCTTGTAAAGGGAAAACGAGGGGAGGACAGCCATTTAGATTTCTGCCTTTTAGATTGCGCGCTGTGCTCGACTTCCTCACCGCTTCGAACCTGCTTGACACTCTGTGACAACTTCTGTGACACTCTGTGTTTGCGCGGACTCTGACATTATATGAACAAGTGAGTGTTTCTCAGTGCCTAACATCTCCCCCTTTCCTTTCCCCCTTTTCCTTTATGCTTTCTTGTGCTTAACCTATACTCTGTCCATTTTCTGTTGTTTGTTTGTTTTTCTGGCTCTATTGTTGGACTTCTCCATATTTTTCTTTCTTATCCAATCCAATCCAATCCAGTTTTCTGGTGTTAGTTCACTTCTCTTACACTGCTTGCCGTGATACGGGACAGGGAGAAACAAATGCGCCGTGGTGGTCGGAAGTAGGAATTAGCAGTGGTTTATCTGGAATCCCAAGCACAAAGGGGTGTTGCAAAAAATGGGGGGGTCATTATTATCCTTACGCAGCATCCTATCATTATCGACATGTGATTAAAGTGAGACAGCAAGGGCACCCCCGTAGAGGCTACACACGTGAAAAAGTTAGGGGGTGTCGCCGAACATGTGGGGAGTGTTAGGGGGTGTAGGGGGTCTGGATAAATCACTGGGGAGTGAATTTCTCTATTTCTTCAAGGAAGCGTTGGAGCGGTTTCAAAGTACAGCCGCTTGACGAGATGGTTGAGAATCCAGAATTTTCACGATATCAAAAGATCGAGCATCCAGACGAGGAAAACTCGCTTCCAGTTTGCGACCGGTACTCGAGTACTCGGTTGGCGTGCAGCAGCAAACGCAGCCTCGTTTCCGGCAATGATGCGGCAGTTACAATGATCCATTGCCACCTGATACCATGTTCGCTTGGACTGCAGCATCGTTTAGGTGCAGCACATCTTGCACCACTAATGTCAAAGACCTCGTTATAATACACAGGCCAAAGCCTCCAAGCCACACCTTCAGCCACTGCAGACAGACAAGGGCATTAGAAGAACAAACACAACGCCGAAGCTTTCCAATGTCCATGCTTGCAAGCATCGACTAAAGAATGGCAGTTGATGAAAAGCCACCAGCAGTGGGATTCAAAGCCGCACTCTCCTATTTCTATTGAGAGAATCAGCCAGTTACACCATGCTGGCTACCCTCTCCTGTCATTAACTGGACTCCCACCACGCAACGCCGCTTCATTTCTCGGAATGCTATCTCAAGTGGTCCAACGGCTCCCATAGCTGCGTCCCTCGGTCCCGACCAGCGCTAGTTCCATATGCGCGCTACTTTCTGCTGGGTTTGAGGCTATATAGCCTCAAACCCAGCAGCAACCCTCCGTGGCGTTGGAGTCCTCGTGGGCTACGCGCTAGCACTTTGCGGTTGAGTGCAGGGATTTCCCTACACCCGCCCCTAGGGGGGGTGTACACCCTCGCTGCATTTTTGCAACACCCCCCCCCCTGAAATTTCTCAGGTGACCCCACCCAGCTCGGCCACCAACACGTCCTGGCAGTGAGTCCGCCGCAGCGAATTACATCCTGTACTGTCAAACTTGGGCTGTAGGACCACAGTCATGCAGATGATCGTACCATGCATTTGCCCAAAATCATTTGAAAGTGACTGTTCAATGCATATATTGCGCGCATATACGAGTAAAAATGCGTTCGGGCACGCAAACTCAATGTGGATCGTCAAGAACCGTTTGCGCCCAACTCAGTCTAGCAAGGTATTCTGCTTTTTTCGTCTAACGTTTTCACCGTTGGTTGCTAGGTATTCATTGAGCTTCGTGAGACAAGGTGCTAGTCTTTTTTCTTTGTCGGTCGTGTAATTATGCATCTTAATTTTGAAATGCCGTTCATAATGAATCTGTATTCTAATGTACTGTCTTCTAACGTAATGACATGTACAAATAAAACGGGAAAACTGCGCAAATATATCACCCTTGTGCTACTATACTTTCCGTGTCTAAGAAAAATTCCGTAAGTGGAGCCTTCACCAAGCATACCCCCCCCCCCCCCTTGAAAGCTCGGCACCCCCCCAGCAGTGAATTTCTGGAGAAATCACTGGTTGAGTGTGACGGCTGTTTGGCGTCCCCATTTGGTTGAGGTGACGCCAACCTGTTAGTAAAGTTCTGTCCAAATCTGCTGGCTTTTATCGAGCGACAGCTTTATCGGGAACCCTATCGGAATAGAGAATAGAGAACGTATTCTCTCCGTCGCATTACTCTGAGGTTACTATACTGATTCGACGACCTTTGCCGAAATTATAAGAAATCGAAAAAATATTTTAGCTATTCAAGCGACAGTGTGTATGAATAGGGACCGTGCGACACCTAAATGGTGGGGAAGGGGGGGGGGGGGGGCTGCTTCGTCGCGACAGCGCCGTCAGCGGGGGTCTTGGGAGTGTCCACGCGTGGTACACCACGCCCCCGTTCTATGCACTCTCAAGTGGAACCGCACATTTGCGTAGCGACCACCCTAATTACAAGGGTTGATTTTCGAAGTGCGGATAATGTGGAACCTTTCAGGTGCACGAACGAAGAGAATGGAGACAAACTGCATGTTTATGACATTATGGAACGCGCACAAATCCAAGGTCTTTTGTTACTGCACCATGTTTATAATGTACCTAACAGTGTGCAAGGAGATACAGTCACTCGCGTCTGTCTGTGTCAAAACACATCCTGTAAGTGGTAGTCGAGAGGATGGTTATTCGATGCTTCACAAAATCCTAGCTTACTAGTAAAGACTAGGCACATTTCTGACTCCAGCCACTTGTGACACCATGTTTTTGACTGAGTCTCGTATTTCTTTCGTCCTTTTGGCGCATTACTGCGCACATAGCTTCGTCACTGAAACCTACATCGTGCGTCCGCTTTATACACACAAATAAACACGTGTGGTCACAACATATTGTCTGAACTTGTGCTTCAGTTTTGCCAATATCTTCAGAAACAATAAAGCTAAAGAGGTCCTCACAGGAGCAATTATACAGAGGGGTGTAGGCTACAAATATACAGCTCACCATTGATACGAGCTTTTTATCTCGGCTACCACCGTGGGCTTGCGTCACGACGGTTGTGAAATGGTCGGTGCGTAAATACTAAAGTTTTTGGACAACGTAGAACTTCCGTTCTCACTGTGAGGCTCGTCAACCAAATTACCGGGAGCAATATCGCCTCTGGGCTCTGGCGATGAAACACCCCAATCATTTTCTCGAAATAAAGTTGCCATTTGGTCGGTGCATCTGACGGTGATACAGTATCCAGCGGCGTGTCATCGTCACGAAAGTGGCAACTGTAAATCATTTATCATTTTGCAGGTCCTTATTCAGTTTCACCGAAACTACGTAGAACAAAAGAAAGCGAATATATTCGCTCATGTTGGCCGAACACGCATCACGAACGCTATTCGCTGCGAGTCTATAGTGTCCTCGGTGGTATTGAAAGCATAGAAGTCACGAGAAATGGAACGCCTTGTCCCTAGCGAAGAGTTATTTTAGGTGCTTGCACAGTTAGCGATGCAACAGTTCCAGTGTGGCAACAAGAGACGCTCGCACTTCACATGTAAACAAAGTTGGCTACCCGACGGCTGTCACGCAAGGTATTTTCTCCGGAGGCCGCATCGCGGAGCCACCAGTTTGACGCACAGTCGTACGTCCCTGCCTTCTTTCTTTTAGTTCCTGATTGCTAAGACGTGTAAGGCCGCCAGATTGTTGGTCCAGAAGCCTGCAGATAGCCAGTCCTTCCCTGCTTCTAGAATGTGTCACTACGTTGTCCGAAGAACTCAACCGATTCACAGCTTCAGACCTTTAAACCAAATAACTTTTTCACCATTCGCCTCGCTCGCACCTCCTCGAAGTGACTTCGAACGGCGTAGCTCTATGGTCCGCTGATGGAAGTAGAAGGAAACACAATAGGACGCCGGCTAAATCACGTTAGGCCAAAGGGCGCAAAGGTGCTATTGTGACTGCAGGCGAGATCAATGAGGAAATTCTGAGTGTCAGTCCACTCACGAAGAGAAGCAACGGACGTGCTTTGCAACCGCCAGGGACATATACTCGTCTTTTGCCGTCAAAGTGAGGCGGAGAGAAAGAAATCTCGGGCTCGACGCATTCAACGTGGTAACACAACGCAGTTTCGACGGCTCTATAGATGAAGAAAGGCAGTCGAAAACGGCGGACGATCGAGATTTCTCTAAGGTTCAAAATGGGTTGCGATGGCGCTGAAAGCTCTTTCGTTTCTTTCCCCAGTGAAATTGCTTTGTTGTGGACTGGACAGATTTGTGCCATTGGATGATGAGGTGAGTTGAGTGGCACGTGTCTGTAAGGACTCACTGCTTCAAAGCAGCTATTCACGTACGAGCAGGAGAATGGCGTACTTTGCGCCATAACATTTCGCACCGCGTTTTAAACTGCGTCGAAGAAATCCGTATTATGCAGAAATAATGGATGGTAATTGGAGACATCCATAAACGTTCACGACCATCGAAAGAAGAGTAACTAAACTAACCATTAGACCAGGAGCATGGTTGCTAGTGGTAAGTACGTAATTCGAAACTGATTTCCTGCGCCCGTTTCTATGGGCAGTGTCCGTAAATTGTCGTAGGATTGCACGGTACAGCCAAGAATGCATTAAACAACGATGCGGAGTAATTAATTAACGTAAAAATGAACTAAGGAGGTTAATGACGCCTTGCGTCATCTATGAAATGAAATATGCCACTGGGTGTGGGAGAGAAAAGGAGCAATTGGGCCGATTGGCGGACAGCGGCAGCTGGTTGGATGGATGGATGAATGAATATCTTTGTTGTTGCATACAAAGACGGCGAACGATACCATCAGCAGAAATTTTGTATTAGCGAGCAGCAGAAACTTTGAGACTGTATACGCACAAATGGTATAAACAACCAGATCGCGCTATGAGAAATTATAAGAAAAAGCCTGGGATACAGCTTGGGACAAAAGTTTACGAAACACGGCATTGGCGCGTTTCTTCATCCGAGCGGCCTTCTGCAAGCTGTCAGAAGGAGAACGAATAAGAAACGGGTGACCGGCTATTCTATCCATGTCCCAGTATGCATGTCCGCTCCTGCTTGCTGATGGTGTTTCGTTCCAATGGAGAAATGTGACACCCCGGTGTTCCGTAAACTTTTGTCTCAAGCTGTACAGCTACTGCGCTTATTACTCTAATTCGCTGACAAGTTTAGACAAGAGCAAGAAACGTAGTCGCTCAGCCACTTACATGCTTCTCCGTGGTGCGTGTTCTGAAACAGTCAGCTGTATTGCTTCCTCATTAGTACTTCAACCTCTCGGTATGTACCAGTCACGACCGATCAAGTCACGTCGAGTTGAATTTTCAAGATTAGATTGTTGTTGGCGATTACAGAAAGTCACGCAAAACCTAATCGATATCGCCACTGAAATTATGCGGCTTATATATAGTATAATTGCGGTGATGTTCCAGAATCGAACGGTCAGTGCCAGACCGTCGCTTGAAGTGTCCCTAGTGAGTCGTCATTTCACAGAAGGGAGCTTTGGCGACAAGTTTCGCTTCTTACGAACAAATGAACTATGACAACGGGGTTCCTGAAACGCTTCAAATGTCGACAAAAAAGAAAGACGAACTATGGGGCTTCCGCCTCCCTTCGCCCCACTTTCCCCGCTCCCTCTGTTGCTTTAACGCCCCCTTGCATCCCTTTACGAGAAGCTATAACGGTCGGACAATTTCGCCCATCCTGAGTCAGTATGCTCCTGCTGCCTTAGTCTCCGCATCGCCAGAAAGCCAGTGAGTCATCCCGCACGAGGAAGATTCCTTATAACAATGCAGGATTCTGGAAATCCCCATCCTGCGCCCCTTTCGCCCGACATCAACTAAAGTACGCATGTTGGAGAAAGCGAATGCTTCATCGCGTCCTTTCATTCCTTCAGAAATCTGCATGAAGGGAAAGACGCAGAAGCAAAAATCTGCCAGGGCGGAATCTGAGTCACATACTATGTGGCGTTGACGAGGCAGCGGGAAAAATAATACAAAGAAGGAAAAATGAAACGTGAATATAATCCGGAAAAAATACGGCAACGTGGCACCAACTCTGACTGATGGCTGACTTTACGGAGTTTGCTCTTTTCGTCAAGAACGAGAGAAAAAAAGAAATAGACATCTCTTCGCTTGTCCCAGCTCTTTGACAGGTGCCTATCCCGTTGCATGTCGCAGGCTGATATGTACAGAGATTGAGATGCAAAGGAATAGACTTTTCCGGTATTTCTTCGACGAATAGAGAATCCTGTTGTACTTATAGGGAATAAAAGCCGCTGCGCAGTGGTGTAACGTAGCCAATGTTAAGCTCCGGACAACATTCTGTCGAGTTACTGTTGTTGTTGCACGTCGGAGCATGTCCTGCAAGCCTGCATGACAACGGAGGATCGATTACATTAATAAAGGAACGGAGGCTCTCTCTGCTTGTGGAACGTACTGTCATAATAACAGAGAAGGGAAACGAAAGAATATCTGACGCTGCCTATAAATGTGATGTGGTTTGTAAATGTTTGAAAACTGACATGTATAGATTCCAACGATGACAGGTGTCAGGAGTCTTAATTGGTACCCGGATATCTCATCAAACGCCGTATTATCGAATCTTTTTTTTAGTTTTTTTTTTAGTTTCACGAGTGCATTGCTATTCGTTACAGATCAACCGTGTTACCTCCATGTTCTTCGTTTGTAATCATTATGGACAACTTCTGCGCAGTTTTCTTAAAACTAAAGGATGAACCAGTTGTCTCGTGAGATGTACCTCTATTCCCCAAATTTGACTGCGCGCTCATTTTATTAACAAAGGTTTAATCAGCGCGTCTTTATTGTTGGTGGTCATAACTGGGTGTAGCGAACTCGGATGAAACGGCGTTCCAAGAGTATGACGGACACCGCCTTAATTTGTAGTTAATTTTTAACTGGAGCTGCTGCAACTTTACCCTTAGGAAACAAGGCAGGTGCAGATGGAAGAAGAAATGAGAGAGGAGCCAAGAGAAAGGAGAAATAAAAGAACCAAACCAAACTAAGAAATCAAAGAAGCTTGTTGCCAGTTTTAATATATTTCTAACGAGACAACGATTGCTCGATGTAGAGCGTCACTTACATCAGAGAGATGTAAAAGATGCGACTGATATAGTGCATGTCGAAGGTGTGGAGTAGTGTCCAGGGAGCAGCTTCAACAGCTTTCTGGTGACTAGATAATCTGTCGTGCCCAATCCTCGCAGCAGAACGCCCTATCTGTCTATGAGTGCCACGCCGGTGCCAGATCGTGTTCCAGTAAGGAGGGAACGTCTGTCTGGAGTGAGTGGTCCCTTGCGTGGACGCCCAAGTGCTCAAGAACACTTTGGGGTGAATTTTAAAGGTACTGTAAAGCAGTAGACAAGCATGATATGCCGGTGATGTGACTATTCGATAGTCCAAGCCACCAGGACAAAAACTGTGCAAGTTTCATTCCAATCGACGGTGCAGTTAATTAGAAAATTACAATTAAAGATTACGGGCAACACTGTGCTAGGTATTCGAAATGAATCCGTACTTCTGACACATACGGCGGCAACCACATTGCATGCGTATAACACTGGGCCCGACATAAAAATCCACCACAATCCACCATAAAATCCACCCCTGCAATCCACACAACGATCCACATCTGAGGATAAACGTACAGTGGCTAGTAATAAACGGATACGCGAACTGAAATGAAATGCTGAGCCGTTGAAAAAAAAAATGTGTCAGACGTTCAAGAAGCCAGACAGCGTCGGGACTTGTTTGTTCACAGAGGTTCACAAAGAGAGTTTGTTCGTTCGAAAGAGGCCGCGAACAAAAGGAGCGCGCAGGCGCAGCAGAGAAGTAGGGAGAGCCCCCATCGAACAGCGGCCAGCACTGGGTTACTTCGCAAAAACAGGGGTTAACAGGTTAAACTGTTAACAGGGGTTTCAGAATGCATAGGCAAACAGGGAAACTAATAATATAGTTACTAAAATAACGAAGTTCCGATGTCATAGTGTGTAATACCAATTTTCAGTGTTGCCCGCTGTACATGGGGTTGTTTGACACCAGGCGTCGCACCGCTCCACTACGCCGCATCTTTCATGGAAAATTAAAAATATTTATAGCGCGCTGTCGGTCGTATGGTTCCGCATATGGTATTTAGAAGCAACAAAGTCTCTAGTCACATCACCGGCATATCATGCTTGTCTACTGCTTTACAGTACCTTTAAAATTCACCCCAAAGTGTTCTTGAGCACTTGGGCGTCCACGCAAGGGACCACTCACTCCAGACAGACGTTCCCTCCTTACTGGAACACGATCTGGCACCGGCGTGGCACTCATAGACAGATAGGGCGTTCTGCTGCGAGGATTGGGCACGACAGATTATCTAGTCACCAGAAAGCTGTTGAAGCTGCTCCCTGGACACTACTCCACACCTTCGACATGCACTATATCAGTCGCATCTTTTACATCTCTCTGATGTAAGTGACGCTCTACATCGAGCAATCGTTGTCTCGTTAGAAATATATTAAAACTGGCAACAAGCTTCTTTGATTTCTTAGTTTGGTTTGGTTCTTTTATTTCTCCTTTCTCTTGGCTCCTCTCTCATTTCTTCTTCCATCTGCACCTGCCTTGTTTCCTAAGGGTAAAGTTGCAGCAGCTCCAGTTAAAAATTAACTACAAATTAAGGCGGTGTCCGTCATACTCTTGGAACGCCGTTTCATCCGAGTTCGCTACACCCAGTTATGACCACCAACAATAAAGACGCGCTGATTAAACCTTTGTTAATAAAATGAGCGCGCAGTCAAATTTGGGGAATAGAGGTACATCTCACGAGACAACTGGTTCATCCTTTAGTTTTAAGAAAACTGCGCAGAAGTTGTCCATAATGATTACAAACGAAGAACATGGAGGTAACACGGTTGATCTGTAACGAATAGCAATGCACTCGTGAAACTAAAAAAAAAACTAAAAAAAAGATTCGATAATACGGCGTTTGATGAGATATCCGGGTACCAATTAAGACTCCTGACACCTGTCATCGTTGGAATCTATACATGTCAGTTTTCAAACATTTACAAACCACATCACATTTATAGGCAGCGTCAGATATTCTTTCGTTTCCCTTCTCTGTTATTATGACAGTACGTTCCACAAGCAGAGAGAGCCTCCGTTCCTTTATTAATGTAATCGATCCTCCGTTGTCATGCAGGCTTGCAGGACATGCTCCGACGTGCAACAACAACAGTAACTCGACAGAATGTTGTCCGGAGCTTAACATTGGCTACGTTACACCACTGCGCAGCGGCTTTTATTCCCTATAAGTACAACAGGATTCTCTATTCGTCGAAGAAATACCGGAAAAGTCTATTCCTTTGCATCTCAATCTCTGTACATATCAGCCTGCGACATGCAACGGGATAGGCACCTGTCAAAGAGCTGGGACAAGCGAAGAGATGTCTATTTCTTTTTTTCTCT
Source organism: Ornithodoros turicata (assembly GCF_037126465.1). Classification (NCBI taxonomy): domain Eukaryota; kingdom Metazoa; phylum Arthropoda; class Arachnida; order Ixodida; family Argasidae; genus Ornithodoros; species Ornithodoros turicata. Next base: position 55,256,257 of record NC_088205.1, on the reverse strand, counting down.
CGTTCTTGACGAAAAGAGCAAACTCCGTAAAGTCAGCCAGCAGGAAGTAAAAATGCATCTGTCATAGGAAATGCTTTGTCGCTTCTGTGAGTGACGAAATCCGCGAAGCAGTGTTCTGTTTCATAATAACATCAGACACACCATCCTTGGCTACATACTAAGACATACCATCCTTCGCTTTTACAAACAATATGGGTTCACACAACTGATGGCTTCGACGAACGGTAGTTGAAGTACCATAGAAATTGGCTGACCAAAGCCATATAGCCTGTGGGAGTTACTGTAACACATCTCAACCTGCTGCTTCTCCCTTGAAACGTGGCCGCACCGGTTTGCGTGTGAGTTTCATCTCAGGGTTGGGAGACACCCGTACAGCTTGGGACAAAAGTTTAGGGGGGAACACCTGTGTGTCGCATTTTTCCACTGGAGCGATACCCTAGCGGCAAACAGGAGCTGACACACATACTGACAGACGGAGAGAATAGCCGGTCACTCGTTTCTTATTCGATCTCTCCCTAACAGCTAGCTAGCAGGAGACCGATCCCATGAAGAAATATGCCGGTGCCGTGTTCCGTAATATTTTTTCCCAAGCTGTACCTGGTGACCTTACTGGCTTTTTTAGACTACATACCAAGTGTTTTGAGGGTGAGGGAAGGTCTTTCAGGGAGATGTTAGAGGTGTGTGGAAGATGTTGGGAAAATCCCCGCGCGACCCTTCCCATTACAAGGACGGCGTGTTATAGTCTGTTGATTATGGAATTGGTCTGAAATTTTATTCGTGCGGGTGACCGAAAAAAAAAAATTACATTCAGAGCATCGTTGTCGCCTTCGAGAAATTTGAAGTAATCTGCCCTATAGATGCAGGCGACGGATATTTATGGCAGAGAGCTCCTCACTCGCATCAAACCATGAAAAACATCACGTCGTTTGTAGTGCTCGTTTTCATCCATTCATCCTTCCTCTTTGCCTTTGAGCTCTCTGCTTCCTATGTTTAGAAGGTCGTCCCCTTAGAAGACGGAACAAATTAATTAGACACAGCCAGCTCTGTATTTCTTTTCTAGACCCTCACGTGAGCATTCAGGGAGACGTAGATAACGCTGTTTCTTCCCACACAGCTCGTAGGAAGCTATGCGACTCTTATTACTTTAGTTCTTTTATTTCATAATCGCGGACTACTGCAGCGAGATAATTGGGGCTGTAGCATTATCAACTACGGAGAAAAGAATGGTCCACCAGAGCGTTAAGTGCATTATCCAGGTGGAGAGAGGGGACCCCAAAAGCGGTGCGCCGGCAGAACTCAGCTTACAGGGAAACACTTCTCATTTTCCATTCATTCAAAGGTATGGCAGACTCGAGCCACTGAGGTCATTTTCTCATTTCCTTCCTGAAATTATCATTTTACAGTGCTTCGCTCGCGCGTAATGTCAGCTTCTTTCGCCTCGTATCATACCCTCTTCCCTCATAAGCCCGTGCACTCCATCACGAATTGGGGGAACATTTGCGAAGGTTAAGATGACGCGACAGTGGACGGCAAGCATCCGTGGAAACGCCGACAAAAGAGATGAGAGTGACTGAAGGAAGCGTCACGGAAGATACGAAGCGGAAGATGCCGCGATGGGGCGTTGGGGAGCAGCGAGAGGAAGACAAGACTCAGGGGTCGATAAAACGGGAAAGGGAAGCCGGAGCCTGCTTCCAAAGACGAAAGACGTTTCGGTGGGCGCCCGAATGTCCAGACGGCTGAGCTGAGTGCGGGACTATCACATTGAACGGAAAGTGAGAGGAATCGGAAGTGGAAGACGCTATTTGGGCGACGGGGCAAGCCAGGGGGGTTCTGAAGTGATGAATCAGAATGCGGGAGACAACGTTGAGGTTGGTCGTGCTGCCTAGGGATGTTGGCAAAACTTCTTGAACAATGAACATAAAACGATTATACCCAGAACTTAGTTTCCCTTTAGTGTTTATTGAGCGCAGCAAACACAACTTAAAGATATGCGTAACAAGCGGTTGGCTTCCCGCCATTTGACCCGGGCCACTTAGATATCGATTTGATAGGCATGATTCAACGTGCGCAGCTATACTGCAAACCACTTTAATTTCGACACGAGTTTTTCGAGAATCGGACACACATTCGCTGCTACTTAATTTCGCGAAGTGTAGATGCTGAAGTTCGTGGCTCGCTTGCCTCACTTTGTGATGTGCCTTAAATTGCCCTTACTATATTTAATTAAGGCGGTATGCGCACGCTTGTGCTGTAAAGCAGTTCAAATACTTTCTAGCAACCAAGTGTGAAACGAAACTTTCCGATTATATCACTGTGTTGGAAGTGTCAATTTTCGCATGCACTCAAATTTTGCGAAGTTTTCAATTCGCGAAATTCGTGAAGGTAGGGGCGCGCGAACAGTAAAGGTTTCTGCCAGCCTCCCGTTAGCCTGTTTCATCCTTCTTTAACATATTTGCCGTACTGATCTGTGAAGCAGCGTTTGAAAGATCACTTCAACAATACGCTTGAGTGCACGACACGGACTGATGGAAGGCGTGATGGAACTTCGAAACAGCATAGAAGTCGCACTCTGATATACGCACCTGCGCAAAAGATCATGCGCTTCCATGTCGTCCATCCAATACCGCAAGAAATAGCTTAATCGCTAAAATCTGCTCCTACTCATGTCGCTGTGCTCCCGGGATATTTGAAGAGTAATCACCTTCCAACTGGCACGAGGTAAAAAATATTCCCGCAAAAGGAAACGATAAGAAGGCGCTCATGGCGCAAAAGCACTAAGCCCAAATTAGATTTACTGGTGGCAGAGAAGAGCAAAAGATAGGAGCAGTAGTAGCTAATAAAATTAAGCCTGCGCAGCAATCCAGCGAGGTATATGTGCAATGAATGATGCGCACACTGAGAACTATTAGCGGAAAGCGTTGTAATCTGAGCGGCTGGGTAATGGGAAAGATCAACTGGCCAAACCGCCGCAGACGGTCCACATATAGGATCAGCAGAAAGCAAGCAGGCTACGCAGCCCTACCCACATGTTGTTGGAGAAGGCAATGTTCCGATAATTTCCTCCGTGAAGGTCTGCTTCTGTTGTATTGGTTATCTCGCTGTCGTGTTAACAGAACTAATAATTTCCGTAGGAACATATCTACTTACAATGTACCGTTATTTCAATGCTGGCTGGGTGATAGCGCAGCCGTTTAGACACTTGCTCGAAAGCAGGTGTGGAATTTTCCTTTGTTATCGGACACGTTGCAGTTGCGCGTAATTTGTGGTCTGCGTAGTCTTAAAATTCACTGCACCGTTTTACAGCGGCAGCTGATAACGTGAAGGTTCCAGGAGATCGCCGTGTCCGTGTGCCAAAATCATCCTCGCCTCTCCGCGGCAGAAAGGAGGAAAATAGAGTGAAAGGTGCGCGCGCAGCTGTTGAAAGGGCAAGCGGCGCTACAGAGCGGTATCTGCTTCCATTCAATAAATATATATCCCCCCCCCCCGGTATCTGCTTGCGGGGAAGAGGAAGCACACGTTAGGTAGTTTGAACATATCAGAAGCGTTTCACGGAAACAAAACAAAAACAAAAAGCTGTCAAATTCAAGACCATCAACGTGACGTCAGCCACTGCAAAGGAATCGGGTGCTTGGTGTACCCTGTTTACGGAACTGTTATCGTAAAGACGTTCCAATCTGCTAAATCTCTTGTAATCCTTCTAAACCTTCGCCGCGATAGTTAAACAAACGAGAGTGCGTAGTGTGACGCCACGTCAAGTGTGGATTCGGCGCCTAGATGCATGGTGGAGGCGAATACGGCGAATAGGAGGGGTGTGATGCAGGCTAGCTGGTTGTGCATGATGAAAGGGAACCCCGAGACAAGGAAAAGACGTACGAGAGACGTTGTTGTCCTTGCTATGTACGTCTCTTCCTTGCTTCGGAGATCCCTTCCAGTAATTAATAAGAAAAAAAAATCACTGCACTCTTTGGTGCACTGCCAAACGCGTACGAAACGCGATAGCACTGCAGCAGACGAAGGGCGGTCCTCGCGCTGTGACCATACATGATTGGCGTGCGGCGCGACCGCAAATCCGACCATAGTTCGGCATGGACCTCGTCCAGATGACGTGGGCGACATCATGTGAGACGCGCTGTGCAGCCACACTGAGCGATCACTGACATGGCCGAATGGGCAAAAGAGTCCGCTCGCTGGTGGTAGCTAAGGTCGTGCGGAAGATTTGGTTTGAATCCACCACCGGCTGTACTGTCTAAAGTTTTCCCTGGCTCTTGTGGCAGACTTCCCAGTCAAATGACGGCGCAGTTCCCCCTGAAGTCAGCCCAGGACGCAGACAAAAACCCTTGTGTCCTCCACTCCTTGCTGCTGTCCTCCCTCCATCTGTCCACGTGTTTACGGTTGCTTGGAGGTGCGACCACGGAATTACAAGAAATCATGCTTTAGGGAGTTTTAGCACATCGAATGCCTTCCACAGAAAAAAAAAGGAACAAAAAAGAGAGAGATATGTAGTGTAATGAAGAAATTAGTTTGAAACATGTCGAAAACTCTGTCCAGTGTTAATAGAGAGTTTCAGATAGCGTTGGTAGTTCTGCGCACTGCGCGAAGCTCTCTTTCTGTTATGGGCGGGCGCAGAAGCATCAACGCTATACCTTACGTACGCAAAGACGATAGCATGCGATGTACTAAAACTCTCTAATCACTCTTCTACAAACTTCTACAAACATATTACAAATATATCTGCAGAGCGTTGGTTGGTTGGTTTTAAGGAAAAAATAAAATGGAGACAAATAAATGGAGACCGTCATGGTAAGTGTTGCGACATTAGCCGCGTTTACATGAATACGACACAAGCGTATCGTATCCAGTTGTCGAATCAAATCCACCCATGTAAACGGGTCAATTCGCTAGGAGAGCGTATCGTATTCAATTCGCTAAACAGAGGTGGATCGAGACGGTGGATGCGCATTCAGATTGTGCATGTAAACAGACGATGCGCATCGAGTGAGGAAGAAAGGATTATGGGAAGCGGCGTTCGGCTGCGAGCTAGTTGCGTCGTCTGCTACTCCTAGTCGGGATCACAAAATGATGATATTAGGGGGTTCCCAGCCACGCTCCGTTTTGGATATGTAGGCTAGTCTATACTGACAGAAGCAGCAGGGCTTGCAGCCGTAGAGCAGATTTCATTCTGAAGTAAGCTTGAAAATGGGGCGTATAGATGCTACGTTTTCGACGTTTTAACGTTCGGTGCGAAGGTAGCGGGACACCGGAAACGGCAGTAGTTGCGGAAGTGCGCCTCTAACTTTCCGATATGACACGGCGTGGACCACCTCCGGTCTGGGCTCATGCGCATCCATGTAAACAGTGTCGTATCGTCTTCTTCGTCGATTCGATATGCTTGTGTTGTATTCATGTAAACGGGGCTACTTAGCGGCAATGTCAAAATTCTCTCAGCGTCCGCAAAACTGGCTAACAGCTGCCGCTGGAACTAGCAACACCGTCCGTGGTCCTTTGTGTGTCAACAGTATCGTCTGCACGTCGCATGAATCGATATGATGCCTCTGCACGGTTCATGGAACTGGGCACGTCGGTCATGCTTCGCGTTCATTTGACAATAGGTACAGATCAGTGGGACACCTCATGTAATTAGACAACAGCAAGTGATTCTTTCAAGCAATTACTTCGAGGGAAGATAAGACGAGTGAAGCAGTCGCATTGTAAAGGTTTTAGGGTAGCCGAGGGTGCTACTAAATTTAAATTGCCATATTATATTAGAACATGCTAAATTCATCCGGGTGAGGCGACCCATTAGGAGTTTGGGGTGGGTTAAATGTGAAGCGCAAGTGGGTTTGCGCTCTTCTGAAGGATATTATGCAGTGTGACACTTAAGCGCAAAAGCGAATACTGAGGGAGTATTGACATCAGGGAAAAATAAAGAGAACCGGTAAATAAAGAGTATAGGAAATGGTCGGCTATATCGTTAAGCAAGGCGGGCTCCCTTTTTTTCGTGACTCATCTCGTCAGACAATAGCAGTGCTGTACAAAAGGCTTGTTTTGTTTACCCTAGTTTATACTAGCTATATAGTCTCCCAGCGTTCATGTGGAACGCTGCGAAAATAAGAATGATAGGTCAGAGCTGCGAGTAGCGTTAGTCGTAAGCGGTCGAAAACAATATTGTCATTCCAGCAGGGTACTGTCCTCCATGGTCCCTAAAATTTGGAAACAATGAAGACCGTTTTTACTTACGTATACTAGCACTACATACTGTGCGCGTCGAAAGTTAGTTACAAGGGACACCAGCGCAATCTTCGGACTTGGTTTCTATTTTCCTGGCATCTTTGAGATATTTCGAGCTTGCGATAAAATGCGGAATATAAAGTACGAGACGTGAGTTTCCTCGAGACTTTGGTATACTGCTTGCGCGAAAATGTAAGATACCCGCGAACACGCCTCGCCCTTCGAGAACCTTTACAGCCTTTGCATCGAAACGTGACAGAAAAAGAGTGTTTGAAAATGTGGGCGAACACAAGTCACGCCTGCTGCACTGCACGCACAATGCCACATACAAGTAAAGAAAGGACAACACCGAAGTTCAACATTACGTTGAGCACAGGTCTCGCCACACGCAAAGAAACTGGAAACAGCCATCAAGTAAATTAACAACCAAATGTAGAAAATACCTTCCTTTCTTCTGCACTAGGCAAGTGCACTTTGCATATTTTACTATGCAGTCGTAAAACCCATTGGAATGACAACGGTTTCAGTGTTGCTTTCCGCACTTGGGAAGATTTACGAACGTTTCAAACAAAAGCCGTCTTCATTCGATTTGCGGAGTTGCTGTCTCGAGCTGGCGTGTTTTCGTACCTTGCGACGTGACTCAAAATTTGAAACGCGTGGGGGAAAATAACACAATAGAGTTCGAGGCAAGCTGTTGAGGATTCGTAACAAAGCGGAAATCTCGTGAGAAGGAAATTTAATAGTAGATGGTCGGCCCTCGAGTTCGTTTGACGAAGAGCTCACGGATTTTGTGCGCTCGAAGTAGAAGATGGTGTGTCGGAAACAAGTGATGTCACAGCCCTTGTTTTCTGTTGAGTGCGATAGCGGGGAGCATAATTCCTTAGAATTCTCAAAACAGAGATGAGTTCGTACGTGCCACAACGGGTTGCAATCTGAAATCGGATCACCATAGATTAAACACTGCACTGACTATAATCGTGGCTACGTTAGGGTTAGTCGTACGCCAAAAGGAGGAGAATCGGAAGACGAGGCACGAGCCCAAGAGGCGCTGCTTGGGCGTGGGCATCGTAAATGAACTAATGTAGTTATCAACAATTGGTGACCGGGGAACATGAAAGAACTGATGTTCTGAGGTTCGAGTCCTACAGCTGTCTAACCTTTTCAGTGACTTTCATCTTTTCATGGTGACCGAGGCCCTGCCTAGCACACAATTACGATTACACCATGGGGTAACATCGCCGATAATCCTGGCCGTTACCGTGGTACAGGGAGCATCCCAATGAAGACTACTGACTGAGGGATGACTAGACTTGACTCCTTGACTACTGTCACAAAACGCGGCCACCCGCTTTACGTAAAGGGCGATAATTTACTTGGTTTCTGCAAATGTCTGAGGTGCGAAGATTTTTCCTAGATCCCGCGGCCAAGGCAAAGAAACAAAGAAACAGAGTAACCGTGGATGGTGGGAACGACCGGAGGATCACACCCATGGTGGTCGAAGGCGACCTTGAAGACATACACAGACGATTCCGAGGTGTCTGGTTACTCGACTAGGGCTGTTTTTCCTAGGCGTCTGAGACAAACAGTGGCAGCAATAAATTTGGGGATTCCGAGCATGTTGGGGTTAGCCAAACCTATGGTTGCGGTACTGCATGCTTTGTATTTTTGCTTTGTCTCGTCTGGCTCCGGGGTGAGAGGTAACGCATGTATTCTGAATGCATCGTAAGGAGCTAAGTAGGGGAGACAAGGGGAGTCGCTCAGTGGACTTGGTGGGGACATGTAGCTTGCTCGATTCCGTCTTACGCGGGTGGCGCAAACAGGGGCTTTGGTGACTTCGGAAAGCAGGGGTGGTCAGTGTCGGTAGTGGTCTCACGCATCCACGAGTGACAACGACGGGTGTCGCGGCGAAGAAGTCGTCACACTACAACACAGCAGTCAACGAGGCCTTTTTGACTGTTTACGTGTTCGTGTGTCGTCCACCTACAGAATATCGACCCAACAAGGACCCGACCCTTCCGAGCTCCAGGACCTTCAGCCGGCACCAGCTTGTTTTGTTGTTTTGTTTTGTTGTTTGTTTCTTTGTTGCCTGTCTTATCTCTCTTGTAACCATTGCTCAAAATCCAGAACGTATCATTGTGTAACATGTGTGGTATTCTATATGCATTGTTTAGCTCATTTGTTTAAAAGTCTCGCTGTTCCTCAAGTAAATAATTGTTTTGTTTAAGCTACATTGTCTTTGCGACTTCCCTCCTTTCACAGTCTCGTGTTCACACGTGCCGCAAGGTACGCATTGGCGGTCCAACTTCTTTCTTCTGTGTTCTTGCTTACGAAGTAGGGTGTGCTTCGGGTGATTCGACAGGTTCAAAGTACATATCACGGAATTAGTCCCGATATCCCCCTGTGAGAGTCGCCTAGCTAACCAGACGGAGCACCTCCGCTGGACCTCGTGACAACTACTCCCTGAGCAAGAGGGATGGCACACCGCTCCCTCTCCTGTGCCACCATAATCTCTCCACTCCCTCTTTCACCCTCCCCTCTTCTTCCTACCTGGATGCACCGAGCCGCCACTCCACAGCGGGCTCACCGCACCTTCCCCCTACATCACCGTCCCCCCCCCCATTACATCGGCGCATCTTGACTTGATAAGCACCGACTTGCTAGATATAGATAGGAAGCGAATCACCTTCCGGATAACCACGTATCTCAATTTATTGACCCGCAGATATTCCGGAACCACACAATGTTGTCGCTTGTCTACATACTGACCAGCCGCAGCTGAAGTGCATGCTAATAATGCACACCACAGCTTCTGAACAGAAGCCTATCAACGACAGGTCTGATGCTGATCCCGGCGATCGGACGTCATCTGAACCGGTGTGCCACAGCTCGTTTCTCTAGATCAGTTAAAACCGGCATACATAGACTGGGACCTCCTCTACCCGCAGACTCAGCGGCCTACCACGACAATGCACCCTACGACGTCGGTCGTCGAGCACTATTCCAGCCCCGCAACCTTTACTATAGTTGTGACTATGTCACTATGGCTTCGAGCCTGGCTGTCGTAACAGCTGCTTGGAGGCAGGGTATCCAGTACGAGAAAAATCACTCAAGACGATGTAATTCATATTGATGCACTGTGCTGGAGGGCCCGAGTGAGGGCTGTCGTTGAATAGGACCAGCGAGACATCGGACGGAGACATCAGACGGACCGCATGTGTTCCCCTGTGGAGGTAGGTGACGCATGCGTAGTGGACGCATAAGTAGAAATCTGAGTAGAAATCTGTTGGATATCGGAGTAGCCTGCCGACACATTAAGCGCAAGCTTTGTAAGAACAGGCCTGGAGACAGGCGCCACTGACGTAAGATTAGGAACTTCTTCTTAGGTAACGGGTTGCGTCAGAGTCCAGGGCGGGAGATGGGGTGGTGGTGGAGATATAGGTAAAGTCCTTGAATCGCACTATACTCCCTGAAAGCAAGGTATCAGAACTTGGTGTACGCTCGATCGGGATCCAATACGGAGTCGGCGTGCACGGGTATGTACGGTGTGGCGCATTATCAGGCAAGTGTGACGCCTGAGGGAACTGTTAAGCCACTGTGTCTGTATGTAGCTTCAGCAAGGGCTGCGGGGTTTGAAGTTGCTCGAGGTCAGTGGCGTAGCGAAGGCGTGGGGGTTCAAACCACCCCCGAAATTGTACCCTTGGTTTACATTTGGGAGAGGCAAAAGAGATGTGAAATCCTCCTCCTTCATGTAGAGTCCCCATAGAACGCCTCCCGAAATATTTTTCTGGGTACGCTGTTGCTCGAGGTACCCTAGACAGAAGGTTTGTCACGTGACTGATAAGCAACCATCCGGCGCACCAATGACGAGTGCAGCCCAAACGTGGAATGGCATGTTGTTCCCGACCGACACGTTCCGTACGCATGATATTGGTTCGTGCGTTGGCTATTTCGTTGAGCTTCCTCATTTTTGCAATCCGAGTACGATCCACAGTGGCGCCGATGGCATCGATGATGAGACGCTCTGCTTTATAGCCCTCACCGGTACAAATACTGTTTGAAGAAAGCCAGACATATAAGGCGAGACCACAGCGGTCTGCCCTTTAACACTATAGCTATGCACAGTTTGACTGACGATCAGGTACAAATATCATTCGCGAAGGAACGAAGGGATGCCCCGTGGTATATGGATACCTACCACTGCGACGTGAGAAAGCATTGGACTAATGATTCGTTGAAAGATGAAAGTCACTGAAAAGTTTCGTCAGCTGTAGGACTCGAACCCACATCTTCTGGATTGCCGGCCCAGGGCTCTACCTGCTGATAACCTTTTCAGTGACTTTCATCTTTCATCGTTAATTTCTTAGGCAAATTGAGGCTTTGTATGTATTTGTCCCTTCTATGTTGTTCCTGCCTCAGAACATCAATTCTTTCATGTTCAAGGATTCGTCCCTGCTGCATTCCTGCTGTAAATGTTTGGCTGTTAGTAGTGCTACCAAGCAGGAATTTGCGCACGACTTTCACCTGGGAAACTCCCTGCAACCAAGTGCATATAGACACTTTCCTGTTTTGCAATTACTCTGAGATTCACCGCAGGCATTTCTCACACAGAGATTCAAGTAAAGTAATGAAGTCGGTAATACTGTCCATAGGGTTGCGTTCAGCTCTAAATCTGCTCCTGACATTTGGGTTAATGATAAGCAGCTTAAGCCTTACTCTTTACGGCTTTATAACACCGTGAAGGAAGAAGAATGCTTCGTCGCTCAGAAATAAATAAAATGATGAAAGAACCCTTACTGTAAATCTACTCCAAATTATGTACCTTACAAAGAAGGACACAAGGGAGAAACAACATTGCAAACAACGGACCTCGCGTAGAATTAACCCTACTTCGCCCTCCAGAAGAGCAATACACAAAGGTTCCTTCAGACGAAATCACGCCAAATGTAATGGCGAAGCAACCTATTGCAGGGCAAGGACAACATCTGTGAAGGCCGTAATCGATTACTGTTAAGCTAGGAGGGGGGGGGGGGGCAAAAATATACAACACTTCCATCGGGTAATGGGGGCGTTAGTTTTCTTGCGCTGCGAGGGTTTATTGTTGCGTGCCGGACATACAAGATAAAAAGGGAATGCAGTGCAAAAGACAGCGTTCTATGCTGTTCCCCGTTTTATTGTCGTTGAGAAATGGTCCTCAGAATATTCGAATGAACATCGTTTAGAAATGGAAAGGAAGGAAGAAAACGAATGACATACTCGTTTGAAAGCTCGCAAGCAAACTTTCCTGTCCTGCGTCATGCAGAAAAGAAGGATAAAGTATGATAAATTGAGGCACAAAAATGTTTTTTTTTTTTTTCCTGGAGGGCAACGCAATCCGCTTCGTTATCGTTATTTTCACTCCCGGAAGGGTAAGTTCACATGTTTTATATAGGACACATTAATTGAGATGCTTCTCTCGTGAGTAAAACCAAATTGATAATTGTATTATCCAAAGGAATGGGGACATTATCGCCCTGTACTGCGAGAGTACGGACAACTTTCTTTTCTTTGTCCGAGTGTGGCAGATAAGTATCGTTCGTTCCCCTAAACGGTCCCAGTGGAATTTGTTGCGATTGCTTGGGGACTTAGGGACTAAGACTATGGATACACTTACGAGCCAGCAACTCCGGACGACCGTAGAAGACGAAGCAAGTACGTATTTCCGTTTATTAAATGAGGCTGTACAGAACATCGAGGGTGACGCCTCAACTTCACACCAAGCGTCACGACCACCATGTCTCTCCTACTGATTACGCTAGCTTTTAAAAGATAAAATGTTATGCAAGCAAGTCAGCACCTGCCCGTTAAAAAAAAAAAAAAAAAGAAAAACGACACGCAGAGACTACAATTTCACTCCTAATATCCATTAGCCGACATAATTTTCGCTTCTGCCCCAATGAGCCTCAAACTGCAGGTTGCAAATTCCAGCAGTTTTCACCGGTTTTGATAATATATTTACAGTGTTGCTTTTTAAAGTACCGGGTCATTTTGCTTCAGAAGTGCGGAAAACGAAGTTGACCACGTACATGGTGGTAGCCCATGTCGCGCTGAAGACTGAGAGGGTAGGTTCGAATCCTACCACCGGCTGTGCTGTCTGAGGTTTTCCGTGGGTTTTCCGAAGACTTTCCAGACGAATGTCTGCACAGCTCCCCCCTGAAGTCGGCCCAGGACGCATACTAACCCCCCTGTCCCCCACTCCTTCCTGCTGTCCATCTGTTCACATCTGTTCGCTCATAGCCACAGTTGCTTCGCGGCGCTACCACGGAAGACAAAAAAATGACCACGTACATACTACACAGCCACCTGCGGACACCTCAGTTGTTCTCTGAACGACTTCACCTACTTCCACTTCCACTTACTTCTCTCCTTTTGTTTGTTGAACGTTATCCCCCCTCCCCGCATAACGCAAACAGGCTGGCAGTAGAGAGACTCCATTTGAATGTTTGCACCCAGAGCCATTCGGGGGGGGGGGGGGGAGAGGGGTAGGCGCCCCGGACGCCAGATCCCAGTAGCTAAGTTCGGCAGTGAAGCCAGCCCTAATGGATTTTTAGAGCTCCGAAGAGAAACGTTTTCGTGGGTATTGTTGTAACATTTTTTACACCGTGGCCCTGAAAAGCGGGGTAGGGGGCGCTTCACGCATGTCCTGCGGGCCGGCTGCACCTACCAAACGCGAACTTTGTTTAAAACACGTTTTGATGCTCCTGTCTTGGAAAGCGAGCCCCTTCTACCCTCTTGTATACCAGGTAATATACGTACAAAAGGCTTCATCAAAAATGATGAACGCAGCACTTCAGCGATTAATTGGCAAGTGTTAACTGTGCGAGCCGTCGAAAAATGGGCCTTCTGCTGCCGCTCTTGTACGGAACGTGTCCTAAATGCAATCTTTCTTTTTCGGCACTGTTACTACCGTAATTTTCGGCGCGTTGTACGACAAAGTTTGGCCTCCGGAATTACCCGAAATAAAGACTTCAAATTGTCTGTTGTATCAGAGTGCCTGCTGACAAATGGAACTCTTAGCTGCAAGCGGGTTTGCTCTTTCTTGCCTTTGGCCGGCTCGCGAAAGAGGGCCGATACCATGCTGCAGCTCTCAACTTTCTTGAGCTGCTCTATGGCAGTGGTTTTCAATTAAAGTTATTCGAGGAAACCCATGATCGTGCCACCATGACCTCAAGGAACGTACTACACTATGGCAACAGTGTATAGAAGCCGGTGGGGCGAACAAGATGTCGTACCAGTAGCTACTTTTTTATATTCTGTTTAACTGATTATTTAATTGTTATATAATTTAGTTAAATGTTTACCGTTTCGTCGCAAGATCTCGGTTGAGGTTTCTCGGACTCATTCAACGGTTTCACAATTATTTCCTCGCGGATAAGGGATTGTGGATTGCCAGTGATGCTTGTAAATCGCAAGTCCATATAGGCAGGAGATCAAGTAGCTCCTAAGTTTATTCGAAGTAGTTCCGACTTCCGAAGCGCTCGTAACGGGTTTCGAAACAGAACAGAAAAGCAAAAGCATGGTGCGGAGAAATTGATGGCAATTGATGTTCTGGGGCTGGAACACAGAATAAGGGACAACACAGAAAGCCTGAAGTGCCTAAAAACAGTGAAAGAAGGAAGTCACTGAAAAGGTTAGCCAGCTGTAGGACCAGAAGTAGGATCATTAGGAGAGAGTAGGACAGAAGTAGGACGAGTAGGATCCGGAAGATGTGGGTTCGAGTCCTACAGCTGGCTAACCTTTTCAGTGACTTCCTTCTTTCATTCTGCGGAGAAATTGTCGGGTTGAGTTGCGAGTTCAGGAAACCGATGAGGACGACAGCTGCTGGCTCTACGCTGTGCAATAATCGCCTGCCGCGGCAACGTGGTCCTGCGATCCCGATGTGAATCGCGATGCGAACGATCAAATGTCGAGCACGGTCCGATATCCTCGAGAGCGAGCCTTGGTAGGCGGTCAAGTTACACTCTCGGGTGCTGAACAAGATCCTGTTTGCGGAACCCCAGTTGAGAAACACTGTTCTAAGGTATCAGGTACTAATGGAAAGTGAGGGGTGTGCGATGTCGACTGACTATCACCTGGCAATCTATTACAACAGGCTGAGGTATTTGCAGTTGGTACTGCGACGACAAAAAATGTAAATAAAGTTGCGTTCACTGTCTCTGTAGGAAATTCCATCTTGGTTTCTCGATAATTTTCACCACGCGAGTTTACGTGGAATATATTACCACCGAAAATCATCCATTTGTTGCCCAAGAAACAACCAGGGATTTTTCACACCGAATTTCTGAATAATTAAACACCGTAATCCGAAAAAAAAAAGCCTAATCATAACCTTCGTGCAATCCCTCCACCGCCAACAAGGTGCCAACACTCGAGTGCCAAATGTACGCTTAATAATTACAATCAGAGGCACAGCCGGGAGGAAGATTTCGGGGTTGAAGCCCCCTCGAACTTATACTTTTGTAAGTATATAATTTCGGAGAAGGATGCACGAAAAAGGGGGGATGCCCCCCACAGAGAGAGCTCCTACACCTTCCGGCGCCCCAACATATGAGGAGTCAGAGACGAGGGTGCGCTTAGGATCTCTAAAATGCTCTACCGGCGAGTTTCAGTACATCGGAAGAACTCTACGAAAACGATACGATAAAACCATCAAATCCAAAGTATTAAATCCAAGCTTAGCAATGTGATGTCACTCGCTCCAAAGCAATATAGGGTGATTGGCTTATCATGTTTTCGGAACTGTTATCGTGAACACCTTCCGATGTACTAAAATTCCCTATTATCGATTGGACCAGAACGTCCCGTTCGTATCAGTTTTGAAATGCACCAACCTCTTTCGGGGGCGTGTTTGTGTTTGTGTCGTCCCTGTTTGTAGCTAGCTTCGGCTAATGCTCGTTGTCCCACTAAGCGTGAAATTTAAAGCGAAGGCAAAAATGATAAAATCAATTGCTTTTCGTTTCCTTTCGATCTGCACTGGACGTCCGTGCAAACCGCTTGTTTGCAAAGTTCGAAGCAGCATAACACATGCCCTCCCTGTAATGCGCTAAGAACTTTCTCAACGTAGCTTTATTCAGCTCCCTAAGTAGTCCTGAGCGATGGCGAAACCGCATCTCTAGATGACGCAAACAACATGTTACATAATAAAGTGTTTACACGGCTGCTTCCATAGGTTATATTTAATGTAGAAATGCGCTCACTTCTGAGCAGCACGCAAAGAGTCTTAGTGAGCAGCACTAGAAGCGAGTTTTCTTTCTTCTTCGCCACACAGCCATATCAAAATAACTTCTTTTCTAATATTTACGCCTTGCGTGTTTGTCGCATCTCCGAATGATGTCCATCAATGGACCACCTCTCGGCGTGACGTCACCAGCGTTGCGGAGCGTGGAATCGCCGCTCAGGTTGCGGTTTGAATGTTAAAGAGGAACTCCATTGTGTACTTTTTTCACATTTCCCCGGCGAACCGTCGACGTTATGCTTACAGTCGAAACACGTCTCCTCCTCCTCTGTATGCTCCACCTAGAGCACGACTACTTAATGTCCGGATGAAGGTACATAGCATGAAGTCTTCTCTTTTTCTTCTTTTCAGCTGATGAATGACTTTGCACTTCAACCTCGATACAACAAATTATTATCAGCGAAGCGGCTGAACAGCAGGCTGAACACTGTGGTATAGCTCCTGATCATATAGTTGTCTTGCTACGTAAAGACACGAATTATCATTCTCACTTTCAATCAACAAACCAACTAAGCTTTCCCCGAACAACAATTCAACAAGCCTTCCGCCGCCGCCACCTATTTACACACGCACCCTTTATTGCTAAAAACCACACACCTTATCACAAGGCAGGACCTGACTTCCGCCCTTCAACTAAAGATCGAAATAAAAATGAAAAAGAGCAAGGAAGAAAGCTTCGGATCCACGATGCGCACCGACATCAACTACACGACGAGACAAACGAGCGAAGCATTCTAGCGCGTCCGCCTTCACTTGGATGCGTTCCTGCGTCCGCCTCCAGCGCCTAAAACTAACACAAACAAACCTCCATTTCCAGGCACTGATGAATGGGTGGCCGAATTCTCACATCACTCTCAAACTTTGCTCTTGTTTGTATGTTTGGCCCGTCCACCGCCATCGAGCTCACTCGGCCATTCGGCCAAACCCGGTAAGAATGTGATGGTTCCCCTCCACGAGTTGACGTTTGGCCGCCATAAATCAAAGCGTAAAGTAGAGGGTCGCGCATGCAGCCGTGCGTTTACGGCTAAAACGTGTGTTTTGGCATCTTCTTCCGCTTTCCTTTCTTTTTGCCTATTCCGAGGAGGACAAGGGCTTAATTTGGGATTGGTGAGGAGAAGACGTGTAGTGATTAATGGTGAACGGATAACTCGGGTTTAAGTCGGAGTGGGTACATCATTTTATCAGGCTTCTACGGGCCGTGTTGCACGCACCAGGTTTTGCATTAGAACGGACTTCGTGATGAAAAATACTTGAAGTATTTCCTTGAGCATAACGAAGCACGTGTCGAGGACTCGTTCAATAAGGGGGTGTTCATATACCGGCATGGTACTCCGCTTTGGTTCACAGTAAAAACCACGTGCGCCTCAACCTTAAAATGTTACCCCCTTATTTAGGAGAGGAACCAATCGCTGCACGGGCAATAGGAGAAAGAAAGGAAAAAAGGGGAGTTGCCCAGATGCATGACCTAACTGCAAGAGTACTGTCTACTTCGTGCGCACTCCATGACACCGTCATTCATTAATTTAATTGTCGTTTTCGTGCTCTGTGCGTCTCTTATACCGAATTCCACTGGTCGTTGTAGTGCAGAAAAAGTTACACTGGCTCGAGCGTGCGTGTCACACGGCCGCTTCAATCAAACGAGCGTCGCGTTTTCACTGACCCTTCCGTTCGCTCTTCGTTCGTTATTAGGTTGAACTCACAACGGCACACATACACTGCGCTGCACGAAAACGACCAGCTGAATTCGCCAGTTTCTTCATGAAGGACCCGAAAATCAAAGAAAGCTAAAAACAAATTGACTGTAGTGAAAAGTACTTGTGTTAAACAGTCTTTTAGGACAGCATATGCTAGGCATGTGTTGTCGAGTTCCTTGTTCGAGTTTTAGTTTGTCGCGGTTCCGTTCACTTCTAGGGGATGCAGATATGAATGTGCGTATGCAGTTCGGGGAGGCATAGGGTGATGTTTTCTCTCCTTTTTTTGTGGGTTCATTCATTTAGGGGTTCATTATGGAAGTACTAGAATTTATCGGGTGACGAATCCCGTTCCTCTCTCTCTCTTTTTTATTTTTGTAATATTCAAACTCTTACTTATATGATTACGAACTGTACAAGCGCACGCGTTCCAACTGTTGGGTGGTGGTGTGCTATACCCGAGCGATGGGCCTGCCGATGTGGGGACATCTTGCGACAGCGAGCCCTAAATTTCCATTTCTGGGAATCAGTGTTTTTAGGATTTAATTTCACATCCCGAGGTTTCGTTTACTGTTCCCTATTTTGCTTGGTGGCCCAACTTTCTTTCTTGTTTCAGATCGCAGACCCAAGCGAACTACAGCTGTACGAACAACATAAATTGCGATGTACTACGGTTTTTTTTTTTGTGTGTGTGTTTTCTGTTGTCTCTTTTTTGCTAGAAATTCCTTAATTAAAGAGCTAAATAATGAATTCAAGGTAATTAGTCATCTTCTAGTTGCGTACTTTCTTGGAGAGGGTGTCCGCCTGGCCATAGAACTCAACTGCACAACGGCATCTATTCTTCTCTCGTAGCTTGTTTTGTATTAAAAAAAAAAAAGACTGTAAACGAAAGAAAAAGCGCCATGTATAATGAAACACTGCGTAGCAAGCCATGCAACCGTCCAGAGGCCATGTTAACATGGCGTGCGACAATGTCATCATACACACGATTCAACATCTTATACTGCGCATAGCGTAACAACCTTCGTGAGAAGGAAAAGGAAGACAGGTTTCCAGGCACGAATCCTCGCTCTAAACAACAAGAACAGTACAAAGTTACGCGTAATAAGACACACTTCAGTGACGCAATGAGAAAATCAAATTAACTTCTTGATACTGTTATAGAGACACACTTCTGTGACCATTAAAGAAACGCATGGGGTTGACGTTGCCGATGGTTGCATCACTGATGATATTAAAGAATTGAGCTCTCTATACAAGTGATATACAGCGTCAACCTAATCTGCAACGCCAGAAATTAATTACCCACGTTTCCAGCGCTAAGCAACAGAACAGTCGCTGCGAGTTTTCTTTTTCTTTTTTTTTTCTTCATAGCTTGCTTTCCCATGTGACTGTACGTATACGTATAGGGGAGGGCATCTTTTAGGCTAATATTATACATTTGGATCTCATTACAATGCTGTGAATCATAGTATTGACACCTGCAGGATAATTTTGGACGAAAAAACCGCGCACTTCATTAACGAGATCTTTGCTGCAACATATCATTCCGTCATTCTTTACTCGCGTTCGTTTCTACCTCGATCTTTGTCTCTCTTTTCTCCCCGTGTGTGCGCGCGCGAGTTTGTGTGCGCTTCTCAATTTTCTTTGGACGAAAATAAATATTGACGAACGTTTGCTTTTTTTCTTTTTTTTACTCAGTTTCACCGTTCAGAGGTAAATACCTACGATGTCCGCATCGGTCGCTTAGAGAAGACTTTCTTTCTGCACTTTCGGTCTTTCGTTTTTTTTTTTTTTTTTTTTTTTTTTTGCTGGCTACCGATTGTCACTCCGACCTTCGAAATCGCTCTTAACGTACCGATGCTTCCTCGTGAGGAACAGGCAAAAAAAAAAAAAAAAGAAATCTAGAAAGAGCATTTCTCTTTCACTTTTCATGACTGAAAATCGAGTCAACAACAAGAAAAGAAAGAGAGAGGAAAAGTAGCCAAAGATCAAATAAATCTCAGCTCTCCACCATTTTCTGCCGAACACCAGAGATCCCCTTGACGAAAATCCCCCGAGATGTTTATTATCTTTTCTCGCTGTTCTACTCTTCGTTGCTCCGCTGTAGCTGGAAAAACGAAAAGAAACCGAAAACAGCAAGCGGAACCCAAAGCGAAAACATGTGCCTAACAAGGATTTGCTCCTCAACGAAAGCAAGGACCAAAAGAAAAACAATGGGCGATGGAGGTTACAAATGTTCGAAGCCGATCACTGAAACGAACACCACTGCAAGCCAGCTTGAAACGATCATCGAGAAATGTTTGCTTTGTTTTCCGGAGTTGTTTGTTCACCAGCTCAAGTAGGGACCAAATAAAGCACGAAAACGATGTGGCTGTTCTGCAAGAGGAAGATATTCACCTTCTGACGAAGCGGAGTTTCTCTCGAAATTGATCCATCCGCCTAAAACAAAATATTGGACGCATGCAGGTATTGCGAAAGTTCCAGAAGCTTCTCTGTAAGACGTAAGCCCGTTCAATGCACAGCTGTCAAATCTTGCTAGATGACGTGGTTGCGTTCGAGTACGGATTTTTCTTTTTAAACCTATAATGTGTTTACATATCTCGTCCCATTTTCCTTCTTTAGAAGCTGGGCATTATAGTGGAGGTGTTTTACCGGTGCAATTCATCTCTTTCGGTTCCTGCCTCGCACTTCCTCCCTTCACACTCTCAGCGCACTTCAGTTTCGTGCATGATCGTTCGTTAGCATCTCGTCACCAAGCCGCTATGCCGGCAAAGTCACTCCAATTTACACGAAAACTGAAATTCACTACAGCTGAAAGCACCGCAGCAAATGCCACACAATGTGTTTGCTCAAACAAAGAAGCTCCGCAGTCATAAACACAGAGATGGTAGTTGGATGCAGAGAGGGAAAAAAAAGCCCCCTCACTGTCTCGGCGCTGTTGTTGGTTTTCTGTGTATTTTTTTACGTCGCGAGCAATGTTTCCTATCAGTTTTACAACCGGTGTAGTAAACACCGAGAGATGCATTTTACGGTGGCTGTCTCAGTGATTCATTCACGGCATGAAGGGGACGGTTCGCGGTTTTATAGCCGCAATCCAAAGCGACGTATCGAGCCCAGAGATTGGCGGGGTGTGGAGTTATCGCTGCTATTTTGTTTGGTTGTTTTGGAATCAAGCTGCAAAGCACGGAAAGAGACAGTGAGGCATATCGTACATCCATACCCAGGATCCATGCCCTCGTATTTTCTGTCTGCAGAAAATATTTTGTTGTAGTTTTTGTGATACGCGACACTGCAGGTCACCTTGACGCAGTTCATTTATTTGGTGGCACTCCTCAGAGTTTGTGCTTTCTTAATGGCGAAAATTCGACATCTAGAAGACAACAATTAAACGCAGCCGAAAGTGATGAGCCTATATCACATGAATTTTAGGACGCCCATCATTCACATTCCATTTGAAGATCGGTCTTCCTGACTGGCATGATTCACATGGGACTACAGTGGGACTACATCGGACTCACAGGAGACTACAATGGGACTCTGACATGCTGACAGGTACCGCCGGTACGCACGCGGTACAGGGGGCAAAAGCCGGTACACGAAGTTGCGTTTCACAGTAAGTTTGTTGGAGTAACTTCAACAAAACAAAAAAGAAGAAAGCAAATTCGAAAGCGCAACAGTGCAGACAGCCTGAAGGATGCCAACGAGATCCAAGTCCGGTATCTTACAGTGGGTGTCCCCAGTGGTATCCAGACCCCCCTTCCAACACTCCTTACTCTTTTTCATGTGTACGCTTGTTGCAATGTAACTGTACCTTCTCTTTTTTTTTTTCTGAAACCTCCCCCCCCCCCATCCCTACCCGAGCAAATACCTTCGTTGTAAGCAATACCGCTATGCCGGCCTAATGTAGAGTTGGGCCAACATCTCCACATTTTTCGTTGTTATACCAACC
This sequence comes from Ornithodoros turicata, assembly GCF_037126465.1. NCBI lineage: Eukaryota > Metazoa > Arthropoda > Arachnida > Ixodida > Argasidae > Ornithodoros > Ornithodoros turicata. Next base: position 55,235,115 of record NC_088205.1, on the reverse strand, counting down.
AACCAATCGCTATGAAAATCCGCGAGGGCCTTACGTGTGACATACCATATCATATCGCTATCATATCATATCATATGACATCGCTCTGTCGTATCATACTTAGACGCTTTTGGTTGGCCGTAAAAAGCATGCTCCCTCAATGAAGATAAAGAAAAGAACACCCAGTATGTTGGTCTACGACGGGTAAAATGGTTCTCATTTCCATGTCAGATCTTTAATTCTTCTTCCGAGGCATTCAAGAAATGTGATCAAAAATGTAACTGGACAGTTTGCTCTGTGGGCATCGGTTCCTGGAATTTTGCATGCACACGATTAGTGGAGCATTCCCTAATTTCCCGAATCCCTGCTCCAGGTTTTCCCTGACCATCCCCTGACATCCTTGAGCAGTATTTCGCGTGGGATTTTCGATACGGTGGGCAGTGATCCGCGAGAAATTAAGTGAAACTACAGTTTGGAAATCGACTGGAACGGACGCGACCGCCCCTTTAAATGTGGTGTATCGTGTGTCGAGATTTCGGCGCACGCTAAAGAACCCCCAGGTGGGCAAAAATTAATCCACAGACCCGACCGCTGTGGCGCTTATGACCACAGTTGTCTCCCGACGTCATGCCCGAACTATTATTATTATTATTGGTAAAATAATATAATAAAAATATTAATAATAATAAATATAATTAATAAAAATGAAATGAAATTATTATTACAGTCGACCCCCGTTTATCCGGACGGTGCCGTTCCCGGCGAAATCGTTCGGATACCGGAGCATCCGGATAAATGAAACGACCGAATAGAAACGTCCTACAGAGCAAGGTTTAATCAAAACACAGAAATCTCGTCAATGACAGCTGTTACATAGTAGTGTAGGCACTCGATTCCTGCAAACTTTTGCTAAGTGCATAGAGTTGAGCCACGCTGTTGCGCTGCTCGAAGAATGTCAGTGCGGTCGCAAAGTGTCAATGTTGGAGCCTTGTTTCTCACTGGCGTCATCGGCACCGTCTTGCTGCACATCATCGGAGGCAACAGCAGCAATCACACCATCATCAGTCATAGCTGCACAGGCGTCATCATCGTTATCAACGTCAACGTAGTCAGAAACCGCAGCATCATCTACGGCAGTCGCAGTGAGCCTCTGCATAAGGGATCGCAGCTCAGCTAGGGGAATGTCTTCATCGGCCAACGGGCCGTAAGCAGCAGGCCCTCGGGTTGGAGTTCTCCCCTCTAGAACCGGACAGTTGCTCGAGATATTTCCAAATAACTCGGCTGGTCAACGTGACCCAACGCACACAAATAGAAAAGGGGGTCATCGTGCACGGTTGTCTCCCCTACGGAGGAATGTAGGTCCCTGACGTGTGACGGGAATAACCCCAAAACAGCGAAAAGGGTGACGAAGCGGGGTCAGCGTCTCCTCTTACTCACGGTAGTCCGGATAACTGAAGCTGGATTACAAGAATTTTCGACTTTCGTTCCCTGGGTCCGGAAGCTGAAGTCCGGGCAAACGAGAACAAAATACATGGAGAAAAATCCGTTCCCGTGCCTTCTGTCCGGATACCGCGGGATCCGGATAAATGAAGTCCGGATAAACGGGGGTCGACTGTATTATTATTATTATTATCGGTATTCCTTCCTAAGGCCATGAACGTGAACGTGCCACCGTACACGATCACTCGGTCTATTTCTCTTCGTCTGGGTGATCTTCAGTTCTAGCGATGCAGATAATGGGTTTGTGGATACTGTAGTAGGATACGTAGTCAATGCAGAGCAACACTAACATGCACTTCTCGCGAACACACAGTCTATCGTTGCGCCGTTGCATGTGGTCGGCACATTCACATCACCCACAATGTCCATATTGAAGGACTCCTTCATATGGTCTATAACCAACCCATTGTTGCCGTCCCTGACGTTAATGGTCAAGTCTCCGCACGCAATGGGCGGCACCTCGGTACAGTGCTCCGTTTTTACCTCGGGAAACTTTAGTTGCGTATTAGGAGTTCACGACAGGAGTTTCCAACTTTCCAAGTGAGGTAGAGTTTGATGTTGTCTCGTGAAACGTTTGGCGAGCGGTAGACAGCGACAATGATGATTCTACGACCATTGAAAGTGCTACCAATTGCGCACATGTCTTCCGCTTCTCGCTTCGTTTTGATGGGCAGGTGCCATGGAGTGACCGCACTTTTCCCTCGCTTAGCGTAAAGTGCGACACCAGCCACTCTACTCTCTAGACGCATGCGGAACGACATGTACCCGCATCCGACTATCTCAAACGGATCATCAACCTGAGACCAGCCTGAGCACGTGCGCCTTCGTGAGAATCGCATCACCCTGAGCGTCCATTCTGCGTGCCCGAAAAATCTGAACGTTCGTTACGACCATGCTCAGAGTTTACGATCATGCCAGGAGCGCTTGTTTTCGCCATCTTCGACTCACCAACGAAACTTCTCTGCGCGTCGCGTCGGTATCGAGCCTCTGGCGCTCGAGTCTTCGAAACTCGTCGTGTAGATGTCTGCTTTGCGCCTGGTGTAATAGAACATCAAGTCTCCGTCAACATCGGTGATGTACAGGCCCTCGAGGCTAATCACCTGCGATATGACAACATAGACGAGGTGTTGTGGGTGTGACTTGCTATGTGAGTACACTACCTTGTAGGTAGAGATGCGAAGCCCCGGGAAAAAAAAAACCCAGAAATTTTTGGAAAAAAAAAACTGTTCTTTTCGGGTTTTTTCCTTGTCTCCGGAAAAAATTGCCCAAAATTTCCAGGCAACAAAATTCAAAAATGTAAATTTTCGCGCCTTTGCTGCGTTCCAACCCGCCAACAATGCCTTGGGTACCTCAAATCCGGCAACCACCACCAACTTAGTGCTCCGTCTGGCTGCTCCAAACGATCGCCGTCGCGTTCACATAATGTCGGAGTTCTGGTCGGAGTGGACGGGTTGTTCCAATTACCTATCGCTGAGTAGACAGCAGTCTCATGGGATGCTCTGCTCTGCTATGCATTTATGCGTAGAGGGTGAACACTACTAGAGTTTCTAGCTCATTGTATGCTGTGGCTTGGCCGGCAATGCTTCGACTCAGCAGTAACCGCGTTTGTTTCCATTTTTTCCAATTTTTCGGAAAACCCCCCGAAAAAAAAAAACTTTTTTTTTTCGAGCGATTCAAAATTTCCGGAAATTTTGCATATCTAGTTGTAGGTCTCACCTTGCAATTTATGAATGGTCATGGCGTTGCCTTAGACGAGAGGGAAGTGAACGCGTTTGCAGGCGACACCCGTTTTTTTGAACATCATGGTGGTGACCGTTCTCAGGTTGATGGGAATCTTGTCCGGACTGAGAAAAGGGTTGAATGGCACGTAGCGAGGCGGCCTTGATTTTAGCGGTGCGAACCGTTTCTTCACGAACAAACATGAGCCATAGACGGACGATGCGACCTCTTCCATCGTTCTCGATGAGTTTGAGTCCCCACTGCACCGTTAACGACGCCGTCCTGTACATCGACATTTGCCGTTCTCACGTCGTTTACACTGTAACTCCGTGGTGTCGGGCGATATTGACGAAATAGCGAAATCACGCAGTCACTAGGGAGTTTCAGATGGTCGCAAGCCCTCTACGAAAACGATACAATAAAGGAAGCTGTCAAAACAAAGATCCCTAACACGATGTCAGTCACTTCAAAGAAATAAGGGCTTATCGTGTTTTAGGAACCGCTGTCATGAGGACCTTCCAGTGTTGTACATAGCGGCCCTACTAGTAGCGCCGCTACCGTATTCGCTACTTTTTTAAGTAGCGACCGCGCTACATTTTAAATTGGTAACGGAAAAAGTATTTGCGCTATAAATACGAGTAGCGGTAGACTCTTTCTCCGCAACCGCTACTTTTCAACTTTTCATAATATGGAAATCGTGGAACACGGAGAGAAAAAGTGAGATAACGATGAAGCAGAATTTCTTCTTGTCGTTCTTTTAGTTGCTTGTTAATCAGACAGACTGATGTGATGATCTTCCTCAATTTCATTAATTTTTCAAGTGATAAAAATACTAACACTACTGTTTCTTAGCATGCAAGCTTTCTTGCAGTAGTTTGCATTTCGTGAGGTACAAAAGTGAAAAAGAGCTGACATCTCTATATAACATATGAAGTGGTCACGTGAAAACAGAGGCGCTCGGGGACAACAAAAAAGAAAAAGAGAAAGAAAAAGGGTGCGTCCTCGCGAGGCGAGCCGACGGCGCCCTGCTTTAGAAGTTGAATATTTGAATTTGAATTTTTATTTTAATAATAAGCGCCTCATACTGTGCGCAGCTTGTAGGTGGTATCGGACCAACACTTGTAAAAAGAAAGTTCTTCTATTGGTGCACCCGTTCGCGAATTATTTAGCGCGGGGATTTAACTGAAGCCCCCTGTATATTGGCTGTAGGTAGTGGTATAGTACTGTACTGCATTGTATGGCGTCTACGTGAGGGAACTTAAATATTGCACCGTCTTTAGATATACATTTGACAACGAGATGCCTACGGTTATGTGTTGCATAGAGAAGTGTACGGGAGCGGGTAAATAGCGGCATAGTACTTACGTTACTTTTATTTGGTAGCGGTAACGGTATTTCGTCACCTTTTCAAATTTGTAGCGACGCTAGTATTGCGTTACTTTTCTGTGGAGTAGCGGGTAGCGGTATTTCGTTCCTTAGTTTTGGTAGTGGGTACAACACTGGGACCTTCCAATCTGCTAAATCCCCGCCCGCCGAAACTTTTCTTAGCAGCCGAGGCGCACAATAAAGAAACAAACGAAGGGGAGATAACGCATAGCAAGAGTCAAAGTGTCCCTGTCCACTGACGCTACACGTCCGAGCCCCAGAAGCCCGTTAAAGAAATGCTGTCGCATTTAAAAATACATAGACATTCAGCATAGAGTGCCCAGTTACTGCAGAACACACCAAACCGTTTTCCCATTTTGAAACTTCATACTCGTTATGCAGCTGCGCGTCTGTAGCCGCTCCAACGGACGTAAAGCAATACAACTCCACTATTTTACATTTAGACAGTCGTCTGCAAGTGAAATTCCGAACGGAATATTTCGCTGCAGCACACAGAACTTGGCATACTAAAGTCGTTGTGACTTTACAATAGGGAGGCTGAACTTCAGTCGCCAGGATATTCCTCGCTTTGCTGTCTCGGAACATGAAGCGTCACGTTTTAGCTGCATTTGGCAACTTGTAATTTTGTCGTCACACTAGCATGCTGTTCGGCGATGCAAGTCATACATGCTGTCGAGCGAAATTCACATCATAGCTGCTGATTGTAGCAGCGATCTGTCAAACGTCCTCGGTAGTTCAGTCAGTAGCGTATGGCATTTTTTAATGCGTATTTGGCCTTTCTGTACCGCGTAGCACACCAAATAGCTACACCACTTTGAGGCAGGCATTTAATAACGACCGAAAACACCCATTGGCTCGATGACCGCGCGATTTTTTGCCCACCAAACAGGACAGAAGCGCCGCCGCATCGCTATGACGTCACGCAGTGACGAGAATCTATACCTGACCTGCAGCGTGCACCCGCGCTAGGGTTTCGACGTACACCCGATCAACTCCTTCGGAGAGCCCGAGGGGTACTACTGACGGGGGGTCACCCGGCGGGGTGACCCCCCACCCTTTGGGCGGGGGGTCACCCGGAAGTACGGCTGCGCTGTGTCCGTAGGAGCCGCATTCTCAATGAGAAATGGGACCTCGCGGCTGCTGGCCACGCTGATAGCATGTCAGAAACACCGAATTATCACACGCTAAGACATCGGGCCGCACCGCTTATGGGCCGCATGGACCGCATCGGGCCGCACCGCATTTTCAGAACGTGTTTGTAAATTTAATTTCGCAGTGACAAGTGGCCGCACAGCGAAAATATTGTGCATGGTGTCCTTATAGCCTGTGTGAAGACTAGTTGAGAAAGGGAAAACTTGAGTTGAACAGTGATGCGTATTCTACAATGTCTCGTGCTGCGGTATGACAAAGCATATCACGTTTTCATGATGATAAGGATACCGAAGATCGTTCCACCGTTGCATTTGCAACAGGCTGTTTGATGAATGAAGGAGACGGTCAAGCACTGCTAATTATCACTTCCTTTCCCCTTTTCAAGGCCGCGATATCATTAACGCATGGTTAGTATTGACAATATGTAATGCAAACGTAAACACACGCGGTTCCCTCGCTAAGGGAAAAAGAAACACTCAAATAAGAAATGGAAAAAGTGAACGGAAAAACCTCAATGAAAGCAGCAAAAAAGGAACGGGGACGTCGTGTTATCCTGCAGGGGCTCATAGTATACGCATTAAACAGTTCACTCGTTTTGCTTCCTTGGGCCATTAATAGTGGAGTAAATTAACTGGTAGCAGGCTTATACGGAGCGTGGGTCCTTAGTACCAACCGTGAGCACCGGTTATCCAAGTCACGTGAGAGACGTACGTCGATCCTTTCAGGGGGTCTGTTGTACGCTGTTCCACAGCAACATTGTAATTGCACTTTTCCCGTACCGACACCCATGGTAAACATTCCTGGCGTAGAAATTGAAATGTCGCCATTACCAGGAAAGTTTCCAGGTTCAAAACAAGTCTGTTCCATTGAGGGGCACGGATGCTCTTTTTGAGAATCAAGATATTCCACAAAGCAGGCAAAAGCAACTCACAACGAATGACAACTGCGCATGTTCCACGGACACGGATACGATGAAAACCAGAATTCAAACACTAACGGAAAAAAAGTCACTTCCGGTGCTCTATGATGCGAGTGGCCCGAGTAGCGCCACTTCGTGCATTAGGTATTTATCAGAGCCTAACGGTTATCCTGCGTCTCTAGATGTTCTTTTTATGGGTATCACCATATTGCGTATGTATCCTACGTGAGGGTATGCCATATAGATGCATTTAGGGATAAGCAGCAATAAAGGTGGCGCTGCTAGGAGCCAACTAAATGTATGACGAGTTTGCATCGGTTGGCTCGTGTATCACCGCTAGGAGAGACAATTAATGGCTTTGACCCCGAGCGCCACAGGGACCGGAAGGATGGAGATGGGCACCATTATCTGCGGACTTGCGGCCATTGGTTACGACCATTTGGGAGCGTTTTCGAGACGAAGCAAAAACCCAAGTGAGTCATCGTGATAATGTCAACGGTGGTTCATCATAAGCCGTATAGTTGAGCACGACTGTGACAAATGTTCTACGCCTTGACAGGAAGTGATAGTCACCACAAGTCATCCGGTAGATGATTAAGTAATCATACGGAGATCTGTGGAGGACAGCAGGCTTACTAAGAACCTTCTTTTCATCCTTACTTGGACCGACTATCTTCTGTTCGGGTGCTGGCTTGTGTGGGCTGATTGCCATTTATGTCTCGCTAAAGCTGCACCTTTGCGTACAGTGGCTCCTATTACATGTCACCACGCAACGTCAAGTAGTCATGATCTATTCAATCCATATTATTTGGATAGCGCGAGCTAGTGAACATTCAACGCAGGGAAGCAAAGTCGCTCGAAGGAGGTTCATTCAATAGAACTATACAGGGTGTCCCAGAAAACGTGTCATTGAATTATAAAAAAAAACTACACCACCTAGAGTCATGCGGTCAATGGCATTTCTTCTTACTGGGTTTTTGCCACCTCCTCATGTGAATGTCGTGTAACGTAAGTTTAATTATGTAAATTTTTGCGAGCTTAAGTCGGAAATTTGCCTAGTAAAGGTCACGTTTTTACCCCACCAATGTGAAGAGCGTGTCTAAGTTACTCAAATTAATGATAATTGACAGGGATATTCAGGAGCTATCCCATCGGAAAAAATAGCCGAACATCATGCTCTACGGAGGTCGCACAGAATAGCGCACGATGAATTTTTCAGCGCAATCTTTGTCAGTCCGACGAAAGGAGGGTGGAAACCCATCCTTCCCCGACATCGCAGAAAGAGATAAAACAGGCAAGGCTTATCACGTCCGACTTTCGCTGGCATAATGCTTTCCCTCTCCCAATTTTAGGAACTGTTACTTTTTCTACTATCACTCTGTGGGCTGGCTTCGGAACCTCCTTTCGTCGCACAGAGAGCGATTGCGCTCAAAAAGTCATCGCGCGCTATGGTGCGGTACTCCGAAAATCATGATATTCGGCTATTTTTTCCGGTGGGATAGCTCGTGAATATCACTGTGAGTTATCATGAATTTGAATGAATTCGGCACGCTCTTCATATTGGTAGGGTAAAAAAGTGACCTTTACTTTGCAAATTTCCGAGTTCAGTCCGCAAATATTTACATAATTAAACTTGGAGTACATGACATTCACATAAGGAGGCGGCAAAAACCTAATAATAACAAATGCTGTTGACCGCATGATTCTAGGTGGCGTAGTTTTTTTATTATAATTCAATGACACGTTTTCTGGGACACCCTGTATACGTACTCTCAGCAACAGCCTGTATAAGCAAGCTAAAAACCAGTTTTCCTTACCTTTGTCGTCAATTGTGAAAACTCCCATGCCATCTCCATCCACAATAGCGTACGTCACTTTGCCGTCATTACCCGATGTATCCTCGTCAACAGCTGAGATACTGGTAACTAGTGTTCCTTTCGGCTGGTTTTCATCCACACTCGCATTAGCTACCATGTCTGGGAACACCGGTGTATGCAGGTTTTCGTTGACATCCTCTACTTCCACCAGCAACGATGCGGCTGAAGAAAGCTCAGGGTCACCGCTATCTGTGGCGGCAACGGTGACGTTGTAGATACGGCACGTCTCAAAATCTAGCGCAGAGATCAAGCGGACGATTCCCATGTCCGGATCGACGTCAAATATGTCTCCGTATTTCCCAATGATTTCGTAGTGGACCTTTCCACCATTGCCCCAGTCCGGGTCTTTTGCAGACATAGAAGTCACGATGGAACCCAGAGGTAAATCTTCTCGAACCCTTGCCATGTACTGCCTTAAAGTGAATGAAGGAGCATTATCGTTGACGTCCTGCAGCCGGACAGAGACAGTGGCCGTAGATGTTAAAGGTGTGACCGGATCCCCATCAATCAACTTCACTACAAGGCTGTATTTCTCCTGACGTTCTCTATCTAATGGTCCAGCCACCGTGAGAAGACCAGATGTGGGGTTCAAGGCAAAGTCTGACGTGTCAGTATACAAAACAAAGCGGAATTCCGCGTTTAATCCTTCGTCTTTATCAGTCGCGCGAAGCCGAGATAGAGACGTTCCGTTAGCTACGTTTTCATTCAGTATGAAACTATACGAAGATTTTTCAAACACAGGGGCGTTATCGTTGACATCACGAACTTTTACCACGAGGGTTCTAGATTCTGCCTTTGGAGGGTGACCTTGGTCGTAGGCTGTGATGTTAAGGATGTACATAGGCGTAACCTCACGGTCGAGCGGAGCAGTAAGCACCAGATCACCCGTGTGCATATCCATGCGCAGACAAGAATCTTCGTCTCCATCAGAGATAACGTAGAGCACCTTCCCGTTGTAGCCATGGTCCAAGTCCTTGGCTTCAAGGCGAACTAAGACAGAGTTCACGCTAAGATCTTCATCCACAGAAATTTCGCTCGGGGCTCCCTCCGAAAACTCCGGCCCGTGCCGGTTCTCGAGGAAGCTAGGCGCTGTTGGCTCAACCCTGTCTTCCTGTGCGCCGCGCGGGTTGGACCTTTCGGCAGCACGCAGCTGTTCCCGTAGCCTTTGAGCAACCCCCATGTCTTTGCACTCGGCCAGGGATGGACGCCGAGCTCCAACTATACGTACCAGCACCTTCATGACGTCAGCAAAATGTCGGCCGTCTGTTGCAGTGACGTTCAACGAACGCTCTTTGCCCTGCTGCTGCGATAAGTCGCAAGCCAGAGTTAACACACCTGTGCTGGGGTCTAGCCGAAAGCATGAATCTTCTCCACTAGGCTCCATCTTGTACGATACCGTTCCTGTCCCGCCTTCGTCGAAATCAATCGCTGAGAGCGTAAGAATTTCTGTTCCTATTTCGGCCTTCTTTGAAACTGTCGCGACGCAGTCCACTTTCTCGAACTGAGGTCTGTGATCATTGACGTCTTTTACTCGAACTCTCAGTGTCATCTCTGTTTGCCTCTGGTAAGGTATACCCCAGTCGGTTGCTCTAATCCTCAGCACATAGTTGCGCCTCATTGTTTCAAAGTCGAGAACTTCTGTTGTGCGGACCTCTCCACTGAACGGGTCGACCGAGAAGGGTACGTGGTTTAGGTTTACTAGGCTGTAGCTAACGTAACCATTCTCAGCCTCGTCAGCATCAACAGCGTGGGCAGTGTAAACTTTGCTGCCTACGGGTTTATTCTCATCGTAGATAACTTCAGCCGACGACTCATTGAACACAGGCGGGTTATCGTTACAATCGAGTACTTTGATGTTCACAATAGTTGTCGTCCTTTTGCGTTGCCCACCTCCTCTTGCAGCAGCGTTCGAAGCACTAACAGTCAGTGAATAGTACATTTTAACCTCCCTATCCAGTACACGCCTTAATGTGATTAGACCTGTCCGTGTGTTGATGTTGAATGCCGCATCATCGTCGCCGGTCTCGATGTGGTAGGTGATTTTTGCCTTCTCTTGTCCGAAAACGTGTGCTTCTACTTTTGCTACTGGAGTGTTAGGAGGTGCAACTTCTTCTATGTCAACATCGTATTCTGGCTGACTGAAAGTCGGCAACAAGTTGTCAACATCTGATAGTCTTGCACGCACGACTTCATCCGTATATTGTGAGGGCGTTCCTTGGTCCCAAGCACGAAGGGTGAGGGTGTACCCTTTCGGGTTGAGGGGTCGTCCGGGTCTTGGGTCTACTTCAATGTTGAACTCTCCAGGCTGTGACAGCGGTACAATTTTGAAATGGTCGTCGATGTCGCCGTCAACGACAGCAAGGCCAGCAATCTGCCCATGGATGCCAGGGTCTTTGTCGGTCACCTTAACCACAGCCCAGACGTCGGGAAGTCCAGGTTCAAGCCAGGTTTGCTTGTTTCGAACGAAAATAACGGGCTTGTGTTTGTTAACGGGCAACACTCGGACCGTTACTGTTGCTGTACTGGACTTTATGATGCTTCCCGTCCTCAACTTGGGACCTCTGTCTTCAGCAACAACTGTGAATTCGTGTGTCTCATTCCGCTGGTAGTCAAGCGGCCTGGTGAGCGTGATCGTGCCCATAGTTGGATGGATCGCAAATTGCCTGGTCCTTTCCAGAACCCTGTAGTATATCTCGCCATTCACGCCCAAGTCCGGATCATAAGCGCTTAGTTTCAACACACTCTGATGAAGGGGGGTATCTTCTGGAACAGTTACGTTGTACGACTTTGGATAGAAAAGCGGATTGAGGTCGTTTGTGTCAGTAACCTCAACCACAACTTCGCAGTGAACATCATAGAGGCGCTTGTGTTGTTGAGCATAGAAGATGGACCCTTTCACCTTCAGCCTGTAGTGGTCCTCGTACTCGCGGTTTAGCGACCCCGCGTTTTCTGTTCGTGTTCGTATGAACAGAAACCAGAAGTCGCCAACGTGACGTGCCTCGGCTTTGAATTGCCGGTCTTTGTCACCTCCAGCAATCTTGTAGCGCACATGGAGTGTGGGGTCGGAGATAAAAATACCCATTTTCTCCGTAGGTTGGACATAGCGCTTGCGGACGGAGTTCTCCGGGATGGAGGCGTTGTACGTTGCCCTGGTGAAGGCGACCCTGTCTGTGTTGGAGGTATCGCCCGCTGCGATGGAGAGTAAGAGGAGGAGCCAGAGGGCTGGCAGCCATGGCGCCAACATGACGATGCTCTGATCATCTGCCCCACTTCATCGGTGTCTCCTGGAAAGGAGGAACAGAAGTATGTGAGATGCTAGTTACATAACCAGCACAACACAACACATAGATAAAACAGTGCAGAAATTACGTCTCATGTGACGGTTGATGCATTGAAGCGTCTCACCAATATGTTCATTGCGCCCTGTGTCGTCCTTAACCTAACGTGGTACTTGGTGAGTGGAGCACCATGAGAACCGTGCTGCACATCACATGTGCTGGTCCTGATCCTTTTTCTTTTTGGGGTGGGGTGGGGGCTATCTGACATTTCAACAAGCCATATATCGCAAGGTCGTTACTTTTCACAGGTCTCGAAACAGACACAGCTTGGTATGGAAATGCCAGCCGACTAGACGCAATCAGAGCAGCACAGCTAAACACCAGAGCAATAGGGACGTTCGCCTAGGGTTTGGCAGGGCGACACTAGCGCCGCCTTTCTCCCCTGGCGGTACACGGAGGAAAAAATTCAAACTAGATTCTTCAGACGAAGAACGTGATTACACGCGCTGTGCACGACCTTCCACCTGTTTCCAAGCAATATCTGACAATGGACAGTCCGGGGAGCGGGAAAAACAAAAGCCTGGCTCACATTACTATTATAAAATGCACGAACTGCACAAAGATACGCAATACCTGTGTCATATCTGTTTTTCGTTTCTTTTTTTACACTCAAACTCAAACTGATAGCTTTGCGATTCTGCAAGCTTATAAACTCGAGCTCTTCGGCGTTCGTATCTTCTTCGTACCCCACGCTCAGGCTTCTTTCACCATAGATTTCGTCCACCATCTGCAGCGTCTACGCCATTCTGTTATAAACGTAGACCTACGTAAGGGGTTGCGTATAGTATGTGAAAACCATAAGTAATGTGAATTATGCATTTATTTTGTTTCGTACTTCTAAGTTACAGGTTCTAGAGATGTGTGGAACAAATTCCTAGGCCGCGAATGCTTGGCAATCATAGGAGAAATTGTGAGATTCGCCAGTGCATCTGAGTCCTTCAAGTTTCCCAAAGTGATCATACCTACGCAGGATCCGCCGGGAGTCATTGCAATGGTTCTTTGGATTATGCAAGTTGTATTGCACTCGAGTCATGTCCTCCATGAAGTTAGTTCTCGTTCACAGTAAAGTGTCTCAAAGTCAATAATTTCAGCCGCAAAGACATATCCATATTCTTGTTCTGATGACTGTTCGGACCTGACTCCCATATCCTCTCTTCGGAAACTGTCACGAACATGTGACAAGTGGTACGAGTGGTACAAGTGGTACACGACTATTGGCTACTAACAAGCACCATTGCGCTCGCTCCATTCATTTCATAAATCATTACTTCATCGGCTCTTGCACCTTCTTCGCAAACCCTAGTAAAACATTTGAAACCGGAGGCATCTAACTGTATGCGAACGAAAGGAAAGTTAGGTAGCAAGCGAGCTGGTGGTGACGATTCTCAATTTGAGACCGTGTTTGTGTGTGTCTGTTTTCGTTCCTACCTCGTCTCGGGTTTTCAAGTCATGAACTGTATGCGTCCAGGCTTTATTCTTCAGTCCGGTTTCGCTCAGAGCTAGTAGATCTACGGCACCTGGGAGTCACATCTTACTCGTATTTCGAGCCTGTCCGGTAATATTTCGCCATGCGACGAAAGCGCGCTGCTGTAGACGGTTTCCCTTCTTCTAACTTACGGTGGGGAAACAATCCTCGGTCTCTTTCGCCTTTTTAAAACCGCACACCTTGATCATTCTGACAGAGCACATACCATGTGCGCGATGGGACAACACGCTACTTTGGAAAACTTAGCACTACCACCAAAAGTGGCTCTGACTGCCGTAAAGCGGAGCGCCTTCTGGCCCAGCCGAACAGCCCTATATGCCGAACGAGTTGAAGACAGTGGGGGAGTATGCGTCCTGGGCCGACTTCAGGGGGAACTGTACCGACGTTCGTCTGGAAAGTCTTCCGAAAACCCAGGGAAAACCTCAGACAGCACAACCAGTAGTAGAATTCGAACCCACCACCTCCCAATCTTCAGCACGACCTTGTCTAGCCTCAACGAGCGGGACGCCTTAACCCGCTCAGCCATGCCGCTGGTCCTGCCAAGCCTGATCCTCCGTAAGCCTACTGTCGTGTGTCGAAAAAATACCTAGGCGCTAATTGGGAGTCAACTGTCGATCATAAGGGAGCAGTCAAGACTGCCGAAAGCAAAGCAAAAATCTTCAGAAGAAACCATCGTACAACAAGATGACAGAACACAGAAGCGTGACCGTCCAAGGTACGCAGCATAGAATAAGAAAAATAGTTACGCCGTAATTATTTTGCATAGGCACATTTGCAAATGACTCGAACGCTCAATTTATCCGCAGCCAATTAGAACTGACACATTAGCCGCCTAAACGCTTAGTCGTCAATTACGGCAGATCGCAAAGACGTTAACGAACTTCGACTAGCGTCTCTGCGTTGTGCTATACGGGTGCATCCACATAAAAACGGACAAACAAAGATAATGAGGAAAAAATGGCGCAGTAAATTGCCTTCCTCATCTCTGTGCCGTATTCCATTAGTCGGTCGTTAACTACTGGCGATGGCAATGAGGAGGGGGGGGGTGCACAAGTGCAAGCAGATGATGATCATGGTTGTGTGTATCTTTCTGCTGCTTTCCATGCACAGGGGGATAATCCCAACGTCTCAATCTACCTTGATTTTCTGAGAAACACATAGCGTACAAAACCTGCATCAGAAACTTCAAGAAAGAAATATGAAGGTGAAGTCATGGCCGAGTGCTACGAGTGATCTTTCGGTTCCTTCCGGTTTGAGATTTGAATTTAACAACAAATCATTTTTCAGCTATAGGAAGCTTTGAGGAAAATCTAGAGTCCGTGGGAAGGTGGTGATACTTCGTGGCTTTACGTCGCGAGACAACTAACCATGGAAAGGTTGGTTTCTGACATTTAACTAGAAACGCGACAGCTAGAATTTCTGGAAGAAATTAAGGATTTTTGGAAAGAAACGGTGTCATCATGTGACGTACCTACGGTTGTAATGGCGGTAGTACAGGAATGAATAAGCGGACATACTAGCTTCCTTGCCCAAAACCTGGGACGTTGCACAGAATCGCACGTAAAGCAAGGTTCTACAAAAATACCTTGCGAAATAGGCATTCATTCTGTATCAAGGCAGTCATTCTCTGGCTGTACACACTTAGGGCCTATCTGACCAACGGTTAAAAGTCTCAATTCGATTCTTTATTTTATTTATTTATAAATATTGCTAATCACTTTTTGGCAGCAAAAGCATTTCTTCAGCGGTGTCCCGTCTGCGTGCCGGCGTTCCTCCAAGAAGTGGAAGAAGCTCCTAATGAGAATACTTCTGTAATGTTCCTTTGAAGCCTTCAGCATAATGTCGACCGGGCTACGCATAGTATCCCTGTCCGATACTCACGCACACAGTGTATGGATAGCGTTAAAATAGCTAGCGTTAAAATCTTCAGGAAGCAGTCGACAACCTCGCCGTGTAGTACCTCAACAAAGAGTTTGAAGAATGTGACAACGATACCATCTTGGGTGCCTTTTCACCTGTACCTACGCACATGCGCACCCCTAGCTGTTTCTTCTTCTGTCGTCCCATTTTCCGTACTGACGTAGGTCCTTCTTGTTACAGCTGCACTTCAGCAGGTTATGGGCCCAGAAAGCTGCTGAGGAGCTGTGCACTTGAGCTGGACGATTGGCTCATTGCTGCGTGCCGAATTACCGAACTGACGGACGGGAATTATGAGGCCTGGAAGTTCAAAAACTGTCCTGACTCGATCGGTAACTTGGTCCTACGCTGCAGGTGCTTAATCAGTACTGGCTCTGTGCACAATTCTTTATTGTTTTTGTAGCTTGAGTGATGTCTGCGAACCTTCGACGGCAAGATGTGGGAAGAGCCTGAGTAATAAGCTATACCTGCTGAAGAAGTTGTACCAGTGGAAGTTGAATATGGTTCAAGACATGCAAGGCTACATCAGGCGCACTTTGGAATTCGTGGGACACTTAAAGGGAGATGGGAAGAAAATCGGTTGCAGGCTTCTGTGCAAGTGCAAGTGCTCTGCAATGTGATGGATGCAACGATATCGTCTATGTTGAGCCGTGTTTTCTTTCGTGTCTCCATGCTCAGACTTTTTTTTTTTCAATACGAATGTACCATTCGGCATTGGTTAGCGGCAGTGCAAGATTCCAATTGTGGCGTTGTAATAAAATGTGTTGCCCTGGTACACTTGTCTTTATATTCTGTCTCATCCACATAAATATGTCTAGGTCAAGTTCAAAGGGCAGAAGTCCTTCATGAAAGGCGGAGTAACTACTTCTCTACAAAGTCTTCGTGCTCCCTCATTACGGGTAGAAATATGCCACCAGGACATATAGTACCAATGATGGTAGAGGTGCTCAGCATTTCGGGTAAAAAAAATATCTTCGAACAAGGCAGAACAGTTCTGCTGACGGTAGAACTGCCTTCTGAGAAGAGTAGAGCATTTAGCTTCAAGGTGGGATCATATTTCTCATCCTTGGGGTAGCTCTAGGTGGTGAGAAAATATAGACTTCCGGAGAAGCAACACTTCACCAACTACCGGTTCACTATGGGGTAGAATTGTTCATCCAGTGGTGGTAGAAATGCAGGGGGTTGAAGTGTTTCTACCCCTCACTTTCTACCTCGAAAAGGTCGAAAATTACACTTTTTCTTAGGGTGCGGTCGGAATCATGGAATACTAGAACACATTGCGAGAGAGCTAAGAGTATGCTTCTTGGTGTAAGTATATGCTGAAGACAGAGTGAGAGGAAGCCATCTTTACTGCTTGGTATGTTCAGAATCGGCTGCCCAGTAAAGCAGTTGGCAGGTCGCCCTATGCAATGTAGAACCCAACCTGCAAGGCTGTTTGGTAGCCGGGCCTATATGCACGTTCTCACAATACTTTTCAGGTTCATAAGTCCAAAGTAAGCCGCAGTGTAGTTGTAGTTGAAACACCGATCGTGGAGCAGATTTGTAGTCAATGGCAAGTTGTCTCGTCCACGTTGTCGAAACATGCACATTTATCACGGGCAAACAGAAGGAGAAGTTATTTGTCTTCAGAGACCCAACCAAGTTGGGACACTTGAGTTGAATTTGTACTGGAATTATTAGATGAAGCCAAACACACACAACAGTGTAGGCGTGCATGGCCAACCAGGATGTTAAATAAACTTGAGCTATACGATCGGCAAGAAGCAACAAGAGAGTGCCACCAGAACATCTGTCGCATGTGGCGCAGGCCGTACCAAACCCTGGAAACACAGCTGGAAAGATCCTGATCCACATCGAGTCTACCTTTGAAGCTTGATAAGGTAAATGTTTGTGCCCTGTGTATAGTAGAGTAGTGCAGTTCTAGCGTTCTTTCGTTGCAGCGTACGCTGTCATAGGAGAAGATGGCGAACTTAGTGTCACTCGAAATGGCTCCCAGCGATGAACTAAGCTATGTCTAGATTTTAGAGCGTGTGACAGAATTGGTGGCGAACTCACTGCGTCTCAGATGTCAATACAACGACAGCTGTTACGGCTGTTCGCAGCAAAGTGTCCTTCTGTCAGCATATTAGCATAAAGCGAATGTCACTCTCATAGCATTTCGACAACTTCCTTTTTGAGGGAGCACATCTTAACTGTGTACACACATGCAGAAATGTGTTTCGGATACTCGAGTGGAGGATATCACGTCCGGTTTCCACTTTTCCTCGACCGTGCAGTATACGATTTTATACGGCATACCGCACATTAGCAGCCCCTCAGAAAACCAAGGGATACTGGGTCACGTGCGTATTTTCTTCCGGGGTACTACGCGGTTGGCAGCGCGTTGACACCTGTATATGATGACAGCGTCATCGGCTGTAGCAGCGTCACACCGGGGAGGTTATTTCCGCAGTGAAATGCCACCCTCGTCTTTGCGAAAAATCCCTGCCCACGTACAGGAATATGGCATTCAAACGGAATGCCTCGTTGGAAGTTGGCGCATTCGCAAATGCAGGGGTATTAGAACGAGAGCGATCACCACAGTTGTTAACGGCCTTAAGTTGTTAAGCCTGTTATTCGGCTTCGCATTCGATCACTATCTTGTAAGGCGGGCCTCAGAATTTTTTGACGGGCTTTTGCAGTGAGCATCCCCGCGGTAGCGGTTTAACAGAGGCGGCTGTATGAACATGGCAATCCACAACCATTGAAAACAGAGCCTACCATGGTGGCTGAAACAGCATGGGCGACACGGCGCTGATCGCTTGGTTATGCAGACTTATAAACACTGCCTCCTTAAGCGCCTGGCCAATTAATCGTTCCACCGATTCTACCACGTTTACGAACATTTCATTTCGACGTCTTTTTGGACAGAGAAAAGTTCTTACACGTCCCATCAAAATACCGCAGAATGTCCGGCGTCTGATTCGCCAGCAAAACAGCAATGGTCGTCTCGCAGCATCATTAAGCGGCCATCATTTGGGCGCGCAGCTGGCGAAGTCATCGATGAAATCGACCTGAATAGTGCAGCCGTCGGCTAATGACCACAGAACGTCTTCCTCGCATTCAACCGCCATAGACATGTGGTCTGGAAGAGGACGATCACTGACCCCAATAGAAGCGCATCACCCTATGCAATATCGAATGGTTCTCTATGTATTCAGGTAACGGACAACGAAAAATGTGCACATACATTTTCCACAACGTGATCATAAGCTATCTGGCTGGTAAAATACCGCCTTCCATGGCACAGCAATCGCAAGCCTGCGAAAATGTAGGCACTTCGGAAACCTGGCGACGACAAATCTTGTTGACATGTTGAGCCAAGACCGCTCGCTAACGGACTCTTTGGTGCAAAGAATTCAACCATAAACTGTGCCTGGGAATCTGAACTTATATAAGTGTCAACATCAACTTGAGACCAAGTCCCCCTCCTCCGACAAGAATACTGCCACCATTTCCACAACAACGCCTCGTCAGCAACACAAAAACAAAAAGGAAATGGGAAAGCAACTTGGCTAGAGCAAAAGCCGTTTGAAGCCTTGCCGTTGGTTGAGCCTTGAGATACTTGTTTGTATTTACATATTATACATTCAATTTAACACTCCTTAAAGGGACTATCTCATCTGGAAAGGTGTGTATGAGACCGATACGGTAATGTTCGGCATTGTTTCACAGTCTACTTGACCAAGTAAAACAGCATACTTCTTAAATAAACGAGTTTTAATGATTCGCACTCACTCTGCAGCTAAGCCAGATTGACGTAAGCCGGGCACACGAATGGGAGCGCAGCGCAGGTGATTGTCTCCGAGGGCGCCTGCTTCGCGTTCGCACCGCATTATACAAAGTCAAAAGACGTCGGAAAATACGCCGACTCTCGCTTACCAGCGTGAGTGCTGAAATGACCGTCTTCCGTGGAACGCGGTGTTACGCTTCTGGCTGTACAAACACGTACGGCACTAACCAGACAGCATTCCACTAGCCGATGTCAGACTTCTCCGCGAACTGCAGACGCCATCACTCCCGCCCGGCGGTCGGACGCCAAGGTCTCTCAGCTGCTCCCAGATTGGCGTTGTCCAAGTGACGTTTTCTCCGACTTCCGGAGAGGGAATTCCGGGATGCTCTCAACATCCGTCGTCTGCTCTCGCCATGCATTACATCGAATTGCACAGAAACATGTCCACTAATTCGCGTCGGATTTTCGGCGTTATTGTCGGTGATGAACGATGAGTAAAATGGCACTCTATAGTTTTAGCAATCGACCGCGACGGATGCGATAGTCCCTTTAACATGCCTTCCCCGCATAATACGGAAGTACGTATAATGCAAATGCTCCATATAATCTACAAAATCCATAGAAAATGGGCCTCAACCAGGATTAAAATATTATTTGCACGGCCAATTAAAAACGTTCCCGAACTACTATAACCTGCAACCGATACGGTAGCGCAATCTGCACCACTGGTGTCGTGGTCACTGTTAACCAACCTCCCGTTTCCGTGGTCTAGCTCCGATAAGCGCTCGACTACCGGATAACGGTGAAAATAGGAATGGACCGGTCGACTGTCACTTTGGGGGCGGTCGGCTGCAAGTATGGTATCGTTTATTGATAATACCTGTGAGAACAACGGTCCGAGCACAATGAAAGAAGCCCCAGGAGATAATTCACGCAGGTCTCAGATAAGCAGTCTTCGTTCATTGCACTCCTGCCGTTTTTCTTTTTTCTTCTTCTTTTTCACATGTGCACAACAAGTGATACCATGCCAGCACCCGGCCATCCCCAAAATAACAATCGACCGGTCTAATGCTGTCTTCGCTGTTCCTCAGTAGCCGAGCGCTTATGGGAGCGAGGCCACGAAACGGGAGATTGGTTAACAGTGGCCACGACAGTACATGAATGATGCAGGTACATCATGTAGGGTCGTACGTATAGTTTACCCTGTACCCAACATTATGCGTTCCTTGCACCTTTCCTTCTACTAATAATAATTCCAGGCTTTACGTCGCGAGACAAATGTGATCATGAGCGACGCCACAGTGGTCGGGCCTGTGGATTAATTTTACCCACCTACACGCTACCGACTGAGCCACCGAGGCCAGCACACCATTCCTTCTATATTCCAGCTATATTAACAGATGAATGCAACAATGCAGTGCTCTTGAGAAACATCCTTTTCTTTATACTTCCTTTTTACCTGCTTTCTGTTCGACAGGCAACAACACTGACAACAGCGGAGGCAAAAAACAAAAAGAAAAAGGAACACGTAGGCCATTTGATATTAAGCCCTTTTTTGCTGATCGTACGGAACAGCGAGCACCGATGTAATGCGCCGAAATGAAGGGAGACAAGATGGAAAGATTCCTTCGTTCCACTCAAACGACCCCCATTTCCCTAAAAGCATCTCTTCGAGGCTATGTGTGAAAAAAACGGAGTTTGCTCCATCCCCTTCCTTAGCTGGTTTCAGTGAAAAACAAACGCGAGTCGAGCACATCGAAAGAAAGCGACAGCTGCACACAAAACAAGTACACGAAGAGACGCAACGATATCAGCCAAGTGGCTGTGACTGGACACTTTCCAGTGACCGATCGGGCAGGAAGGTAACTCAAACGCAGTACACGTGCACTAGGGATCGAAACATGCGATGAACCAGGAAATCGATTTCGCATCGGGGTCTATATGAAAGGAACAATCCTAGGCGGAAATTACGACTCATTTTTTTCTTTTATTTTTCGCCTGGTACGTCATGTCCTCTGTGGGATACTGTGCTTTGTTTTTGTGCGTACGACGAGTGGCGGGGTGCGCACTGCAAGTCCATGTCTCTTGTCTCGAGCGTCAATGAGGCGTTTCCGACCAACGTGGACAGGCCTGTTACTAAGGCCTGTTCCACATGACCATGGTTGTCGTCCGTTTGCTTCAAAAATAGAACCTAAGGGCATTCGAGCTCCCGTAGGTCACAATGGGTCAGTTTTGGCTCCGTCAAAAACACGGACGAGAAAAACGTTCGTGTGAAACAGGCCCAGAGGAGACAAATATCGAATCCACAACAGCCTCAAGAAATGCGTTTCGTCTGTCCCGCTGTGTGGCGCATTGTCGCATTACCCAGACTGTTAAACCTAACTCAGGAACATGCAGAGAATCCTTTTGTCACGAACCATTTCGAACCACTCGAGAGGAATCGCGCCACCATAATCCTGCCAGCATCCAATCAGAATGTTGGCCACGCATAAAGAACATAGTGTATCCGCGTTTGTCCGAATGTCGAAGGTTACAACTACTATGGGGCTCTGTTCTAGCACTGATGACATTACCACAACAGAAATACCTTATGATGGTCACGTCAAGTTTGTGGTACGCGCGGTGCAGACGCATAGCTGTGATAAAGTACACATAAAAAAAAAGAAAAGAAAAAGGAAACGCACAGATGCAGAACGATTTTCGCATGGAGGCTGCAACTATCCGAACGGGTTTGACTTGGTCCGTATGATTTGCACGAAGTTTAATAATAATAATTGGGCGTTTACGTCGCGAGACAACTGAGATCATGAGCGACGCCACAGCGGTCGGTCTGTGGATTGCTTTTGCCCACCTGAGGGTTCTTTAACGTGCGATGAAAGCTCATCACACGGCACCCCGTATTTAACGTCCCTCGCGGAAGACGGCGTGTCTGAGCAACTTGTACCCTGCCACCAAGTTGCTGGCGTCCTCGGCCGGGTTCGAACCCGCGATCTCGGGATCAGAAGGCGAACACGCTACCGACTGAGCCACCGAGGCCGGTTACACGAAGTTTAATTTTCCATTTGAAACGCAATTACGTCACGGCAAGGTCAAATGACATCGGAGGCGAAGCATCGCAAATTAAATTTCCGCATACTTTCCGCTATCTTTCAGCTACTGTACCCGTTCACGCATCTCGTATCTAACGACGTGTAATGTATCTGACGACGGTGTACCATTTAAATTCCTTCGGTTAGTCACGTGCGTCCAGAATTCACCACAACTTGCAGTCAAGGTATTCGATGTCGTTTTCGACCTTCACTTTATGTGTAGCTATGTCATCTTGTGCCACGCAATGATTTTTTAAGACTCTTGTCCTGCGAGGACATGCAGTTGTGTGTTCGAAATATCTCCAGTTCCCAAACCTCAAGCTTTTCCCTCCGCTTACTGTCACTTGATCGCTGAACTTTCCTCGTGTCTGTCTGTATCACAAAGAGCGTGCATTCTCAAACATATTCACATATTAATTTAAAGGCGGGCTGATGCCCGTTTTTTTTTTATCAGGGGGGTTTACAAACCGTGCAAAAACGCAGAAGGCAAAAACGAACAAGCATGACACTTAGATCCCCGATGTCATATAACAACTAAACAAGACTATCGTCAAGGAAGGCAAAGCTCGCTACCACCAAAACAGGATGACATGACATAATGATGATGACATGGGGTGCTTCACCGCGGCGGTGCGGTACCCTACCCTAATGCACGTGAGACATTACATGAAGAAAATGAGAGAGAGAGACCAACCATCACCAGCAGGCTTGCACATTCATGTGAAAGACTTATTGAATCACATTCGACTTTCTATATGTCCCAGATGACTATATCCTAGATGACCTATATGACATATTAGCGTGAGTACGCACATTTTTAGGACGACAACAACGACCCTCTTACAATGACCAGCCCTGCTAACACGGTCATGTGAGGTAGGAAGAACACGTTTCTCTAGTGGAAGTCGTAGATCATATGCACATCGTAACAAACTCAATAAATAGCAATGCGGTCTTAAATTTTCTTTGGTGGCAAGTACATACTGATATTTAAACGCCACTGCAGCGAAAAATACTGAAAAGGGGATAAGTCGAGTTATCCCCTTCTTGCATACGGAGCCACTCATTATAACCATACCGCGCGTGACCCATTCGGAAAGTCAGCATTAGTACTATTACGTTTATGTCCGAAAAGTAGCCTCCAAAGGCCGAAGCATCAACGAAATGCAAGTAATTCACAAAAAGTTCGAATGCACACAAAATCATCTTGCACATCGCGCACACATGTACCCGTATGCATGATGCAGGTATACGTAGACACTGGCACGACAGCTCCCAATTACAGCACCTTTTCCCAGATGACATCCTTCAGGAGCTCGGAAGAAGTTGGGAGAGTGGCACGACGAAATCAAAGAAGAAGACTCACAGCTGTCGGCATGGAGTCCGAGATGTGGCAGGAAAATTGGTTTTTCTTAAACTCCCAACCCCCACGGGATGCCGTGCTCCCTCAATTGCTGTCGTCTCTTTTGGGGGCTCAGACAGCTAGTCTCTTCTTTCCTTTTCTCCTCCCACGAAGAAGCCTATGGACGTCCACTAGGGCATATTGACATCAGGGAAGTTCGGTGGAGGGAACGAGATAAATACACTTGGTAGAGGAGTTTATGTTCGCGTGCTTTCATTTCGTGTGTGCGTGAGTCTTATCACATGGCGTGCGCACTTTGCGTTCACATGGCTTCGGGTGCATGTTATGGAAAGGGAAGATGCGTGCGGAAAAGCGTGTCAGAGCGGGACTGCAGAGAGTACATAGTCTAAACTAAACTAAACTAAACTAAACTAAACTAAACTAAAAGTAAACTAAACTAAAAGTAAAACTAGGGCAATAATGAAGCACAGCGTAAGTGGGAAGCTGTTTACGGCGGATTCCTCTGGACAGTGTCATCAATGATGACTGCTGAATTCCTGGTGCAACATTTTTGGAATTTCCATTGACCAGTGTCAAATTCTAGCTGGTACGTCTTGCAAGGACGGCTGAAGGGTTATGCGACTACCGCGGGGAAAACATCCCATGTCATCGTCATTATTGGTGCATTTATTGTGTTTTAATTCCTTTCCTTCATTTTTTTTTATTACGGCTTGATGAACGACCTCAGCGATACGTACGAAAGCCATGCGTTGCAGATTTATCTCAAATATATATATTTTTTATTCCGTCTTAGCGCCGCGAAGCAACGGTGGCTATGAGCGGCGGACAGATGTCGACAGATGGAGAGAGGACAGCAGGAACTAGTGGGGGTTACTAATGCTTCCTGGGCCGACTTCAGGGGGAACTGCGCCGACATTCGTCTGGAAAGTCTTCTTATCTCAAATATCAAAATAGGAACATAGTAACAGCATGCAAGCTAGCTGGTGTAATTGTCTCCTTGAGTTTGGGAGTTCCGAACAATAACTTATATATATAGTATACATCATATGAAATTTTCGAGCACACACTGTATTGAAATCTTACAAAAGAACTCTTACATCTACGCAGGGGTCGCAATCCGTCCGTATGTCTTTAATATTTGCGAATCAATTTAAATTTAGATTATATCGTATTTCAGTGGTTATAATTTCGTGGTTTCAAAGCCGAAGTGAAATTATATTTAGGATTGCTCCCGCGCTCAATTAGTCAAGCACTCTAGTCGGACGTGACGGCGCAAGCCATTTTCGTTGGACGTTGTGTCATCACTACGCAGTTAAATTTTCAAAAACGCTCTACAAAAATGAGCCCTACGCGGAGCATTGCCCATGCATGCACGGTCTGATCTGCTGCCGTGACGCATGAAGTCCTGCGTGACATAACAGCGGAGATGCGAGAAGCCTACGATGTTGCGATCATTGCTGTTGTGAAACGTGCCGCATGGCAAAAACGAAAAATTTACGGAAGCGTTTTTCCGATATCGTTTTAGGACTCCTTCCGCTTGCAAACAGGATCAGTGCAATTGCTCGGGCGAAAGCGACAAGTGGGCATCTCACCGATGGTGCGCCACTAATTATGAATAACCACGAATCTCCGGCATGAGAAACACTGGACGGCGAAATTGTCACAAGCTGAAGAATGCAAAATCTGTTACAAAAAGAAACTATTGTTTAGTGACTAGATGAGTCACGAAGAAAGTGAAAAAAAAAGATCTGTTGAAGACTGGAGGTGGACAAACAAAAAAGATAAAAATTGACAGTGAATTCTACAGAAGTGGAACCGAACACTCCATTACACTGAAATCACTAGTTGTTTTAGTTGTTTTTACGCACGCTACGTAATAAACTAGCTACCTCAACCTAATCTTGAGAGTGCGCCGCTAACCGCACAATTTTGTTACATCCTTACGGCAAACCTCTTGTTCTGCAGAGTTAGCGGGTCGTCATCCAATATGACGACAGACCCCAATAACAACGCGCAGCCTAATTCCAACGCACATGGCATTACCGAGCGCTTTCCTTTTCTTCCCTGCCATACGTTCGACATCTATATTGAATAAGGTTCCACGGGAGCTTGGGGACCCTGATAACAGTGCGCGAGCTACGCAAGACAAGAGCTATCCACTGGGCGTTATGGCGCCATGCAGCGCCTCTCCGGACGAAACGAGTGGCTCCTGTCCGAATATGATTGATCCAAATTAATGTAGCTTCGTCTCGTTGGTGTGGTGAAGGAAAATAAGGCATAAGCATGCTATCGTTTGCAAAAGGCGGTAACGAACGCAAGAAACACAGTAGTTTGCAGCACTAAATTCCCTTAGCTTTGAAAACCAAGTTGTTTTCAGTGACGTCGCGGACATACATCGTAAAATTCAGATACACCATTTCCTAGACAGACGCCGAATATACCCATTTATATGTAGCTTTAGATGCCTCCAATATAAAATGTACGTGTTTTTTCTGCAATAAAGTCGATGGTTACTGCGGTTACCCTTACGTGTTGCTGACTAATGTGCATAAACGAAAGAAAAAAAGGGTGGAGACCTTAAACGCATCATCATGCACATGATGTGTAAGATGTATGTTTAATAATTCCCGCTTTTACCTTTACTCGTATTCGAAAATATTTCGCGCACGTGCAAGTGTAAAAGCAATACCAGAAGCTGAGTACTATACGATTCAGTATCATGACTGCTGGAGCGTGTGAGCTCTTCGAAATGATCCTATACACTTTTCGGGCGATTTGAAGCTGGTCGGTAAGGGATTGTCAAGGTATGTTTGAAAATATGATTGGAACATCAAAGTGATCGACCCATTACATGCCATTTTTGGCTGAACTTTCTCCACGTGTCCCTGGGAAATTTTTCAAACCCTGTTCTGGGAGTCCTCAGTCGAACACAAAACATTGCGCACGATTACAGTCACTAGACGGTCAGGCTGAAGACTATTTCGACATATCTCTTTGGCAGTAGCTGCGTTTACATGAAGGCGACACAAGTAATCTGAACTGAATAAGTCGATCTATCGTCTGCATGTAAGCCCGTCTATGTAATCGGCTTAAAGTAGCACAGAAGTCATCTTTAACGCCCTGTTTTCTGTCTACGAAACTGTTAAGTAGGCCAGTAAAACGCGCCACGAGAAGTAATTCACCCCACAGAGTTATAATTATCGCAGAAATTGAATATAAAGCACTCCGCAAAAAGGGACCGTGCGCAACGGTGGTGGAGAGCAGCGCCAGCCTGTGACCCTGCGCTGACGCTGCACAGTCCGCGCACTGTGATTGGTTCAGAGTATCATCTGCTAGTCAGCTGCTCAGGGCTCTGATCTGAAGAAGCATTGCCCACAGGGAAACTCCCGCCGGGCAATGAAATCCTCCATGCCCACGGTCACCCTTTCAATTCCTAATCCCCCCCTCCACGAGAGAACAGGTTTACCTACTACGAAGAAGAAAGCCCTCACCCACAAAAAGAAAAAGACAGGCGCTGACCTCGACTGACCGCGCAGACGTTATGACGTCATAGGTCGTCCCTTTCCTCATTGTTACACCACGAGGGGAGTGAATGAGCGCTGCTGTTTTTGTGTACGATTTTTTTGTAAGCTGCATGTATCAAAACCTTTTCTGCTGTTCGGCAAACTGACGTATATACTTTCACCAGATGTCTTAAACTGAAAATATTTTGGATGGCCCTCTGTGCTCCTTTAAAAGAGAAGTCGACAGTCACACGGCTTGGATAGTTCAGACGGCAAATGTCGACTGAACTCCGCCATCTAAACCGCGTCAGTCTACTTATTCTGGCTCTTCCCCTACGTCACTGCAGGATGCTTCGGCAGTGGAAAAAGAATAGCTGGCGGCGCAACTCAAACATGACTTGGCTATACGGATGTTTCCCTCACGGCGTCTGGGCTTCCAGACAACAGCGATGTGTGTGGAACGACGGAATCCCAAAATTTATCCTTTGCGTAATTTCGGAGCTCTGCAAGCAGCAACAGAAGGAACACGACTTCGTCCATAGTTTACGAAGAAGTTTTCGTGATGCGCAGCGAACGGCGGCAGCGAATGCGTGCTTGTTGCCAGATTTCCACGCAGTACGTCCAACAGAATGCAAGTGACGGCTGTCTGATTATGAAAAGAATGGCGTGCCGAAATGCTGCAAAAGTATTGCAGAACACGCGATGACAAAATTGCATGTAGCGTATCTAAATTTCAAGGTTACAATTCAAACATGAGGGTGCCGCTTCACTCGAGGATCAGTCGACTGAGTCATACGTGCTCTATGGCACTTTAGTTGACAATCATGTAAACCGTGGCCAGTCGACTGAGACCTTCAGTCGACATATCTGTCCATATAAACGTAGCTAGTGTATGAACACTGTTAAGTCCGCCATCGTTATATCTAGAATTTAACGATATCATATCTACGATATCTCATATCTATAATAACGATAACGATATCATATATCTACGATAGCCCATGTCATCACGAAATAAATGGAAGCCCCTCCAATGTTTCCAGCTGCACAAAAGCGCACAAGAACAACAACTTTATTTAAATGATGATGAGTGGGGAGTTTCATCGCAAGGGATGATACCCTACCCATTGTTGGCGGTAATGTGGTGAAATTGAATAATGAGTCGCCGCACACAAAACTGATAGCGCCCCCTGTACTCAATTCCTCAGACTAACAACGGTTGGAAGCTCTCGTGCACAACTGAGGTGTCATCTATCAAAAGCAGAACAATATCGCGCCTATATGCAGGGTAGACAATGGCAGGCGCTAAAACTCAGCCTACAGATGTCCTGTGGAACTATGAGACCCACTCGTCACCACCGCCAGCCTATCCTGCGATCAATAAAGCTGGAATGTCGTCCAATTTTCACGAGGTCACAATACCCGCAGCACTTTCCTGCCCAGGCAACGACAATTGACTTGCGCATAAGCCTGCCTTGATGGTCGCCAGAGTCGGAACCAGGGACTGAAACCGGAACGGAACTGAAAACCGCTTGGGACCCAAATTTCTTGCAGAACCGTGACCAGAACGTAAATTCACCATTACCAATTAACCGAAACCGTAACCTGAACCGAAAAATGTGATTTCGGTTACCGGTTGGTATGAATCGGTTAAAGCATGAACGCGATGAACTCTGGATTCGATATTTGTATCGCTTTACAACTCTGATTAGTGGTGTTTGTTGTACGTGCTTCTGTTGAAGTAGATCTCTTCGTCATGTGTTTTTCATTCAGAAGTTGCGTAGACAACATACGATCTTATGCGCTTGCACCCGTAATCGGATGACATACGCATCGCATGACATGTATTGCGTACGTCCCTTATGAGTTATCAACTGTATTGTTGTCATCATTTAACACACCAAGCGTTGTTTGTTTCCACGACTGTTTGCTGAACTGCACGCGCTTTTTCTTGCCTAGCTTGTTAAAAATCTCATAATGCCGGAACGTTATCAACTTGCCAGCATTGTCCTAGCAGTACCAGCAACGCAGGTGAGCGTAGAAAGGGCATTTTCCAGTCTCAAGTTCATCCTGTCCCCTCAAAGCGGAAACCTGTCTGAAGACGCTCTATAGAAGGCATAATGATGGTCGGTTGTACCCTGCCGTATATGAAGAGCGATGGACGTGCTTCCTTTTGGCGGCCTGTTGTGACGTCTGTTACAAAATTATGTTTTCTTGCATAGATATGATGGCTACACTTCTCCTCAAAGTAAAGGAGAAACAGTTCAAGACGTTTTCGCTAATGTATGCTTGCAGTGCAGTCCTGCTAGGCTTTTCGAATAAAATTTCCTGCAAGACATAAAGATGTTAATTTTTTGCCCGTTTGCACTTTGTAGCTCATTTTGCGACATCCACGCAGCCTGCAGATACATCCTAGGGATAACCGCCAATATTAAAAGGGCGAATCCCGTAACCGAAACCGCTTTCAGAGTTCTGACACCGAACCGTAACCGTAACCGAGCCGATATTCGTTTCGGTTTCAGTCCCTGGTCAGAACTCCTGGGACTTCTGTCAGAAAAGGACGCACACGACCTAATCATAATTCTCCTCATACTTGAATTATGAGTAGACCTGAGTCAAGGTGTATACATTGATGCGTACATCACTTGCAGCAGCTGTGCTTACTGTGGCGCATGATTCTATTCGGACACGTAACCAGTTGGGTTGCACGACAAACAACATGCGCTCTTGCACAAAAACTATGATCGCAACTGATATGTATAGTACGTGAGAGTTTCTTTGATTGCACACCCTCTGAAGTCGCTTCCTCTCTTACCATCATCCCGTAAGAGAATGAGTGAGCTCAGGTATTTTCCCTGCACGAGAGCACGGTGTCGGCATATAGTGTAATGGAATGCACACCTGGCCAACCATGAGAGGGGTATGGGACTCCTGTCACGGGCATTTGCCGACCTTCCATCAACTGCCGTCATTTAGATCACTGCTCGGGTGTCGGCGAGGTTTAAATGTTTCGTTTGCCTTAATAGTTCGTTTAGCCAGTGGCGTCACTAGGGGGCTGCGTGGGGTGCGGTTCGCACTGGGTGACGCGACGGAAGGGGTGACACACCGCAACCAGTACCTCTCTTTCTCCGCGACGACATGAGGAGCCCTCTTCGAGCACGCAATTTATTTATCTTTTTCTGCCTGCGCCTTGTGGTATCATACTTTTATTTATCGTGTACCGTCAGGTATGGAGAGGGGAAAGGGATCCAAAGGGAAAGGGGGGGTTCGCAAAGAGCTTCCGCTCCAGGTGACGCGTACCTTAGACTGCGTTCACACGCGCCATCTCCACCGAGTATGACCAACTTTGGAGTTGGTCCGAGTCGACCGACACCGCCAACCACGACCAACTCGGGTTGCTCCGAATCGGTGGCCGACCGGACACTTGGGAGAGTTGGTGGTGTTCTAGCCAATCAACGTGGGGAACATTGCCACGTGACCCCGGAGGGTGTGAAGCGATTTCTTTCGTGCCGCACTACCTGGCATGGGTTCAAATCCTACAGGGGTACCTGAGAAATCTTTTTTGGAGACATTGGTGATCTTCTGGCGAAATAAACTGAATACTGGCAGTTGAAAAAAAAGAAAAAGGCACGAGCTGTCGGATTTGAACCCATACACTCAGACTGCCGTAAGGTTGTTTGCGGGTGGAGTTACCGATTTGGTACGTATAAACACGGAGACCGCACCGTCTTGAAGTTGGTCATAAGACGTTGGCTCGAGTTGGTGCAGAAAGTTGGCTCGTGTGAACGCAGCCTCAGTGACACTACTGCGTTTAGCCTCCGCAATTTACGTAATACTCGACTGAAATTTAACGAGGATTATCATATGCACACCATTATAATGACACCTGCGTGTCCTGTTTCTAAGACGAGATAACTTTTAACGACTTATTACCCAGTTATTATATCCCATATATATATATATATATATATATATCCCATATATCCCATATTTATATTCCTCCAGGTCATAAAAGTGGAACGTCATAAGATCGCGTATACGTATTGCAGGCGCAGGCTCCAGCTGAATAGGGGCAACCTCTCCTGTTTCTGTCCTAAATTCATGCACGTATCTTTTGCGTATCTCTAATTATATTCCGAGCAGCCTCATCTCGAAATCCATTAATCAAGTGGTGAAACCATACACGTACCAGTACTACACGGAAAGGAAAGTGCACAAGCATTATAACTGTTCGCATGCCAATTTTGGGCCCGAACTTCACCGCTACGAAGACAGATAATGTGCACATGGCGTGCTCAAGCTTTATCACCCGCTCGAACCACGGCTCAATCAGATGTGCTCACGTAGGCAACATGCGACTATATTAGAAAATGTGGGCAGTAATGAAAAGAAGAAGAAAAAAGTCACGTAATCAAACCATGCACAAGGAAAAAACAACAACAAAAAAACTACTGAAACGTGTAAAGCGCATGTATTAAGTATTGTCGAAGTTGTGACTTCCCACTAAGGAATTACTTACTAAGGAATAGCAAGCCGTCCTTTCTAGCTGACTTTTCCTGCCAAAATAAATAGATTCCTCCCCCCCTCACCCCGAAGTTGTGCTGCAGCAAGACAGTATTTAAGTCTCGTCTACCGAGTCATAATTTTTGCACTGAACGACAATCACATGGACACTGGTTACTCTGGCGACGTTACGACTCTCGTGAAATTCAACATTCTATCAGAGAACCAATGCAGCAACCATAGACCAACGTAAAAATAAAACAGAACTTTAAAAATAGAACAGAAGGGAGGAATTAGAATAAAATAGAACAGAACAGAAGGGAGGGTCGCGCGTGAGGGAGGGGAGGGGCAGTGAGAAGGAGGATTCAGTCTGTGAGACGCAGAATTCGTTGGGTGACTAGTTCAACTCTCGCTTTTTGTCTTTTTTGTGTCTCTCACCAATCAATTTAGAAAGCTAGTTATGTGAAACGTGGCACTTTGAGTGTTAGGAAGAATGGGGAAGACGAAGACGCAACTAAGTGATCAATATGGGATCCAATACGAACGTTAATGGAAGAAGTACAAGTGTGAACAGGAACGCAAGGGAGAAGAGTCTCCTGGTCTGCACGTGTTAGGCAGGTACACCCATGTCTGACAGGGGACGTCCATTAGACCAGTGGCGGATCCAGGGGGGGGGGGGGCGATCGCCCTCCCCCAAAATGCTAGCTTACATATTAGTTTCAGGAGTACGAAATGACTACCTCATGAGTTCGGATCAAACTGATTTTATTCTTCGTCGGCAGCTAGCCACGAAAGCAATTAAAAAAGCGTGCCTCGAGGAGGCACCAGACAGAAACAGCATCTGTCACAAACAGCGGTGATGGTAGGGGTAGCCACTTCCATAACCTTATCTGCATGCTGCGCAAGCTGAGCCAGAGGCAGGGCTGAGGCTGTTGCCAGAACGATTTGCACAGTGGGATGGAAGCCTTTGCAGAAATAGTTCTCGGAGCAGGGCTTCGTCAAAGGTGGCAGCTCGGTCAGCGAGGAGGGCTTGCATAGAGCAAAGTAACTGGGAAGGGCGGCGGTCGCAAAGTTCCTCTGAGGTCAATAGCTGTTGAAGCCGCTTCCTTTCCGACAGCATGGTGCGCTGGAGAACAGCAGCTCTCAAGGCGTCGTCAGGGTTGGTCGCCGGGGGAGTGGATATGATGTCGGCGACGTCCATCGCAATTGCTGGGGGCATGGAAGCGACGATGTGCCGGTACCGGGTGAGTTGGGATGTTATTCCGGCGAGGAGGAATTGAGCTTCGACTTGCTGAAACCAGATGCTGGGGTTGCGAAGCCAAAATGGCGGCGGACGAACGGCGACGTGGCCTAAAATGGGGCTGGCCCATGTCTTGAGCGGCGACTGCAGGTCCCACAGGCGGAATAACATTGGGGTCGCCGGAAGGATCCATGAAGGAGGATAGGCGTTCGATTTCGGGTCACCAAAAATGAGGAGCACGAAACGACTAGCTCATGAGTTGTATTGTTGACTGATTAGATGAGTCACAAAATTAGTGAGCCCATCTTCCTTATCTTTTAGCCTACTACTCCCTATATCCTTAATTTACTGATTTTACTGAGCTCATGAGTTCGGATCAAACTGATTTTATTCTTCGTCGGCAGCTAGCCACGAAAGCAATTCAAAAAGTGTGCCTCGAGGAGGCACCAGACTTCCTCGTCTGTCAATGAGTGTTGTCACTGGGAATGAATGTGCATGACTTCTTCGGTGGAGACACAGCGCTTGAGCCAGGTTTCGTATTCTATAGTTCTTGTCTGTATTCCTCGTGTTTATTCCCTGATTGCCTGGAAATGACCTTTCCTTCGTGGACGGACAGCAGCTGTGGTTGGTTATTTTTCGAGTATGGCTCCAGCTTCGGCCATGGCTTTGACCTTACAGATTAGCGAGTTTTAGTACATTGGAACGTGTTCACGATAACAGTTCCGAAAACATGATAACCCTCTTTCTTTGGAGCGAGTGACATCACATTGCTAAGCTTGGATTTGATAGCTTCTTTTATCTTATCGTTTTCATAGAATTCTTCGGACGTATTAAAACTCGCTGATTACTCTTCGGCGAAGGGGACACCAAAGAACGAAAGACATGTAGCGTTGCTTCCACATAACAAAGCGAGCTCGCGTACAGGCCATTTCCAAGTTGTACGCGCGAACATGCATGTGCTTCACCGCATTGGTGCACTCTACGAAAAAAATGAGCAATTTTACTCCTTTTAGGGACTAAATGCATTGCCACAAAAAATAGTGCCTTTCGAGACTAAATGCACGGGAGTAAATGAATGTCACAGAGTGAAGACTACTACATTTGACGCTCTGTTCTAAGAGTCCCAGGTACATAATTCGTGTGCATGCATGAAAATACTTTGAATCAAACCGTCAACCGTGATATATCGTATGATATTAAATCTTGCGATATACATAGGGCTCAATTTGCGAAGACAGAAGCGCTAACTGTTTCTTACTCTGTGTAGAAAATTGTTAAGTTGGCTTAGTTATACAGCCTTATGCCATCAAATTGACCAAGAGCACATATTCACGTAGACTGTTGCATTCGGAAGGCAATTTGCGAGGTTCACTGACAATTTGCAATCCTGGGGAGTAAATGTCGGGGTTACGGGAAATGGGGAGTAATTGCAGTTTAGGGGACTAGAAGCTGCAATTACTCCGCATTTTACTCCTTTTTTTCTTAGAGTCTGCAGGAGTGATACACGTATACACGTTCGTAGCGAATTTGAAAGCCGCCCAATTTCAAAATCCAAGGATCAGGGATCGAGTCCCGCAAGCCGCATCTAAACGAGGTTTCACGAAAAAAGGAACCGAAGTCGCGTGGAGTCTCAAAGGGATATAGTTCGCCCTGCAAGCAACACTGCGCAGAATTTCGCTTCCACGGGAAGTGCTTACAGAGTCCCTTTTTCAGTTTTCCCGACTTGTGCGCTATAATTTATTATCCACAATATAAATAATTGGAATCCACACCGTTTGAAATTCCCGTGAAGAGAGACGTCAGCGTGAAGACGCTATGACGTCACGTGGGCTTTTAACCTCAACGATGGCCGATCATGGAATGTCCCGCGAATGGAAGGTTTCGCATGTGCCCGGGAGATTCTCAACCCGTGGCTTCACTCCAGGATGTTGGCGATAAAGCATTACGTAACATCCGCTCAGCCCCTAATAACATTACCCTCTTTTTTGTTTTTACATAACATTCGTGTCACTGTAAAAAAAAAAAAAAGAAAAGAAGCTGTAATTTTACACACAAGTGACTGCTAACTCTGTTGCCGGCATATGTCCCGTAAAGTAGTTACTGCAAAAAAAATTTTAAAAAAGATGTTCGGAGTGAACACTGCGGTGGTGGAGGTGGTGGTGGTGAAAGGTCTCGCCGTTGTCGGCCTCACAGAGGTGGGCAACGTCACGACTGGCGCCCTGGGGGAATCTGCGTCCTGGGCAGACTTCACACACACAGCACACTGCATAGCTCCCATAAGCGAAAAGAGAGCCACTTACATTAAACGCTTACTAAACTGCGAAAACCCAGTCCAGAACTGTGCAGCGTGCACACCAGACGGATTTTGTACAGCATATGGGTTACGGCACATAGGCCGTATTCTGCAGTAAAATTACGGATAGTTATCTTACAGTTTATCGTCCACAACTATAGAGTAGGCATCATCAATATGAGATCCCGATGTTGAAACTCTTATTAAAAGATGTAAAATATTTTTAAATAAGAACTCTGTAAGTTTCATTTTTTCAGACTATCAGCGTGCATCCAGCGTATCCATCATGAAATTTAGCTTGGGCTTAATATCGCTTGCGTCGCGTCGCAAGAATTGCGCGGCTACGTCTTTTTAATAAAATTTCTCATCGCAACACGTCGCGGAACGCATATCCAATTTCGACTCCTTTGTAATGGCGCGTGGTGCACATTTATAAGGTTGGCGTGATTCCATGCACCACTAAAACATTGTATGATTCGTTTAAACCACGCACGTCAGGACACCGGAACTGCCTTCCATCGCCACCGCCACAACTAACAGCTTTTTAATATGTCAGTGTGCTCGGGGCAATATGTTACATTAATCGACCGTTACTGGTAATTTATAACCATATTATTGTATAGCCTTATGCGTGTAACACAAATGTTGTAAATCGTTGTTTGAGTTTGAGATTGAATGTAAAAAGAAAGGGAAGAAATTGAATTCGTCACGTGACAACTTCTGCTACTCCCATAAAGAACCCCTAGATCGTTGTACTGCTGGAAAACCAATCTGTTGTATTGTTAGACAAAGATGGTATTTCCTTGAGCCTGAGGAGAACACAGTACAACATAGAACGGACCAGACAACACGAGACTCAAACCCGCAAATCCCGTGCTGTTTGATCCGTTGTTCTGTGTTCTGCTCAGGCTCAAGGAAATGTCCCTTTCTAATTTACACCAGCTCGCTTAATATGTTCATTGTTGTATTGTACTATGTGTATGTTGCAAATATCTGTGTGTAACCACAGGACGAAATTCTTTTATGACTTTATGTTTCGCGTTTATGTGTGTTATTGCTGTAAAGTTTACTTGCTGTCGTAGTCATAGCCCACACCCCTCTCGAGTATCTTGCCTGGAAGGTACTACGACATAGTAATAATAATAAAAATAAACTAAAGGTGACTTTCGATGGCGAAAGCAACAGCGGTTCAGCTGCATAGGGCAAGCGCTTCTGAGAATCGGAAAAAGCTTCCTGTCAGTACAGAGGTAGAAAGGATTTCCTTCTACTTACGTTACGGCTAATGCTAGCAACTTACTTCATTGCAGTTACTATACGTATTGACCCTAGTATAGCACACTATAACGAAAGTGCCAGTGCATAGGGCTGGACGGGTGGATCAAGGTTGATTTCTTCGTGGGCAGCTCTGCCCGCAATGAAGTACCGCACTGAGAAGACCGCCACCCCTATACGTGCTGAACTGCCAGTACATCGTGCTGCTTTTGGATGGAGCAGCGGTGGAGGACGAAATGAAACTCAAGACGCAAACAACACGTCGTCTGTCCCCCATTTCGTGTGCCGCTTCACTGCGCTGTTCCTGCTCTAGGTAATAGGTGACCACAAAGGTAGAGCTACTATACGGCCACTCGAGGGTGACATTCACGTC
The DNA here is from genome assembly GCF_037126465.1 of Ornithodoros turicata. Taxonomy (NCBI): domain Eukaryota; kingdom Metazoa; phylum Arthropoda; class Arachnida; order Ixodida; family Argasidae; genus Ornithodoros; species Ornithodoros turicata. The sequence continues at coordinate 55,198,434 of NC_088205.1, read as the reverse complement.
TGTCTCATACGTCACAGTAGTACCATATTATATAACATGGTACACGCCTGAATATTACCCACACTACCACTCACTTGAGAAGACACAGCCGTCGTATTTTCTTACGATACTTCGTGAAATTCGCTATACGAGCCGAAATCCCTTTAATGCTTCTGTGTCACATTAGCTTTCTCTGCGAGTGTATCGTACGCAGAACCCGGTCGTAAGCCTGAAAACCGCAAATATTCAAGCTCCTCATGCACAAAACGAAATCGCTCGCAGACCACAGTAACAGTGGTCGTTATAGTTTGTGCTGCCGTTAATGCTCCCAGCATTTGATGTTACAGCGCTGCGGTAAACCATGCATTTCGGTCTCGCTCTTGTCCATTACTAGAAAGTCCCGGCCGAAATTACACCGGATTTACCGCATGTCTGTTGCTGTTGAGAAGAACCAGGACGGCGCGCCAACATAACGTAGGACTGCAATATACGTCTGTCGCGTCTGCGGTTGCAACGAAGAAAAGAACGAAAAAAGGAAACAGCAGACTGTCGTAATTGCTTCATTAGCGACGATGTTTTCTACTGCAAGCCTAAAATTGCGGCTGAACTTTTGTGAACGCATTATAGCTCTTGTGTGTCAGCGTGAACGGCCGGGTGTGTGAATGGTGTAATGTTCAGCGGGAATACCATGAACTTTGGTACAGTATTCTTTCCTGGTGAGTATATACAGCGAACACTCAACAGTGTTGCGCATAAAGAGCGCTCATGCATTTTGTAAATTTAGGCGCGATATCTACGCACTTACTCGGATGCTCGTGGTTAGAGGGCAGACAAGGGCGGATTTTAGTCTGGACGTGCGTGTTTGGTCGTTCGTGGGTTTTTGACCTTGTAAGCAAAGGTGCTGATACTATTATGTTGTCACACATTTTACTGCATGTCGTGCTCTTAAGAACTAGCAGTCCCAACTGAATTTAATATAATCCAACATTCTATTTTATTAAAAAGCCGTGGATCACAAAACGATTGCTGAAATCTATAAAACGTAAGGAAATCTTTACAAAAAATCATGCTCAAACAAACGTAATCTTACACTGATAATATCATACAAAAAATATCGTAACATGCTCTCCAGCTTGTTGCAAAAAGCTAAACAGCAATATTACTATAATGCCATGATACAAGCAACGGGTGATAGTGCAAAAACATGGAGTATCATCAACGAGGCCCAGAATAAGACACATAAAACTGGAAAAATCCACTCAATATTAAATGAGAATGGCTTGACTTTCCGTGATCCCAATTCAATTGCTGACATACTTAACAATTACTTCACCGACATACCCAATCATGTTGAATACCAGTCCACTAACACTCCCATTCCAACAGCGCCAACAATAAAAAAACAATCCTGCATCGATGTTTCTAACTCCAACAGATCCAATAGAGGTTATCAACGTCATCACTAGATTAAAAAATTCAAACTCAACCGGCCAAGATGAAAAACCTATAAAACTAGTTAAAAATATAAAACATTCAATATCACTACCCCTTGCTAGTATAATTAATACTAGTTTTGTTACAGGAGTGTTCCCAAGCGCACTGAAAATATCCAAATTTATACCTGTTTTAAAACGGTGACAAACAGTCACCTAACTGTTACAGGCCTATAGCTGTACTATCTGCATTCTCTAAAATATTTGAAAGAATCATACTTAGGCGTCTACAACACTATTTCAATTCAAACAGGCTTCTTTCACCGGAACAATATGACTTTGTAAAAGGTAAATCAACGGAAATGGCATTATTAGACACAACGGAAGCTATTAAACAGAACATTGAAAATAAATTATCAACCATGGGGATTTTCATAGATTTAACTGAAGCTTTTGACCTCGTTAATCATGACTTACTTCTTCACAAATTTTATCGATATGGAGTAGGGGACATACCACTCACCTTCACAAAGAGCTATTTGTTCAACAAATTAACTCAAACACCAGAAGCACTTCGTTAGGTGTACCTCAAGGGTCGATTTTAGGTCTTTTCCTCTTTCTTGTATTCATCAATGATCTGCCTTCCATTTTAACCTGTAAATCCGTCCTCTACGCTGATGACACCTCCCTCTTTAAAACCAGCAAAAGCGCTGATGAATTATATAATATTGCAAACAACGTTATGCTCCAACTATCTTGTTGGTTAATCCAAAATCAACCCATAGCTAATTTCAAGAAAACAACATACATCATTTTCCACCCTAAAAATAAACCCTTATAGATTTTTTGATAAGATCATACATGGAGTAAACCATACAAGATTTCTAGGAATCACCGTTGATCACAAACTTTCCTGGGAAAAACACATTGATTCATTATGTAAAAGTATTTATTCTTCAAACAGTACTATTTAGGCTCGGTGACATATTTCCTTTGTCCTCACTACTTATTGTTTACCACTCACGGATTCATTCGAGAATATTATACTGCGCGCTTGTCTACGACATAACCTACCAATCATCACTACACAATCTCCAGGTAGCCCAGAATAACTGCATCAGACCCGGAGAGTCGAACCGAACCCGAACCTGAACCGAAAACCGTTATTAACCGTTATTTTTGGCCGAACTGAAACTGAATCGAACCGAAACAGTCGACGCCATCTTGGAGCTGAACCGGAACTGAACCGTTAGAAAAATACCGGTAACGGGTTCAAATAACGGTTCATGCGAAACTAAGAGTGGAACTTTGTATGTTGTGCATGAACATAACACATTTTTCATCTTTTGTTTTTCTTCTTTTATTAGCTTCGTAACATTCCTCTTGCTTGCCGAAAGAGTCGTGCCCTGCATGAATGCTCTGGATTTTCTGGAGTCGCGAACTTACAACAACTGTATTTTAAGATGATGAATGGGGAATTATGAATGTGGATGAATGGGGAGTTATGACTGAAAACTGTTATGACTACTAATTTTTCAAGTAATCAAGTAAGCAATTAACTATTGACTAATGTCTAAGACATACACATGAATATGTATTAGGGATCAACGACGGTTTTGGGTAGCATTCAGGAAGTAACATACTATAATGATATACTAATCAACATGAGCTATAGAGGGTGTCCACTTTAACTGCAGAAACGATCGCTGACACGCAGCGATGTCAAAGAAAAACTGACTGCTCTGCTATGACGTTTGTGTTACAAACAGGTGCTGCATTGTAAGATCAGCCCGGTTGTAACACGAACGTCATAGGAGAGCTGTCAGTTTTTCTGTGACATCGCTATCTGCTAGAGATAATTTCTACGGTTATCGTGGACATCCTGTATAATCACGGATGGGCATAAATCCAGTTTTGAGTATTTAAATATAAATACAAAATACTATGTTGAAATAGGTATTTAAATACTCTGGACAAGTACTTTTCAATATGAGTATTTCAATACAAAATACAAATACAGTGTTTAGATACCATATCTACTACTACAAATACTGTGAGGAAGCCATCTCGAATTACTGAAATAATAGTCATCATAACAACAAATAAGCAAGGAACAATATCAGATACTTGTTATTTATCATGGCGATTTTAATATTATAAATTTCTCGAAGACTGCATCTTCTAGGTTTCTTCTGTTCAGCTGTATACTCAGATTCGCAAAGGAGAACACCTCTCCACAAGCGCCGATGAAGAAAGGCTTGTACTAAATTTGACGATGATGCTGCGTACAACAAGGTAGTCGGGTAGTCCCGACCGTTCTCCGCAACAACAGTGAAAAACTGCCCATATAAAACTGTTTGTCGCATGTGCGTGCTTGCGAAAACAGGGTATGACTGCGCGGCTCTCCAAACTCTGTTTTGCCCTTCTTACTGAAAGGTGATATCAGAGTATCTAGCGTATTTAGGAGCATTATAAAGTATTTACAAAAATAAATACCGAAAAAATGGTATTTCAATATAATTATAAATACTTTTCTTTTCCAAGTCTGTATTTAAATACAGACATAGCGATACATTGCAATTAAGGACGATTTTAATTACAATGTGTTTAAATACTGCCCGTCCGTGCTGTATATAAACGCGAGTAGGCGGACCAGCCGATGGATACGTCGTCCTCTGTCCGACTCTTGGTCTTTCAAATTTTCTCTTCTTCGTTTGTGTTTTGTCTTTTCTTCTTATGTTATTTTTTGTGCTGTGCATTGCGAAAGCAAACAATCTGAGCTCAAATACATCATGCGTCCGTGTGTACGACGCTGCAGGATAAATTGCCAAATTGTGTGTATAAACTTACAAAAGAACATACCAATCTGGTTTTCTTTGTGCATTTGAAATAAGAAAAGGTAAAAACAACCATTCTGACCGTTTTAAAAAAAATCGTGGATTGCCCCCCAAAACGGCAGTTTATAAATTGGATTTCCCTCTATCCCCTCCCCCATACGCACTTCGACAGAGGAATCCCCCCCCCCAAAAAAACAACAACAACAACAAAAAAAAAGGTGGTCTGGATCCGCCCCTGCCATTGACGCATCGAGGGTTTCAACAAGAGGTACTGTTTGGGACACTGTTTTTTTTTGTTTTTTGTTTTTTTTGTAGTGTTTTGGGTTGTCTAAATTCTCCAGCCCGTTACGGAGCGATCCCCTATCGGCGATGTCGCGCACGAAGGAACCATACCAATACCCTCCCCGAGGGGAGGCCGAACTCAAATGCTCCCCATACAGACGCCGCCGTGTATGCGATGGTTCTCTCTCCCGATAGGTGGCTGTGTGTGGCCTTCCCTCGGAGAATGTATTGGTACATGTAGTTCCTTCGTACCCGACATTGCCGATAGAGGACTGCTCTGCCACGGGCTGTAGATTTTAGACAACCGTGTCCCAAACAGTACATCAACTGTTACCCGCACATAGGGCGAAGCACGTATAATCGTGTAGCGGAAATATAGGCACTTTCTCGATATGACTGGAAAACTACTGGGCAGATGGGGAGGGGGATGGGGAGGGAGGCGAAGCACAGAAGAGCTGGGTGCCAAGGGTGTCGAGATTGGGAATGTGTTCGGGAGCGGAGATGACGAAGTTGCTTTGCGTGTTGAATAAATTTTCCCATAACAATGACAAAACTTCCGCTGTTTATGCACCTGTTTCCAGCTGAGTCATACATATGGCGAATTCGCGTGGTCATTTCCTGCTGATTTCTCTGACAGATTCTGAGCACTTGTGCTCGCTTCGTCAAAATGTAGCAATCTCATGTGTTCGTGAGACGTTTTCCTAGTGCCACGAGCAAGCAAGCCCCACCCCCTCTTTTTCTTTTTTTGCCCGGTCCCGATCTGGCCGGGCAGCGCGTTTCCCATCTGTATGCGATGTCGTCACATCCGCATCGCGAGGGCCCGCACTGGCTCTGATTGGTCCGCACTATACAGGGTGCCTTTTTTTTCTATACAGATTTTTCATAAAAAAAAAACTATAAGGGCTATAGACACCCTGTTGCTCAACTGTCGAATGACTAATTACCTAAAATCCTTAATTAATTTCTTAATTATAAAAGCTACAAGGTCGTCCCAATGAGAACATCTGGTCCCTTCGGTCACCTGATACCGTTGCCGTTTGCAGAACAAAAATCCGTTCGATAGATCGTCCGCAAAAAAATCCTGAAGGAACACCATTTTTTTCTATATTTCGTTCATTACGCATCTTCGGAGACGCATCTTTCCTTCACCCCTAATGTGAGAGGGTGAAAGAGCACACTATCGCCTCTTGCGTCCTAAAAAAAGATTAAAAGAAAACAGAAAACGCAACCCAAGATAAGGGCAGTTCGGATAGCGTCACCCGATACATTTCATTTTGTTTCAGTGTTTCCGCAAGTTCGAGCTCATCTTCGAGGCACGAGGCGGCACTGTGCTCCTTCACCCTCTTACATTGGGGTGAAGGAAAGAGGCGTCTCCGAAGATGCGCAATGAACAAAATAAAGAAAAAATGGTGTTCTTTCACCATTTTTTTGCGGATTTTTGTTCTGAAAACGGTAACGGTGTCACGTGACCGAAGGGACCAGGTGTTCCCATCGGGACGACCTTGTAGCTTTTACAATTAAAAAGTTAATTAACAATTTATAGGTAATTTATCATTTTAGGTTGAACAACAGATGGCCAAGAACGTACGCCGGCCCAGAGATGATAGAAGTGAAAACAGGATGTCTATAGCCCTTATAGTTTTTTATGAAAAATCTGTATCGAAAAAAAAAAAAAGACACCCTGTATACCTGCACGTTCAAGTAAACATGGGTTAGCAGACGACGGAACCGGAAAACGAGCGGACGCGATCGCCCCACCGCTAGATTCCTGGCACTCATGACCGGGTGACAACGGTTACGTGATCCAGGCCAGGCTAGCAATTTCCGAGCGCTAAGCCGTGTTGCCACGAAATGATCACGCGAATTCGCCAATAAACAACCAACGTAGAGGACTGTCTTTCTTGATGTCGGATGGAAGTACGAGTTGCCCTGGCCATGCGTATTTAAAGGGGCACTGAAGTGTAAAAATTTCGCCTCGCGGGACGAAAGATGGTGTTACCATGATAGCAATACACCAGGAACGGGGTTCATCCGTAGCGTCATTCGTGATATATGAGGTAAAGAAACCGCAATTTACCCTCTCCTTCTCAAGAAGGTCGACAATGCGGAGTTGGCTCTCATTGGTCTCCTCAAACAATTTATCCAACCGTCGCAGGAGATCGTTTGAAAAGACCAATCCGAGGCGCCTATACATTGTCGCGCTGCTTGAGAAGGAGAGGGAGAGAGAAAACGTAAATCGCGGTTCTCTTCACTCATAAGTCGCGAACGACGCAACCGACCTACCACGTTCCTTTTGTATTGCTGCTCAGAATATTTTATTAACATAATTATCTAATTACACAAGAAACTGCCCAGAATACACTTTGCTTTTAACTAACACAATAACAACGTAAATGTTCTACGTGCAAACTAACTGTTTGTATTGCTATCAAGGTAACGGCATCTTTTGTTCCGCGAGAAAATTTTGCACTAATGATAAAATACTAAGCGATTGGGACTTGTCGTATATCACTTTGGATACGCCATCATTCTTTAAGCGGCACAATTTTTGAGCTTACACTAATATTGGCTTATTACCTTATGCACCAATAAGATAACCGAAAATTATTTTCAGTTCACTTATGGTTCGCTTTCATCCCCTGGCATTATGTCACGCACGTGCCTAAATAAAAAGATCGAAACGTACGAGATAAAAAAAAATCTCTCGTGCATTCTAAATGTCCTTCAAGCTTCCTCATATTCGCGCGGCCGTCTTACACCCTATAATAAATCGCCTTATTAGCGACAGAGAGAGAGAGCCTCGTCAAACAAAGCCTCCTTTTCGATTATTTTTGCCTTTCGATTATTGCGATTTCTTTCCTCCCGCACGGAAACCGAGTGGCGCTTCCTTTCAATATAAGCTAAAGAGGAGGAGAATGTACACACAACGTACTAGAAATACCGGCGAATTAAAAAGGAAATGTTAAGAAAGACTTTTTTGTACCTCGAGGATACCGGAGATAAGTTTGCTTTGAGATGGGCAAGCCGATCAAGAAAGGAGCTCTTCCCATGGAATTTTTCACTTGACGTGCCCTCTCGACAACCTGGATCCTTTTCATAGCACACGTTCTTTTCCTTTTTTCTCCTGCTTTCTTACTTTTTCTTAGGGATGTACTGGTCAGAATGGGATCTACTGAAGATTACTCTTCCTCCTTCGGGCTCATACTTTCCGTGAGGCGTTTTCTTCCTTGTCTACTGGTATTAACCACCGCAAGAACGGAAGCGACTATTTTTCTTTATCGGAAGGCAATAAAAAGGGGGAAATGGAACGGTGAACATGTCGCTCCATTTCCTCCACGAAAGTTTAAAATTTGAGCGAAGACCTACGTTTACTCTTTTACTACATTCGTGTCACTTTTTAAAGAAGTTACGGGCACTTATTACAGATTGCGCACGTAACACCATTATTTACTTCTCTATACGAGCAAGTACCACACTGATAGCAAAGAGGTCACATATCGAGCGCGTTGGTTATGTTGGAACATGGTAATGTACTGTCTGTCTATCCGCTTGTGTATTTCTTGTGTTCTTCCTGTTGTGCTTGTGTTTGTCTTGTGTTTGTGTGGGTTCCGTTGGGTAGCGCAGCTAGAAAAACTTGTACGCTATAGGAAAGGTAACAAGAACTTGTGGCTGCTGGCATCACAGCTTACTAATTCCGCTATTAGGCCCCTTCGTATAGAGATTTTTCGTCATTACTAAATCAAATAAGAGGTGAACGCGTGTGGTACGAGGGGAATGACGCGATTAAAAATGTGGCGTTCCGGGCACACACACACACACATAAAGAGACGATGATGAGATGGGGCTGATGCCGGCCAGCTGGCTGGGCGCTGCCCTAGTGCCATTTCTAGATAGTGAGAGATAATGATGGAGATGAGGATTCAGGTGATCAAAGCAGGGTGGAGAAGCCTGTTGATGACAGGAAATCCCAAAGGTGGCGGAGACCTTGGTGCATATGAACGCTACTGAACCATTGGCCCAGGACCTTGCCTATGGTAAAGGGGCGGTGGTCGATTGCATGCAATGCGTGCTGCAAGTTCTCGCGCTCCCGCTTGTAGCCAGGGCAGTCCATAAGTATAGGTGGCGCAGGTCAGTGCGCACATTGCATGATGCACAAAGGTCCGATGGCGCACGGCCAAGGAGCTGCCTCATAACTGGGATCAATGCAACATTCAGCCGCATACGGTGAAGAAGACATGCGTAGTGTCGCGGAAGGCGACGAGGAAGCGACAGAGAGAGAAACGGATCCACTGCGTGGAGCGGAGAGTAGGGTGTCATGTCATGCAGCCACTGTGATCTCGTTTTGTCTGCAGAGATAGCACAAACAAGGGCCGACGGTCACCTTTGGGCAAGATGATAGAATGGGCTGAAGGTACCTGATGACCCCGTAGGGCAGCCTGGTCAGTCTCTTCATTGCCCATTGCCGGGTCTGCCGACATGACCAGGTACCCACTGTAATACTATGCAGTGGCCCAGGTCCAGCAGCTCCTTGAAGGATTCAAGCACGTCAGCAACAATGGACACTAGAGGATCGCGAGTTCCCATTGTTGCGAGGCATTGGAGAGCAGCCTTTGAGTCTGTGTAGAAGACCCATGGTCGGGAACCTAACGCTGCAGAATCTTGCGCATGGCAAAAAGCAAAGCATGCAGCTCAGCACATGTTAACGACGTCGGATGCGCCTTCCTAATCCGCTGATCTTCTACAAACGTACATGTAGACATACCTCTAGTCGTGCTCAACTTAAGAAGCAAAAGAAATCTAGTACGTCAACTACATACGCCGTTGCAGGTAAGGAGATCGGTCAGTCCATGCCAAACGTCCCAGATATTGCGCTCAACCATCCCCGATTAAATCCCTAAATAAATCCCCAAATAAACTGTAGTGGATTGTTCACGTGCAGCTAATGCTCTCCCGGCTTATTTTTGCCGCAAAAATTTTTTTCGCGCCGTGGCCGCCTCTTGAAGATTGCGATTTTACATGTAACCTACCGGGCGAAAAAAAAATTCTAACAAAACAGTTTCAATCATCATCATCATCATCTAACAAAATAGCTTTTGCGCAAATTCCAACCAAATCTCTTATGAGTGACGGCAAAGCATAATACTTTCATGTCAAGACACGTTGAAGGTTGATCCACACTTTTTATCGAGAGTTTATGCCCGAGAAAACTGTAAAATTTTGGGAACTTTTGAAATTTTTTCACAGCTATTTAAACTGTTTAGCGCCTGGAAACTGGAAAGCCATCTCTCGGCGCTGTAGATCCCATCCTCGTCGCCAGTGTAATAACTTGAGGCCGTGGTCTTAAAGGGGCCGTAAACAGGTACAAAAGGTGCACATTTCTTTGTGTTATATTATTGGAACTTAGTCAGTGAAAACTCCTTGCAATTACTAACGCTCAAAAACAAAAGGCGCTTGCATACGTATGAAATATTCACTGCACTCTTTCGCATTTTAGCTCCGCCCCGCGCTCTAACTTTACGTCATTTTGACGTAGCGCTTTCCCCACCAATTACGATTGAGTGTTCCACATATGATTTTATTTCAAATGCGGAATTGGACTAGATGAGCGTGAATCCTCTTCTATTCAAAATCTAAACAGTTACAGCCTCAAACTGAGAAAGAAATGCGTTTAATTTAGGTATCATACGCGCACTACGTTTTCTGGGCAGTAGCACGCAGCACACCACCTGCGCGAATGAATATCCCGGACTACAGTTCCGGAATCTTAGGCAGGTGCGCGATGGAACATCTTCGTCATCTTCGAATGGTTCCGACAACTGGGCTGCCGTACTTTGATTTGATCCACGCGGCATCGCGTCACCAGCTCGCGTGTTACAGTGGATAGCGTGCTGGCCATGTCACGTCGTGACTGGGAGGAACCCGGGTTCGAATCGCGTCATGTGATAGCAGCCCAGCTGTTGACGTTTGCGCCAGCCGGAGATGCTGAAGATGTCATGTCGTTGAATTTCGGAACCACTGAGCGCAAAACGTCGTTTCACACAAACAAACTGAGCGCTCCGACTCACAGCTGATAACGAAGTATGTTATTGGCTGGTAATTTGAAACGTCATGTGCGCAGCTGGGCCGCCCGATTGGACGGTAATACGCTACGTAGCCATGTGACGTATGCGTTGTGGAGAGAGGCTCGCTGGTTACTCATCTTTGAAAGCAGTTATACGGGTTAATGAGCTGGCACGAGCCGAATGAAATGTATATTTGGGTATTATGAGATGCGTTCTTTCATGTGGTATCATTGTTTCAGAAATGTTTGGTGGCCTGTTTACGGCTCCTTTAACCATTTATTCCAATTCCCAGGAGCACAGATACAGTCATCCAAACATTCCAAAAGCCCAACAGACGCTCACGCGCCAGATGACATCGTCGTTGTCTTTCTCGTAACTTGTATAGCATAGACTATCACAGAGGCATAGAACGTGTTAAAAATATTTTGAGGCGCGCAGACTTGGAAGAGTACGCTGAAAAAAATCACGAATTTCGGAAATATTGTTTTTTACCACATATTCAGTCGTCAATTGCACACTGAGGTGGTCCTGATAAAAATATGAGACAAATTGCATTTCATAGTATGTCCCTTGAACATTTATTTTACAAAGTTTCATCGAAACACTTTTTGTTTTAGCAGCGAAAAACATTTTTGAACTTGACCACACCCGCACTCATCCGGCACTGCCCCGCAAGGCTGCTTCACCCCAAGACGCATCGCCGCCGCTGCTCCGAAACGCACACGGGAGCTACAAGAACCTCTTGGTTTCGCGAAATTTACTGGCCGCCAATATGTGCCCTGTGTGCGATTCGCGAAAACTTGGCGTCGCGAAATTAAAGGGTTTTGCAGAATATAAGAAATACAGGGGTCATGAAGAAACAGCTCCAAGTGAATAAGCTTGCGAAACGTGGGCCTTATTGTGACCATCGCTCCAACGTGACGGGAGCCAAGATGGCCACGTCGCGGAATACAATTTTATTCTAACCGTTATTACAACGTGGCTCCCTATATTGCATGACAGGCGGCAAATAAAGTTTTCGACACAACCCACGGGCATCATCATACCGCCGTAGTACGTTTCTGAACACAACAGGATAGTGCTTAGGGGGGGGGGGGATATTTATTTGGATGAGTTGTTTGGATGAATAATGAAGGGAAAGGTTAGTCACACATGAGCCCCAAATGAAGCGAAAAAAGAATGAAAAACAGCCTAATGGCGTAAGCATAAGTGTCACTGTTCCCTCACCGCTGCTCACTGGAGCCATCACAGCCTGCCTTATATGGCGCTTGATTATTCGGCGATGTGTCCCGTGTGCAGTCCTTTCTTTGTGTGCAACACGGCGAGTCCTGTGCCAGTGGTTCACACGAGAAATTATTTCATTTCGTAACACTGTAAGGCTTCTAAATACCTCGCTGAGCCGATGAGTTCCAACTAGAACAAAACAGCCGTCGCTGTTTCACTTCAAATCCGCATGTATAGTGGGCGCCTGCTCTTCGTTTTTAGAGCGAGGGCAGTACTGTTTTTGAAATGTGATGTCGGCAAGCATTGCGTCTTGTACCATATCATTCAGTTGGCAATACAAAATACCTCCCACGTCTAAAGTGTCGTACAGCGCATGTATATAATCGGTTATGTAAAGCTATCTTACCTTCTTACCCGCCATTACCCCATTACACATCCGACCGTGTTGATTACTCTCGAAAACGACATCTTGAAATGCACTCGCGTTGCCATGGGAGCAGAACTGTCTCTCTCGCGACATTGTTGCCGTTGGGTACAAGCTCGCTTCCAAGGATTCGTGTTTTGTGTGCAGTAGCACACTTTGTCAATTATGTCACACATCTACGAAGTCTCTATAATGCCTTTCGACACTAAGGGTAAGTATATGAAACACAATAAAATCTAGCGTTAAATCTCTACGCAGAGACATGAGGAATGGCCTTTTATTCTGAAGTGGTCTTCCCACCAATACTAACTAGCTAATATTTGCATTTCACTATTCTGATCAACTCCAACTGGTCTATCATTGAAGAACTGAAGTAAAAACTGGGGCTACTGTCGTAACATTAACCTATTTGTTGTTGTTGTAAGGGGGAAATCGCTCCCTGCAGCGGCGAGATTTTTTCCCCTTTGCTCACGTCACAAGTGACGTGCATTCGAGGGTGACGTAGAATGACTAGGAACGCCCGCACGGCAAGATCACACTGGTTACAGACAGATCCGCCTATGGTTCCAGATGTCACGCCGGTATCTTGTGGACAAGTGCCTCACTTTTGCGGCAGCGTTTCGTGACTAGTGATGTGATAAAATAATGTGCTCTGTTGCAAGAAAAAAGTGCTTGACAGGTGGCTACAAAGGTCACTTTACTGCTCGTTTAAGAGGCCAACGTTCCGACAGAGATTAGAGCACCGCGACAACGTCAAGTGCGCGGTGTGCTCAAAAAATAATCTCGGGCATTTGATTCGGCACCGTTTCCGAAGCGACTGTCAGCCAGGACATCAGTCATGAAGAATACGGCGCATTTTACGGAGTAAACACCTAGCTTTTGCAACCTCAGAAATGGTTCGACTCGAGCCACTCTCCGTGCCTTTCCCGCGGATCAAGACACTAAGAGGCTTAACCCTAGCACCAACTACCTTTTCATGGTTGTTTATATCCATCTCCTTTTTCCTTCTACTCTATTTTCTTGCCGGATAAGGGAAGCTTCTCTGACTTCCTCAATCGTTCTCAGACTTGGTGCTTGCTGCCGCATTGGAAATCAATGCGCATAGCGATGCCACCGACTAACTTTGGCTAAGAGGATCACCAGTTGTTGTTGTTGGTATGGAACATCTCGCCACGCGCGACAGAAAGAAGACAAATATATATGATATATATGAGATATATGATTTCTGTCAAAAAAAAAAAATAGAGAGAAAAAAAACTTTGACATGCGTGGGTGAAAAATCGAGTAGAAGATTTGCAGGCAGAGAGGGTGGTATACGATTTTCGGTAAGTACAGAAGTTCTCTGTGGTGCGCATGCGCAGTAGCCTTACTTTTGTCAGTGTATAGCCATGCTAATAGTTCAGCTAAGTAACCCAGCAAGTGGTGCGTAAGACGTGACGGCTTATCGAGATTCTCAAGTTTCACGTGCAACTGTGAAATAAGCCACGGAAACATGTGACAGCGTAGAAAACGGCTTTGTTTAGATATGAAATAAATCGGAGAGCAAACGAATGGCGAAAACGAAAAATTAGGCGAATAATCGAGGAGCAGTAAATATTCACCAGCGGCACATAGGAGCGCACTGAAGCAAATTCACTGTGACAGCACATGTGACGGATAGCATACCGTACTTTGCCGAGCAGATGCAGGCCACACTTTTTTCAACCTGACGTCACGGAACATGGAGTGACTGGGAAACGTGCCGTACTTTAACGAACGACTGCCATATAGCGCTTGCTATCAAAGCATCTGACATGAAAAGAAAAGAAAAGCTGCGACCCCCGTTATGTCGCTTCAAAATTTATTCTTTTTTTTTTTTGAGCCAGCACGAAACGGGCATTAAACTGGACACCGGAAGCAAGAATATCCACCATAAAGCTCAACGTGAGCCATGCCGAATGTCCGAGGTTATGTTCGAGGATGAACGTCGTACCCACCATTGTTTTACAGCTACGAGGTGTAAAAGTTTACAGCCTGTTCGAGCGCCACCTAGGCGCCTGTATGAAGGTTACGGCCTCCCTTCTCTGACGAGCAACCATCCTCGGGACGAAATAAAACTGAGGACGTAAGGGACAAAATGATCGTCCGAATTTCACAGCGAGCGCACTGGCGCGCCGTTTTTATTGGCGCTTAACGTCGGCGCCGTTTATGACGCGTGACATGTCACTTCCTGTGACGTTCATACCTCACCAATCCACTTCCGCTTTCGATAAAGCGTTTCTCTGTGAAAAGTCAGAAGAGAGCTCGAAATGCATATTAGAAAGTAGTGCTTCACAGAAAGGGACCACGCTGTTTTCTCCTATTTTTTCGTCCAGTTGGGCTTTGATTAAGTGCTCGTAAATTCCTGAACGGATATATTCTTTTTCAGCATCTTTATGCCGCCATTCTGTAGCTCACTCGTCGGTCTATCGGTATGCGAGAGCTCTGGTGAATTTATTTAAACAAAATTTGCGCAGCAAAACAAGAAACTATATGCTGTTTGAAGCGCACTACCCTATGAAAAGACGGTACATTTGAAAATGCGGTGAAACCTGTGTAAGCTAGCCCTCCGTTCCGTTATCTGACCGGGAATGGACGTTGTTTAATATATGAGCTCGTGGGGCTGTCTTCTGTTCGTTGTGCAGCAGCGTCCTTCTTGGGTTTGCTGTGCTTAAGATCTGTTGTACTCAAAAATCAACTCAAACTGCTAGAGCACGTTGTACTGTGTCCGTTCTTGCTTGCGCTTTCTCGCCTTGTCTACCACAACCACTCTGTCCAGTGTCCGTAGTAGTCCACTACGCAGGTAATGAGCCTTTTTC
Source organism: Ornithodoros turicata (assembly GCF_037126465.1). NCBI lineage: Eukaryota > Metazoa > Arthropoda > Arachnida > Ixodida > Argasidae > Ornithodoros > Ornithodoros turicata. Next base: position 55,183,356 of record NC_088205.1, on the reverse strand, counting down.
CTTCTAGTACATAGCGTTACGGTTTGCTCAGAACGCGAATGAACCATTTTTTTTTTTACTGAGAATTGTGGTCAGAGCGCCTTACCATGAGCTCCCTCATATACTCCTGCTCACTCATCTCACGCTCAACTCTTCGTTTGCTCACTGATGCTCGGCTCATCCGCCACATTGAGCATGAGCGAGTATGCTCCTGGGTGGGTGTTTTGCCAAGTAAGCAGTGAAGGCATATTCGTCGATACTACCACGTTCCCCCGTGTTGCAGCTGTGCGTAGAGATGCGAAGCCCGAAAAAAAAAACGGAAATTTTTCGGGGGAAACCGTTTCTTTTTCGTTTTTTTTTCCTCGTCTCCGGAAAAATAGCCCAAAATTTCCAGGCGACAAAATTAAAAAATGTAAATTTTCGTGCCTCTGATGCGTTCCAACCCGCCAACAGTGCCTTAGGTGCCTCTAATCCGTCAACAACCACCACCTTAGAGCTCCGTCTGGCTGCTTCAAGCGATCGCCATCGCGTTCACATAATGTCGGAGTTCTGGTCGGAGTGGACGGGTTGTTCCAATTACGTATCGCTGAGTCGACAGCAGTCTCATGGGATGCTCTGCTCTGCATTTATGCCTAGAGGGTGAACACTACTAAAGTTTCTAGCTCATTCTATGCTGTGGCTTGGCCAGCAATGCTTCGACTCAGCAGTAACCGCGTGTGTTTCCATTTTTTCCAATTTTTCGGAAAAAAAAACCAAAAGAAACAGTTTTTTTTTCGAGCGTTTCAAAATTTCCAGAAATTTTGCATCTATAGATGTGCTTGTTTTGGTCATGAGACTGCCCTTTGCTGATGGCCTCATGCTGTCATTGTAACTGTTCAGGACTTCGGGAAGAACATAATGGGCTATTGTGATTGTCAGCATAGTAGCGCGGAGAGGGATCCACTTAGTGGTACTCGTCAGGCTAATCTGTATAACGCCTGCAGTACTCCGAAGCCATAGTTACCGCACACCTCAGCTCTCCGTTTGCTCACTTGCTCAGCTCTCCGTTTGCTCATTCATGCCCATCCATTCCTTGCTCAGATATCCGTTTGCGCACTCATGTTCAAATCACTCCCCGCTCAGCTCTCTATCTCCTCAACTCATTCGTCACAGTGAGTATGAGTGAACATGTTCATAAGTAAGTCTTGCCGAGGTATGCGTATCATATCGTGTGCGACAATAGTCGCTCAAGCAACCCGAGGCTACCACGGTGCCAAAAATGCACAGTGGTTGGCGACGGGCTGATCATATTGACAATGGAATAAAGACTGCTCGAGGAAATATGGCAAGGTAGCAAAGCTACGGATTTCACACACACATGCATGAGAACAGCTGCTCTGCGGAGCAAAGGCAGGCATTATCAAGATGAAAAGGTTGATCATGAATTAAAGGCTGGTGATGACTGACGGTGAACGTATATAGTTCAGACGGGATGTATATGATTAATCTTGTGGCACGTCATTTTCATTGCTGTACATAACGTAAGATGCTCGAACTTCGGGTCACGCACTTGAACCTGCTGCATCCCACCTGCTGTATCACATCGAGAGCCCATTTGAAATGGGTCGCGACGCACAGCAGTTCGCGACTCATCATCAGTCAACGATACAATTAGTTCTTTATCTTTGTTCAAGATTTACTCTGCGTTGCCCGAGGGCGTACAGCACAAGAGTTACAATGAACACACATACACACAGACACACACACACATAAAATGTTTCATTCAACGAACACACTTACTCTTCAAACAGCCTGTTCCACTCTACAATGGCCCTAACAAAAAAACAAAACAAAACAAAGAAACCTTATTTGCGAACATAGAAATACTCTCCGATTTTATACGTACGGTCATTTCGCTTGATCAAATAAAGCGCTTCTTTGATGTAAACCGTCTCATTGATTCCGGTTTCCTCATAAAAATGAAATACAAAAATCTCTTTGACGAAACTGAACTATACATGGCCAAGAAACCTGTCGTTAAGCACTTTTGGGTGCAGACATAATGAGATTTATGTAGAGTCACTTATTTGTGCTCTAGATTTGTCTACAATGAAGTATCTGTCTTCCAAACTGTCCTAAACTAGAATCAGAACAGTTCACCGATTAACGAAGTGGGAAAGCTCTTAAACATCGAAGTGCAGCAGTCGTCCAAAAATCCACAAAGGGGAGGCAATCGATTCACGCACCTCTTGATAACTGGAACTACGCTAACCGATTACGCAACACTGGCGATGCTTCTGTAAGGTGTGCCAGCGTGCGGTAAAGCGGTGCGAGTTCGAATTCCGGTGCTGTGTGGCTTTTTCGACGACTGTCATATTTCGACCTTTCATCTTCCTTGGCACCTTGTTTGCCAGTTCGCGTCTTCCAGCCTCAGGACAGAAACTCTCCATCATGACAGGTTTTAGATTATGTACAGGTTGGGACGAAAGTTTCCAGAACACGCAAGCAGCGTACTTTTTCTTCGGTGCGACACCCTAGCGGCCGCCGGAAGCGAATGAGCTCCGTGTTTCGGAGGGATGGAAGGGTGCGCTGCTAGCGGCACACAGCGGTAGCTTCCACTTCCCAGGCACACCCAAGTGACACCGGAACTACCACTGTGTGTCGCTAACAGCGCATCCTTCCATCCCTCCTAACACAGTGAACTCACCCGCTTCCGGCTGGCACTGGGTTGTCGCACCGAAGGAAAAGTACGTCGCTCGCGTGCTTCGTAAACTTTTGTCCCAACCTGTACCTTCTGGGAACTGTGCTATGAATCATAGACAGAAATATTTTTTTTTAGTTCTCTAATTCTGGTAGAAAGCTTTGTCAACTGTCGAAAAATACGACACGAGAAAAAGGTAACCGATAAATAATTAGGAAAAGAAGGCGTCAATTCGGATCAGCATCCCAAACCATCATTCATCCCAAATAGGAAAATGCAGCTGCCCGTCAAAAAAGGCTGACGCATCATCAGTCTTACCAATGTGCGAACGGGCATTCATTCTTGATCGGAAAGCAGCGAAATGACATTAATTGACCCAGTTTGAGGATGATATTGGTTTGTATAGCTGTTGTGACATTGCAGGCGAGATATTGAGAAAGGCAGGACACGAAAGAGACACGTATAGTGTCAACTCCCAGTGGTATTAAACTCCCATTAAAATCGGTAGAAACCCCAGTGCATGGGAACTAAAAGAGCTCTTCGTTGTCCGTCTCTTTTAGTTCCCCTGCACTGTTTGTAAAAATGCATTTTGATATAATACTTTCTCCCAAAAAGACCGTAAGCATGCATCACCCGTTATTACGTCTCTACATTTACTCCATTGATAGAACAGATCTAAAAATAGATGCGGGTTATCGCGCATCGAAAAATTTAAAATTCTCAGTAAATAATACACCACGCTGGTACGTCAGAGGGGTGGTTTCCTTCCTTATGACGCTCTCCATAGTGCTTCAAAGCTCTGATGGAAGAAGAGGGGATATGTTTATTCGAAGAAAGGATCAATCAGACGCAAGGTCGACTTGGAAATTCCATTGGTAACTGATGATTGGTGGCTTTACGCCGCGTGACAACTATGACCATGAGCGACGCCGCAGTCGATTCATTCACAGTCTGTGGATTCGTTTTGTCCGCTTGTCGCCCTTTAACGTGCGCCGAAATCTCAGCACACCGTATTCAAATGGGCACTGAACATGTATGCAAGGTGCACATCTTGTTACGCACTGCGTAACGTTGTCGACGGTGAACGTTTTCCAAAACGTATTGGCGCAAAAAAAAAAAAAAGGACATCGCCTCCAAACCAACGCGATATTCACTGCATTCCTTCGTGCTCATGCTTCGCCCTGCCGACAATTTGACGCACGTCATTTTGACATGCCGCACCATCAACCAGTCAAAGTACGAGGCGCTTATACACTAATTAATTGCAATATCGGGAAGTGACGTAAATTACAAACACCTTTCCACTTGAAACCACCAAGATAACCAGTTCGAACCATACCCAGAAGTCCGCAGTGTTCCATCTCATGTGCGCGCTATGTTTTCAGGGTGTATTGCTTCGAGAGGTCACCGCTGTTTCCACAACCAACCGGTTCTCCCCGGGTGCTGCTGCTTGTTTCAACGGTGCCCGTCATTGGGTAGCAATCCAAAATCTTTCATATGTCCAGTGCCTAGAACGTGCTACAGGCCGAAATATCGTGACGTTTTGACCCCAAGGAGAAGGAGAGACTGACGCGGATTATGCTCTTTGATTGGCATTATTTCTTGGTAAATATACGCTTGCTAGGAGTAAACGAATTACATTATTTGGATATTGTGAGTCACGTTCTTTCATGGGGCATGATATCTGGAGAATATCCGGCGAGCTGCTAGCGTCCCTTTAACGTCTCTCACGGAAGACGGCGTCTCTAAACAACTTATACCTTGCCGCCAAGTTACTGGCGTCCTCGGCCGGGATCGAACCCGTAAACTTGGAATCACTTAGTAAACACGCTATTAACTGATCCACCGAGGCCGCTTTTTTATTTGTATAACATTCTGATTAATTCAATTCAATTGAATTCAATTTTATTTTCACCAATCACGTGTGGTGACTCGGACAAAAAGCTGCAAAGTACGGAGCTTTAATGTAAAACACAAACATCAAAAACCAAAAGCCAATTTCGAACGCAGGCATGAGCAATGATGAACTGCATGAACGGCATGATGAATTGCAAGGCAGATATATTCCATTGGAGAAGAACAGACATAAAAGAAAAAGAAGGACAGGAAAACAAGAGCAGCAGTGTTTCGTGTTCCCGGCGTCTGCCAGAAAACCAGCAAAAATGTTCGCCGAACGTTTTTCTCGAAATATGGAAGGTTTCCAATAATTCCGAAAATAATGTCTACCACATGGCTGTTTTTGCCGTTAAAAAGCCTTTCCGGTGCCTCATATTTGAGGCACGCGGCACATACAGACGACCCTGCATTTTGAAATTCGCGAACCTGTTGGACATTCTGCAATGCACGAGGTACAATACGATATTTAGCTATATTGCTTGGTCCATGGCCGAATCCAGCCCACCAACGCTCTGCCCTTCGAAGCTCTTCTGACCTTTTTTTGGAATTCGGTCTCCACTGTGAGGCGACTCATTGTTCCATTCCCCACATCACCACGAGCAATAAAGAAGGGTATCGCCCCTGGCGTCAGTGACACTCCCCAATCGTCATCATCAACTAAAGTTGTTGTTGTTGCTTGCACAAAGGAGACACGAATTAAGTGACGATTTTCACAATTCGTCGTCACTGATTTGTTGTTCTTGTTGTTGATAGTTCCACATCACCGTTCGCTACCGTGTGTGCCAACGTGACTAACAACGTGACTAACGACGTGACTAACCACGTTGGTCCTGTGTAGATGGAAACGGATGAAAATGCAAAATGGCAGAATTCGTCAAACGTGCGTCGAACGGATATTTCATCTTTCTCACAAAGACTCAATAGCGTGCATGACGGTGTATTTAGCCACTAAGTAAGTATGACCTGTGAGGTTTCGTCATTGTGCAGAAATAGTACGTTCATCTTACCCGTGTCGTGCATTCCTTTGATGAGGCACGTCGTTTGCATGATGTACATATATTCGAGAGCAACTGCGGGCATTTGGTTATTATTATTTTTTATTTCACTGGGACGACGATGTAGGGGAACGTTTCCTGAAAGTCGTAGACGGCGTAAAATGAATTTGCTCAAAGACAGACGTTGTTGTTGTTTGCCCAACGTATACGGCTCCCACAGAACCACATAATATAGGAAAGAATATATATTTTTCGCGTTACATACACTGCGTTATTCTCCCGTTCTCAACGCGCTCCTGTCAAGACTGGAGGAATCTGCACCTATTAAACTGCGCCACGCTCCAGTACTGCACATTATGGCCTAGTCATCGTGCATCATTTTGGGCACACACACGCATTTTCTCAGGCGTAAACAGGAAGCTTACTGGTATTTTCGACTGGCGGTACCAATGCTGTAAGAGTGAGTCAGAGTGCTCCGAGCTACAGGAAGAAAGAAGACGGAAGAAAGAGACGACTGCGGAAACTGTTGCCAGAACGCTCCGTGTTTCACCAGTCGAAGACAGAGTGCGCACTCTAGGGCGATCGGTGGCTGCCGGGCGAAGACGCCACTAGAATGTAATGGCACGCAGAAAAGGTCGAAAAAGGTAGAAGCCTAGCTCGAGGGCAGACGCAAAACTCGAGTCATGACTAAGTGACGCAAACACGGAGAGGCTTCTTGCTCATGCATCCTGCCGGACTACACTCTGAAATCTGAACCTCTGTTAATAATGTCACACGTGTGCCTGTTTTCCTGTACGTTTTTAATATTTATACGGGGAAGCTCCGACTATAAAGGGTGGGGAGTAATTCCAACTAGTCTGTATATCAGACCTATCATGATCTTCAGCAATGTAAACACGGCATCACTGATGTGTATTTGATACATTGCTTGCATCGCACGAATATAAGATGGATAGCGAAAAAAAAAGTACGTAAGACGTGCAATAGCAGGTCCATAAACTGTCGTTTTATGTTGTTGTCGTCTCGAACAATTCCCCCCTGGCATGGACTGCGGAAAACCAACCGTCTGCGAACCGTCGCCTCCCACCGTGGCGCAACGGCATATTCGTTTCATTCACCTGTCACATACACTCACAACTAACGAACTTACGTTGTGGCAATAGCAGTCACCGTTACGCGAGCAACGCATACGCGCAACGTGCACACGAGGACACAAATCGAACGAGCTGCTGAGCATCAGAGTGCTAATCAGAGGGAGGCCACCAGGGAGTTAAAAGAGAAGCTATACATCGGCATGACAAAGAACTCGGTCAGCGCGCACTGCAGACGGAAAGGCTTAGGTCGCCCGTAGCACGCTATCGATTAACGACGTATTCGATTACTACGTTCTCTGCTGTCCTCTTTGGAGCGCGACCCTTCCTTTCTCCTCTCCGCTCTTTTCGACCCCAAGGGCAGACCGGGTCCACTCTCATTGTCCCGAAAGGGCACACTGAATTGGCGACTTTGCCAGTCATCTTCAATTCTCTCCGGTTTGCAGATTCCCGATATCCTTTCAAGCGCTGATCCAGCCCGCTCCTGGAAAGAGATTCCGAGGTAGCGTTTTTTTTTTTTGGTCAAGCTCACCGGGGAACTCGTACACGATAACTGTAAAGTTGTCTGTTCTGTGATTTGCTACGTTCGCAAATGGCAAGTTAGAAGGCGAGAACACATGGACGTCTTGCTTTGAAGGCCCGCGTTAATCTTAGGTAAGGCTAGGGAAACAGGCAATGTGTCAAATTCCGCAATACAATCGACTTCATGCGCTCAAATGCATGTCCTGTATACTCAATGTGCGCAGAAACAATGACGTGGACCTCCAAAAGATCAACTCCGCGTCAAAAGTCGCATTGCTTCTTTGTTCCTTGTATACCGTAATTTACGGCGTATAACTCGCGTGTTACGCCCCATGTCGCACGGACAGTCCTCAATCATCATCGAAGGCAATGGCAACGAACGCGGACGCGTTAGGAACGCATTACGCAACGAAGCGTATAACGCGTCAACTTCCCAAAGAGAATTGGATCTAAGGTTCCCTCACAGGTTGAGAAGTTACGCGCATGTTGAATGGCCATATATTTCAATGATGATTGAATACTGCACTCTTAAAACTGAACTTCACCGCATAGCACGCTCCTAGCCAACCATTATCTCGAATGATATTGCTATGTGCCCTGATTTATTCAAAACGGTAGGGGTACGCCTTTTTTAGTGACACTTATGCGGTTCATAATTGTCACAAAAATGGCGTACGCCTCCCGTTTTCAGCAAATCGGGGAAGATAACGATATCATTCGAGATGATGGTTGGCTAGGAGCGTGCTATGCGGTGAAGTTCATTTCTAAACGTGTGCTCGTGGTATCATACGGTGAAATTTGACCTCCGGGTGCACCCTGCGTGCTATACTGCGGTGTCCGTGAAACACGGTATTTTATAGTGTCGCGGCAGCAAGCGTTGATTCATAGGTTGCGGGTTCGAACCCGCAACCTATGCACGCCAGCAACTCGGTGGCAAGCAACAAGGTGCTTAGACGCGCGGCCTTCCACGATAAACGCTCAATACGGTGTGCTGAGATTTCCGCGCACGATAAACTGTGGCGTGGCACATTCGTGATCATAGTCTCTCTTGTGGTGTCAAGTCACGAATTATTATCACGTATCATGTCATATTTCATGCACAGATGGATGGATACGTGCAGAAAAAGTGATGCTTCATAATAAGGTAATTAGAGTAGATTTATAGTGATATTTCATCTCAATGTCATGCTTCCTTATTTTCTGAGCATAAGCAAACACTCGCCACTTGTAGGTGTTATACGCGGTACTTTTATTCTAAAAATCTAATTGTCGGTCGGTGCTCATCATCCAACGGAAATTACGGTACCTACGTTTATCACCGGTTATGTCACTATCATACCAATATGCATCAGCATCACATACCAATATATCTGAAGATTGCAGTGATGATGCTAAAATCGTGGGGAGGAAGGGATGCAAAATCGCCTGAATAGCAACGTACACGTACAAAGTTATTAGAGGTGACAAAAAAAAGAAGAAGAAGAACCTTGTTTGGTTGTGTCGCTAGAGTGCCGAAAGATCCACCTACCGTTGTGGCGGCATAGTGCACGGGGGGAGGGATGCAATTATTCGGCCTGAGCCGACATCATAGGGGATTGCCGACATGTGCTTTGGAGCGTGCAACGAAAGCACAAGGGAAAGACCTCGGCTCAGCTGGCGCCCGGATTCGAGCTCGTGCCACCCACCCAGTCTCAGCGTGCAACGAATTCAAAAGCACTCTTTGCGAGAGAATACTTCTCCATGCCGCATTCCCGACAGTATTTTGGATCACCGAGAGATTGCTATTCCGGCGCGAGCTTTAACAATCTGGCACGGCTGCACTAATAATTCAAGACCACAGTCCCGATACGGCAACCGCAGCTCACCCGCTTAATTACATGATTCACGATTAACGAGCAGAACCGTCAGTTTGTTGTTGATGCATGAAGTTTATAAAATGGAGCTCCCCAGACAGGTATAGCGTGCCGGTTTCAATGTACGTGCAGTAAACACGCAAATCCCAAGAGTGAGGCTGCTGTAAGGCTTATGAATTGTCGACGGAGTTAACCCAATTAGGAGTTTGCCCCGTAGTAGATAGAGCGCAAATTAGACAACTGTGAAGTATTTCTCCCTCAATGGTCGTTTCTCGTATAACGGATCCCCAGTTTTCGACGGTCCAATTACGGGTTGCTGCTCGCGCCACTTAATGCGAGAGTCTTTTCCTTCGTACATTTTAAATGGGAAAGAACGCGTGTGATTAAACCTGGCGGGGGCGGGGGGGGGGGGAGGGAGGGGGGCGTACTGCAAGCGGATAACCACACAAAAAAGTCGGTTGATCCGAGACAAGATCCTTTTGGAATGGACCACTTTCGTTGACGCGAATGCTATAGGCTTGTGCAAATGTGCAGGCCACGGTGAGAGCACGGTGCACGGTGAGAGCACGGTGGCAAATCAAGATCATCAAGGCGTAATGAACTACCGCCTGAAACCTCATCTAACCTCATCCTCATCTAATCATGTACCTCATCCTCCTGCGTTAGTCGTGACGTTGCCCGCTACAAGCGTGGCCGAACACGGCGAACAGTTTCACCACCACCGCAGGGCACGTGATTCGCAACGCACATAACCGCATGTCAGTGCTTTATTTTATCAATAGTTCAATTATGCTTATATTCAGACATCGTGACCACTGTCCACTGCGATTACTAAATTGGCGGATTACATACACTGGTGTCGTTTTGTCTTGTATGTTTTTAGTAATATTGTTTTTTGTAGCTAACAATAGCTGACAACTCCAGTTCTTTCCATGCTGCAGAGACGATTACATGATGCTTTTTTGCCGTAAACTATGACATTATCCTTCTTTTACGCCATTGCTTCATTCAGCAACAATTGCGCCCAGTGGCGCTGGGAGTGTGCTGTTCTTCTTCATGCTTCGGCGTGAAGGGTCCGAGCTAGTACGCCTCAAGCTTCACGCAGGTAGTAAATTTACACGGACTCTCCGACTGAACAGCAAATCCGTAGTATTTTTAACGACTCACTCGATAGGGAGATTTTTATTTTTGTTGCGCGTCGCATCAGACGTTTCTTTTCTTTTTTTTTTCGCTGGGAAATAAAAGCTCACTTGAGAAGAGCACCTTCGTTCGCTTTCCAACCATATAGAGAGCTCATGTTTTGTGCACCGGAAAGACATCACTTATGAATGCCTGTTTGACATCACGGCGAACTCGGCGAATAAATATTATTTCGTCCTATCACGAAGCGACGGTGAGAGCAGATGGCAAACAAGAATCCTGTTCAGCTTACAATTTGTGCCGACAACGTTCGTGTTGTCTCTTCTGCATTGGAGTCGCTGTAAGAAGCGTCTTCTTCGATTGTCATGTTCGCCATTGACAACAGCGATCCAATATCGCGAAAACTGGTCTTACGTCTTTTCCCAGTTTTCTTTTCTCTTTCCTATAATGCTGCCTTTCTGCGTGCTTCTGGTTTGAGTTTGAGATTGACTGTAAAAAGAAAAAGAAAAATAAAGAAAAGGGAGCAAATGAATTCGTCACCCGACGTAGTAACGGTCGTGCATGGGGAAAACATAAGGAGACTCGACTCGACAGCAGCAAACCATATCCGTTTGTGTAACACATTTCGCAGAGCATTCTCCTGTCGTCCGACCAGGTGAAATACACGTAACGCGCACACTGGCTAGGTGGTGGGCTCCGAGTGCCCCTCTTGAAACCGCGCTGTCACGAGCACGTTGACATGTGACATCTTGTTATCTACGGATGCAAATTACCATGTCTTACGTATATCTGACAAACCTACGGGGTGAACTGTCGCAACACACTTTTTCGCTTGAAACAGGCCATGCAAAGCCCGCTGTGGTATAGAAGACGAACAGATGCATCAACGTTAGGCGTTCAGTCACAATCTCTTTTGCTTTGCCTCCTGATCAATAGCAAGTATCTTGCACTGTCCCGCAGGCCCTAGGGGACTTTCTTCGGTGCTCGGGATACTTTTCGTTCGGGGTATAGCAAAAGCTTTACCAATTCTCAGGTGATGAGAGGACATGCAAGCGTGATGATCAAGTATCATTGTAATTCAGTGCTTTCTATCGAGGATGGCACAAACGCAGGCCATCTGGTGGACAACAACAACAACAATAGATGATGACGATGAGATAGCGTATTTCACCGCGGTGGTGCGGTACCCTACCCCATTGCACGTGGAACATTATATGAAGATGATGAAGGAAGGATGAAAATACGATAAAGAATTAAAGCGTCCAGTGTCGTCCAATTAAAGCGTCCAAGTCGTCCACTGGAGCAATCCAGTGGACGACACCCTGTTCATCTGGTGGACGAGACCCATGGAGAACACAGCCAAACTTTGGGCAGAGACTAAATAAGGACGACACAGACGACAGCTCAACAGCGACTGTCGCATGTGTCGTCTCGCTGCCCAAGCCCAGGCTGCGGTCTCCAGGGATCTTGTGACACATTTCACTCTTTAAACTGCAGGTTCTCTAGCTTGTTTTACCACACTCTCTGGGGGCGCGTCATTATACAGAGTGGACTGTTCTATATGCAAATGTAGAAGAAAGGAAACCAATCAAGTGACACGTATGTAGTCACAGCCATGGTAAAGCCAGGCTTCCCGAGGCATTAACTACAGTTCCGGCGCTTCATTCCACGAGGTTGACAAACTTCGCATATTCAACGATTCATAAACTGATAGTGCTACTATATTCAGAGCACTGAGGTCTAGTTGAATATGCATGTGCCCGTCCACTTTCCTGCCATCAAAGGAGGCACACCAGTATTTGTACATCGCGTCTTCCATGATAATGCAAGTAACCTTACTGGCTTATCACTGAGGAACGCACTAATGGACGTCCCGGCTGTGTTTTAGTACCGGAGATTAGTGACACGCGGGGTAGTACACATGCAGCGGCCCACTAAGGAGTATTAGCTTATTGCGCAACTGTGCTTTTAACGCTACGTACATGTGAATAGCGTGCATAGCGTAGCATAGCGGAAGGGGAAAATGTGTACTCACGTTATGCTTCTCAGAGCTATCGCTGGACACATTTAAAGTAACTCTGCACCAGAGACAACGCAGAGGATAGTTGCGTAACAACGGTGGCTGTCATTAGTTCAAAAAATGACGATAGAAATGGTAGGAATGTCGGCACGATGAAGTGACGCTGGTAATTAAGGGGGTGTCTCAGATTAATATGAGGCAATATATTCACGAGTCACTTGGTTAGGCTACAAGTTATGCTACGGATGTTCAATCGGTTTTAAAGGGACGATCGCATCCGGAAACTCATCTGGGAAACCGACACAACTATGTTCGCCATCTACCGACAATCTACCCGGCTAATTTTTTCGTCCCAAAAGTGCTATGATATTAAAGGGGTTGCGACAAGTCATCCCAGGTTATCCCAGACAGACGTAAAAAAAAAAAAAAGAAAACGATTCTTTGCACCGATGTGAACCAGCGTTGAAAATGTTGATGAAAGATGGAAATCACTGCAAAGGTTCGCCAGCTGTAGGACTCGAAACCACATCTTCTGGATTACCGGTCCAGGGCTCCACCAATTGAGCTAAGCTAACACACCTCCCCAGCGACTCAGAACATCAATTGTCTCATGTTCAGCGTTGAAAGTTTCACAGCGAGGAACTGAGTTTCACAGTGGGAAGCGGAGAAAATGGGCCCCGCGAATACCGAAACTGGTGCGGCTCTGACATCACAGACCTCACCGCCGCCAGTGAGGCAGCAACGCGAGAGGTCACGTGCTTGCGGCTGCCAATAGGAATGGACACAGCTCTGAGGTCTGTGACGTCTGCGCTTTGCCAACACCTCTTAGATAGCATAAGGTCTGTTCCCGCGTGACACAGCGTCACACAGGAAGGGCTGCTGTGGATGCTGCTATGACGCCGATGAAAGAGCGAACGAGAAGAAAGCTTGAAGCAGCTCGCAAAGCAAGGCAGGTCTCCGTGGGGTGACGTAAGCGCGCAGACCTGATACCATCTAGGAGGTGTTGGCTTTGCTCGGGAGTGTACTCGAAGGCTTGTATCTCGCTAAGGACGGCATGTCGAAGAACAATTCTTTTTTTTCCTCTGTATTCTGGCGTGCATTGCAATGTGTCCATGATGTAAAGAACCGCATCTATGAAAGTGTCCCAACCCCTTTATATAAACAAATTTTAACGTCCGCGAACCTCCGCGGGCAGTGACGTCACTCCCTAAGCGGAGGACAGTGAGTGAGTCCGGACACCCCGTAACTCTACACTCTTAAAACAAGGGTGTACTTTAACTCATTTTTCTTGTCACATATATCACTCCCTTTTGGAGAGTACAATTACTCTCAAAAAGGAGTCTCCTCACTCCCTCAAGGGAGTAACATTACTCCCTTATTCCCTAACAGAGACTAATATTGCTCTTCAGTAGAGAGTTAGAGCGTAACCCCACATCCTAAAGGAAGGAAGGAGACTCCTTTTCGAGAGCAATTGCACTTTCTAAAAGGGAGTGATACATGTGGCATGAAAAAGGAGCTAAAGTACGCCCTTTTTTTAAGAGTGCATGAGATGCCCGCGCGGCCGCGGCATTTCTTTTCTCGAGGTCGCGCCCTCGTTGGGTCTTAGGGAGTGACGTCTTCTCGTTTTTCCGGAGAGAGAATTCCGGGATACTCTCAACATCCGTCGTCTGCTCTTGTCATGTATTCCATCGAATAACAGTCAAACTACGGCACTCTTTCGCGTGGGATTTTCGATGCCGTGGTCAGAGAAATGACACTGTAGTTCCGACAATTCTTGCTTGTAAACCCAGCACAATAAGTTACGGATGTGACAGAGAACGCTTAATATTTTTAAGTCGCTAGCAAAATACAGGTAAAACGCCTCAGGGCGACGCATGGTGTCAAATAATCCCCAAGTCGTCAAGCAACAATGATCTATGTTTCCGAATGACATGGGCTGCGTTCCAATACCCCGGTTAGTCGACTGCCTAGCGCTCTAACCGGAAGTGCCGCCATGTTAAGTCTCGTTCCAAATCTCGCTAAGTCCGCTATCCAGTCCGCTACCGCCTAGTGCGCATCGATGCAGTCTAGTTGTACGCCTGACCATCTGACAGCCGGGATGGAGCCGCGCGTTGACGGTACCAGCGTGCCCGCTGTTTCTACTGGGTTTAAATGTAAAGTTGCACATAGTGGTATGTTTTTTTAAAACTGCGTAGAGAGTTGCAACACATGTTTAGTTGTGAAGGTCACAGTTTATGCACGATGTCCTACAAACTTAGCGCATTAGAGTCCTGCTGCGCTTGCGCCGTACGCATTTCTTGCGTGAGCAACGAGATGGCGCCACAGGCGCCTCGGCTAGGCAAGCCTGTTCCAATAGTGACAAGCAAAGGGGTGTACTCAGCTGCCTAGTCAGGCGGCATGGCGGGTGCGAGGTATTTAAACGCAGCCTTGCTGGTCCTGATGACTATGTAGTGGACACCCAGCCAACTTCCCTCACTTCATACCCAGTGTTGTCCGCATGCAATGTAGTTTTCCGTCGTACCTGACGAGAAAAGCGCAGTTTGTGACCACTTCGAAACAGTGTTGCCCGCAATTTTCAATTTTAAATAAGAAAAAAAAACTATGAGCGCAATTGAGAGGAAAATTGTGACACTGAGGGCTCAGACTATCTAATAGATAAATCTTCTGAGATTGCACCTCTGCTGCGTTGCTGTACCTTGGAGCGTATGCATGATGCAACACAGTGGCGGCATTGCAGACGTGTTGCATCATCCATTCATTTCATAAATACGAGCCATATAGCCATGTATTGCGAAGTTCTACGCGGTGCAGAACGACATCGACCCTGCTCGCTCTCACTCGACGTGGTGTCGCGCCGCGTAGAACTTCGCAATACACGAGGCAAATAACATCATGTCGTATCATGCAGAGAGGGAATGTTTGACTAAGGAAAAGGAAACACCGGCCTGCATTTATGAACACATGAAGAATGTATATGATCGAACCTGCACTTTTGTAGGCGATTATCAAAAAGATGGGAACAATTGTTTAAGAGGGGATATCACCCGTCGCGGCCCCATGTATCTTCTATGGTGCAAACTTTTCCATTTTTGTCGATTAATACTCGTCCGATCTTCACGATATCGGTCTCATTTGATGATTTGATTTTAACAATTATGGGAAAATGGATTTTTCAAATTTCGCTTGGATTTTTCGTTGAGACGTTGTAGAACGTGTGGAAAATAGCCAAAAATTGTCCTTGGACTTCTGAAGCGAATAGCAGAAAAAGAAGATGTAATTTCTATTGAATACTGGATGATGACACACTGGCCCGTCATCCGACTGACTTCCTCTTGAGACTACTATAACAGAAAGGGGTTATATTTATTAGTAGAAACAGAAAAGGAAGAAAAAAAAAGGGGAGGAAGGTCAGCCAAGCGGAGTGTCGGCTTATTCTTCCGAAAGTAAATAATCAGAAAATAAATTAAAACTAAGCAAAAGAAGGATGAAAGAGATTAAAGAAAAAGGCTGACAGAAGGTTAATAAAGGAGCACTGAGGAGCACTGCGTCTCACAACGCTAATCTCCCGTACGTTGATCGTCGATGACATGTGCTTGTTGCGGAAAACTCTGCGGAAAACCTCTGCCAGCGTCTTCTATGTCTTCCCATTCTAAGGTGGCTAAGAAGGAATGGATCATCAACACGCTATAACGGACCAGTCGGAGGTTAACAAAATATAAAACTCGACAAGCCCTTAGCACTGCATCCGGACAGAAAGCAGTCGTCAGAGGCGCATGCGACATTGAAGTTTGTCGCGACAAACATTTCACGATGCTGCACATGCTACAATGAACGCCACTGCCGCTCACACGGGCGTTTTGGTCGGTACCAGCTCCTTTTATCGGTAGGGAGCGGTAGGACATTGTGATCTTTTGCCGCCTGGAGATAGGGGCTCCCATAACGTCAGACCCCGCATCACCCCTGCCCAACTGACCGGAATGAAAGCCAAGCCGCGGTCCGAGGAGATTTCAAATAGGTAGATCAGCTTCAAAATGGCGGCATCGGCCTTTGCGCTATCCGTCGTATGACATCAAATGACGCTTTTGAAATAGGCTTCTCCCAGTGGCAAAGCTATCCCCATCAATGCCTCCGCGGTAAGCTGGCGAACCCGTCGCGCTGTGGAACACTCCGGGTACGCTGAGTTGACACGTGCATGTCTGCTCCTGGCGGCCGCCATGTTAAGTGGGGGAAAACGTCGTCTTCCTTGAGCTCCACGGTTACGTGCACGTCTAAGGTGCGACGACGCTTCGTACGCGTAATGCCTGAGAAGCGTTGCGCCTTTTCAGTGCTGTCACATTCCTTCTCCTGCTCCCAACAAACGGCGTGCCAGTCCGAATTAGCGGTCGCCACGATTACTCGAGGGAACACACGGTGTCACAAGCATGCGCCTTAATAATTTTCCGCCTGGATTGGGGTTGTGTCATGTCTTGTACGCTACCACAGCATCTCATTATACCGGCGTAAGAAAATGTTACGTCCTTACAACAAGGAAAAAGGAAAAGACAGTTACCTCCACGTGGAATTGGATCGGCGTTCCGACGCTGTGGGCGACGCGAAGGTGGAATTGGTGCGGACTTGAGACAAGTTTGATTCTTGAGTGTCATAAACCATGAAGTAGTCGTCATAGCTAGTGGGTTCTAATCTTTGAGATACTGAAATGGTATCAATACAGCAAGAACTATTGTGCAAGGAGTGGGTGTCATGAAAAGAATGTAATCCAACCGAAGCTCTCGAAATGGAGCCTAGTATTGCGACGTTCTTATCCAATATGGCGAGGTACATATTAGTGGCCCACGTTACATGCACGGCGTTATGAGATACATACATGGGAGGACCAGGAGACGGACAGTATTTGTAAATATATATATATATATATATATTTATGTGTGTAGCGGAAGAGGAAAAAACTTTACGACACCCGAGGTATCATCGGAAGATAGCGACGACCGAAGAGCGCCCTTTACAGCGGTGATGTGCCTTTAAAACCTGAATCATCATCATCAACATCGTCGCAAGTATGGGCGCCGCCAGGATGTTTTCCAGGGGGAAGGAGGGTAAAATGTTTGGCATTCTGGCAGAACTTTTGCGCCCGCAATTACATTGTCTTGGCTTAGAAACCCTACGTTTCTGGGAGCCGGGGGCGAGGGCAACGGGCCCCTTGCCCCAACCCACTTGACGGCGCCCATGATCACAAGAAAAGTATGTTGTTATACATACCCCGAATATCTGTGGATTATCTCTCATTTGTCCCGTTTATTATTATTCTAACCGGACCCACATTCACAAGTACTGATGAGCTCAGTCGCTTCGGCTGGTTACTGTATTCAGTTTAAAGGCCGTTTTCATGAAACGAATGAAAACAAGCGGCTACACAATCCTTCATTTCTTTCTAGCTCCTTTTTGCAGGAAAACTTCTTTCAGTTATTCTCACAATTAATGAATTGATCTTATGATGTAGCACCGGCTGTCCTTAACAGAATGGGCAGTTCAGCTGATGCCCAAAAATCCAAGTGAGCCCTGAAGAATACAGTTGCCCTGAACCGCACGATTCTAATGCAAGCAAGATGTCACAAAAATCACGAATAATTGAATCTTCAGTGGTGACACCTAAATGAAAACAAAAGTATGATTGATAGGCGCGATTTCTGACTGACACGAGAGCGCCTTTCAAAAATGTAAAACGAAAAATGTCGTACATTAAAGAAGCACTTGGGGACACGTAACGCATATCAGCCAATTTGTGTGGCGACATGCTGCACGTGCCGCACGGTAGGAGAGCGGATCATTTCGAGTACTTGGGGTTCTTTTGACGTGTGCCGGAAATCTGCGACACACGGTGCTGAAAGCAATGTTCTCGTAGATTCACGTTTATGAACATTCCTCCGTTTCTTTTGGTTTGCAGTGTTCATTGCGGTAATAGAGCTGCCGGAAGTCTGGAAATATCAACCCATAGTTTCCTTATTTGCATGATAACTAGTATGTAGTTCGTAAATGTTTAATAAGACACCATCACTATGCGCTTCCACTTTCTTCGAAAGCAAGTGGGCGACGCGAATTCCGAATCCAAACACAACACGGGTTTGATGTGTCATGAAAAAAAAAAAAATCGTTGCACTAGTAAGGTAGAACTTCACCCTACAACATGCTTCCTAGATAAATCACAAATGCAAATGACATCGGTATCTCCCCTGATTTTTAAGACGGGAGGCCTACGCCTTTTTGTGACACTTATGCAGTTGTGTTAACTGTCACAAAAAGGCGTATGTTCCGCGTTTTCCACAGATCAGGAGTGATAACGGCATCATTCTGCGCCATGATTGGCCTTCAATGGTGTTATGTGGCTTTCGGACAACGCATACGTTTTTCTCTCCCTCTCTCTCTCTCTCTGTCTCCTTCTCTCCGTGAAAGCAGTACTAGAACGTTTACATTCTGCTTTTTGCTACTGGGTGAGGCGGTCTTACCACATCTAACTCGAATAACGTTTCTATACTTCCGTTCCCTGCTTCGAAGGAAAAAAAAAATACGTGTTTTTAAAGTTGGCTTGTCCACAGAATGAACATGTGTGAGGCAGAGCAGCCTTTACAGGCGCTACTTAAAACTCGCGCACTGTTGCCGATGGGGAAACCCTAGCCAGACTGACGTTCTTTATAATTTGACTTTCGCTTACGTAACATCGTTATAGCGTAGCGCGTAGCTTTAATCGAGGCACAGCGTGGGGGACATCACTATAATTTTTCAGCGGACCGGAAAATATTCACTTGTAATACGTACGAGAAGTGCACAGTTTGGGGAGATGACAGCCATGTCTTTTCCTTGTACCAATCATAGTCATCAGCTGACAGTTCGTCAGTTCGCGTAGTAATGTTTCAGAAATTTCGACACACGCAGTGTCTGTCTCAGAACTAAACTAAAGCTAAAAAAGAAAAGGAAAATAAAACACTGCCACATGGTTTCTGACGATGCTAAATGTAAGCGTGTCAACATGTCAATTAAATTCGCAGGCAATTCTTTATAATGCAATGTTGTTTTACAGCCTGGGATTTCACCACCATGATGTCACAGTCAGTTACTTTTTTGTTCTTTCGAGCAGTCAAGTCACCGATTGGACACGAAACTGGCGGACTACGTTTATCATGTCCCAAAACAGCCCACGATCTCTTTTACTTGGTAGCTTTGTGACGTCAGTCAATAGTGAGTGTTAGTATACCGTTGATAAAGTTATCGTCTCTATCGGAACCAATCGCACTCGTGGGTGACGCAGAATGTTATCCACTGATTGGTTCCGGTTGATACGGTGAGACGCTAGCCACGTCATCCAACGGTCTGCTAAAACTCTCTAATGTGCGGGAGCTTACGTTATCGTAAAAGCAAAACAGGATATGAACATACTGCTTACTTTGCCCGTTTATCTCAAAATCATCGACCCTTCCCTGTAGGAAATTATGTATCTATGGCATGTACACGCAACCTACAATCCACTACAACTCTAATCTCAGAACTAGTGGGCGATTCCAGACTAAAAAAAAATTGCATCATGTGCAGCTTGGGATATTTTCGTGCGATTTATTCTAGATTATTTGTTACAAATGGCACAATATCGCCAATCGGAGTTCACGTCTGTCATTAATACGCAAGCGGACCGCATGTCGTGTAACACAGCCGTTACATTAAAATGGAGAACGGCTTTCGCTGCACGACTACGCCCGCCCACATTCGTTATTTCCTTAATCTATGAAGTGACCTTCCCAGAGAGACATTAACAGCGTTCGACGTATTTTTGCACAACGCTCATATTGATGGAAACTGAATGGCGAATAAGATACTTCAGACACCCTATCCTTATCCTTACACACACAATCCTTACGAAAGCGTAAGTAAGGTACATATCATTCACCATTATGACTGAGACATCGAAACACCGTCACCAAAGCACCTTTCCCACAGGAGAGGGACGCATTCCCTTCCGTTCCTGCTGGACCTGATTGCTGCTCAGTAAATGTGATGTGCGGAGGCGACTTCTAACGGTATTGTAGCACCAGCTCCAGGACATGATGATGTTGTCTGCCTACATCCTGTACGCGTCCATATCTCGGCTCTGTGTCGGTCGGTCTCGGATGGATTTGGTGAAGAATTGAAAGCGTGACAGTGGATAAGAAAGTCTGTTGTGAGGGCTATGCACGCTTGCCATTTTGCTGCGAGAGAGAGAGAGTGAGAAACGTCTTACTCATCCATAGCTACAGAAGCCGACACTGAAGATTTTTGTTTAAGTTTAATTTGTACAAGCTTTCGCGTGGAGGTCCACGCTTCCTGAGGTACAAAGTGAAGTGGTGACACACATAAGTATATATAGTATAGACATATACACCACTAAACACGCTGCTGTACAAAGAAAGGGAAGGGGAAAGGTGGTGCCACATGTCTGCATTACATGTGGCACCATATCTGCTTTCCCCTTCCCTTTCTTTGTACAGCAGCGTGTTTAGTGGTGTATATGTCTATACTATATATACTTATGTGTGTCACCACTTCACTTTGTACCTCAGGAAGCGTGGACCTCCACGCGAAAGCTTGTACAAATTAAACTTAAACAAAAATCTTCAGTGTCGGCTTCTGTATTTTGTTTATGTGATCTACAGGGATTTGACTCCCCTCTTCGTATACGCTTCTCATCCATAGCTGTGAAGGCTGGAATGAGGTTTTTCTCTGGCAGTCATTGGTATAAGAGTCTCCATTTTCACCACTAGGTGTTGAAGCTCTGCACCTCCAGTGGAAAAATCTACGCAAGTTCTTTTAAATGGTGTATGCTAAGGAAGGCGAGAGGGAAAACCAAATTACTTTCTGAACCACGATTTCTGAAACCCACAGAGCAGTCAACTAGTTTTCCAAAGGTACGGGTTAGCCAACGCGAAATCTTCTGCTGCCTATAGAGCATTCTACGCATGCGTAAAATAACTTCGGGAAGCCACCCCGCATACGTAGACTCCTCGCTTCATTCCCTCCGGAGACAAAAGCAGTGGAAGCGTCGTAGAAGAAAAAGAAAATTCTCAAATCTTCGCAGAAATGACTTTCTAGCACGCTCAGAAGACGCGCCAGTAAAGAAACCCGGCAATGCAGCGAAGCCATCCAGCCCGTAGTTTCAGCAGAGAATTTATTCATAGATTCTGAGGTCCACGTCGAGTGTGGAGAGGGTGTTACGAAGATTGTAGAGAATATGTGAGAGAGGTTAGGAAGGAAGGCGTTATAAGCGAGAAAAATAAAGAACGAGAAATAAAAAACAAAACGAAGAAGTCGGCAGACTGATGAAACGAGTTTGAGCATAAGCGATCTTTGGAAACAGGATGAACTTCGCAGACATTGATTAGACGGGAGGCCGACAACGACGTTGCTGTAATTTGGCGCTGTTGTAGGAAATGCCTTCCCCGCCACTACAAAATTGAGAACATTCGCCATTTTCCTTTTATCGTTCAGTCTTGCGGGAAAACGTCCGGCGAATCCCATTGTATGTAAGGATTCCTTCATCCCGATTCTTCCATTTCGTGACAAGAAATGTTGCACGTTGCTCAGTTCTACAAAGTAACTTCTTACCTCGATTTATTTATTTGAAAGTTGAACGCGTTTTTGTGATGGACTAACCTGTCAGCAAAGCTTTCGTGGGAGGCTCCCATGTATAACATTGCTGTCAAACAACAACAACGACGAACACAAGAGCGTTACACGTTCGATGCATTTTCTAAGTTCGTGTTAAATTTCGTTCGTAAATTAAATTTGTGTCGCGTGTTCAGAGGTGTGAATCTTACTAAATGAACGTGCGCGCTACGTCTAGTATGTATGGAGGACGACGAGTGTACAGTGCAGACTATTTCTTTCTTACTAATTCCATATTAGGAGGCTATGAGAGGGCGGTTGACCCGAACGACAGCTGATAAAAGTTCCAACCGGACTTCAAAATGTCTCACTCCACGTTTCCTTCCCTTCCTGGTAAACGCAGAACTAGAATGTAAAAAAAATGCATTCTATTTTCGTTCTCTCTTTCATATAGACTCTATGTAATCCTGTTGCAGTTTAATCGAAATATTTGTATGGTGTCCGTAAAGTTTTACCTTATGAAATGACAGGATGAAAAATTAAGGTAAAATGAGCCGAGAAATAAAGAGGCGGGCTTCAAGTCCACTGCCCTAAATTCACTTTCTACTTCTCTACATCTGCAGGGCAACAGCATAGTCAGTGAACTTTGCGTCAGTCAGTCACATTAGGTGAAGTGCTTCCAGCAACCCCGTTTTTTACTTACTGGGACATTTCTGTCATGTTATGCGCGTTTCTTCGCTGAGAGGGTGTCGTAGTAGCGACACCTCTGTACTCGACGCCCAACATTTCGTTCTTCACAGAGTTTCAGCACGATCTCATAACAGCGAGTAAACCATAAAGAAAAACTCGGAAAGGAAGTCTGGAACTATATAACGTTGCTCGTGATGTGCCCGCATGTTTTTACCGGAAACGGGCAGTGTTGCCCCGCGAACAACAAAGTGTATGAATAATTTTTGGAAAATTCCACCGCAAATCATGAAAATGTGAAGAGCCGAGAAAAAATTGTTTCCGTCGCAGCATCTTTGTGCACATCACCCTCTCACATTCATCAGTTGGTGTAACAAAATTATAAACGAGAAAAAAGGAAAGTGTGTGATCAAATGCTTTTTTTTTTTTTCTGTGCGTGTACAACTTGATCCATGTACAATACACGCATTGTATAACGCTACTTGTTCTACCAGACGTTTATTGTTAAATGTTTTGTTTACGCTATATGTTTATCCTGCTTGTTTCTCTTTCCCTTTCCCTCCTACTCCCACATACCTCCTACGACATCATGATAGTAGAGCCTCAAGTGAGCAAGACCGAGCAAAGCGAGCCAACTTTAGCGGATTGATCCGACGCCTGGCGACCAGAATAAACGCAGCGGCGAATCTAGAGCTTCCGAAGCAAGCGCTTGAATAACACGCGTGCATCCTTCCATCGACCCTGCAGAGCAATGACACATTAGCTACCCGCAAAGACACACGAGCCATACATAGTGAAAGTGAAACATCGTCATCACAGCCTGGCTTGAATGGGGGGCTTTGGATCGCGGTTGCCGATGTCCGCCTCGTGACGCTAAGCAGGGGCTGCCACAGCATTGGGAGTTACTGTACTGCTCGTATAGTAGTGCGTTTCAAAGCACGCTCGAGAAAGCAGACCATTGACGCGTGGAGAAGCCCCGTGTCTTGCTTCCACCCCGGCGCGAGACGGGTGGCTTTGCAAAAGTACAGTAAAGGGGCATGGAAGTCACCCCCCCCCCCCTCAATTTTTTTTTCTGTCTTTCGCGGCGGCGTCTTCTGCTACGAATAAAATGAGCTTCTGCGAAAGAACGATGAGCGCAGGTGACCTACACAGCATGCGCAAGGCTCTGTTCCCCACACCTTTAAAAAATCCTCTCCTCGTGCAACGAGCGCATCGGCAGACGAGAAGACGTCGTTACGTGTCACGGGCTCCGGCACGTGACCAGTGACGTCCAACGGCACAGTTCAAGCACGCATAAACGGCGCGTGAGCCGAGAAGAAAACACACACAAAAAAGGCACTGTGCAGCTTATACGTCACGCGAGGTTCGTGTCTCTCGTCCGCGACTGCTTTCTCCGACTGTCTTTTGTAAATTTTATTGCGCAGTCACAATACACCGAAGAGCGAAAATCTTTTGAATGGTGACTCCTGGTGGACAGTTTCACAGATGAAGCAGGGTTTCAAGGCATGTTAAATGTCACTTCCATGCTCCTTTAAGGCTGATGAGAGCGATAATTTGGTCGAGAACCATTTTCCTTGTATATCTAAAAATGATAGGACGCCTCGCTGACAAGCGAGGCATCTGTGACAAGCTATGTGTTACAAGGAAAATGCTTTGCAGAGCATATCTCCAATGTTACGCGCCTCAGTAAATATGTTTCCCAGTAGGAGTTGCATATCCATTTCGTTCCACTTTTGAAGTACCAAGTTTAGAGAAGGTAAGGGAGAAAATTAGCCGGAGCTCTATGGCTGCACGTATAGCATATGTTTGTAAGTGCTCAAACGCCGCCATGCCAGTACTGGACATCCTGGACAGTACATCTGGACAGTACTTGAAAACAGCTGTCCAAAACTGGCATCGCGACGTTTCAGCTCTTACAAAGAGATTTAGTTCCTCGTATTCTCTTTTCATTCCCCTTTGGAAGAACAAGTCAAAGAGCCGCAGCCTCATTCATACACTGTCAGAAAAAAAAAAGAAAAACGGATAGTAAGCGTCAAAAAACGATCAAATTCTTTACCTTTATTCTATGCGTCATGGGCTTCCACTTAGCGCTTTTGACGGATAGTAAAGGTCAAGAATTTGATCGTTTTTTGACGGCTATTTTAGAAGTAAGCCACTGACTGCTATTTTATGCGTAGTGTCTTTATGCTTATATTTCCCCTTATTACCGTCGTGTACCACTAGTTATACCGGATAGTATACGTCAACACAGAACGCTGTACACACTCTCAAAAATGAGTTTCACCGCATAGCACGCTCCTAGCCAAACATCATCTTCAATGATATCGTTATCTGCCATGATTTGTTGAAAACGGGAAGCGTACGCCTTTTCTGTGGCAATTACGAACAGCATAAGTGTATCATCGATATCATTGAAGATGATGTTTGGCTAGGAGCGTGCTATGCGGTGAAGATTATTTTTAAGAGTGTAGGCGTAACAGACTACACTTCTTGCTGCAAGATAAACGACCAATACCAATAGTACTAATTACCAGTATCAATGTAATCTTCAGAACAATTTCCTTGCAAAAAACTGCGAGCATCGAAAGGAGCGTACAGAAAGCGATACTCGATGTGCTTCTCTGGCAAAACGGTTGCGCGTGGTATTGCGCACAGACAGACAATCACTTTTAGGTGCTTATCGCCGATATTCCACACTGCGAATAACATTCTACATAAGAAATGTGTATATTTGTATCTAAGCGGTGTCATATGAAGCATCAATGACTCCGCATATGTGGTTTACGAGCACGCATCACTGTACAACACAACACTGCGCGACTTACATTATGCATGTTTATTGTATCGTATGTATATTGTATGCGTGTCCTGTGTAGCAGAGCTGTGTTGTAAAAACAGACTTTGTGCACCATATGGGTCACAGCATATGTGTCGGAAACAGAATTAGCAGTCACTTGTGCAGTAAAATAACGCAAGTTTTGCAAATTCCACCGAGACAGATACAGTTGTTTGAAACAAACAGGGAGGGGGGGCAGCATTCACTGCAAACAAAATTGTCCAGCGCAGTATATATTGTGCCATACACAATAAGTCAAAGTTACATTTTGTTCAAATCTTTGACAACCATAGTTATACAAATGCATAGATTTTGCTATTGTACAATTTAACTAGCAGAAGTCTGAGTGAGGAGCATTTGAACATATTTTTCTTCAATTTGGAAACTGATATTCTGAGGCTGGAACATAGAAGAAAGGGCAAACACACAAAGCCTCAAGAAGGACTCAATGGATCGGTAATCCAGAAGATGTGGATTCGAGTCCTACAGCTGGCTAAGCTTTTCAGTGACTTCCTGCCTTCATTCATGTTTTTCTTGTCTTTGCATTCAGCTGATGCTGATAAGAAGGAGTGCACAACCAAATACTATCATTCAGTCCTCTATTCATTTTATGTGATGATATGCATCAGTTAGGTCCTGTAATGGTCTC
This sequence comes from Ornithodoros turicata, assembly GCF_037126465.1. Classification (NCBI taxonomy): domain Eukaryota; kingdom Metazoa; phylum Arthropoda; class Arachnida; order Ixodida; family Argasidae; genus Ornithodoros; species Ornithodoros turicata. Next base: position 55,157,384 of record NC_088205.1, on the reverse strand, counting down.
TTGCCATGAATGTAGCAGGGTTGACATCGGTGTAGATGAGAGCAAGCGTAATCCTTCTTGCGGCAGTTCTTTGACCTCAAGGCAGGAGTGATGCATTACTATTTCAATGCCATGAAACTGCTTGAAAAGATCATACAGGGATGTGGCTTGATGGTATCAATCCCCGGAAGGTCCCACTGCAAATTCATTGCCTATTGGGAAAATAAAACTGCATGGACTTACAGAACGTTATTGATGAACCAATCACAACTTACAAGTGAGCATGGCTACGAGGAGCGTCTACTGTTCCTGGGGATGCGCAGAGTTGGACGTAACGCGTTACTAGTAATTGCGTTACTAGTAATCAATTACTTTTCTCAGTAATTCTAGAACGTAATCAATTAATTTTGTGAGCAAGTAATTTTCCAAGTAATCTGATTACAATTTTCGGTAATCAATTACTGAGTAATCGATTACTTTTTTAACCTTCTGTCAACAATGGCAACCTTGTTCAGCAAGCCAATCTGTTCTTCTGTTCCACCACGGGTTCGACTGAAGCCATGACGCAGAAGTCACTTTGACGGCGGCGGCGGAGGAGGAGGAGGAGTGTCGTTGGGAGGAACCCGAGAGGTCTGCCTGCCTGATTAGGCGGCATGTTTCTCGGGCAGGGAAAGGTGGAGGAGAGGAAAGGGTGAAGTGGAAGACCGAGCGGAATCAGCTCGGGGGGAGGATAGCTGCGTCCATGGGCCGACTTCAGGGGAACTGTGCCGGCATACGCCTATTACACATCTGAGGGAAACCCAGGAAAAACCCCAGACGGCACAGCCGGCCCGCGGATTCGAACCGCGGACCTCCCAGTCACCAAGCGCACGCGTTACCGCTGCGCCACCGGAGCTGGTCACTGTGACGGCCGTCTCTAGTCCACACGCATTCCATGCACACCACAGTAATATGATAATCCCTAACAACCGCGACCTACTGGAGCAACAGTAAAATAAGTGACTGTATTGATAAATTGTGCGGGCTGAACGTAACAATAGTAACAAAACGAAGCGGATGTCTCGACGCCTATACGGGCGTCCGTGTTGTGTACATATATATGTAAATGTGTATATAAATCTGTAATAAGCGCGTATATGTGTTTTGTATGTTGCTTTCAAATGTATTTGTGAATTTCACTTTTCATATATGTTGGTGTCTCATACCAGAATTTGCAACAAGAGCTGCATGGTTGCATTCACCGCAGGCTTGTTCGGGGGGGGGGGGGGGGGATATACTTTTATTAGAGGGAAAGGTCTGTTGGCTATGGTATGGCCCACAATATAGAAGTAACGGGAAAACTAACGCCTTACATTTTTAATCAGTAACGTATTACATTTTTGATGAAGTAATTTGTAACGGTAAAGCATTACTTTTCGCGCAGTAGTAACAGTAATTATAATCAATAACTTTTTTCGAGTAACGTGTACAACTCTGGGGATGCGTTTACTTCAACACATGGTGTTGAGCTATAATCTGCAACACTAATTTGAACTGCAATTACAAAGAAGGTTTTGAAACTGAATCACTAACACAGACGCTTCAGCGGTGGGAAACGCATATATGAAAAAGAAAGAAACAGGCAAGAGTCACCTGTACCAAACTGATCCACTTGTAGATGGCCACACATAAGGTACAAGCCCGCTGAACAATGGGCGCACACACATGAATTTGCAGCGTGGAGATAGCCGGGGCAATCACAACTTTTTCGGCAGCGTCAGCGTACTTGGCCGACTAAGTCGTGCGAACATGACCCGTTTGATGCCGTTTCTTCCCGCCATACATTTGACATGAAATAAGTCAGTAAAATTTAGTGAACTCAAGATATCGAGCCCAAAACCTGTCGACTTACATTGGTGTTGCAACGATGCATGATTGTGGCCATGAGAGTTGAGACGCCAGAAGCCACGAGAGCGTCGGTTATCCCAGCAAACGCTTGGCAGAGGCAGTTTCCACACGACACCACATACGTGCACGCGCTTTCGGAAAGCAGGGCCAGTATAACAAATGAAGAACAATATGCGTATATATATCCATAAATGACTAATATTGCGACGCAAAGCCTCAGTTTATCCGTCAGAGCGAAATCTTGTGTGTCAGAATATAATAATATTAACAATAATTGGGTGTTTACGTCGCGAGACAACTGAGATCATGAGCGACGCCACAGCGGTCGGTCTGTGGATTGCTTTTGCCCACCTGAGGGTTCTTTAACGTGCGATGAAAGCTCCATCACACGGCACCCCGTATTTAACGTCCCTCGCGGAAGACGGCGTGTCTAAGCAACTTGTACCCTGCCACCAAGTTGCGGGCGTCCTCGGCCGGGTTCGAACCCGCGATCTCGGGATCAGAAGGCGAACACGCTACCGACTGAGGTGTCAGAATATAAGAGTAAATCGTCTTCCCAGTGCCGTTTACGCATAAAACTCCGCCCTTTACTCTTACACGTTAACGGGCACTATGAATAAAACACAGCTTGACGGATACACCGTCAGCCGTTTTGTCAAAATTTACGCTTAGTAAGGGTAAAATTGGATGTAAGCGTAAATTTATCCGTTTCGTTTCTGAGAGCGTATATCTTCGGTCTCACGTGCGCCCTTTAGGGATGAAACAACATCGATATTCTTATCGATATTATCGATATTTTAAGCCTGCGATGTTATGGATAATTCGAAAATTTATATTTTAATCCAATTTAATTTAAACCAATCCAATTTAAACCAATATTTATCGATAAAAATATTGCTGTTCATGTCAATATAGATATCGATATGCATGCTAATAGAAATATCAGTAAACCGGCGGGTTCTGTGTGCGGACAGGATATGATTGAAAGGAGCGGGTCAACGACTTTATTAACCGTGCAGACGCAACGGCTTTTCCCCTCTCTCCTTCTTGATTTGGTTTTGCAACACAATGCCGATATTTCCTGTCAAGATGTGATGCACCTTAGGGAAAAACGTTGCTTGGTTTTTAAACTTCGTGGATCGTCTGGGGATGCATTTCGTGCCGAACGACGTATTCGAACGTGCAGAACGAGTTCAACGAGCGCGCAACGTACAGGGCAGTCGAAACCGATGATTTTGTATAGCTCGCGTGGCATCATATTCGGAAACGTCTATTCCTCGAGGGAAAAAGAAGGAAGCAGGCAAGCTGGTGTGGACCCGAAGAGGGAGACATCCTCTGCACTCACCTAAATTCTTGCACTAATGATTCCCCAATCTCTCTAACACGATAATTGATTACCTACCCTTATTGGTCCTCGACTCCTCGTAACGCACGTTATTCGTATATCGATATTTCAGTCGATTTTATCGTTTAATCTTTTGCGATATTGATATTTATCGATATCGAAATTTCGATATTTTTTGCGTCACTAGTGCGCTGGCGAAGAAACTCCCCAATCATCATCACCAAATACAGTTGGTGTTGTTGTACGACACGTACATTTCATGCGTTTCTATCAGACGAACAATTAGCAGCGATTGGCCGTAGCGTGTGAAGGAGGTGGAGCATCAGCCTGCGCGTTAGAGACCTCATTGTGGCATCGCGAACGAGGACAAAAGACGAAACATCACACAGCGCTCCTGACAACTAAATTGTATTCGAGAACGAGTGAATGTTTAAATCCATGACACAAAAGCACATCCCCCCCCCCCCCCCCAACCCCAACCCCTCTACATTCTTGAATTCGAAAAGACATGTGGCCGAGAAACTCCAAGGCAGAAACTCTAAACTCGCACTTATCAGCGTTGATGAGCAAACCATGGTCGGGTGGCTAACCGCTGGAACAAGGCGCGGAGATGGGTTAAGTGTTCCTCCTGGGAAGCACTGGCCACGAGCAGGTCATCCAGGTAGGCAAATACAAAAGGTAGCCCTCTTGTGATGCTGTCAATAAATCGCTTGAACGATTGTGCCGCATTTCGTAGTCCGAAAGGCATGCGGAGGAATTCGAATATCCCAAATGGGGTGACGGTTGCTGTTTTGGCAATGTCCTCGTCCGCCATGGGTATCTGGTGATAAGCATTCATTAAATCGATTTTGGAGAAGATGGAAGCGCCAGACAATCCCGCGGTAAAGTCAGAGATGTTGGGAAGGGGATAACGGTCGGGAGTAGTGGCCAGGTTTAACGCGCGGTAGTCGCCGCAGGGCCTCCAGTCACCTGTTTTTTTAGGAACCATGTAAAGAGGGGAGGCCCATGTACTCGACGATGGCCGCACGATGCCCATTGCGAGCATGTGGTCGAATTCTTGTCTCGCAATGGTTAATTTTTCCGGACTAACGCGGCGTGCTTTGGCGAAGACTGGTCGGCCCTGAGTTATGATTCGGTGGACGACGGGATGTTTCACGGGCTGGGTCCAGTCACACGAAGCGGTTAATGATGGAAATTGACCAAGTAGGTTTGCGTAACTGCTGTCTGGAGGGCGTGGAGTTGCGATACTGGCTGAGCGCACACGCGTGGCAACGCCATTAACCTCCATACGTGTAACATGGTCGAGAAGCCGATGTCGGGCGACGTCTACCAATATCTTGTTGTGGCTGAGGAAATCGCTGCCCAGTATGCCTTGGTGTCTGCGAGCAGGAACACCCAGTGGAAAACCCTTCGTAATCCGAAATACAATGGCAAGGAACGACGGTAGTAGACAGGAATGGCGGGAACCATTTATTGCCGTTAAGTACATGAGCGGGCTGTGCCTTCTGTCTTGCGGTGTGGCGGGAGTACGCTGACGAGAGCGGTCGATACATTAGGTAAACATGTCGACCTCAAAGATTTGGGGGAACCCAAGTATATTCTTGGCATAGAAGTCGATCACAACAAACGTGACCGCCGATTAACTCTGCACCAACGAAAATACATCGACGAAGTATTGACGAAGTTCGGCATGGCGGACAGCAAGCCAGTTAAAACTCCGTTACAAAAGGGTCGACGAGAACAGGACGCCGACGGATCCAAGGTTGAAAACGAAAGTGTCCCCTACCACAACCTCATTGGTAGCTTGATGTATCTGGCGCAAGCTACAAGACCAGACATAGCTTTTGAAACAAACTACCTTAGCCAGTTTAACAGCAACTTTAACAAATCACACTGGCAATTGGCAAAACGGGTATTGCGGTATTTAAGCGGAACAAGAGATGTAGGCATCACCTAATCTGCATGTGGATCCCAGATCGCTGGCTATACCGACGCAAGTTGGAACGAAGATGAATCTGGAAGATCACGGAGCGGTTACGTGTACACAATGTCAAAGGCTGCCATTTCTTGGAAGTCAACGAGACAACAGCCGATAACACTCTCAACTTGCGAAGCTGAGTATCTGGCTCTTACGGAAGGAATGAAAGAAGGAAAGTGGCTAAAGAAGTTCATGGGCGAACTTGGCTTCGACAACTATTGCACGGGGGAGTTACAGTTATACTGCGATAACCAATCGGCCATCAAACTGATTGAAAACCCCGTCAGCGTTCCAAACATATCCATCTGAAATACCTCTACGCAAGGAATGAAGTCGAGAGCCGGGAGTTCAAGTTATCATTCAACCACTAGAAGACCTGCTTCAAACGGCTCAGCCCAACAGCGTGCTTGGCCCATCGACACTATTGCAGCCTTTGAGCGAGCGAACCAGGCCTTGGCGACAGCGACAACCTTAGCCCATCCGATCAACGGGGCCCCCACCTCCTTGATGGTTGACGCCTCGAATTGCGCTGTGGGCGCTGTGCTCCAACAACACGTATCGGGCCACTGGCGACCTATAGCCTTTTACTCCAAGGAGTTCTCCCCGACGGAGGAAAAACACAGCACCTTCGGCCGAGGGCTTCTCACCGCCTTCATGACTGTCAAATACTTCAGATACTACCTCGGGGACAAAACCTTCGTAATTTTCACAGATCACAAGGCTCTCGTCTCCGCCTACAATTCCGGAAACTGTCCCTACTTGCTCCGAGAACTTCGGCATCTCGCGTATCTGACAGAGTTCAACGCACAGTTCGAGCACGTTAGGGGGGTTGACAATGTACCTGCTGACACCCTCAGTCGGGACTCCACGATCGAGCAAACTACTCTCGATCTCGCTGATATTGCCCGCCAGCAGCGCTCCGACCCAGATCTACAACGTATTCTATCCACCCGCGCTTCGTCACTCGTGCTCCAGGAAATTGACTTCCCCGGGATTCCAGCCCCCGTCTACTGCGACACTTCCACAGGCACGGAACGTCTGTTTGTGCCAGGATGTGTGAGACGTGCCATTTTCTCGGCCTTTCATCGGCGGTCACATCCAGGAATCAAAGCGACGCAACGCCTCATCGCTGCGCGCTATGTCTGGCCGTCGGTGAACACTGATATCCGCAACTGGACCAAATCTTGCGTTCCTTGCCAACGAGCCAAGGTGCACAGACACACCGTTTCGCCTCCCTCTATCGGCTTTTCCAGTACCCGCCTGCCGCTTCGACCACATACATCTCGATATCGTCGGCCCGCTACCACCCTCAGGCAACAACGGGTACCTCTTAACCTGCATTGACCTGTTTACTCGCTGGCCTGAAGTCGTTCCTATGCAAGATTGCAGCGCCGAGACCGTCGCGCGCGCATTCCTGTTTATTTGGATAGCGCGCTTCGGCGTTCCTTCCCAGATAACAACAGACAGGGGCAGGCAGTTCGAGTCTCGGCTCTTTACAAAGCTCTCGGAGCTCCTCGGTACAACTCGTTGTCGCACAGCAGCGTACCATCCCAGCGCCAACGGAATGGTTGAGCGGTTGCATAGGCACCTAAAGTCTGCAATTATGGCCTACGAAGATCCCTCCCATTGGCATGATTTTCTTCCATTAATCTTGCTGGGGCTTCGCACCTCGTGGAAGGAACACCTCGGCTGCACGTCCGCCGAGCTGGTCTATGGCACCAGTCTTCGACTTCCTGCCGAGTTCTTCGACGCTCCCGCTTCCGATACCCCGACCCGTTCGGTTTCCGTCGACTTTATTGACAAGCTCCGCCGGCACTTCTCTCTTATCAAGCCGACACCAACCAGAGCCAATCAGACTCGCCCAACTTTCGTCTCCCCAGATCTTTCGTCTGCCGCCCAAGTCTTCGTACGGACGGACGCCCTAAGGAGGTCCCTACAACCACCATACACTGGACCATACTACGTCTTAGAGCGCCTTTCCAAATATTTCGTGCCCGACTGCGCCGGGCGCCGGGAAACTATTCCCATCGACAGGCTCAAGCCTGCCTTCATCGAGCCGCCCACCCTACCGTTGTCCTTCCCCTTAAGTTCTGACAGCTGCACACTCACCACCTCCTCCCATCAACCCAAGCACGTGTCTTGGAGCGACCCTGTCGCTTCTGAGGGGAGGGCTACTGTGGCGAAGAAGACGAAGGCCGCTACTCGGCCGGTGCGTGAATAAAGACGATCGAGACAGTTCTCGAAGTTGTTCCAGCCTGAACGGTCACACGCCTCGCTCATTCCACAGACATTTACACCTCCCTTCTTCCGAGAACCCCATCCGTGAATTAGATTGTCCCGTGACGATGAGATGTGAGAGTAACAGCTATGAGCGCCGCAATAGGTGTGCGGCGTGCCGTAGATGACTCCACTAAACACATATCGGACGTCTCTGTTTTGTCACCGCATGGTGCGAGTAGCCCGAAATAAGCCAAAAAGGGATACGGATTCTTACGGCGAATTCCACTGGTCCACCGTTGATGAAGTGGAGAACACTGAACATATATTAACTGCTCCAGATACAGTGTCCAACGTAATGACCTCAGAGCCGCCTTGGAAAGAGTAGACCACCGTCCTCTAGACGTAGGGAAGGTCATCGGAGAACGGCCGAGGGATCTTAGACAGCGTGTGACAGCTCCTTTAATGACATTTCTTGTGGACATTGCAGCGCCTCTAACTTTTTAGACTTACTGTTTTTTTTATCTTCAAGTGTTTTGGAGTAGCCGGCTCCTGTGTTTTATAGGAGTCACCATGCGAATATTTTTCTTTTCTAATTCCAACTACAACTTCAACTCCACTAGTCCATCTGGAGCGGCTTGTTTTTTGCTCTCCGGCGGAGAATGCGTCTTTAGCAGGTGGGTCCGGAGCGGATCCGTGCGTTTCGTAGGTCGTTTCACGTCAGTTCTCTCCAAGGCGAAGTGGTCTTTCTTGCTCTGTCGAGAGAGCGCTGATTCGACTGGACCTCCAACAAAAGTGCTGTCGTCACTTCCATATCTTGCGAGGCAAAGCAGCAGCGTCGTTGGGCCAACTCGGAGGAGTTTACTGGATGTACACAACGACTTCTTACAAGCCTAGAAGGCGATTGCTCTTCGCTGGTGGGTTGCTGTCCATCCGTACTGGATTTGCGCGATCCGCAGCAGATTGAGGTGGTTACTCTAGATCAGCCTGCGGAATTCGCCGTTAGTGCCGTTTCACCCGATCTCCTTACCGTGTTTGTTTGTTCGTTGGTGTGGACTAAGTCTGGTCAGCTCAGAAAAGCCTAACTTGGTGATACGGCTGCGTGGTATCTCGATTATTTCAGGCTTGACGATGCGTCTCACATATATTTCCTTTTCTGCACTCGCGTAAAGGAGTTATCTATGTTCGATGAACGATAAAGGGGCGCAGACATACAAAAAAAATGCGAGAGAAGAGAATCGTTAGGAAATAATTGTAGCAGAATTGCGATTGGCAGTCAAGCGCATCAGGTGTTGAAGTTTGCGTTTTCTGTATTCGTGCGAACGCACTTGAACGTTTTCTGATGTAATGAAATGTTTTCTAGCGGGTACACACCTTACGCGCGGTACAGAGGGGGAGAGCGTTATTACGCAGCCGAAGAAAGGAAAAGGAAGTACGCGTCTTAAAGTGGGACTCCGCAACAAAATCACCACAAATGTTCTTGTATATCTGTAATCTTTGGTATGTCAGGAACATGTGTACGAAATATCTCTATCCAAAACTGCGCAGATTTTACTCAAACGAATTATTACGAAGCGAGCGCTTCGCCTTTGTGAAGCGAGAGGGCGCTGAAAGCAACACACTGCTGACATCATCCGCATTCGGCAAAGGAGAAAGAATGGAGGCTTGGAAGCAAACGACAATGCTGGGTGACGTCACGGAATCCTCCTCCGGACGAACCGCCGGAGTATGGAGCACTGATTTCTGCTCTTCGCATTTCGGTTTCCGTTTGCTATTGTCATCATTTATGAATTAATTACTCGCGCAAAATGAATGCGAATGTTGTATTCGGTATCGAGGGTGTGGTTCGTGTTCGGAATGATGCTCACCTAATTTTTTTCGAATCCTTGCGAAGTCTCCCTTTCAGTATCATCCCGCACACTTTTTTTGTCAACCAATCTTTTTTCTTTCTTTTTTTCACTTTCTTCCTGTTTCACTACACGTTCGTCTGGCAAAAGCGAGCCTTGCTGGCCTCCCTTACCATTCCTCTCTCATCCACGATATTGTAATATACGGCGAACCTGAATTCGCCATCGCCTGCGCGTCTCTCGCCTCCCGGATTGCGCCCCAGGGCGAACTGTTCATTGTTGAGGGCGTTTCTTTCTAAATTGAATTCCGCAGTGTTAAGGCACCGTACGGCGGAAATAATTTGCGAAGTTGCTCCCGACCGGTTGCTACATGAAATGAGCGGGGCTTCGAGTAATCCCAAATGTCATTTCTTTATGCTCATTTAAGGGCGAGACTCTTCCTTGGTTATCTTGTCAGAATGATAGCAAGACAGCACACGAAAATATCTGGTAGTAGATGCAACCCTACACTTGCCCCATTATGTAAATCACGATCATTTCAACGTTCGTTGAAATGAAGCGGCCGAATAAAAGAAAGCGTCCAGAGTAAAATTATCTCGATTTACTTGGTCTCCTCCAAACATAGTTGTACACGTTACAGGAAAAAAGTAATTGATTACCGTTACAATTACTCTCACGGCAAAAGTAATTTTTCACCATTACAAATTACTCGAATAAAAATGTAATTAAGTAACGCACAGAAAAGTAACGCCGTTACTTTCAGCGTTACTTTGATTATGGTTACTGTGCCTAAACGCAGGTGTCGCAGTGATGCCAAACATGGAGAGTAATGGAAGACGTGCAAGATCACTCCAAACAGACGGACACTTTATGCAGGGCTCTATTTACAATTTGTGTCGAACGTGCGGCAAACAGATGTAACAAATTCGTTTCCGAACGACACCTTCGTTGAGTTTCAAGAGCTCATATTGACCATGTTGACCGCTCAGAATTTCAGAGTAGACTTAGCAGGACAGTGACCCTACATACAATAGCACATGTTATGTCACCGGAGATTTCCGAATGACTCACTAGGAAGCTATGACCTTCTCCGAAGCTACCCAGCTGACTGGGGCACAAAGGGCTATAGGATGTGACGTCCCTCATTTCCGAAGGGGACGGGGCACAAAGTTAACGAAGAAAGAAGATACACTCACGCGGGCACTCGCAGTGGCGAGACCGAAACACACTACGTTATTATCACTTTGGTTGATCGATAACACAAACTGCGCGGTATATGCAAATGTGGGAGACATACGTATAACACGGCGGCAAGAGTGACTGACCCTGACTTTGCGCATCCCGACGACTCCACTTCACAAGGTCATGGACGATGGCATGGTAAACGAATTCTGAAGACAACTTCGGCAGTGACCTACACGGCCGGCCCACCGCAGGCTCTGACTTTCAGTTGCTGCTTCCGTCGGTCTTCATCCGCTCTGGTCTCTGGTCTCCATTGGTCCACGGCCCGGATAACAATAGTAGCGAAGACGCCGACTTGACGGCAGGCCTACTATCCCACTTGGAGGCTCGGCCCCAGGAGTTCGGCTACAGCCCTCGTAGGTCCGTATCGTCGCTCACCTCGTCGTCAGGTATAGACGTCTCGTGTCGGTCAGTCGTCGCCAGCTGGTGTCACTCGATCGTAGCTTCGGTTGCCCGGACGTCAGCGCTCGTGGAAGGAGACTCCGGGGACAAACCCTTAGGTCGCAGGTGGTTTCCACGCATCGGGGCGCCTCCGTCGGCCATATCCCCCGGGGCATCAGTCCGGGCTCCCGCTCTCGATCACATATCGACGGCTCCTCGGTCCTCGCTGGTTCCGACTCTTGAGAGACTCGACAACTCCGACTGACTGACGTACTGTCTTACCCTCTCTCTTCTTGAGGTCATCCAGGGTTTGTATATAGCCCCTCCCGCGGCATGTCATAGTCTGGCCCAGTCACGTATGCCAAACTACAAACCACATGTGCGTCCGACACCGCATTCCAAGAACACTAATTGCCACAGCTTCGAGTCACATACAGTGACGCACCCTTCTACAAAAGTCCGCTTCTTGGGGGAAGCAACACTGTCAAAGGAAAGCAGAGGTCACCCCTCCCACGGACAGACACTGCGAACATGTCAAATAAACTTTTATGGCTCTCAGCTGTGGGAGGAAAGCGAGCCCTAGCGAGCCCTTGACTGTCTCTTCGAGGTTAGAAAACTGGAAAAGTTTGTTATGCTCATTTCGTGCAAAAGCCCGGGTCGTCACAAGGAAGTATGCCAGGAGGGTACATGTGTGGAATGCTATTATGGAGACGTCCGTCCGTTTTCGGAAGGTTGACTGAGCCTTTATTTGTATTATTGTTATTATTTTGCAACACTGTAGGCTTCTGAGTCGGAGGCCAGCAGCTATACTTTACTGAAGAAGTAATCGATTACTAGTAACAGATTACTGAAAATTGTAACGAGATTACTTTACAAATTACTTGTGTGGAAAACTAATAAATTAATCACAAAATTACTCCAAAAAGTAGTTGATTAATAGTAACGCAATTACTTGTAACGCGTTACGTACAAGTCTGCCTCCAAAGTTAAAGGTTAGAGGTTAAAGGTTAGTTTGGTCCCGGTATTAATTCTAGGTTCCCTTCTATTTCTCATTTTTTACTACCGACCTGCGCCTCGTACACACTCTCCAGTACGTCTCTCTGGAGATGACTGTGTTAACTGTCATCGTGTGTTTGTTTCTCAGCAACTTGAGCTCCAACATTACCTCGACTACATGTTGTAAGTTGGATGCCTTCTCGTAACGTAACCAAATGCTCTTACCGTTTCTCTTTCGAATTCTAAACATCCTTACCATCACTCTTGTATATTATGCAGTTCTCGGGCATTTTGACATATATTTCAGAAGTAAATAAATAAAATTCGTGGGTTTTAAAAATTTGAAATCCGTGGCTCTGCATTTATAAGAATGATATTTTTACCTACGAATTGTATTTATTTACTTACGAAATATGGTTACAAATAGAATGGTTTCAAATGGAATTCATTCTGAGAGAGCCACGCACACATAATAACCCTTTAGTCCCCATCTGCCAAGTGCGGCAAAGCCGCTTTCCCCTGCGGTCATACAATGACGCAAAAGGAGAAAAAGATGCGAGGCAGCTGGGTTTTTCTGTGGCTGCCATAATTCCCGACAGCTGATATAGGTACCTCCAAGCCGCGCGAGGATCATACAAGGCCCGATACAGTGAGGAAAGACCTGCAGACGAAAAGGGACTTTGGCAAAGAGTACGAGCGAAAGCGTATGCTTGGCGAAAGATTAGGGACCCTCCTGTCTGAGCCCAGGATATCGTGGGTATACGCCAACGCGTAGATACGCTGAAGAATCTTCGTGAGCGTGAAGCGATATGTCTTAGTAGAGGAAGACAAAGCGAAAGGGGAATGAGTGTGTGGTATGAAGCAATTGTGGATACTTTTTACTGTGTGTACCTTGTACTTTTACTGTCCGTGTGTGATGTTGCAATTGTTACCGCTGCACCGTATCTTTGTTGTTGCCATTGCGCTGTCGTTGATGTCGCGCACGTGTTTGCATATAATTGTGGCCCCGAGATTACGTTTTTGGTGGGTGATTTTGTTATGACGCTTTTCTGTTCTTCCGTTGTTTCTATATTTGTTATTGTTTATGTTCTTATATTATTATGTTTCTATTTGTTCTATTGTTACGCATTCTAATTGTATTATTTTTTGAGTTGCAGAATTGGTCGGGTGCCGAATTCAATCTGTCCATTTTTTTTAAAAATTTACTTATCAACTGTATCGTGCTTTTTTTTTTCTCGGCTACCAAGCCTTGGAAGTATATACATGCAACATACAGGACATACACGAAAAGGGGCAAAAGGCACCTAGAAGGAAAGCTGTCTCACAGGACAAGCCCTAAAATTACTGAGATATGGTAATCGTCGAAAAGGACAAGACAGCTGCCGGAATCGAACCATACACCTCCCGATGGAATGCCAGTTTCACGCGCCAACCACTACGCTAAAATGGCAACGGCGTGCCGACGACTAGCCATGGTGCCCCCATTCAACCGATTGGACATGCACTCACTCTCTTCGCATTCTCTGGTGCATGTTTTCTTATCAGCATGTTCACGAAAAAATTAAGCGGCGAAGACGACTTCAATGCATAATCCAACATACCCAGCCAGCGCTACATAATGCCAACAGTTCAGCACCGAGATGAATTATTGACGTTCCATCGTACTTTGCGTACTTGTCTATTATTCCATAATGAGGCTGGAATTGAAAAAAAAAAAAAAGAAGAGTGAAAGAAAAACGTTCTATAATCACGCGCCCGTATGGTGGCGCCATGGTGGCGTATTTTCAACATCAGGTGCCGCTTCTCAATAACTATGTGGCTTAGAAGCAACATCCATCTTAAATGGAAACGCATTCATATTCCTCCAATTTGTCTAACTAAAGTTTGCCCGCTTACACGCAGAAAAGTAAAACATAAAATAAAGGGTCACTTACTGATGTACCTTCCTCAGAAGCGGGTTTTCTCCGCGGTTGTCTTGGGCATCTGTAAAGAACAGAACAGATATATTGTGAGCACCTGGTCGCACAACATTTCCACTTTCCTGAATGCACGAATATAGTGCAACAGGTCGAAACCAATTTCTCATCTCATTGCGTATCGGGAGACCACCAAAGTGTGCGTGTAGCTTAGATCACTATTATTCGTGTTGAATACTGGGTTGTGCATGTGTGCTTTATCGCCAAACCTATCCGGCTAAACCATTTTTATGAACCAATCGCTTTCTCATACGATTCCGGGGTGAGCTTCTCATTTCGGAACGAAAGCATCGTGCTTAGCAATAAGTCTTTCGCAGTTGTAATTTCTCAAACGTTGCCTGACCTTGACTTTAAACGTTGCGCGACTGCTGACCGCACAAAACAAGTAAACCGTCCTCTAGGTGTCATACGCTCGAGAATGAGGCAACGCAAGTAGGCCTGTGTGCGAATGGGAATTTTAAAACTGAAGTGACTGAATACGAAACGCATAGACATGTAGCCATGTGAGTAGTTATAAAACCGGAATCGAACACGAAGGGAACAGTTGTATAACCTAACCGGATACGTATGCGGCATATGCACATAGGCAGCTTCGGAATTATTCGATTTGTAATCCACAGATCCGACCACTGTGGCGTCGCTCATGATCGCAGTTGACTCGCGATGTAAAGGCCCGAATTATTATTATTATAATCATTCGATTTGATGGACACATTCGATTCGATTTCAAATTGGAGTATAGAATTTCGTATTCGATTCAGAAATCGAAGCGAATACGCCATTATATCGATTTCGAAAAATTGGAATATTCGCACGGCCTTCAACACAAGATATATATACACCACGCACACAGATTCAAAAGCCTATAGTCGTGTTTAAGCCAAGAAAAGCGTTGCCGGTACACTTTAAATCTTTACACACCTTTAAAGGTGTAATAACATGCATGGCGCACGCCTTTTTAGGTGTAATTTTGGTAACATCATAATGGAGCACGGTTTCCCACAAATTTTCTTTACTCGAGTGTTGTCTGTCCTCCAAAAATTCAGTCTTGCAACATCTCAACATTGTTCAACAGTATTGTAGACACTTGCGCGTGCTCGATTATAGATAGCGATGCATATATGCATTAGCTCGTACCTACGATATGCAAGACATTATGAAAGCAAGATTTGCACTGACACTTGATCATTAGTAATGCTTTCCAAATTTTGTAAAATATCATCATGGAGATGCAATGTTACGCAACCGGGTTGAATGTGCATAGCGCACACCTTTAAAGGTGTGAAAAAGTTTACAGTGTACTTTTCCCCCCAACATTTCATAACCAGAAGGAAAAGTAGCGTATGAAAGAACTTATTCGGGTCATATTAACTTTTGAGCGAGGTTATTTTTATATTAAATGTAATAAGAATATATTATCATCTTCTATACTGCAGCGCCGGAGATGCCGTTCTTAGGGTGAACAAGAAAATTATACATGACCAATTGAAATGTGGCAGTCGTCGTCAAACCCGGGCGACCCCCCGGGCTTGCCCTGCTGTCCCGATTTAATAATGTAAATAACATTATGTTTCAATAAAGTTGCCTTGACCTTGAACACAGACTGCGGCGGGATATCCATTGTATTATACATGATGTTTACTCCAGCAAACTTGCATATTTGTGCTTTCGAAATAAACCCAGAGCATTAGTCGTGACGTTGTCCACCTCTGTGAGGCCGACAACGGCGAGCTCTCTGATTAGCAGCACCACCACAAAATCGATACGCGACCCGCATTGGCTTCAGAGGATGTCATGTAGGATGGCACAGAAAAGAAATGACAGTAACAGCCATAAAAGAATAGGAAAATAAGTGGCGTTCTTACTGTGGTGCAAGATAGTGGGCACACTGAAATACGACATATGTGCACACGTAGGAAAATGAGCAAGCTGCCTTCCCAAATGAGGCATTGAAAAAATAACAAACGAAGAAAATATCCGTTGTTCTTCATGTACGACTATACGTTTGCGTTCATGGGCTTGAATGTTGCTTTTGAATACAATAAAACAATTCAAAATGTATCTGCTTTTCAACTCTTTTTTTTTTTTTTTGCGTGCGGGGAACCTGATTTGTGTTTGCTACTAAACGGTCTCGGGTCGAAGGATAGCTAATCTGCGTGACGCATGTTTGAGGTACAGACAATGAAAAATGGCCTTACGCGCATGTCAGGACCATATACAAAAAGAAGTCGAAACAGCAGGAAATACGGCAAAATATATGTAATGTAGCACTATCGTATCCTATAATTGGTAATGAGAGTGCTATAAGCTTCCGCGTACGCAACATGAGCTTCTACGTAGTTTTCTATCAATCAGCTTTAGTCGCCCAAGATATTAACCACATGCATGTGAATATATCGCATTGCATCACGAGGGACTTCATTAAAGAAGAGACGCGGCTTCTAATGGCATTGAGAGCTGGAAACGACAAGACGAAGGAAATCCTCACGGGCCGTATAGCAAAGATGCGTCTTGCAGCTCTCAGAAAGTGTCGAACACATGCCGCTTCGTTGCAGGAACTATAAACACCAAAGAAAACGCCTTGTGAAAAAAAAAAAAAAATGAAATGACGGAGTCGGGCTACCAAGCACCCCTTGCTATAGAATCATTAATCTATCCCACCGTGCCAGTGTCGACACGACGGAGAAACAGAAGATTCTGCTGGACACCATGACGGAAAGTGACCTCATAGGAGTCATCTAGCAGCGAGGGGTAAAACTCCGATGCCCTTGCCCACACAGCAGAATGGAAGGGTGGCCACCGGAATGAAATCGTCTGGGATCAACGTGACCATTGCACTGCCCTTTCAAGCGGACCGCATCACTTCAAACCGGTCACGGCGTGTGAATGGAATGTTTGTTTCAGAGTAAGATGACCACATCGGTTGTAAAATGACAAAGAGATGGCTAATTTACCCTCAGCCGCATTTAGCTATTATACCTAGACGCTTTTTATTTCTTCATCCCCCCCCCCCCCTTTATCTCTCTTTAATTTCTTGTGGCAGGTTCTCACAACTGCAAGTTCAGAGTTGTCACATTAAAGGCCACAGCTCACTTTGGAAAGAATGAAGTGTCGGGCAGGGAGAGTGAAGCGTATAATTAGGCGGCACAAAAACTTTTAATAACTCATGCTCGGCCAAAGTCTTCGCTCAAGTCTCACGAGATATTACAGCCTATCGATCGCCGGCGGACAGCTCACATTTGCGGGTGAGTGAGCCGGGCAAATTGCTCTCCGGGCTAATCGACTCTCCCGCAATTCAACTTAAGTGCCGTGTATATGTACGCTTATATTACATAAGTAGGCGGTCCTAATCTCACCGTGCATCGCGGTGCCTAACGAGCCGTGTAATGAAGGAACTAGATGTGGCTCTACTCGTCTTCATTTGGCTTACTTTTACTTGGCGTGTCTCACTTAAGAACTGTCACGCGTACGGAGTTCCCGAATAGAGGTAAATCAGGTAACGTTGGAACATCGTGTGAAGGCACGCACTGTGCATGTGGGTTACTTATATGGGCCAGATGCCCATCTCCCTGCTCAATTGGTTACGAAGATATACCACGGTCTTTCGCATAGCGCGTCAGTGACCTTATCGTCTTGTGGATCGAAAAGAGATTGCGTTGTTTGCAGACGCCACTGACATGCACAGAGGCGGCAAAAGGTTCCATAAGACGATCTCTATATACCTCAAATTGGCCCCCATCTCGACAGGACAAAAGCGGGAAGCAACTGACGATGACTTCACGGGAACGAGGCAACGTGACAGTATAGTCTTGCGGTTGAGCTGTGATGTTAATGCGGTATGGACTACAGCGATCCTATAGACAGGGACATGCATTACGAGCATCATCATCATCAGAGCAGAACGAACTGCGCAGAAATGTCCCTATCTTCAATCGCGTTCTTTAAACATGTCTCAGACCAACAACACGCTCTGTCCAGTTTTACTTTTACTGTAGACATGGATTTTTCGGCGTTTAAACACTTTCGGACACCCAGATAACCCCTACGTTACGATGACAGCACCCAAATGCTATACCGACAAAACGAAGTCCAGCGTCACGATCTGGCATTAATTCGTAATCGTACGAAATGAAGTTACACTCGAAGTGATGTGCAAAATACGAAAACACAAGTTTATGACAAAGGGATTAGAAGGCAGTGTAAAAGCTTAGCTACGAATAATGGAAGCGTATCGACCAGTCAGCCCGCCTGTCTGCGTCGTTTATTAATATAAAGCAAATGGAATCAGACGTTTTCAGCACATAAGCTGGAAGCACACTTTGAAAACGACGGTAGCCTATTCTTTCACGAACGCCGCGGTCAAGTAGACACAGCATCTGCTCCTTATTTGTTGTGGTTCCAAGATCATGCTTGAGAAGTTACGGGTCCCTGAAGCTTTCCCTCAGTTTTCCGGCACGCTTTTCAAACAGTTATCTACACAGCTCCTCCCTGAAGTCGGGCGTCTACTAAGCTACTACTCATAAAACGGCATATATTTAGCCAAGCTAGTGGATAAACTACATGGTAAATAAGCCTGAGCAGTACACTCTAAATATTTTCACACCTTTAAAGGTGTAAAATTGGTGTATTCTCATGTATTGCACCTATTTTACACCCTAGAACCTTGGCTTGAAAATTTTCGAGGGTGTAACTATGGTGAATTACACCCTTTTATGAGACATTGTCAGGAGGGTGTGATGAGGGTGCAACAGAGGGTGTATTTGGAGGTGGGACAGGCTCCATTACACAGGCTAAATGTATTCCTGTTCCTGTGCAGTGTTGGAGTGCTTGTGGTACTCAGAACTTAAGCTTGTGATACAAGTTGTGATATAAAGACCAAATGCACAGTTACTCAACATTTGGTACACTGTCATCTAGCCCCTCAAGGTTAGATGACTGGAAAATATAAAATTACTACTATGTGATAAAGCTGTATTAAGTGATACGTTTGAATACCTTCATGCCTACGTAATGTAGGATATGTATGCTGCATGGCATAATGTCAACCTAATAAAAGCATAACTATTCAGTTCCTGTGATTGTGTCATATATGTATGATGCCCGCATATACCCACATCAATCACCTATAACATGTGTGTGCTGTGCAACATATGTCTGCAAGGTCCTATTTTTGACTTCACACAGGGTACAGCTGAGTAGTATACCTGGGAAGTCTTACAAGTTCAGTGTGAGAAAAGTATATTCTTGGCGTTTTAAAGAATATTTTGCATGGCTGTGATCGAAGAGTGATGCCAAGATAGCCACAATGACACTCCAAAGTATGCGCCTTTTGTAAAAACTAGAAACAGTATACTTTCGCAATGAAGCTGTAATTTCAACTTTCCTTTCTTTTTTTCTTAATAAACATATTCCCCCCTGTGGTAATTTCCAGCTGCCTCTTCTATGGTTTGCAGGTTACCCCCCCCCCCCCCCCCATTACACCCTTCGCCACAATTACACCCTTGATGTCTTGAGGGTGTTCCGTTACACCTTAAAAGGTGCGCGCCATGCACATGTTCTTTTACACCCTTTAAGGTGTAAAATTATTTAGAGTGTACATAACATGCACTCATACCTACTCTCATAACCACATAGCGATAAAATGTACTTTGTTGCGTTTCAATTACTCAGGAACCAGCTCATGACACCTTGGCTCATTGCTTTGCAAGTGCACGCTTAATTATGTAAGCTCCTCCTTTCATATATCGATTCTTTCGCGTAAAAGGTTCAGACTGCTTGCCCATACGCGTCAGCATCTGCGCAGTGTACCTAACGTAGTTGCCTTCGGATGTTGCGCAACAACAACAACAACAACAAATAAATCGTGACTATGACCTGGGGTGATTCACCAATGGAATTCACCATTGCGCATGGAAGCATGCAAGTATAGGAAAATGGCACTTGTATACAGAAATGCGAGATGCCCACACGTAAATGTCGTGCCATTCTCATCGTGCTGTATCAAAATGTTGTATGTAGGTAGAGGTGGTTAATTTCGCACTTACTAGGGACTACGAATTCGCAGGCCGGCACTTTTAAGCGTGAGCCGCATCACAGGAAAACCGACCGGATACTTTCCGAATCGAAACTCGGGACCTAACTTTTCTTTAACGACCGGAGTTTCCTGCCGAATTCGGCCTAACCTGGCGAGGCCAGATTTCTTTTCCGAAATTGGAAGTGTCGTAAATCGAAGAAGTAGAAAGCATATTCAATAGCTATTCAGCCGGAATGACAACCATAGCAACAATAAATGCCCGACGGGTCGACTGGTTGCCCCGTTAGGTGATAATGTGGGGCTAAGAATTTGTATGCGGACACGATAACGCCTGTAGTAGCAGTAGAGATGTGAACGCTCGAAAAAAAGAGAAAAGAGAGAAAAAGGAAGAAACCCTGAAAAAAAAAAAAAGGGGGGGTGTTCTTTATTTCGAATTTTTCAATCAGTCCAAAATGAAAAGAAAAACTGCAAAATTTCCGGATGGCATCCTTTAGAGTTTGGAGTGTCATTTCGATTGTGTTTTGTGCATTTTCTCTGTGAGGACAGCGAACTTATGCAAAGCGATTCGTTCGTCGGATGACATGGACGCCTAGAAACATTTCACCATGTGCGAATTATAGACAACAGGCGTAAGGGAGGCAGTCTGCATGTACTGTAAAGTGTCGTACGGTTTTCCTCATGCCTCACGAGGCATCCGCTGTCCTGGCTGGCATCTGCGTCATGCGACGAAATTGGTCTCAATTCGGAAGTGTACATGCCAAACTACGCAATGTGACCGCGGGGGAACGCGGGTGAAGACCAGGGTATGTGATCCGCAACTTGAAATGTGGTGAAAGCACCGAGAGATTATCAGGGAAACGTTTCCTCGCTCAATGAACTCAGGATGATACAGCTCTCCGAGTCGGTGTCACGGGATGTGAAAAGTTATGTCCCTGGTCGTGAAAATTCGACAGGAACTTAGTTGTTTTGCATAACCTGCGATGCTACGGAATAAATGTATGAACGAAACAAGAGAATGCAACAACAACTACTACTGCATGAATGACGATGAGATGAGGTGTTGATGAGGTGACGATGAGATGAGGTAAGGTGTGTACCGCAACAATTGCGGTACCATACCTCAGTGCATGTGGGATAATATATGAGTGAGATGACGATGAAAAAGATGAGGCATACACACACGCACGACACACGTAAGTGAGATATCACACACGCGGGTGCGTCGTAACTGGTGGGGATAGTAGTTAGGAGAATGCAAGCTGGCTGATGTACACACCAGAAATGCAATATTTCATTGAGTCTTATGGGACATGGATGGACAGCACACACTCAAAGTCAGCAATGAACACATGCTTCGGTGCAAGTTTTTAGTCTGTCATCTCAAGCTTGAGCGAACGCTTGCTTCTCATAAGAATAACAATGCTTGTAAACAACGAGAAATTAGCCGAGGCGGGCTACAAACATGGGCGACACAAACACGTAAGCCTCCAAGGCCCAGAATCAATTATATCAAACAACTGAATGCTTGATGGAACGTTTAATGTTTCCCTAAAATGTCCAATTGGTCTGAAAAAGAAAAACGTAAAGTAAAAACAATTTTTCTTCAAAATTTCTGGAAATTTTTACATCTCCAATTAGCAGTAGTTTGCTGAACCATTGCTCTTCATTCACGGTTAGTGGTTGGCGGCGCGGGTTCGAATCACGGCTGCGCCATCTGGGTAGTTTAATTCCCTCTGGTTTCCCTTGACGCTCCTACAGGTCAAAATCATAAGAATCTGTGAACGGGTAGTGAGAAAGTAATCAGTTTTCCTTGTATCTAGCCAGTCCTGTAGCCAGTGGTGTGTAGGAATCATATCACATGGAATGAGGTGAGTTCTAATGCGGAAGTGCCATTTGCACTACAACGCATAGGATGCACAGTGACGAATTTATGAAATTTTCAGGTCGATCTTTGAGACACACAGAATTTTAAGAAAGAATGGCACGACAACAGCCGTGGATATGTCGATATGCTTTAGGCTCCACGCAGGTAACGAGATATGGTGGTGGTGGTGATGGTAACTAGAGCTGCGCGAATATTAGAAATTTTGAATGTGAGAAGAATATCTCATGCTATTCGCAACCTATTTTCGGTATTCGAAATTTTCGAATATTTTGCGAATAGTACTGAAGCGAGGTATCGCTATCGCCATTCCGCAAGTCGACTTCGCCCCATTACGCTCGAGAATTAGGTGAAGCCCACTTCACGTTGCCGTCATTGTTCTTTTGGTGTGCGGCTCCGTTCTGCAAGCCGGCTTCACCTCAGAACAGCCAAGCATTAGGTGGAGCCCGCTTTACACTGTTTACAATATTCTGTCACTAAAGTCTACAAATCTTGTGAGCTCATGGTCAACGCGGTACTCTGGACATCGCAGGTCTCAGTAAATGTACCCCCAACTTTCAGAGTTATGTTCAGTAACAGATGAAAATATGTGCAGTTTCTAAAAAAAAGTACAGGAAATTCACAACGTAAACACACAACAAAAACACAACAAAACACATGTGCAGATGCACACAAAGCAGACTGCATGGAACATGTTGACCAACTCTCAATGCAGTTCATCCCACTAATGCAGTCCTCTATACACAACAGAGAGGGACCTTCTCTCACGATATGTTATGCTGGATGAAAAGGCTCACATGTTAGGAGCAGAAATCCATCATCTAATAGAAAGAAATCATCTGATGAGCACAACACTACAAAATATTTCACCGCGAGGTATTCGAAATTATTCGTATTGGACCTTTTCTGATTATTCGAATTCAATTCGTCACTTGATGAAATTATTCGGATTCGATTCACAGTGTACGTGACATATTCGTAAACTATTCGCAATGGAAATTTTGCTATTCGCACAAATCTTATGATAACCGCTTCCCGTTGTTGGTCCCACGGCTGAGGGAATCGTGAGTCACGACTGTAGCTAAAGATGATGATGAAATGATGATGATGATGATCAACGAGACATAACTTTCCTAGTGACCACTGCGTAACCAAAGAGAAACCTTATGGTAATTCTTATAATGGTCATTCGCGTCCGGAGAGAACTATGAGCATGAGGCAGGCTCCAACAGCTCCCCATAGAGCCCATAGTTTGAGATAATTCACACAACACTGGGCACACGACCAATGAAATTGCGACGTGGTGGATATTATGCACAACCAGTCGGCCAATCAGGAGCCTCCATGTGTGGCTGGCTTTTCGGTCGGTCCTGGCTACCATCGACTTCTACTGGATTTCAGGCCTGCCGCCGTTACTCGGTATTCAAAATAACTAAAGCGATTTTGGGGTAAAATAAAGATTTATTTGATACAAAGCACTAATTCAAAGATCTGATACATGGGCGCACTCTGCGTACAAAGCCCACTGCGTTGCTGACACACTGGGACAAAGTTCGAACATGAAGCAGAACGAACACACCGTTCAAATCCTAATACCGAGCCAGTCTCATGAGTGCGTACCATTTCATGATGAGCATCTTCTTTCGCTGCCTGCGGTGCATCCATTATAGCGAAGCGAAAAGCGCGTGTGGCACGTAATCCTGTCTTTGTTGACAGTCCTCGAAGTCCAACGGTGCTCGAACTTGTTCTTCACGCTCCGACTCATGAAGCATTCCGCTACCGCAGTTGACAAACTGTTCGTGGTATAACAGTTGTGTCCAGAAACAGCACAACACGCGTAGACTCACAACGACGAACTAATAAACCCGCGAACATATTTCTGCAAACTGTTCTGTCGATTGACACCACTGAACACAGGAGGACGACATGCCGGCCATGCTATTTCGAAACTATGCTGAAACGGCCGAGACGCAGTACGCACATGCACGCTACAAAATGCGATTTCAAAACGTTCTCGACCAATCGGAGCGCGCGCACAGTCTAGGCCAATGGGCTTGCAACATGGTGTATGGGCGCAGTGGTACATACTCTACAGCCGTGTCCGCGGGTACCTGAGGAGGACTGCATGAGGTACACCACATCGCTGGGTCGGTAGATTAGTATTACCCAACCAAGAGTCCTTTAACGAGCGCTAAAACCCCTAGCCACAAATAAAACAGTCCGGGGGACACCATATCGACTGAAGGAAGGACCGTCATCAGGGCAGAGACGCACGTACTTCGGTATTGTAATGTGACGCCACGATTTAGGTTCCTACAAGTCTCGAATTTAGCGCCAAGAAGTATCCGCAAAGCAGCCAGAAAATAGCCAAGTCGCCATTGCGCAAATTTCGGCGCCAGAAGAATCAGAGAGTAGTCAATCTGGCTACGCTGGCTCCTGGGCAAATGTAGGCGCCACCCCCTATGGAGCCGACGCAACATATATACTCTGCTATATACTCTGCTATATACTGCTCAAAGCCCTGAGGGTATCATAAATAAATAAATAAAAAATAAATATACGATCACAAGCAAGCAACCCAACAACAGCAACATGACATCCTTCGTTCTTTCGTACAACACGTCCAATGTGAAGCGAGCGCATAATGATGTCACTAAAAAATCTATCTGGCGCATACGAAGCTACAATAGCCTATTTACCGCAAACACTGTAGACTGGTATTACTGGATATACACTCGATACATGATACATTCGCCACCCTCGTAAATTTTACTATGCTAGATATTAAAATTCCCGCTCATGTATGGTCTGCGGTACTATAAATGACAGGAGAGTATGAACTATCGCCTGTGGAGCTGTCTGGACCTGGATCGAAATGAGAAAAACGGCGTATGAGAGAGAGCGAGGGTAATTATTTCGTGAACGAAGTTTCGTAATTAACTTTAGGTCATGCTACTTGGGTAATATGTTGCAATTAAGCAAATGATGTCGTCCCGCATCTTGCATGCAAATCGGAATGATTAATTAACGTTTTGTGACGGCTATCGTTTTCCTCGGGCACACTCCCACAAAAAGCTGAAGGCCACGTAACCATAGCAACGCAGTCGAGGTCCAGCTTCGTTAGCTTTCACAAGTAAGCGCAAAAGAGACGTTCAGTGCATCGTACGCTATCGCCTTTGCGTACGTAATGGGTAGCGTTGGTTGCTCTGCGCATGTGGAAAACATAAAGAGAACTTCTCGCATTGCGCAGGGCAACCAACGCTACCCATTGCGTGCGCAACGGCAATAGTGTACGGTGCACTAAAACTCACTAGTGTTGGGGGTTCTGCACACGCGAAAAACACAAAGGTAGCTTCGCGCAGTGCGCAGAACCACCAAGATATCCCTTGCGTACGCAAAGGTGATAGTAATATAATGTAGTACCATCCGAAGGCGTAGTGCGAGGACGACGCCTTTCGCATCCAACCTCATCAACAGCTGCAGAACTGTATGCCATGCTATTCTTCCTGCAACACATACTTGATTTTACCCCGCGAGAATGGACAGCGTTCACCGATTCAAAATCTGCACTGCAAGCTGTTCAGGATATTTCATGTGTCAAAGTACACTTGTGCAAGTGCTATTGAGTATATAGGCAATCCAGGGGGCTTAATCACTTCCATCGTTCGCGAGCCAACGAGGGGCGGAGCTCTCGTTAACACGAACACGTGACACGTTTCACGTGACGCGTGACGCGCTTTTTTCGTTAACGGGACAAAGGCGTAATCTCTTGCTCGCGCAACGACCGACGGTGTCGTCTGCGTAACGAATGTGTTCACGTGCTCACAGGCTTCATTGCCTACATGGCTCATGATCTAACGAGGCGCGAGGCACTCGGGACCTCGAGCACGTGGTGTATGACGCGCTTTTTTCGTTAAAGTGACAGGGGCGTAATCTCTCGGTCCAGTTACGATCAAATTAGATCGTTTGCCTAACGAGTGGGTCTACCCACTCGTTAGAATGTGAAACATCTTCATTTGGAGATTTGCAGAAATGGAATTTCTGCAGAAACGAACATGTATTGCTCCACGACTGTGTACAAAATGGCATGTTCTCCCTTTCATCGTATTTACACCAGTGGTTAGATGAGGGCTGTCAGATATTCTCGAGAAGATGCAGATGAAGACGAGAAAGAAGACGAAGAAGTGACAACGACAAGCCATAGACAAACCATAGACAAACCATGCGAGCAATCCAAACAAAATTAAACAACCTCATTGGTCGACAAGATTACAGCCTCGTTGGCAGCTGTAGTTGGTTCAGGGCGGTGACATCACAACACATAACGGCTCGTTACGAGCACGATAGCCTCAACGAAGAAGCTAAACGAGGAGCAGGGATTGTGCCACAGCAGGGCGTCCATATGTTTCTTCGTTTCGATATTCGTAACGACACGCTGACGTTGAAGCTGCCCAAGAAAGATGGCGGAGTGATTCTTCGCTTGGGCGACCACACAAGCAGCTAACTGTGCCCCATGGTCGTGACGGCGTCAGGATGCCTTTCAACTGGACGAGACAGATTCTGTAAAGTTCTTCCGTCCGCCAAGAAAAGCTCTCCGCACCGTTTGTGAGGACTTGTGACCGTGTACTTCAATCCGTCTTGATAGCTACGGGTGTTGTGATGAACAACAAAGGCGAAATGGATGCATATAGTCGTGTCTCTTTAATAGTACATTGCGGACATAGTGTTGATGTAGCAATGAAAGGAAGAGCAAAGGATTCTGTGGATTTTCTGAGGTCGATTGTCTTGAATAGTTTCATAACATTCTCTTGCTTCGCGCTGCTAACATGGAATTAAAACAGTTCACTGACGTTCTGTTCAAGCTCACTAGAAAAATGTTGCACTGCGAATTTATTTTATTTTAGGCGTCAGGATGCCTTTCAACTGGACCAGATAGATTTTGTAAAGTTGTTCCGTCCGGGAAGAAATGCTGTTCGCACTGTTTATGAAGCCTGACTGTAAGGTTGCGCGTTGTACTTCCATGCTTGAAGAAAAAGTTACATAAAGTTAATGAAATAAGTGTACACGTTGAGGAGAACGGGCGGCCTCCTCCTCTTTCTTCTTTTGATACTTCTGATACCACTACGTCTTTCCTTTCTGGTCTCGGATTCCCACGTGAACTAGAACTCAGCACACACTAGTTCTCGTATCATACTTAAGACAATTCTCACCCGACACCATCGTCAGGGTATGAAAATGATTTACATTTTTTTGCGTGTAGCTCGACGATTATCCTTACAGTGATGTACATGTTTGTTAATTATTTTCACACGACTAGCGAGCCATATATTGAGACGGGAAGAAAAAGAAGATGGCGAACGAGCCTGGGAACGAACATTGGAACGCAATGAGCATGTATGAGAGCACGAGAATGCGAGCTATCGGAACAAATGAAACAGTCCTATTGGTCAGCGAAGATGCAGCCTCGCTGCCAGCCTGCTCTTCGCTCAATGCGATGACATCACAACACGTGAGCACTCGCAACGTGCAAAATAACCACAAAGAAGAAGCTTCACGAGGAGCAGAGATTGCGACCACGCAAAGCATCGATAAAGTTGCTCGTTTCGTTAGCCTGCACGACTCGTTCAGCTGTCTCGTGCCGTTAAGTTGAACGTGTGAAACGATTAAGCCCCCAGGCTCGTCCGACCCATAGCGACGGACGCGTTACTGATAGCACGTGTGCGAAGCAAGACACGGGCTAGTTCTCTAGTGGGTTCCAGCCTATTGTGGTGTCGTGGGGAACGAAAAGACTAAAAACGCTGCAGAAGCAGCTCTCATCTAGGAGACAGGCGAGTATTGCACTGCTGAGGGGAGACCGTCGTTTTGTTCTTCGACGACTAGTGGCATCCCTGGCTCCCTGCCTATGGACAACTGACATTCTCGCGACACCTATAGTTGATCCAACTCTTGCTTTTCGGATGCCACGAATGTGCCATTCGTCAAGACGCTATATTAATTCATCGAATGCGACTCAATCCTGTACAGCTCGGTGGCGTTACCGCTTACGACAAGTTGACTATCCAAGATGCCGTCCCTGCGGTGATCTTGAAGATCTAGAGCACGTTCTGCTCCATTGCCCTCACTACCAACCTTTCAGAACCACCAGATGGAGGTCCTATAGTTAAAAACTAGTTTCAGGACCTCCTATTATTAACACAATTTGAACAGCAAGCAACAGAGGAGGCGTACCAAATGAGAATTTTAAGAAGTACAGCCGTATTAAAGAAAATCAGTTTGAAGAAAACATAATAGGGCACTGCCCTAAAGGCTGGAAATCGCCATAATTCGTTCTGGATGTTCGAAGTGATAAATAATGTTGCAATGAGGCGCGTGCGTAGGCCATGTTATGCTTAAAATTTAATTCAACGTGCTGTATTGCTATTTTCCTGTTAAGAATTTTTGTGTGTTAACAACATTGACCGATACAGTACTGATTTGATTGGAAAATGTTCAGTAGTGGATATGAAGATCTAATGCTTTCGACCTTTTTCAAGCGAAGCATGGTGCTAATGGCGGTGTTCGGTGTCATCTGGAGTGGGAGTAAGGATGTTTTGTATGTATTCCCGTATTATGACGCTACAACAATCGAGGCGGGATTGAATGAATGAGTTGTAGATGATGAATAGTGATTTGATTGGTAATATATCTTGTAGCCTGTACAGTGTACTGATAACGGGATAAATGGTTTTGGATAGCAAAGCAGTGTTTCAGTGTTACAGGGTTTCTAAATCAACTGGATTTTCGCCATCTCACTACGTATTAAAATTGCCTGCTCGATGATGAAATCCAGCCCACCAATGCCAACGTCTTGAAATATTGGGCATTATATATATCAACCTATCCTCACTATGCGGACCCTAATCTATATGGGCAGCATCATTTTGGGTGGCAAGTGGATTGGTAGGATTCAAATTGCTACTAATGGCGATTTGCAAGACTAGTGGATTTTTCTGTGAATTTGATGAACGCCACATAGAGGGCCACCATCTGCTATCCGTCGTTGTCACAGGGGTGACACGAGGTTCAGGTTTTGTAACCACCCTCAAGCGGTTCTAACCACCCTCAACATTGGGTGTGAAGGAAGACGGGTCTCCGAAGATGCGCAATGAACAAAATAAACAAAAAATGGTGTTCCCTTACGATTTTTTTGCGGACGATCTACCAAACGGATTTTTGTTCTGAAAACGGCTACGATACGGCTGTATCGTAGCTGTATACGGCTCTGAACGGCTGTCGTTGCCTCATTCTCACCATAATTCATCCTCTCACATTAACCACTGTGAAATGGGGTAGTGTCCTGTGGCTACCACGGGGAAACATCCCATGTCATCATCACTTCTTCATTTATTGTTGTTGTTGTTGTTGATAATCATGATTCTTCATAAACCAGCTCCCGTGGCATAGTGGTTAGGAAGATCGCTTTCCACGCCGAGGGTGACACGGGTTCGAATCCTACCACCGGCTGGGCTGTCTCAGGTTTTCCCTCGGTTTTACGAAGACTCTCCAGACGAATGTCAGCACAGTTCCCTCTAAAATCGGCCGAGGACGCATACTAACCCCCCACCCCGTGTCCCCCACTCCTTCCTGCTGTCCTCTCTCCATCTGTCAACATCTGTACGCCGCCCACAGTTGCTTCGCGGCGCTAAGACGGAATAAAGAAAATAAATAAATAAAGCGTACACCATGGGCCGTACTACAGACTTTCTTAAGATTTCCTTTCTATGAAAGACAAATGTCTTTTTCGCGGCTGTTATAACAGCTCGTTCTTCTCGCGTACAACGAGGCGGAAATTAAAGCGCAGCCATTTTTCTCTCATTGCGGAACAGGAGTTCCCTAACAGGACTCCTTCCATTGTACACAGTCTATAAAGGCAACGCGGACTGTGTCGAAGGAGGAGGGTGGTTTCCAAGCCGCTCTTCCCTGCCTCGAAGGGCTGCCGTGTTGCAATACGTCTCGCGCTTGGAACGAGTATTCCACATAAAGTCTCTCGGATATTTTAATGCAATGTAATTAAATCATGCAGACCTTCCGGCATTGTGTAGCTCTGAGCTTGTACCGCGTACTCAGTCGATTTCGCATTGGATAAGAGTATTAGAAGAGTTCCCACAATAGCATCGACCTAGTGCTCTTTAATTTCGGACATAATTAATGTTTGCGAGAATCATACGAAGTTTGCCGCGTAAAAATGAAACGAAAATGAAATGAAATGAATGAAAATGAAAATTTCTCGAGCATTTCAAGCTCTACTTGAATAAGTTATGTAGTTAACGAACATGCAGAAAACTACGTTTACGTATTGACAGAATGGCGTAAATGCAGGCTAGCTGGTGGATAAATTCCATGATAGGTTTTGATAGGTTTCCCTTGCTGGTTTTGAGCCTTCGTGTTTGTGTTTGTTTACGTGTCTTGCCCATCGCTCAGGCTTGCCTATCATGGTACGTTTACGTATCCCATGACGTAGCCAGAAAAATAATTCGGGAGGGGTTCCATGGGAAATTTAAAGTGGGGGAATAGGTTTTCATCGGGTTGCCGTGTCCCAAATGCACTAGCAAAGGTACGATTTCGGGAGAACGTTGAATCCCCGAACCCCCTGGCTACGCCACTGGTCGTTTGCATTATATTAGTGAAAACCTAAAGTTATGATAAAGCAAGCGTTTCCGAGCTTTCAGCGTCAACAAGCGCAGAACTGGTGCTTCACCATAAGGTAAAATCGCGCAGATACAAGCAAGCTGATGGGGGAAGTCAGCATAACTTAACAACGAACTATTGGTGTAGTTCACAGAGCCATGAGGTCGGTGTTAAACGGCGACGTAACAATGGTTATGAGCTGGGTACAGAGGACGAGATATGGAGACAGCAACCAGTGCGTCCTGTTCAGCTTTGTGTCCGGGACAGACTTCCAGCCAACTTAATCAACATCTGTAAGAGCCGCAGAAAGTACAACAAAAAAGAACGAAAACAAAAACGCAAAAAAAAAAACGAAAAAAAAAAAACGGGAAAGCAGCCGAAAATAGAATTTCATCCCACTACCTCAGAGCATTTAGCGTGACATCGACTCATGAGCAGATGAAGCTGGTCGTGACGTCAATACTGTCAGGCGCGAAACGTGTTATATTGGTTGTTTGGTTTAAATTGTCTAGTGAGGATACGATTCGCGTGCCGAAGATAAAAATTCGGTTATGTGCTCGGACACATCTATTTCCTCAAATAAAACGTGGAAGAGAGTATTTCGCAGTCCCTTGAAGACTGGTTCGCACTTTTGCGTTCACACGCGCCCGTCCGGGAGTGTACGTATGCCTACCACGCCCGTATCCATTTCGCATTTCTGTCCGCACCTTTGCAGAACCAGTTTGCTTCGTGTTCTTCGCAATCCAACAACAGGGACAAACGGAACCAATCACACGACTTCCTGTCACACAGCCACTTTGGCGTTATGCTGCAATTCATAAATGCGATCGCCCATTTTCAGTGGATTGTGCTTTTGCTTGCTTGCCTCGCTGAACTCATGCCCTTGCGACGCGGCTACTGTCGGATGCATCGAAACGAAGGAGCATATACGGACCAGCCTTTACGTGACCTCTTCTCACGTATTTCCCGTGTGTGGGCGAAAAAGTTATTCCCGCTCGCCATAGAATATTCCTTGTTCCGCTGCACGCTTGCGTGTATCGTCCTCTGGCAGCGGTGCTTTGAGCGTGAACAAACCTGGCATCGTTTTTTCCAGCGACTTTCGGATACCTTGGCATTCCCCTTGCGATAGCTCCTTGGCGCGTGCTTTTCTTCCGTGCTATACGCCTCGCTCAATAAAACTGCGCGTGCGGATACCAGATGAAGCCACTGAAAGTCGGCACAACCCATAGCAGCATTTAATGTCATGAGCACCTCATTCAGTGGAGCTTTCTATTTTTTTTTTTTTTGTGCCGATTTTGTTTTGTGAGCTGCAACCAACCATATTTTAAAGTGCCACTCCGCACTAAAAGAGAGGAGATGATGTTTGTTTCCTAGCAACAGTACACGCACGTTCCTGTTCTCTGTCCATTGTTAAGATGTCAATGTGTTTCAATGCATATCAGGGTTACGTCATTCTCCTCTTAACTGAAATTCTGAAGACAACTTTGGAAAAAAGTACACATTCACGTTATTTCAGGACATATTGGGTATACTTTACGCAGATAACCTAGCACTACAGAAGGAGAAATTGAGAGGGCGAGCCGGTTGGTGGAGACAACATTTCGCTCAACTTCAGGACACGGACGAAAAAGTCATTTTCAAAACTGCTCCTCATGACTTACACTGGTCCAGAGTCTATTTCAATGCAAGTTCTGCTGGGAGCGCATCACTGAAAGGGACTCTGCTATGGCACGCGTTAACTTAAGGCACTGCAGAACTTCATAGGCACTTCAAAACATACGCCTTCTATGGGGATACGTGATCGTAACGTGGTGCACACAAATACTTTCAGTGTACGGGGGTCAGGCGCTGCTTATAGCGGAGAACTGGGTGACATCTTCGTAAAATTTGTCCATCTTCCTGAAACGCCGATCATCACATCTCCGAAATGGTGCCTCGTTCAACATGCTGTGGACGGGTTCGTTCGTGATGCAATGACGCTGTCTTTGCGACATTGTGGCGCGCGTACTGTCTTGCAATACATCTCAGATTGAAGTTCAGCGAAATGTTTATGCCTCTCCTGGCGAGTATAACTACTGTTCGGCTTCTATTGGACGTGAAACGTGGACGATTTGTATTCTCTCATACAAATCGTTCTGACGAGGCATTTCAATTTGGAGCTCCGTGCCTTCGATTCATTGTCTTTCGTGCACCGATTCACAAAATAAAGAGATCCTTACGCGGTGGTGGCGTTACCAGTTCGCCGTCGTCGGCAGCATCATGACTGTAGCCGAGATAATGCTGGTGCGTTTAGGGTTCAGGATGTTCAGTAGATCATATGAGAGTCGGACAGAGGCCACTACTTGTAAAGGTATGTTGTAAATATATTGTTAAGCTAAAGAATGTCAGCTGCCGCCATGCCTGCTTTCCGAAGGAAATGGACTACGGTTCGACGCCCCGTATGCTAAACAAGTCGTCAAGAAAGTCCAACGTATCGCCAAGTTTCGCAACAATGAATCCCTCGAAGACGAACTTGTCGTATACAAGAAAACATGCGAACAGTCTGTCTCTGATCCGATATTGACAACAGATAGATGGGGACGATGAGATGAAATGTTTAGCCGTAGGAGTTCCGGTACTTTATATTCACAAAGCATGTCGGACTTACAGCAATCTGATGCTGACAGACACTTTTCTGCCAAAGATGTAACATGTCAGCCAATGTGTGTCGCGATTTCAATACAACCTAATGCGAGTTGGCTAGAAAACTGTTTGACGTTTCACAAGGAAGAAAGATATATATCGATGAGAAAAAAAAATAAGTAAATCTTGGAGCGTTCAGCAGTCATTAAAGAAGTACCTAGCTTCATTGCTGGGGATGCATATTGACCGCAACATGCAAACCGGGTCTACAACGACCTAGAAGAAAAATCACGGTGTGGTGTCTCACACAGCTTCACAAGGTGTCAATATATTCAGGTAATATTGGACACGCTGAAGACGATAACCGATTTCAAAATTTACCTAGAAGGGGGGGGGGATATGTTTATTGAGAAATAAAAACAAGGAACAAGGAAAGGTTAGTCAGGCAAAGGCCGACTTGCTATTCCTTTCGTAAAGAGGAACGGAAAAAGAAAGGGGACGAAAAGATAGGAAGAAAACGAAAAAAGGAAAGAAGGCGGCAAGAAAGAAAACGAAAAAAAAACGAAAGAAAGAAGCGCAAAAAAAAGGGAGAAAACGAAATAGAGGAAAGAAAACGAAAAAATAGAGAGAAAACGAAAAAAAAAAGAAAGAAAAGAAAAAAAGGTATCGCCATGCAAGTATACTACTATTTTTAAATCAACCCATCAACAGCTAATACTCCACACCTCTGACCTCGCGGCGCTTCGAGAGCTGCATGGGGAGCTGACAACTGAGAATAAACAGTTACACTTTGAAAATGAACGATGAAAGATGAAAGTCACTGAACAGGTTAGCCAGCTGTAGGGATGAACCCACATCTTCTGGATTACCGGTCCAGGGCTCTACCAATTGAGCTATGCTAACACGCCTCTCCAGCGACTTTCGGGGTGCGTCAACCAATGTTTCATCGTTGATTTCTTAGGCAATTTGAGGCTTTGTTTGTATCTGTCCCTTCTATGTTGTTCCAGCCTCAGAACATCAGTTTCTCTCTAGTTACACTTTGCCCAGTCGTTTATGAGCTTAATTGTTGGAGCTAAAAGTGATTGGCTGCAAAACGTATGTTTAACTGGGGGTCCGAAGTATGTTTAAGTATTGTCCCCCTTTTTTGACCGTGCCTCTCGGTTTTCCTACATTACTCGTATGTTGTGTTACTCGCCACCCACCACCTATATAACTCTTCCAGTGTCAAAAACAAGTCGCGAACTCTAAATGAGCAAGAGTTACAGTCCCATACACGAGCGTGGGAACACGACAAAGAATGGACGCGATCAGGAAGCAGATACCACGCGGAGTCGGTGCGTATCGTAAGCACAGTTTTCAGAAATAATGCTGCTAGATGGGATGTAATGCCGCGCCTGCAATATGGGGCAGCATGAAACATTGAAAAGGAGCCTAGGACGCCTACTACACCATTTATGAACATGTCATTCCGCTCTGCTTTACGTTTCTTTTTATCCAGATAGCAAACACGGCAAAAACACCGTCGATCAAAGCGAGAGCGCCCCCCAGCAGACCAGGAACTTTTCTTCCTCACTTCCAACAAACGCTGGTGGTGGTATAGCAGAACGCATTTCCGAAGT
The DNA here is from genome assembly GCF_037126465.1 of Ornithodoros turicata. Classification (NCBI taxonomy): domain Eukaryota; kingdom Metazoa; phylum Arthropoda; class Arachnida; order Ixodida; family Argasidae; genus Ornithodoros; species Ornithodoros turicata. The sequence continues at coordinate 55,122,712 of NC_088205.1, read as the reverse complement.
CGCGCGTGATATTGATCACACAAACGGGTTAGCAGGATAGCCAACGCGATATTGCTATTCCTGCTCGACTGGTGATTTCGGTTCTTTATCTGGAGCACTTTTCATTTCAATATCTTCCAACGATTTTTTTTTTTTTTTTTGTAGTAGGATGAGGGGTGTAACAGTATGCTGAGGTGTTGCTAGTGGTCTGTACACGGAGTGGTGGTGTGGCTCGAAATACTGCATGAATATCCGATAGAAATTAAATTTTGCAAAAGGGTTTCACTATGTTGCATGCATCTGACAAACTGCTATACGAATTGGATACTCTCTGTAAGAGCTCGTAGTTGTAAGGTGAATCACGAAACAGGTATGATCGTTGTTGAAAATACTGCAAGAGCGCCTACTGTCGAACTCGATGGTGTCTCTTCTGTCTGTTTTTGAAACACTTGACACGTTGCCATAAAAGGTGACGTCGGAATTGCACGGACAGGCATTCTGTCGTTTTTGACACCTAACTGACTGGATCATAAAGTGAGCAAATAATGCTGATAAAGAGGGTGCCAAACCGAACCGAAAACACAAATATGCTATTTCTGGGCAAACAGAAAGTAAACCATAACTTTTTCTTTTTGTTGTTCACGAAGCAAAACTGAAAAAGAGTCAGAAAGAGGTAAGAGGTTGTAATACATTGATACATGTGATCCATTATGTTACACATGCGTACGCGTCAAGCTATGACATCAGAGGAGCGAGAGCTACGGCCATTCCTATTGGTAGTCGTAAGCATGTGACCCCTGTCTCGATGCCTCACTGGCGGAGACGCCTCCAGAGAGCCAGATGAGTTTCTGGATTCGCGGCGCAGATTTTCTGCGCGTCTGCTACCGTCCTTGCTGTGAGACTCGGAATGCGGGTTTACATCGATGCAAATAATTTGCAAATACAGTACACATACTACAGCAAGCCTGACGCAAGGTGCATGCTGACCTTCCTGTGTCGTCGACTGGCTAAGCAACAATGGCTCTCGGGTGAGGTTTGACCCTCCTTTCTCAACTGGATTGACTCAGAGCTCAGAGTTACCCTATCACCATCGTTTCCGAGGAGGACTGCTCCGTAGACATATGAAGATAGTCTCCCCTACTGCCGCATGTGTGGGTCTGTAGAGGCTACAACACATGTGATAGAGTTATGCTAGCGATGTCGGCAGCATCTCCAGGCCACCTTGAGACGACCGGACAGCCGACCTTTTGATGCCACGTGTGTCCGTGTCCTTGGCCCCGGCCGAACAATTCCAAGCCCTGCTGCCATTCGTGCACTTTTTTACGGACACTAAGCTGGTGGGTGTACTGTGAGTACGGCGTATGTGACACGCTAAAGCTGTTTTCTTTTCATTGTTATTCCTTAACTCTCATTTTATTTACTTTTTTGGATATTGAATTGAACTGGCTCTCATCATGAGCCCGACATTCTGAATTTTATCTTTTCTTGCGCCAAACCAAACCAATAATTTGCCTTTCACATTTATTTCCAGTAACTCGAGAAGAAGTTTCCTCGACAGGTTATAGAGGGAAAAGCCTAATAAAGGACGACACGAGAGGAGCACTTCTTGTGTCGTCCTCTGTTATGCTTTTGCGCCGCCTTCTGCTTTGTGAAACAAAACCATTCCAGTTCACTCCTTCCTTGGAATCCATTTCTAGTTCTTCGGGCGCGTCTTTAATTTGTGTTGGTGGTAAGTGGGAGGACATCAACGCGGCAGCGCTGTTCGTACGTCGGAAAACGCTCGTCTCCGTGTATTTACACGAGCGACATTCCCCAGAATACTCCAGCGGAGGATGCCGAAAAAGTCAGAGCTTTTTACTGTCACGTGAGTGCGAGCACTCAAGTCTCGTACTCGTACTCGTAGACTCCCCGTTGGCAAATAACAATCAACTTTCTGAAGCCAGCATGGAGTATCCCATCCTCGGGATAGGTTATAGCCAACATTTCTATGATTGTTCTTTGGTATCCAGTAAAACAAAAGATGCAATGCAAACTGTGCGGCAGCTGGAGATGCATACTTGTCTTTCTCGAAGACCTAGCTACTGTCCTTCAGATGTTGTAAGCGCCGGAGAAGCAATAATACTTCGTATCCCACCTTCCGGCACTCGAGGTCAGGCGTGCATGATATTCTCTCAAAAGGCATATTTTTACAGGATTTGCACGTTCATCACTCCCCCCCCCCCCCCTTCTTGCATACAGTGATTGGACACAACCCCGATATGGTCTTATAAGACATATATATGTCGCTGGCTGTAATGGACCAATTATGGGTGCGCTTATGCGCATGCCCAGCCACCTCTGGCAGCGGCCGCCATGTTTGTTAGTATGAAAGCATCATGGCTGCTTGTGTACGGTGTAGGCTGTGATGCGATATGGCGAAGCTTTTTTTTCACAATGTCTGTAATGTGTTGCGTCGTCGACAGCCGAAACATAGGCAATGTCGGTGTACGATTCTTCCGCTTCGCACCGGAAAAGCACCCCCAAAAGAAGTACGGCAAGCGGAAGTGGTACGAGCGTCACCATGATAGTTGGCATGGAAACATGGCGTGCTACGAATATGCCGTAACAAGTTTTCGTGTGGTTTGTTGGGGTGCACCACGTGTTGTGTGCTTCCGCAGAAGCAGACTATACCATTCAAAATAAATGTTATCCTTCTATATCCTCAAAAAATGCGAGCTACGCCCACGTGGTGCTAATTTGTCATAATTGCTTCGTCGTCCTCTCATCATGTCGTCTCTCGCCGCCAGCAGCGACGCGTACATGGAAATGGTCCATTCTCTCTTTGGATAGCTCGCAGTTTCAGGAGGGTGAAGTCGTCCGCTGGCGACTGGACACCTCGTTACTGCATGATGACGAGATTGTTACCGATGTAGCAGAAAAACTACCGGATTATTTTGCGGAACGCACACCGACAGCGGTAGAATGGGAAGCTTTCAAATGCTGCATGGGTACGAGTAGTGTTTCAGTCGTGGGGACGCCAGCGCCCACGAGAGCGGACTTCCTTTCTCAAACGTCTAGCGGCGAAAGTACGTACAGGACGAAAAGGAGCGCTGCTGACAACGCTGATGATGGAATACTGGGATACACTCCAATAGCGTTACCTTCTTCATCACTCAACCTCCAAGTGGAAGAATACGTCAGATTTTATTTATTTTTGTTGACTTTTTTTTCGAGCCCAATCTCTTGCCGATCCCGGTGTCGCTGGGTATTTGCGTTTCATTCACCACACTGACCAGGGATGGTCAACTAGTTTTCATCAATCTGATGGCAGCGTCACTGAGCCTGATATTCTCTTGTGCCTGATCATTGCCTGTCAGTGCCTGATATTCTCTTATAAGGCATATTTTTACACCATATGCATGTTCATCGCTTCTCCTGCCCCCATCTTGCACAGAGATCGAACACAGTGCAAGATATTCTCCTATAAGGCATATTTTTACGGGATATGCGTGTTCATCAATTTCCCCTTTCTCCCACAGAGATCGTACACAGTGTTCTGATAGTCTCTTATGAGGCATATTTTTACAGGATTCGCATCTTCATCAATTCCTCCCTTTGATGCATAGAGATCGGACGCAGTGCCTGATATTCTCTTATAAGGCATATTTTTACAGCATATGCATGTTCATCGCTTCTCCTGCCCCCTTCTTGCACAGAGATCGAACACAGTGCCAGATATTCTCCTATAAGGCATATTTTTACAGGATATGCGTGTCCATCAATTTCCCCTTTCTCCCACAGATATCGGACACAGTGTCCTGATAGTCTCTTATGCGGCATATTTTTACAGGATTCGCATGTTCATCAATTCCTCCCTTTCATGCATAGAGATCGGACGCAGTGCCTGTCATTTATAAGTGCCTGTCAGTTATAAGTCATATTTTTACAGGAGCTGCATGTCCAGCAGCATGCTCTTTGATTACTACAGGTAACGTTTTTTAAGTTACCAGAAAATCCTACTTGGCAGGGATATATTTACTAAATCAAACACAAAAATTGTGTTGTCTATATGTACTACTAGCATCACTACCCCTCTGACACGGAACACATTCCAAACCTATGACTTACATAATGTGAATCAAATATAGATAAAGTCTGACCACTGCCTAAGTAACTGAATGCAGTGAGGTGAAGCTGCTTTTCACAGTCATATCTCCGAGTAACACTGCAGCCTGCAACTGGGTGTGGCACGTGCTACTTTGTTACGTTTTATTTGGTTTGCATTTTTATTTGATTTCTATTCATGTATTTTTGTCAACGGAAAGTTTTTGACGCACCAATCCTTATTCGACAGCTGGCTATTCGATTACCAGGGCGTTCAAACTGTGCAGCTTCATCGACATTAAGCTCAAGTGCAGTGCACGTACACGAAATCCTAAGCTCCTGCAGATGTCTACTGCAGACATCCACACCGTCTGAAGCTTCCATATTGACGAGACCAAAATCCGGGGTTTTTCGGGCAAACCAACCGAACTCGAGGCACGGCGTTCATCAGTGTCATGCGAGAGCTCATTAGAAAACTTGGAAAGTGCATATGCAAGCTTTGGTGCTTAGATAGCACATTCACAAACACGGACTCCAGGGTACATCTCGTGCATCTTTGCGTCATACCGTTCAACGCAAAGTAGTCCTGCCGCTACTTGAGGTTTATTACGGGTACGACGATCAACAAGCAAAGAGCAGAACCGTACTGGTTCCTCTGAAGCAAACTGTGTGGCAGGAAACGAAAACATCCATCAACAGTTCGTTGGCGTACGTCACATGTTCAGAGAGTTGTACGCGAGGCAGTGGTTTAACCAAAATTTGTGCTGCAAGTGCAACGCGACACGCCACGGGAAGTGTTCACCGACACAACATTGGCGGCTGTTGACAGCTGTGGCCCACGGCAATATGACGTCTTTCCGTCGCGGAGCGAAGGGGCGACGGGTTGTCCTCTGTGGTGTCCGTTCTGAGCCTGACTAAACAATAAAATTGTTTCGACACATAGCAGGGGGCGTTTCAATTAGCTCGCTGAGGAGTAAACAAAGTGAAAGAGAGAGAAAAGAAAGTCTAGAGAGAGAAGCAAATGTTTGTAAAAATAAAGAGCGCGAGAAACATCAGAGCTCTTCGGTATATGCGAACCGCTGCCACTTTGAACAGGCTTACATCTGCGAGGATCGCGGTGGGTTGTGGTGTTGCAGCTCGCAGTTATTGGCCCTGGTGAGGTGATGATGAAAGTGGTATGTACTTGACACGGAGGGTATGAAGTAGGCAGGCTCGGTGCGAGAAACGCAAAGTCAGAACCCGAACAACCATTGCAAACACTCTTCAAATGCAATTTTCTATCATTTCTTCACCCATGCACTGCCGCTCTCGTTCAGCGACACCTATCACCCGTTTCCGCAAGACACGCTACATGTGCAGCGTTACGTACGCAAACACTGCCAACAGGATGCCCGTTCGTTCTGTAAATATTGATCTGCATAGCACTTTCTACGATGCAAGCTCCGTCCTGCGACGGCGGAAGACTGCCTGTCTGATAAATCTGTGGAGCAAATCACAGCGCGCACAGGCCAAGCCTGCAACTCTCAATATGTTTGTACTTTTCTTCGTATTCTGTGTTAGCACCGCGGAGCAACATTGCCGTTCAGCGGTGTATGGACGTGGACAGATCGAAGGGGGCGGGCAGCAGGAAGGTATGGAAGACACGGGGATCAGCTCGGTTCAGAACGCGTCCTCGTCCAACTACAGGGGGTACTTCAGATGTGCATTCCAGTTTTGGCAGTAGCAATGTGATGTATAGGCCAGGACTTTCGGATGATGTGGGGCTGATTTGAGGTTTCGTTTGAGTAAACCTAACGTACGACTAGCTGTACGCGAAATTTCCTAGGAATGAAGAGACCATGAAAGACTCGATTACAGTTGAACTTCCAAGTGCTTTTATGAAGGCGACGAAGTGATGGTTGCAATCATAAATAGAATAAGCAGCAAAAGGGGGATTTACCACGATTGAAACGCACGTGAAACCATTTATCAATATTCAATGACATCTACCATTTATCGCACCAATTCTGCAATGCACGTAAATCAGATTCAGCCTGAAGAGTAATTTTATAATTGGAGGAGGAAATTCTTCTAGCGCAATCGTCAGCACACACACACACACACACACACAGACATATACATTGGATGGTGATGGGGTGGGCGATTCACCGCCGCAAACGTCAGCAAACAAACGAACAGAATTAGAGATGTGGATGCGCAAACTAGAAAGAGAACTGGCCCTAAAACTGACCGCTCGGAATGCCTCAACTTAGGGAAGCAACTCCGATGGGAATTGACCAACCCTTCGATCGCTCTTGTCCGTTCCGCTTGATATTAGAACAGTGTACGTGTAACTCTGTGTACGTGTAACTGAGAGCGCTAATAGTAAACCTGGTAAGACACCCTATCGAAGGCTTTCGCGAAATCCATGAAGATTGCGTCAGTTTGACAGTTATTATCAAGGCGCGTACGAAGATGACGAACGAAGGCTGGAAGCTGTGTTTCGCAGGAGTAACCTTGCCGGAATACACGTCCAGAAGGAAACAGTACTCCAGGAATTTAATTATGTCAGAATGGATTCTATGTTGCAACAGCCTGGAAGAAATGCTTACTAAAGATAGGCGACGAAAGTTCAAAGGGGAAGCTCATGAATATGTGATCTATAGATGAGCAGATAGCATTATGCAAAGCAGCATTTATGGAAGCAGCTGTGAATCTACCACTTAAGAATGATACAGACCGAAAGTGACAAGAAAGAAGTCGTCCTCGAATGGAGTATCAAAGTGTCGCTCGATAGACACGCTAACTTTTGCCCAAATAGACAGCTTTACTTGATCCCGCTTCTGGGCTATGAAACGATGCGGATAGCGATATATTCTTCAGCGAGTACCAGGCCAGAAGAAGACCATCTGCTGTTCATTTCAAAGTCACTTATTAGTGCCAGTTTAATATAAAGCCAGCTCAAAATAAACGAGTTTTTCATTCGTGTTTCGTGCTTGCCTATGTCCTGGATAAAAAAAAAAATATGCGTATGTGACGCTACCCAGACATGGAAAATGCGAACGCAATCATACACGGTACATTTTCAAGCTTGCGCTACGCATATCTACCGCATTGGTATTCCAAAAATAAACCGGCGTACCTTACCAGCGCTTGTTTCAATCCGGCACTCGTAATCCAAAGGGTGTATAATCCGTCTTCTGGCGAGTAAACACTCACGATATTCCAAGGTTACAGACACGCACAAAGCACGACACCAAACTTGTGAACTGGCAGTCGCCGCACACACACTTCTAGGAAACACACACGAAACAGATGCCGAATCGAGTTTTAACCAGTGTCGGGACGCAAAAGTTAAAGAAGAAAGGAATGGGAGAGAGGGGAGGGAATGCTACTTCCTACGCGAGAGGGAAGCCTTTTCACAGCAGCCCTGTCTGCTTTGCCTCCAGCATACAGAATAGAGAATGACCAGGGGAGGGCACGGAACCGGCCGGAACTCAGCGCCCTTCTTTTTTTTTTCCTTTGTAGTTACTTAGCCTAGCCACCTGCCCCCGCCGTCCCGAACTGAGATGCCCCCCAAATGCCTCTCTCTCTCCACCGCTCCTTTGACTGCTCGTTTTCCCCTTCGGGCAAAAATATGCGCCTCATTCCGTCCCTTCATGGGAGAGGAGAATAAAGGCTAGCTGGTCCTGCCTCAAGCAGCGGCAATTTCTTCTCTCTCGCAGTGCTTGAAGAAGGTACCAATGTGGGGGCCATTTCTGGCGAAACGGGCGCTTGAGAAGCAGAGCAGCAGGCACGGGCGAGCGAAGCTGTTTTCAGTTTCGCTTCTATTTTCCTAGGAAACAGTCTGGGGGCATAGTAAATATGGTGATGTCGAGGGATGCTAGAACGCATTACCTACGACGGATGCAATCGCTTGGTTGGATTGGGCTATAAGGGACAATGCCCCCTTCAAATGTACGTATTTGCACACGATGAAAAATATGGTAGCGTTCTTTCGAGTAGTACCTTAGGGATACAGACCTCGTGGCTTGAAAATGATCAACGAAGCTGACTATTCTTAAATCCAATACCCATTCCAGTACTGAGTAACAGTACCCACGCTTCTTTAAATATATGTACAGGGTGTCCCAGAAAATGTGTCATTGAATTATAATAAAAAAACTACGCCACCTAGAATCATGCGGTCAACAGCATTTGTTCTTATTAGGTTTTTGCCACCTCCTAATGCGAATGTCATGTACTCCAAGTTTAATTGTGTAAATATTTGCGAACTCAACTCGGAAATTTGCCAAGCAAAGGTCACTTTTTTACCCCACAAATATGAAGACCGTACCGAATTCACTCAAATTCATGATAATTCACAGTGATACTCACGAGCTATCCCATCGGAAAAAATAGCCGAATATCATGCTTTTCGGAGCACCGGACCATAGCGCGCGATGACTTTTTGAGCGCAGTCGCTCCCAGTGCGACGAAAGGAGGTTCCGAAGCCAGCCCACAGAGTGATAGTAGAAAAAGTAACAGTTCCTAAATTTGGGAGAGGGAAAGCATTATCCCAGCGAATGTCGGACGTGATAAGCCGTGCCTGTTTTATCTCTTTCTGCGGTGTCGGGGAGGGCTGGGTTTCCAACCTCCTTTCGTCGGACTGACAAAGATTGCGCTGAAAAATTCATCGTGCGCTATTCTGTGCGACCTCCGTAGAGTATGATGTTCGGCTATTTTTTCCGATGGGATAGCTTCTGATTATCCCTGTCAATTATCATTATTGACTAAATTAGACACGCTCTTCACATTGGTGGGGTAAAAAAGTGACCTTTACTAGGTAAATTTCCGACTTAAGCTCGCAAAAATTTACATAATTAAATTTAGGTTACACGACATTCACACGAGCAGGTGGCAAAAACCCAGTAAGAACAAATGCCATTGACCGCATGACTCTAGGTGGTGTAGTTTTTTTATTATAATTCAATGACACGTTTTCTGGGACACCCTGTATACAGGGTTTTTCAAAAAACGTGTCATTCGGACTTTATAAAAAAACGGGGCGGCGGAATAATACGGGGTAAAGGGCACTTGTGTGGCAACTGAATTTGTCATCTTGCAAAAATATTTTCATTTGATTTTAATTAAAATAAATTGAATTTCTTTAATTGAACTCCAAAATTTTCCAAGTCAACCTAACGTTTTTTTTTTACATAATTAGAGAGCTCGTAGCGAACTTAGTCAGATTCACTAAGAAATCCGCTCGCTATTGCAAATGGAACTGTCCAAAAAAAGTCCCGAAATTGAGGCTTCAAGGTTTCGGGTATTCAACGGCGCACCAAATCAGACGCAAAGATTCGTGGAGAGGAGGACATGCTCCTGCCCCCATGAAGGATAGAAGGTTGAAAAAACACAGGGCGGGAAAAAAGAGGCGGACTCATTTTTATTTGCCGCTTATCAACGTATGGTGGAATGTCACCTGTCTTGTTATCTGCGCGTCTTGTGCTGCACGCCGGTTTGGCGATAAAGTGTTCTAGCTTCATGGGGGCAGGAGCATGTCCTGCCCTCCGCGCATTTTTCCGACTGATTTGGTGCGCTGTTGAATACCCGAAACTGTGAAGCCTCACTTCGGGACTTTTTTTGGGCAATGCCATTTGCAATATCGAGCGGATTTCTTGGTGGATCTGACTAAGTTCTCTACGGGCTCTCTAATTCTGTAAAATAAAACCGTTAGGTTGACTTGGGAAATTTTAGAGTTCAATTAAAGAAATTCAATTTACTTTAATTAAAATCAAATGAAAATAATTTTGCAAGATGGCAAATTCAGTTGCCACACAAGTGCCCTTTGCCCCGTATTTTTCCGTCGCCCCGTTTTTTTATAAAGTCCGAATGACACGTTTTTGGAAACACCCTGTATTATATACATAATTAAATGCGCAGAGGGCAGGACATGCTCCTGCCCCCATGAAGCTAGAACAGTTTATCGCCAAACCGGCGTGCAGCACAAGACGCGCACATAACAAGGCAGGTGACATTCCACCATACGTTGATAACGGGCAAACAAAAATCATTCCGCCTCTTTTTTCCCGACCTGTGTTTTTTCAACCTTCTATCCTTCATGGGGGCAGGAGCATGTCCTCCTCTCCACGAATCTTTGCGTCTGATTTGGTGCGCCGTTGAATACCCGAAACTTTGAAGCCTCAATTTCGGGACTTTTTTTGGGCAGTTCCATTTGCAATATCGAGCGGATTTCTTACTGGATCTGACTAAGTTCTCTACGGGCTCTGTAATTCTGTAAAATAAAACCGTTAGGTTGACTTGGGAAATTTTGGAGTTCAATTAAAGGAATTCAATTTATTTTAATTAAAATCAAATGAAAATATTTTTGCAAGATGGCAAATTCAGTTGCCACACAAGTGCCCTTTACCCTGTATTTTTCCGTCGCCCCGTTTTTTTTATAAAGTCCGAATGGCACGTTTTTTGAAACACCCTGTATATATACACCGGGTGTTCCAGTTAAATCCTCGGGCTAAATAATTCGCGAACCGGTGCACCAATCGAATAACTTTCTTTTTTACAAGTATCTGTCCAATACCGCCTACAAGATGCGCACTGCGTGAATGAGCGGGAGGCGCTCATTATTTAAATAAAAATTCAAATGAGTTTCGCGAAAAAAGCTAACTTCTAAAGCAGGGCGCCGTCGGCATTAAAATGGGTACTACCCCTTCTGGGACCTTCAGTAGATACCTTTTAGAGAAAAATCTGCATCCGAAGCGGGTCATTTGTTGCAGTAATTAATTGGTTTCTGTTTACATGTTTTTGTCGCGGCTGGTCGCGGAGAAGCGCAAAAGGACGCTCTTTCACTCCCATGTCCACCAATGAATTACGTCCTTACACCAATGAATTACATCCTTTTGCGATTCACCGCGACCAGTCGCGACAAAAATACGTAAACCGAAACCAAATAATTACTGCAACAAATGACCCGCTTCAGTGGCAGATTTTTCTCTAAAAGGTGTCCACTGAAGGTCCCAAAAGGGGTAGTACCCATTTTAATGCCGACGGCGCCCTGCTTTAGAAGTTAGCTTTTTTCACGAAACTCATTTGAATTTTTATTTAAATAATGAGTGCCTCCCGCTCATTCACGCGGTGCGCATCTTGTAGGCGGTATTGGGCAGATACTTGTAAAAAAGAAAGTTATTCGATTGGTGCACCGGTTCGCGAATTATTTAGCCTGGGGATTTAACTGAGACACCCGGTATATGTGTGTGTGTGTCTGTGTCAAGCTGGCTTAGTTATCCTATAGTGGTGAAAGTGGGGAAAGTGGGCATATCGTCGTAAAATTCGAGACTTGATTCCCTTGTGTCAAAAAAAGTATTGATTAAAAAACAAGCAGCCGTTGTTTAAAATGCACATACTTTTATGTTTCGTTGACGCCATGAATTGTTCTATGGTTCACTGCTCATGCGTAAAACGCAACGCAACCTGCGTTGGGTTTATTAACATAAGAAGTTTGGAAATCTGTGTCCCCACTATTCGTGTCCTATCGAAACAACCTTCGTAACGCAACAAATAGGACCGGTTGGCGCATGTATAAGACAAACACTACAAGCACTATCAGTGTGTTTGTCCCGTGTGTTTTAGGTCGCTATCCTTACAACCTTCGTAAGTTCGCGGAAAATTTATGTACTGCGGTCCAATGACCCGATCTACTTACAACCGACGTTCCTCGTGCACGTTCGAACAGGTGTCCTTGAAGCTGTATGTAGTTGACAGTGCTGGTACTGACTCAATTCTTTATCCATGCGGTTGGTACACATATTTTTAGTAACAGACATATCGTCATTCACCTCAGCGAAAAACAAACCCTACGCGCAAACCCGCCCATTACAATCAATTGCTGTTCAGCGCAAGAGGACTGTGACAGCTATCTCTAAATTGAAAGATTTTTTTTTTAAACGAGCGCTGCCGTGGCTGCGGCCAACTATTAACAGCAACGAGTGCAAGAGAAACTAATCAGCAGTGTGATTTATCACCATGGCAACTGGAGTTCAAAACTCATGACTGAAGACAGATATGAAGCACAACGTATCTTCTATGCTTTCAGATGCACCTTTTATGCTGTTTGTTATCTACCTCCGTCCATTCGGATGCAAGCATCTACCTCCATCGGCCATAAAATTACAAAGATTTATCTTCATGAAATCAGACTTGGACTGTCACGGAAGAAATATGTCTACAATATGCTGCCTGTATGAACCTGTAATACGGAAGCTTCCTTTCGTGTCGCGAATACATTATTGCCATTCCAGGTAATGCAACACAGAACGAAAAACATAAATCGCAAGAAAAATCATTACCTGCTCTGGAAGGCAGTACTTCTGACCATCTGTTTGGAAATTTGTAGCGCCCGTCGGCGTTGCGCATCATAACGAACTCATATGCTACTGCATCCCGAAAACACAATGTTACTGTAGTTATTACACCTCAGACCACATGTTCCTCCTGTTGCGCCCCACATGACAAACTGTCTGTTAGGGCGCTCGTCATGCTCGTTAAATGCATTTCTCGCTAACGGCACATTGTTACGTTTCGTCATCTTCTGCCGCTGCCATCAACTCAGCAGCTACATCGTCAACGACTCCGTGCGGAAGAAACGTCATCGGGCTCGCGAGCGTGGTGGCACGAGGCCCACTTCTTTGAGAGTAGAGATGGGACGAATCCAAAATTTTTCGAATCCGAATCCGAATCCAAGGAAGGTTCTACAAATCCACGATTCTTTCGAATCCTTTCGGATTCGGTTGGCACATCCCTAGTTGAGAGCCTTCGAGTCTCTCTGGACGCACTTCTTGGAAGTCAGCCTCGTTCTCACGTCGTCAAGCCAGCCCTCTCTTGGCTAACCTCTCCCACAACCCATAATAAAGAAACAAACAAATAAAGTATTCTGCACGGTAACCTTGGTCGTCCCGTCACTCTGGGAGAGGCAACCGCAATAACGCGCAGGCAGCGTTCATTCGTCACAATTTCTATTATGTGATGAGTGATTTCAACATTGATGTGGTATTTATAATTTGCATGTTTTACAATCTGGTAAGTGTTGAGTGAAAACATCTTACACAAAAATAAGCGACGTTCAGCTGATTGGTACTCATCGGTGTAGAGACTTGACCAATGAACTGCTGTTGTCCCACAACACTAGGTCTTACCCCGTAGAAGTAAACAGCGTCCTGAGCGCTGCTGCGAAGTCAATTCGGCAACGCGAGAACAGGTGAGCTGTTGCCCAGTGTATTTGTTGCTCACACTGGGGGTTTTGTCATTAATGCCACCGGCTCAACTTCGTTTTCGACATTTATTCTGCAAGCTCTACCGAATACCATGTTGCGTGTAGCAGAACGAGGAGTACTTCATTTAGCATACGGCGTGTCAGAAATGAAACAAAATCATCGAAAGCAAAAACACGCATACTATCTCACGAAAGAATCCCATACCAGCATTTTTTTTTTCTTTTTTAAGTTAGTCAACATGCTCTCAAACTTTCAGAAAAAAGCCCTCGAATGGCACATTATGTAGTTATACGAATGCATTTAGGAACGTGTGATTTTTCGGGGACATATTTACTTCCGCTTATGCTTTGTGCCCGCGAGGACAGAGCACTATTGAATAAAAGTCAGCGTATACCTCCCCGGCAAACATCGTACGCCGATACTGGAATTTGCGAAACGCTGCAAGAAGCGCTGAATACACAACAAACAGAGGGAGGCACGTTCGTAAGCGCGTCTAATCTAATTTGACGTCCATAGACATTTTCTGTAGCTCATATTTTCATAAGTTTACCATCAAACACGGAGCATACACTGCAACGGTCCGCGCATGCATCTCAAAGGAGCCTATTACGTGGACATGGATATCCCATTTCAGCGTCATGAAATGAAGCGCATGGACAAAAAAGTGCCTAGCCATTCAGTTATCGTTGATGAACGCCGCACCGCCGGTTCATAAAGAAAGGGACTCCGAATAAGGCGAAAATTAGTGACGGAAATCTATTTTTTACTATCGCGTAAAAATGGTGTTCTCATCAATGAAAACATGTTTCTCTGAAAAGCATTCATAGTGCGTAGCACTTTATGACACCGAGCCCTCAGTAATACGATTAGGTGTAATAAGAAGGCAGAAACATATTACATACAGGGTGTCCCAGAAAACGTGTCATCGAATTATAATAAAAAAACTACGCCACCTAGAATCACGCGGTTACCGGCATTTGTTCTTATTAGGATTTTGCCACCTCCTCATGTGATTGTCATGTATTGTAAGTTTAATTATGTAAATATTCGCAAACTCAACTCGGAAATTTGCCAAGTGAAGGTCACTTTTTTATCCCACCAATATGAAGTGCGAGCAGAATTCACTCAAATTCATCACAATTGACAGTGATACTCACGAGCTATCCCATCGGAAAAAATAGCCGAACATCATGCTTTTCCGAGCACCGGACCATAACGAGCGATGACTTTTTGAGCGCAATCGCTCACAGTCCGACGAAAGGAGGTTCCAAAGCCAGCCCACAGAGTGATAGTAGAAAAAGAAGCACTTCCTAAAATTGGGAGAGGGCAAGCATTATCCTAGCCAAAGTCGGACGCGATAAGCCATGCCTGTGTTATCTCTTTCTGCGATGCCGCGGTGGGCTGGGTTTCCAACCTCCGTTCGTCGGACCAACAAAGATTGCGCTGAAAAATTCACTTTGCGCTATCCTGTGGGAGCTGCGTAGAGCATGATGTTCGGCTATTTTTTCCGATGGGATAGCTCTTGATCGTCCCTGTCAATTATCATTAATTTGAGTAAATGAGACACGCTCTTCACATCGGTCGGGTAAAAAAGTGACCTTTACTTGGCAAATTTCAGACTTACGCTCGCAAAAACTTACATAATTAAACTTAAGTTACGTGACATGCACATCAGGAGATGCCAAAAACCCAGTAAGAACAAATGCCGTTGACCGCATGACTCTACACTCTTAAAAATGAACTTTACCTCATAGCACGTTCCTAGCAAACGATCATCTCGAATGATATCGTTATCTGACTTGATTTGTTGAAAACGGGAGGCGTACGCCTTTTTTTGTGACAATTATGAACAGCATAAGTGTCACAAAAAAGGCGTACGCCTCCCGTTTTCAACAAATCAGGGCAGATAACGATATCAATCGACATGACGGTTGGCTAAGAGCGTGTTATGCGGTGAAGTTCATTTTTAAGTGTGTAGGTGGTGTAGTTTTTTTAGTATAATTCAATGACACGCTTTTTTGGGACACCCTGTGTATCACCCTACAGGGTGGTTCACCAACCATGAGAGAAATTCATAGTAAAAAACGTAGGCCCCGGAGTGACATGCGGTCAAGCGATTTTTTTCTGCCAATAACTTTTGCCACATATTGGTAACATTTTTATTTCGTTTCAATTAACAGAAAGTTAATTTCTTGAATTGAACTCCGAAATTTCCCAGGGCAACCTCACGTTTTCTTTGCGGAAATGGGTTCCCCGTGGTCATTTTACTCAGTATAGCCATAATCCCACTCGTAATGCAATGGCAATTGCCGAAATAAATTCACCGAAAATCCGTGGAAATGAGCCCTTGGCTCCGCCTCTTTTTTGACGGCTCGTAGTTTGAGCGCAAAGCATTCTGCATTCTGTTTCTAAATGGTGCGACTCGTGGCAGAAGAATTTAAACGTAGGAAAATGTGTACAAATGACTGTGTCTACGAAACAATCACCAATTTTGTCTTCCTATGTTATAGATAACCTTCCACTCACAAAGGTTTCCAAACATAAATATCTGGGCGTCATCCTCTCGTCAAACCTTAGTTGGACAGCGCATATTGATCATATTGTTGCCAAAGCGTCACGCAAGCGCTGGTTCCTGAAAAGAAATATGTGTCATTGTACTTCTGCGACTAAACTGACAGCATACAAAACTTTAATACGTCCACTTCTAGAATATGCCGACATTTTGTGGGACCCATTTACGCAAGTCCCAATTGATTGTCTGGAATCTGTCCAGAAAAAAGCCTTGCGTTTTGTATTTAATTCGTACGAGAGAGATACCTCGGTCACATCGTTGTATGAAGCATCAGACCTGTTACCTTTAGCCTGCCGCAGGCAAGTAAGGCGTCTTCATTTTTTTCATAGTATTGTACATGGTAAAAGCGGTCTTAACTTCGATGACTATCTTAACTTCAACGAGAGTCGTACCACCAGGCAGAAACACGCTAACCTCATCAGTGAGTTTCGTTGCAGAAAGCAGTCGTTCAATTGTTCTTTTTTCCCTCACACTACTCGCAAATGGAACAAGCTACCACCACACCTGACGTGCATTCCTGGCTCCGCTGCTTTTTCTAAGGCAGTTATTGACCAACTAAGCATGTTGAATTAGGCGATCACTTGTTTTCTTGTGCTATTTTCGTTGTGTTAGGCTCTGTCTGAGCCAAATTGATGCTGTGTCCCTGTGTTGCTCATTGTGCTCTCTCTGCCTTGGCCCTCAACTAATGGCCGGCAGTATTATCTAAATAAATAAATAAATAACATACGTTTGTACTTTCGGAAGTATGACTCTACCAGGGTGGTCCACCAACCATGATAGAAATTCATAGTAAATAACGTGGGCAACGGAGAGACATGCGGTGAAGAGATTTTTTTTCTATCAGTAACATTTACCACTTATTCGTACCATTTTAATTTCATTTCATTTGATGAATTTAATTACTTGAATTCAACTCCAAAATTTCCAAAGTCAACCCCACGTTTTTGCGGAAATGGGTTCTTCGTGGTCATTTTAGTAAGTATAGCACCTGTAACCCAACGACAATAGACCCCTACCCGAGAAGCGTCATCATGACGTTGGTAGACAGACAGAAACTGAAACAAATCGGAAGGGGAGGGCTGGGTTCTACGAATGGGCATTTGTTCCCTGCCTCCTATTGAAAGAAAAGTAGGACCAAAGGTCGCGTCCTTTTCAGGGACCATCCTAGTCCCCTATCTCGCTTACCGCCCCCCCCCCCACTAGATTTGAGAGTAGTTCAACTCTACCAAATTGGTGGCGCTGTCGAACACTATGACGTCATTTGTTTACAAACACGGAGAGGTCTATTGCTGAAAATGAACTGAAATAAATTGCTGAAAATCCGCGGAAATAAGTCCTTTGCTCCGCCTCTCTTTTGTCGGCTTCTTGTTTGAGCGCCAAAGTACGATGGTAGGAGGTTACAGTGACACGCCATGCGAGGGGGAGAGGGTTGGAATTCTAACGCTCTCCCTCTCATACGGCATGTCAGTGTAACCTCCTTTCGTTGCACTTTGGCGCTCAAGCTAGAGCCGGGAAAAGGGATTCATTCAAGCCGACATTCAATCAAGACGTGCTCTCGCAATTGCTCTCGCAACACTACAAGAAAAAGAGAAGGAGCTAGCATAAATTCAGGTTTGTACACGTTAGTCGAAAAAAAGTAACTGATAACCGCTACTACTACTGCGGTGACAAAAGTATTTTTTAACGTTACAAATTACTCGTCTAAAATTGTAATCAAGTAACACGTCCTTTGACAATTACTTTCTATAATAATAAGTCATATGGCTAATTACAATGCGTGAAATCAAGCATACCTTGACCGCTTTCTAATATTGGAATTCGTCGCCTTTGAACAGCACAGGAGCTTTTGCTTATGTTAACACATTATGCATTTAAATAAATTTGTTGTTTAGACAACAAGTCGTTTTCTTCTTTTCTCTCCGTTAAACATTTACGAAAAGCTCAAGTCATGGCGATCAATCAGGAGAGCTAACCGACATGGTAGTATCGAAGACGAAACACAATCGCAACCTCTCTGTGCATCTCGCAATCGCAGATTTCTGTGCAACCTCTCTGTGCATCTCCTTCCAAGGCGTTGACCCTTGAGGTCTTCGCAATAGAAGCGTTCGGCCGCGCTACATCCTAAATTGAATATTCCAGGTGGCCCAGAAGCATGACGTACTGCACATACAGCAGGTTGCGGTAAGAAGAGATTAAGGTGTCCCTTGGAACTCAAAATGCATGTGCGGAACGCTATTACACACTGTGTAATAATAAGAAGATAATAATAATAAGTAAGAAAATTATAAACGCTGTGTATATAGTGTTCCAGCTTTGTAATAATAGTGTAATAACGTTGTAATAGCGGCATGTCGCAACAATCCTCCCTGAACTCGGCCGAGGACGCATACTAACCCCCGTCCCCCAGTCCTTCCTGCTGTCCCCTCTCCACCTGTCCACATCTGTACGCCGGGCATAGCCACAGCTATAGACGTGATGGACACTGTGCTTTGCTTTCGTGAATGAATTAAGCTTAGTCGAAAGGTACTCGGTAACCGGTTACCCAAAATTGTAATCAGATTACTTGCAAAATTACTGAGAAAATTATTGATTACTAGTAACGCAACTACTTTGAACGCGTTGCGTACAAGTCTGGATGTACTGGTATCTAGATTAGAGCCCTGTACCGGCCCGCGGGCAGGGCCGGGCTTCTTGTTGGGTGTATGGTCCTGGCCGGACCGAGCCCGTGCCGACAAAATACACCAGTACCGCGGGCCGGGCCGGGCCAACAAACATGTTTCCGAGAGTCTGGCTCAGCCGGGTCACGCAGCTAATTCCACACAGTGGAGGACTATTAGTTCATGTCATCACGTGTCAGCGTCATTCCTGTGCATATATTTGCAAAAACAAGCAAAGTATACGTACTTCATTATGCTGATTCGACCCTCTAGAACCTTCTCAAAGCCACTTCACATTGCTCCTGACTCCTCACATCTTTCACAATCACGTTCGCAAACCTTGGTGAGGGGGTAGGGACTGGGAGAAGGAGTTTGTCGACAGCATCCTCTACCACCACAAAAATACTTGTATAGTGTAACGTTAACGTGCTTGTCCGCGTGCATTCTGGACTTAATTTGGTCTCGTGCTGGTGCGGTGTTAAACCGCCAGTTCTTTTATGTTTGTTACCTTGTCATATCTTCTCATAAATTTACTTATAAATTTGCTTCATAAGCGCTAGAAACGCGTAAGTCACGGCTGGAAATTCTAGTCCGTGCTAAATTCGCCGAGTAACTGGGCCGAGCCGCATCAAAACAGGAAGGTGCGGGCCGGGCCATTTTTCGATGCACCCGGGTCGAGTCGAGCCCGGAACAGTCGGCCCGTACAGAGCCCTAATCTACATCTCTTATCTGAAATCTGAAGGCGTGTGGTTGCGTGCTGTTGTTGGCACCGGTGTTGTTTACTTTCGCGATGCTGGTGACTGCAGAGCATGCTGTGCACTGCTCACGGTAGATTGAAAACAGACACGCATGCACATGCGCACACAGCGTTTGCATTGGAGAATGTCCGCAGTACAGCGCACATCGGCTGTTGCACGAAATGCACAACCTGTGTGAGTTCGAGTCCCATAGGTTGTGCATTTCCGATGCACTACAACACCCGTTTTCAACAGCCGATGTGCACTCTACTGCGGACATTACCTAATGCAAACACTGTGTGCGTGTGTACATGCGTGTCTGTTTTCAATATACCGTAAGCAGTCCACAGCATGCTCTGCAGTCACCGTCATCGCGAAAGTAAAGAACTCACATACCTCCATTTGCGCACTCCCATAGCCTCCATAGCTATGGCTATGTCGACATAAAGAAAGCCGAAGGAAGCAAGAAGCAACGCAGCCTCACAGAGTTATTTCAGTCTGTAAATAATCCCACGTAAGGTACGTGCCTTCAATCATCCCAGATGGGGTGGCCGTAATGGATCAGTTTCCCAAGTGCCCAACTTTCCAAGTGGGCAATACTTAGCCACCTAACATCCAGAGCATTTTGTAGATACACACTGTAAATGCTTTAATGCGGAAGACGACAACTTCATCCATCATACTTGCTGTGGAAACATTATAAGAAGAGCTCCTATGGGGCCAGGGCTCTTAATCAATGAAATCAACTTTCTCGGCGTGGAGGCTTACGTGTTTGTGTCGTTCATGTTTGTATAGCATGCCTCGACTAATCCTCGTTGTTTACAGGGCTCTTAGTTGTTGCATGCGCCATGTACACCAACTGTATGTTATACGTGTGGCTTTAACCTGAAATCGGTGAATGTGTGTAGACATATACTATAAGACAGGTGGTACGAATTTCAATGAAAAATCATAGTTGCAGTGGTAAAAGAGAAGCTTCAGCAAATGGAGTATGGGGCAATCTCTTCTCGTTTGACAGAGAGATGTACCCAACACCAGGGGTAAGCAGTAATACCCATATGGCGAATGATTCGCTGACAGCGCCGCAGAAGCAGCGCTTTTGTCAAGCAGACAAATGAGCATTGCACTGTTGAGAGGTGACGTCGTTCGACGACGTGACCCTAAATGACACCCCTGGCTACCCGCGAATGGGCAACTAACATTCCTTCCGCATCTATGCTTACAAGAGTGGATCAAAGCTCGCTTTGTGGATACCTTGAAATACCTGATGACGAAGACGTTGGCAGAAGAAAAAATATGGAGGTGTGAGCCCGCTCACTGCGGGACCAGCCAATCAAAACCATCTCTAAAACTCTCACAGTTCACGTCTAAAAACGAACTCTCGTCTGAAAAGACGAGAGCTCTGCTACGCTCTTAACGAAGGTGATGAGTTAGTGCTGTTGACCCCGACGATGAATACCTCTTGTCAGTATGTTCATCGGATGCGACTCGACGGTAGCTCACTGGCGTTACCTCTTTGCGAGAAGTTGACTCTACAAGATGCCGTCACCGCGGTGATCAGGAAAATCATGAACACATCCTTCGTCATCCCCCCCCTCCCAACCTCTCAGCACCACACGTACAGTGTCTCGAAATCCGCTACGCTCTCGCCCTCTGACTATAACAAAATTATTTGCTCCATGGTCAAATCCAGCGCACCAACGCTCAGCCCTAAAAACACTACAAACGTTTTTGGACAATATATGTTCAGAACGTTCGGTTTTCACTGTGAGGCTCATCAACCAATCTGTCACGAGCAATAGTGTAGACTGTAGAGTATCGAAACACTCAAATCACCATCACCAAAGTAAAGTTGGTAATTGTTTTCCCCTGGGTCCCCAATGTAATCCAACTCTCTTCCTTTTGTTCCCTTTTTGTACGTGACATCTTTTGTGCCTTGTTAGTCATCCTTTTAGTAAGATGTAAGATGTATGTAAGTAGCAGCTGTCGCATCAAGCATTCAACATGATGTGTAAAGAGATGAAGGAACTGAGTTTCACTGAATGTTGCGATGACGACGCATTGTCACCTAAGGCGCGACAAGTCTCAGGAAATTGATGAAATGACTAAGGAGCACAACGATCTTCATGATCCCACGCAGATAACTAGACGGTTTACCGAGAACTAGGACCTTTAAAAAAACAAAGAAACAAACAAACAAAAACAAATGCTCATTTATTAAACTCATAGTGTCATCGTTTACTTTATTTAGCATACCTCGAATGCAGTAAAGGGTACCACGTGGTCGAGTGGTGTTAACACCATTTTTAGCTCGATCAAATTAACGCGAATTTATATTCCATTACAAAAATATGTGGACCCAAACAAACCGGTCACCAACGACGAGCACATAAAGACGAAGCACATTCATCAAGCACTATTTAAGAAAAACAAGACAGCGACCCGCTGTAGAAAGACCATTCCACGGAGCGTTCATTTATGCAAGCACAACATAATTTGCACATTGGTGTTTCATGCCGGGAAACAGCGTACGTGACTATCTTACAAAAGTTAATATTTACCACGTTCCATCAAGCGAAGTAAAGCGGCCTCAAATTCAGCGTCACCGTGACCAGGAGGCGACCAGGAGGCGACCAGGGGTCGAATCCCGCCCGTCGGCTGTGCTGTCTGAGAGTTTCTCCTGTGGGACTCCTTCGACGCTTGCAAGGAATCCCCTCTCGGTTCTGTTGCCTATGATCTTGGCCGAGGATATACGATCACCCCGAACAACATGGCGTCATATCGGAAGGCGGATCGCCCGGCAAGAAAACGTCACCAACTACCCCAATAAGCAGGCTGAGGCTGGGATATCACTTCTATTTTGGAATGCATTAGCATTATTCCTTACATGTCTAATACACATTCGAATACACGTTGCAATGCAGTTCTCGAAAGTTTCTCGAAAGCATGTTCCTTTATCATGTGATCGACCCCGATTCAGCGTCGTTCATCATCGCATCATCAGGACACATCTCATCCTCCATTGTGCCTTGGGGTAGTGGACCACACCTCATGTGGCGAATTTCCTCATTCATCATCATTAATTTATCTCTTGTTGTTCATGGCGTGACTTTCTCATGCACAGTAATTTACTTAGTAATGTTACGTTACTAATGCCTTTAGGTTCATCAAGTAATGACATTAGTAATCAAGCACTTTGGCATAACATTTACCCAGAAGTTTCTGACACAGTCCTCCGTGGTATTTGAAGCGCGTATTTGTAAACAGAAGTGGTTAGATTTTTACGTTAGATTTTACGATTAGACGTTACACGTCACCGGTGGCCGTCATCATAGTTTATGCGGAATCGCTCCGCGTAAATGATTGATCTCGTGGGATAATGACAGCAGTATACGTAATTGAAATGAGCTATCGAAGATAAAATTAATTGCAGTGCAGAATAAGTTACTATTCAAAGACAAGCGATGAGGAAGCTAATCTACCAAAGGAGCTCGTTACCAGTTTGTCAAAAAAATGTAACTGAGTTACTAACGAAGTTACAGCTAATGAAAATTATCTTGAGGTTCCGAAGGTACTTGCAAAAGTAACGAGTTACTTTAAAGTTACTCGTTACTAATAAAGCTAATAATAAATAAAGTTACCTAATATATGCTTTTTAGTTCCCGAACTTTCCGTAATTGGCCGTACATTAGGAGACTCAGGTGCCGTTCAACGAGCAGTGTATTTGTAATGACAGCAGGACTGTAGAGGACAACTCATGAAATCGATACTTGCTTTGTGCTCCGTTGAACGATTTTATTACGTAACTAAAATCACCAAATGTCAACTTGAGGAAGCACATCAAGGTACGGCTTCTTTCATTACATCGAAGACCCGTATGATTTTGACGTATCAAAACTAGTGAAAAATGTCTTGGACCACCTATTGTGGCATCAGTATCTGAATTAATCAGCGGCTTATCTGAATTAATCTGAGTCAGACCCTCCATGCACGTGCGACTGCCTCGCACGTGGCTATCGTGTAATTACAGAGGGAGGACGCAGTTTGCGAGATTTGTAGACCATAATTGAATAAAAGAAACTTGAAACTTCCCTCAACTTAGTTTGCCAAAGTTATCTAAAAAAGCAACGAGTTCCTCAAGAAGCTAATGGAGCGCAAAAGCAACGAGTTAAGATAAAAATTCCCGAAAAAAGGAGCTTAGTTATACTAACGAGTTACTTGTAATGAGTTACCCGCAACACTATCAAAAACTATAGACTTGAGCTCTGTCCTCCTTCCTTGGTGAACTTTTTTATTTTTGTTCGGTGTTAGCGCCGCGAAGCAACTGCGGCTATGAGCGGCGTACAGATGTGGACAGATGGAGAGAGGATAGCAGGAAGGAGTGGGGGGACAGGGGGTTAGTATGCGTCCTGGGCCTACGTCAGGAGGAACTGTGCCGACATTCGTCTGGAAAGTCATCGGACAACCCAAGGAAAACCTCAGACAGCACAGCCGGTGGTCGGATTCGAACCCACCACCTCTCAGTCTTCAGCACAACCTTGGCCACCACCAACGAGCGTACGGTACGTCCTAAACCGGCTCGGCCATGCCGCTGGTTTCTTGATGACCTGGTCAGTGACAAAGATGGCTGGGAAGGAGCAGCTTGAGGATTTTCCTTGACAAGTAGTGCGCAATTGTATTGCGCACTGCATTACTGATTACTCATCTGCGATACATATCGCATTAGCATCACTAATTGCCGCGATGTAATACATTCCTCGCCATCTCTGTAAGTGAGTATTACATCTTCTGAAATGAAACGTTTGAAAGTCGTGTCTGAAGTTGCTGTCAACCAACCACAGTGTAGTCCCCGGTAACTATAAACGCAATCTAAAACCGCATGAACGTGTTTTCGTTACACACTGTCCCTCTTCACGCTCATATTTTGCTCCGCACAACCACCGTTACGTATAGGGATTCTAAAAAGGGAGATTATTTGTGTAGCGTCAGTGAAAACCGACTCCAAGTACGAGACGTCGTCTGTTCTTCATCGATCGTGTAACGCAAACGTTTGTGTTCCTCCTTACTTCATTTCTTTCTTTCCATCTCACTGAGTTTTGGGCTCTTTTAGGACCAGGAAACGAACCAGAAGTTTTCCTCAAGTGGCGGTTCTTCGTGTCATTAGCTAGACGAATGGCTGCCACTGGTTACCAGCGAGGCGATATATGAACTCATGTTGAAAAAAATTTGATAAATGAGCGACCAATCGGAAAAATACTCATGCTCCGTAGGAGCCAGCATCTCCATGTTTTTCTTCTACACCTAACAAAAATACCCCAAAGTCGACATAGTCATCGATTCGCTACACAGACACTTCAAGTATAAAGCTTATGCAGTACAGAACCGATAGAACAATAAGTAAAAAATATCCTTACATTAAAACATTCCTAACATATAGTAAAATTAAAATGTGATCTAAAGACCCTCTGCAAAACACGCGCCGCGTAGAATAGATGCTCTACTTTGTCTACTGATCCCAAGGTTGCGGGTTCGAACCCGGCCGAGGACGTCAGCAACTTGGTGGCAGTATACAAGTTGCTTAGGCACGCCGTCTTTCGCAAGGGACGTTAAGGCTTCGGTCCTACTCCCCTTGCGAAAACTGCCATGTCTTGCCAAGAGATTGCGCCGCTCCTATTTCTCTGACGTTGGAGGTATTGGTATCGTAGGAAAGCATTTTTTTTTCATACAAATGCGCTACAACGCTCTTTTGTTTATACATCGCTTAGCTGTTCTACTATAAAGCGAGGAACATACCATATTTTCATTTTTTTTTTGCTCCTCTTTGTCACGCTTTTACGCGAAGACATAAGTAGATAGCGCTATGTAGTTTTTTGCAGCGTGGTGTCCTGGGATACACAAAGTGCGCCACAGCCCCGTATTAATGATATTTGGCGTAGGTAATTTATAAACGCTCCTTAGCAAAGCTGAACAATTGGATATTTCAACTCGTCATTTCGCATTGTTCTATCGCTTGTCTGAAAGCAGAATCCGCACTGAAGAGAGACAATTATGCACTGAACAAATCCTGAAATTTTCACCGTAATCGGAGTGTATCAAGGGAACCTGGAATGCCTGGAAGCTACCCCCCCCCCCCCCAACGCCCAGCGAAACCGAAACCGATGAGTAGTGGCAAGCGAGATTCACCGCATAAGTTGGTAACCATGGTTTGTAAGTTCCAGCCTTCCCCGACAGCTGTCGCAGGCAAATACCAAATGACCTTCACAGGAGAGTTCGCGGCAGGGTCCGCTCCTTTAGAATAAAGGAGCGTACCCTGGGTACTCTGTGTCCTACTTGAAACGCGCTGTACACGTCCCTATTTTCTTTACATTCATCGTTCCTTGGCTTTCTGATGCCTGCGTTGCTTGTGTTCTTACCTATTCGTGGCCCTCCTTGGATGTCATTTGTTGGACATCCTTTCCATGTCATCAAAAAACAAAAAGGAATAATGAATTGAAAAAGCACACCACAGGAAATTTATCACGAATTGAAGTTCTAAACTCGCCATGTCAACATAACGTTCTCTTTTTTTCTTTTTTTCTTCCCGCAGAAAAGTAGAAAACACAGACAAGAGAGAAGAAAGTGACGTTAACGTTGCTGATGACGTCAATTTATTTTTTACACTGGTGGTGCTTGGCATTATGCTGACTCACTGTGAAGTACTTTGGTCCTTAGCATTGCATGGATCTCGAAAAAAACCAGGCAAACATTCATCCCTCATGAAAACATTTGACCTTCGCCTTTGTGAAGGGATAATAGGATTGTGGGCAAACACGAGTCCGAATGACTATTTTGGGAGCACGGATTTTGTAGGGAACCCGTTATGAGAGAGCTGTGCTGCTGCTAGACACCAACTGGACAGAGGTGGTGGCACCCGCTGGTGACCCATCTTTAAGCACGAGGTGACAGGAGGATAGTGGGGCCGGCCGCGTGCAGAGCTTTCGGCGCCCTCAGGCGGGCTAAAATACATCCACAGACCGACCCCTTTGGCGCAGCTCATGAGCATACTTAGTTGTCTTGTGACGTAACGCCACGAATTATCGTTATCTACTCGTCCCCCGTGACCGCTAGAGCACAGCACGTCCCATTCTTAAGCAGGGTTCACACTGCTGCGTTTCAATGCGTGCGTGCGGGCGCGGGCGTTCGTTACCATGGCAACAGCTGCGTGCGACATCTCCCGCAACAGAGCGCAAGGAGTTCGCCTGAGCTCAACTTTCTCCAGCGCACGCAGCAACACGCAAGCCGACAACCAATCAGAAACCGCGATCCCCGCATGCGCACTGTGCTTGCTGATTTTCGTGAATTGTTCAAGATGGCGTCTCACCATACCGCGGCAAACATGGTCTCCGTGCAAAAAAATTCGCTTGACACGACACTCACGAAGCACGAAATGATATGTATTGAGGTAGAGAAGAGGCCCTGGCTCTACGATAATTCGCGTGCGGATTACAAAGACGCTTTGAAGCGGGAAAATACATGGGCTGCAATCGGACGTGAAGTCTCGATGACAGGTGAGAAGCTACATGTTTGTATGGCAGTTATTGCATACTATAACTGCTTTTACTTGCAGCATGCGATTGTCAGAAGACCTGGCGGGGCATTCGAGATCGGTACGCCCGTGAACTGAGGGCCAGTGAAGAGAAACGAAGCGGCATGTCTGCGGCGGGGGTGTACAAGTCCAACTGGCCGCTCTTCACCACTCTGGACTTCTTAAAAGAGTTCATACGACCACGCAGGTACGCAAATAGTGTCGCCGGGTTGTTTTCAATGGTATTTCTCACATATTTCCCTGACCGGCGTGGTTTCGCAATGCAGTGTGAGCGACTGCAAAACAACGCCGATTTGTTTTTCTTGGTTACGGCTTGGCCCATCTGAACGCCACGTAACAAAGAAAAACCAGTCAGCGTTGTTATATATATATATATATGTACAATAACAAGACGAGGACGACAGGTTACAGGAAAGTTAACAAAAACTAGTGTATTTAATGGGTAATCTAACGCAAAGATTGTAATATGCTATCAAACGTTTAAAAGGACGGTCGACGTTTCATAGCATATTATTATCTTTGTGTTAGATTACCCATTAAATAGTGTTTGTTAACTTTCCTGTAATCTGTCGTCCTCGTCTTATTATTTTACTTTTATTCAACTTCGCAGTCGTCTGATATATATATATATATATATATATATATATATATATATATATAAGTTGCAAAAAACATGCGGAAACATATTTTAGGGAAGTTACAAACACTAGTTTATTACATAGGGAGACGTTAAAAAGTAAATTGGGCAACGGGTTGACGTTTCGACTATGCACTGTCTTCGTCAGGACAAAAGCTGCGTAGGTGGTTACACATTACTTAAATAGGTTTGGTGCATGACGTCATAATCAGTATGGGCACGCCACAGGCGTTTGTCAGTGAGTCAGATTCGGGAATATTCCAGAAAGTCATGTCCGGGTGGTGATGTCATTCGCCTTAGGTCACTGTCCGCTTTGGGGAAAATTCTTGGGCAGGGTGAGCGCTGCTTCGAACTTTGCTGGAAAAAAAAAAGAAACGAAAAGGAAGAAAGTGTAGCTCATCTAGGTGACACCAGGAGAGAGAGCTAGAGACCGGGCCGCCTAGATGAGCTACACTTTCTTCCTTTTCGTTTCTTTTCTTCTTTTTTTTTTCAGCAAAGTTCGAAGCAGCGCTCACCCTGCCCAGGAATTTTCCCCAAAGGCGATCTAAGGCGAATGACATCACTACCCGGACTTGACTTTCTGGAATATTCCCGAATCTGATTCACCGACAAACGCCTGTGGCATGCCCGTACTGATTATGACGTCATGCACCAAACCTATTTAAGTAATGTGTAACCACCTAGGCATCTTTTGTCCTGACGAAGACAGTGACACTGTCGAAACGTCAACAACAAACAGTATTAACAAACTGTCAACATATGGGTAGCCCTACATGCAGGACAGTGCATTCCATGAAACGTAGTTACTTGAAATGCTTGATTTCTCTTTCAGAACCAAAAAGCTTCCAGCCCCTGCAAGGATTGCTGCCACGTCAGCTGCTAACAGCGCAGCTCCCAGTTTGTCGCAAGACGAATGTGAGAGTGGGCTTTCCAGAGACCCTCTTTTTGCTACAGAGGAGGTGTCCTGTAAGTATATGCTTTCTTATGTGCTGCAGTTTGTTTTCCAAGTGTTTGGATTTTGTTTTGTGAGGAGCATATTATCTCAACTGCTGTAATGGTCGTTCCAGCGTTATTACTTTCCTGCATTGAAGGTGAGAAGCAGGGCATGACGGATGGAGAGGAAAACAGGAGCACCACTCAGACATCTACTCATGTTCGTAGCTTTACACTACCCCTTAACATTTTCATTCTGTGCTTGCTGTTTGAGAAATCAAGACACTACATGCATTATTAATCACATGCTATGTATTTCATTGTCTTTCTATACCGTGGAACTATTTCACCTGACATCAATCCTTATATAAAGTGTATGTGATTTTCAGGAAAGTGCTGACAGCCCGTTTTCCCCTTCACCGACATTTGCCCTCCTCCGAAGCCAGGAAGCCTGCAATGAAACGCCGACACCTCCTCTGGATAGGCCGACCCCCAAAAGACGGAAAACTGCTGAGGACCACAGCCTTGTGCAGATTTTAAACTGCGCCACGCAAAACATGCAGAATGGAGCAAGATGCACAAGGCCCCACCTCGATGCCGAAGACGACGTCACCATGTTTCTGCTCAGCATGAGGGAAATACTCAAATCCTTCGATTTGAAGCAAAGGATGATAGCACAAATGCGCATGCAAGAAGTACTGTTCAGTATGCGGTTCAACGAGTAAAATAATTTATTCTGTTCATGTCACTTTCTTCAAAAATAATGAGCATACCTCACTGATCACTTGCGCTGGGAACCTCTCAGCACAACAGAATATTGCCATGATAGCTCTCCAGCTGTGGAACAAAAGTACTCTGCAAGTTTATCGCGAAGTTCCTTTGCAGACCTGGCATGCATGTTGGATCCTGTTCTTGGAATGTCTCTTAATGCTTCATTGTCAGAAACACTCTGTCTCCATTGGCCTGGGTGCACATTGCCCGATACATCTTCATAATCGGAATATCCTGGAGGACAATATGCATGGTGTCCCTGTGCTCGGTCACTCATACTGAGATAGTTGTGCAGGCACACAGTGGCGTGAACAATTGCATTCACAGTCTCAAGTGAAGCATTAATAGGTTGGCGGTATATCCTCCACCGGCTGGACAGAATACCAAATGCGTTTTCAATGGTTCTTCTTGCTCTAGACAGCCGATAGTTAAACACTTTGCATGAAAGTGGCAGTTGTCTTCCTGGATATGGCCGCATTAAACTATTCATCAATGGAAACGCTTCATCCCCAATAATTACATAAGGCATTTGGGCAGATGTATTTGGGAGGTTCTTCGGTTCTGGCAAGTTCGTCTCTTTTTGTAGCATTTCGTGCATATCACTATTCCGAAAAATGCCCCCATCACTCCTTGACCCGCACTCTCCCACATCAATCATGATGAATTTGTAGTTTGCATCGCAAGTGGCCAAAAGCACAATGCTATGTGTTCCCTTATAGTTGTAATATAAAGAACCACATTTAGGAGGGGCCTGGATCACTACATGTTTACCATCCAGTGCCCCCATGCAGTTTGGGAAATTCCACAGTTTCCAGTAGTCATCAGCAATCTTGGCAAGTGCATCCTTTGATGGGGTCTAAAATGTAAATGTGGTTAGAAATTGAAAACATACAGGTGGTTTAAGAAATGAACACGGAAGAAATTACCGGGAGATAGATTGTTTCAAGGGCTTGCCTAATGGCCTCGCAAGTGTCCCGGATAATTCCGCTTGCTGTAGAGCTTCCAATCCGGTAGTTCATAGCGCATATACGCTGGGATGATCCATGTGCAAGGTATCTTCAAATTGAAAGTATAGTAATGATCGTCTAAACTCTGCATAAAAGGAATCGTGTTTTTTACGTGCAGCACAACCACACAGTGATCGCACACTTGCTGGTACCCGACACCTACCTCAGTGTGATGCAAAGTCTTTCTGCCGGTGATATGGATTGGCGGAAAGATGTATTTTGTCTCTCAATGAGAGGACCCACGAGTGAAAGAAGGTGATCAAATCTGCAATGACATGTAGAATCAGGCTCACTGCTTCAAACGGCGTCTAATGTAGAAACCAATACCTCTCTCGGGACATCCTGAAATAGTCGAAGAAGTCCTGACCGTCTCCCAAACGCATGTCCCGGACCAAATGGTGAAATTCACCGAATTCGTTTCTGGGCAACAGGAGGTCTCGCACCCATACCCGACTCTTCCTGTTGCGCTGTCGGAGAAGCATTGCTGCCGACGCGAACTGGGCTACAACTGCCCAGTCAACACTTTCAGCGTTCTGTATATATGCCAATACACACTCAACAGCCTTCCTATTTACGTCCACATCCGAATTATCATCTGTTTCTGTCACAGCAGGCACTGCAGACTCCATGCCTTCCGCCATCTTCACTTGCGCGAGCGATGACGTCAGGGCGAAATACCGCAAGGGCGCACGCGTGTATGTGAACAACTTTGCGCATTGCCTGTGTTGCAGTCATACGCACGCAGGCGCCCGCACGCACTGAAACGCAGTAGTGTGAACCATGCTTTAGGCCCACGTCCGGCCCGATCCCGACCTTCCTTTGATTTTCCCGCGCAGGCCCGGCCCAACGACTCTATGCCTGGCCCAACCCGGCCCAGTGTAGCGGTCTGTAAAAGTTGAAGGTGGCTAACTAACATTGACGTTACACAGGCTCGAGCTGATCTACGAGCGGCAAAGTACGGGCCCGGGCCTATATATAATGTCAAACTCGAGTCCGGCCTGGCCCGTGGGTGGCTACGCCGCAGCACACACGAGATATTCTGACCTCATCAGAATGATTAAGAAACTGACTCTTCAGATAGATAAACCTCAGTGAGAGGTGAAAAAACGTTCCTGTGTTTTACCTTGAGCTACATGTTCAGACAGAAGACAGCGAGAGCTCAACAGTGGGACTACATAAGACACAAGGGGAAAGAAGAAAGATCACGTGGCACAGACATCCAAAGCGTTGTACACGAAAGGAAAGAAAAGAAAACGGAGCAAACCGTAAACACACCGAAGCCACCCACCTCGTCCCGCCAGGCCGCCGTAACGCAACCGCATTATACCCGACACTTGTTATGGTTATCGCACGTGGAGTCAGGCAGGGGGTCTTCCAGCTGCAATCTGCCTTTTTATCTGATACTTCGACTGTTATGATTTGGTTAGAGTACATAAGAATACAGTGCAAAGGAGCGAAACCCGTGCCTTGTAAGCGGCAGAACACGAGACGACACAACTAGAGGTACTGACGACAATTACCTGTCCACTTGCTTGTTTTTATTGTCATCCTCACTGTTAACAGGTATTCGACCTGTGGGTAGCGCTAATATGATGTAGCTGGCATCGAGTCCGTGGTCGCTCCCTATTATGGCGATCGTAAGAGCGCGATTCGTGTAAGGCCCCTCGGGTGACGTCGTGGTACGTGATAACCCGTAGCATTCGCCTGAACCCGTCCCAGTACCGCACGCTGGCGCAAATGTTTTGCTTATGGTGACAGACCATATCGGCCTTCGCGCAAGACCGCAGATTGCTGCTTGCATTATCAGATTTATGTGATCGTGAGATATTGCGACCCAAAAAAGCGACCTCTGCAGAGAGGATGACAAACGCAATGAAGGAGACTGCGGCTGATTAGGTGAAGAAATTAATTTTGGAACTGCCCCTTCTATTGTAAGGCTATACAGAAAGTTCACGCGGCACACGAGAGCAGTAGACCTTTTCTACTAGCATTTGGGCAAGGCTCTGTTGATCAGTGCCGCCGTACGTCTGTCGAAAAGTGGAAAATCCGGCGATGCGAGAGGTGAGGTGAGACACAGGCTGCTCTATCGAAGAACAGTCTCTACGAAGAACGAAATGTCGACGACTCTCCACCTGAGGCTTCCGCTTCGATCGTCGTATGTGTGTGGTCGTTAAGACCGTGTGTAATCGCAGCGGTAATCGTAAGAGCACGCGCATTACAGGCACCAGATTACCAACAGAAACATCCCATCACTATGGGTAGGGAAAATGCTCAAACATGACCATATGTGCACGCATTCAGACAACAGACAATTTCAGGAAATTCCGGGGCTCCTTGCGCACGCGGTGCATTCTGGGCTTATTCGCATGAGGAAAGGGAGAATAGTCCTTCACGTTTCGTTTTCGCTGTCCTTGACACGTTGTGGACTATAGGCCGAAAGTTCTCATAGTTCACAACGGCGCTAAGCACTCTGAGATTATCCGAAGTCGTCTATTGTTAACAGAAAGCATTAAACAATGCGTTATCGTCCCCTACGGCACAATCATTCATAATTTAATTGTTGTTGTTGTCTCCTACGTGTGCCTCTTTGCTTCACACCAGGTACGTGGGCTACCACCATGTACACAGCGCAAGTCACACTCATTCGAAATGGAACATCAGTTAAGAAACGGTAGCTTGGAATATGTCGTTTAAAGTATTCGTCTGGATACATTCTGAACTGCCAACAAAATCAACTAGTTTTGCTAACCAGAAAGGTTAATCGTAGGATCACTAGAATATTACAGTAGCCCTCTAATATCTCCCTTTTACTAAAGTACCGCATTTGCTTCTAGAGGAGACTAAATCTCGTGCCTTTACAGTCCTATACAAAATTGATGTCGTTCACGTGTCCCACAGTGTACTATTTCAAAATATTGTTTCCAACATACTGAGACCAAGTGCTTGTTTTTGTTCTTTACATGCCTTCTATCAAAAACATATGAGTGCGACATGCCGTTTTTGTAATTTATTTTCTTTCTTTTTTTTTAAGCTGACCAGTTTGACATCCTCACGATGAGAGTATGCAGCTGCTTGATGAATAATTACCGATAATAATAATTAATTATATCTCGAATTAAGAGCTTTCGGGCAAAGTGAGATAGCAGAATGGAAGGCGATCCTTTCTGAAAACATTGCTATTTCAAAAAAAAAAAAATTCCTGAAGCGAGTACGGGCGTTAAAATATCCATCGCCGAATACTGCTTTGCAAACCAGCTGCTCTGGCAATTCTGAACGTCTATTTTTATTAAACTACTGCGAAATCTCTCAAATGCTCCCAGATTCATTTCATCAAAGGAGCCTATCAGGAGTCACCATGCATAATATTTTCGCTGCCCGGAGTATTGTGACGGAGTAATCAAACTATGCTGATCTCATCAAAATACTCCGTAGGTAGCGAATAAAGAGACTTGTCAGCCAGTTAAACCTCCTCCAATGGTTAAAAAGAGAGAGGTAAAAAGCGATGCTTTATCACACGGACTGAAATTACATAAGATGTGCACAGGTCGAAAACCGAAAGCAAAGTGAGAGCGGAAGGCGAGAATTGTGAGAGTTCAGAGACCGAGAGCAAGTCTCCCCCGCAGGTCTCGTCTTTCAGGTCCCGTGTTTATAGGCAAAAGGTTACTCGCGCGCTGCACCCGAAGAGGCCCCGAGGAATCCAGACATCGGGCTATTGCGATGTCTCGTGTACGAGAATAAAATGGAAACCGGAGGAAAACACAGTCCAGAATGGGGAGAACACAAACAAAAGACTCGGAGTAAGCAGACACGTCGGCCAGACTCGATCTCCAAGTGTGACGGCAGCAGACCCACGAGCAGCCATAAGCTCTCATTGGACGCCAACAAACAAACAACTTTATTTTGGCTTTGGAGAGTGGGGAGGTTAATCGCCACAGGCGATACTCTACCCCATTGCTGGTGGGAATGTGGGGAATAAAATAACGAGCCCCTTCACAATAATGATCGAAGTCCGATGGTGTCCAGAAAGGTCAGAAGAGCTTTGAGCGCAGAGCGTTGCTGGGCGACTAATATAAGTGCATGCGGCCTCAGGCGGGCTAAAATACATCCACAGACCGTCCAATGCCGCATGCACAGAGGCGTCCAATAAACATTGGACGCCGAAAATCATGCTGCTATATATCCCTTCGTAATGAGTCGGCTGATTGGTCCTCACATCGGAACGGCGACCGTCACTAAGTGACGTTGAGTTCTCACGTTCACTCATGCACCCTTTGCAGGAGTGGAGGGTTTCTAGACGCCGTGCAGGTGAAAGGTCTCTCGCGCAGTTTCTACAAGTGAGCTGTTGTCGGCATTCCTTCGCGAAACCTCGTGCACTTTGTCGCACAACACGCCGCAGCCAAAACCGAAAAAATATGGAGGAGCATTTCACTCCTCCTCTAAAGGGGCACTAAGGTACGCCAATTCTCTTTGCGAAATGAAAGATGTTGTTATGTTGACATCAACACAAAAGGAACGACATTAACCCTTTTCGCCCTTGCATAGCTCCATTTCAAGCGAATACGTCTCGAACGAAACAAGAAGGCAGTATCGAACAGGCCCGAAGGCAATTGGAACCCAGCATGTACACACGTATTGTACAATGAAAGCGCTATTTTCAAACTTCCAGCTACCTTCGCCATAGTATTCCCTTTGTAGAGCTATGTACACACGAAGTGCGCAATGTGAGTCTGTATTGCTCCCAAGAGATTAAAGTCAGTCTAGACAGTGGAATCCTCCCAGCGCAATACGGGGGTATATTGAAAGTTTGACATCTTTCCCATTGCAGAAATTGCCCATATTTCGTCTTGCGTGTTAGTCTGGAATTACTCCCGGTATTTGCTGTATTTTCTTAATGATTGGTTCGTTGACTCCTATTATTTATTTTTTGTGACCACCGTTTAGCGGTATAGCGTAGATAGCGAAGTAGCTTGGTAGAGTGAGAATGTCAGATGTGAATTAAAATATTTCTGTGGTTCAATATGGTATCTATTATTGTCCTATGGCAACTTTGGATGCCGATTCGAAATTGACACGCTGCCGATACGTGTCGCACTTGTCGACACTGACGTTTGTTATCGGCAGATCTCTCACGGGGCGTTCAACCAAGGACACCAGTCTGGGTAAATACGTTCATTAGTAGTCGGTGTGTAAAATTTTATTAATCGAGACTAAACAGCTGGTATGGTATCATAGATTATCGGCCCGGAAACGCTGTATGTGGTGTTCCAGTGACGTGCGCCGAGATTTTTTATTTATAGATTTGTCGTACGTAAGCATTCATTCATCACCTACTATGTCTGTATTTAGACTTTTACACTACTGTACAATGGCAGCCAGCAACATGAAATTCTTAGCGCTAATAGAGGGATAAATTGTATATCATTTGAGACTGGTCCAAGGATAGTGGCCTCAGCGAAGGTGAATATTTTATGGATGTTACACAAGCGACGTGATGTTGAGGGTAGCTGAAGGATATCAATGTCGATCAAATGTGGAAGATACGCGGTAATTTCAATTGAATGCGCGAAGTGGCACTGTGGGGAAGACATGAAGCAGGGACCAGAGATCGCAACCGTGGCAGTGACGTTATCACCTACCTGTCTGCCGGCCCAATATCAAGGTTTTTTTTTTTTTTTGTTTTGGGGGGGGGGAGGGGGGTATCGTTATCGAAAGAAAAAAATATATATAAGGGACTTTTTTCCGCGACAGTCACGCTTTACAGGAGAACACCCTCTCCACAGAGTGTTCTTTGTTAAAGGAGCGCGGAAGGGCTGGAAAAAGAGATATGTCCGGGGAGGAGTGCAAATTAGGATTACAAGTCCTGGCATACATATCCGCACAAAACGTGCGAGTGCAGCGCGCTATCCCGCCGTGGGAGAGAGCTTTCAATCTTGCTGGTCGGAAAAGCCCCTTCCCCCATCTGCCGGTCTATTGATGTCACGTCTTCCGTCCAATAGTGAGACGCCCGCCTTCTTCTTTTTTCTTCTAAATTTTGTTTTGCGGTTCCGTTTGGCGTCGCCCGTCTCGCGTCTGGCACAGAGCAGTCCCCTGTCGTATTGCTCTCTGGCTGTATAGCAGACGATTCTCGGCCGCCAATAAAAGTGCTCGACGATCTAATGTCACAACATGCCTGAAGGAGCTGGGGAGAGTCGCCATCCCTGCGCGCAGTC
The DNA here is from genome assembly GCF_037126465.1 of Ornithodoros turicata. Classification (NCBI taxonomy): domain Eukaryota; kingdom Metazoa; phylum Arthropoda; class Arachnida; order Ixodida; family Argasidae; genus Ornithodoros; species Ornithodoros turicata. The sequence goes on along the minus strand of NC_088205.1, from coordinate 55,086,294 downwards.
TTGTATACTAAGTTACTCAAGAAATCCGCGCTTCCCAAAGGAAATGTTTTGTGGGACAGTTCCTGATGGTAGTATGTTCATAGGGCTGTTGCAGCGAAGTTTGCACAGCGCCATTTCGGGCCCAAGCGGCCACGGATCCAAGAGTACGTAGTTTAATCAGGGGGTTCTGCTTGGTGTTTCAAGCGGTCGTCTCGTAAACTAGCGCGCATTGCTGCATATTTTGAGGCGCTGACGTTGCTAAAGTACCTGGATCGGGGAGGACCAATTCAGGGACTTTAGACGTTGCTGCTCACTCGCGCCCCCTAGCCCAGAGAAACAGGTGTATGCCACGTGATAATAAAAATCTATGTTCGAGGTGACTTGCATGCTCCGTTAAAGGCATAGCCACGGATATGTAGGACAGCTGTGTAAGGTATACGCAACGAAGAGCATGATGTCATTGACTTTTTTTTAGTTTTTGTGAGTGTGAGAGAAACCGATACCTGGAGAACTAGTTTATTGCCCCGTTTGCCATCTTTCTCCTGCCAGCGAACTGAACTGGTGAGTTTAGAGATGTGCCGTTCGGCTGAATTATTGCCTCCTCCCTCGTACCACAGAAGATATGTATTCATCTCGAACGCAATTTTATTTTCTCACTCAATTAATTGCATATGGCCATTTCATGAGAAAATCTTAGGTGTCAAACATAGGACAGAATTAAAATGTGTCACACGATTGCTAACCTTCCCCTGCACTTTCTGCTAAAGGAAAAAAAGAAGAAGCAGACAGAAAAACATGATGTTCAACGTGTGCTTTTCAAAGCGCGGACCGACAAAGACGACGCACGCTCACCATGCACAAACTCGGTCATCAAAAATCATCCCTTGATTCTCAGCCTGTGTGCAGCCAGTCAATTTAGCTCCACAAGATCTTCCCCGAACGCGATGTCTCAAATCGAAAATATTTCCGTCAGAATAGACGGAGGAATAAAACTCTGGCAAAGTACTCTACACTGAAGGCTCTGCTCCCGGTTCTTATAGAGCCTACCATAATCGACCAGTCTCCAAGAGTTCGTCAGAAGTTCCGTGATGTTGAGAACAGAATATCGATTTAAAATTCCTCAGACTTTAGTGGAGCTGCAATAAATTCCGAATGATTTATTGGGTGGGCACAGACAGAGGAAGGAGGAGGCTGCCGATATTCGCCTGGGCAGCGAACTGCGCGACGAAGCGTAGTCCCTATTAGTTCACGCAATGAGGCACCGATGGAACATTCTATCGATGGTTGATGTAATTACGCTAAAGTCAATATGCACAAGCAAAAATATAATCTTAAAAGGGATGAAAGTGAATAACAGAACGTTTTCCTGTATTTCTCAATTGATTTACTACTCATTATTTGGTACTCGTCCTTTGTGGTGCTCTATTAACGCAAAATAGATTGATTGATGTTTGGAAAAAGAAAAAAAAAATGTTGATGTGATGTGTGTCTGGCATGTCGGAAAACAGCGTTAAATGAGCATGGAAATCATTTGGAACATATATTTTTCACCAGCTTGATATGAACATACTACCTTCATAAACTGCCACACAAAATATTTCCTTTGAAAAGCGCGAATTTCCTGAGTAAATTAGTTTGCAAGTGTGCGCTCCGGGGCGACAGTCTCCCCCGAGCCGGTTCTGGCGTGTGGTGACGTCAGGTGGCCGAGCACTTTATTGGCTGCAGGAAGCGTCCGCTCCCCGCCAGAATCGTCTGCTAGCTCCGAAATCGTGGCGACATACCGACTGAGACGGTGTTGCTATTTATTTGCGTTTGACATTCACTTGCGTTCTTACATGATTTGTCTCGAACGTTTTGCATAAAACAAGACTGCAGGCGGTGTAAAAGGTGTGGCTATAGGCCTCCGTGTTGACGGACCGGGTTCAGGTAGATCGTGCGTAGTTGTGGTTTCTCTTCCGATTGTGCTGAGGTGTCGTTACTTAGTGAAAGTATTGTGCCTGTGTGCGCAGTATATATATATGATACGACTAAATACATTCCTGTCAGTTGGAGATTTATTCCATGTGCCACTGTTGTACGTTGCATATGACCATTCAAAAAAAAGAAAACACTTATTTGGCAATGCGTTTTGGGGTTTCCACAGACCGCGAGCAGATGAACTCTACTGACTTTACTTTGGTATATCCATGTTGTTGTGTTTGTGGAGATATTGCGCTCCTGGTACCAGTAAGATATGGTAAGCGCAATGTTAGATAGCTATGCATTCATCGATCCGCTCTTTCGCCTCGGAGATGCCAGTCTCCATGCGGTTTAGAGCCCATAGTGTTGACCACAACACGGAGAAGTCATCATGGTCGACGACCTCTTGAAATGAAAACACTGGTCACTGCGCCGCGTCTTCATGACTATGCATTTGTAAATAAGCAGAAACACTATATTTCAATCCGAATGTTTGTTCACACTTAGCAGCATCACTTACAAGTCCCCGGGACATTCGTGTGGCGAAATCGAAGCTGGCGGGCTTAGGCTCCAACTCCATAAAAAGTTTTGTCAAGAAGAGCAGACGTGTCGCCTGTAGAATGTTCAGTTCATTACCTGTCCTTTCCACGACGTCCGATGAACAACAACGCTTCCTGCTCGCTCGGCTTGCTGGCGCCCCGACGCCGGACAAATCGAAACAAAGGAAGAAAAAGACGGCGCGGCCACATGACGTCACCGGCTGGCAGCCGAGACAGGGGGCATTTCTGCTGCGAGATTCAAACTACGCTCAAACTTTTTGTGCGAATGTGTATCACAGGGCTCAGAATCGTAATTTCTACTTCGCTCGTCATATTTTCTTCCGATCATTTCCATACTCCTTTGATTTTTTTAAAACCAAAATTTGACATTTTTAATAAAAATTACCACGCTTTCTATAAAAACTGAATCCTGCAGGTGAAGAGCTGACCGGACCTACATTCCAACAAAAAATATCGTTGCTCTCTCAAAAAATTTGGTTGCCGAAAAAACTCGGTTAAGTCGAGAAAATCGCATAAAAGCGCTTATTTGAGGGGTAAATTTGCCGCGCCGATATCAAGGTAGAAAAGTGTGCTTACACAGAACTGTAGAGGAACACCTTCATAATATATGCACAAAACATCAGAAAAGTACTTTTTGTTAAACTCAAGAAATATATATATGTGGATATATATATATTATTATTATTATATATACGTATATTTTTCTGCGGCACACACGCGGCCGTGCGCACGTCGCCAGAGAGAGCACGTTATCACCGTTCTCCATCGAAAGGGCAATGAAAAAATAGAAACTATAACAGGAAACATGTAGAGCACGTTTATACAGGTCCATTAGATGCAAAATAAACAAGACAACTTTGCCAAACACGACACGAGATCCTTCCTGTGTCGTAATGGTCCTGTTAGAAACCAACGCTCTACTGTATCCATCTCGCTCTGCAACAATATCGATATACTATGGGACAGAATTATTTGTTACTATGGGGCTTTCGAATATTTGTGTTTCGCGTCGTGAATGTAATTTTCCTTCAGCGTACGAGTATGCTGTGTAGAGGCCAACTGTTTTGAAACACTCTCAGGCACCTGAATACAGTATCCATAATGGCGCAGTCTGCATATTTTATTTATTTATTTATTTTATTTATTTCCAGTACTGTTAGCCCTAGTAAGGGCTGTTACAGGGGGGAGACATGACAGGAGTGGCCCAGGTAACCAACACTATTAACAGGTGGCAGTAAGAAAACTAATCCACAAGAAATTGGAGGGGGGCTTCTATACAATCGCATCGGAAAGTGCCTCAGTAAACTTTTGTACATCGTCAGTATCGGTGAGTGAATGGAGGAAGACCGTTCTAGAGGTCAATAGCGCTTGAAAAAAAAAAAAAAAAACGAAGATTTAAAGATGTCTAAACGTGCGTTATATGGTTTAAAGGGACCGAAAAGTGAAAAATAACCCCCGTATTTTTGCCCACTGTCGTGCACAACATCGTTGTTTGATAAGACACAGAAAGCATTACTTCTCAATTCGGCATATTTTTTACGTATAAATATTTTGAAGATTGCCGGAACATGGACGGTGCTGCTAGCGAACGGCGAAAAAGAGCAACTTGGGTTTCAGGTACAGGGCTCCCAGGGATTGGTCAACCCTTACCACGTCAGAGTTAATTTTGTAGAGAACAAAGCTGACGCACATTATCTTACAGATAAACACTATTTTAAAAATGACGCTCACTTCCATAGCTTTTACGTTAATAAAGCATTCAGCTACTTCGCCGCTACGAGCTACGATCCGCCGCGCCATCTGCAAGGCCGCCTGTGTTATCGCGTTTATTGTTTACATCGTTGGCGGTCGTGTTGGTCGCGCGAAGAGAAATGAATGACATGTTCGTGGTTGTTGTGTCAATTATTCGAGAGACCTACATATGCCTGGTGTAGTTTTGGTGTTCGGGGATGCAAAAATCATGTTCGTTCACCATCGGCGGCAGGCATTTCTACCACAAGATTCAACAGGAGAGTGCGCGAAAACGAATGTGGTTCAAAACACTCGGTTATTAGATGTAGCAGTCGTGTGGTATGTGTTGAGCTCATTTTGCTACCGATGACTACGAAGATGCCGTAGAAGGCGAATTGCGAAGACGTCCGAAGCACCCTGATGCTCAGTACCCAGTGATTTTGCTTCACCGAGGCGACGAGTTCAACACAACGTCTTAGGTATGTACAGGCGTCACACATGTATAAATTATAATATAGCGACGACGTATTCCATTTAACTTATGTTATCCTACTTGTCCCGTACTCAACATTGTCAACATCAACAAATTTAATTTTAGGGGCCTTCCAGTGTTGAAGTGGCGCAAGGCTGCTTCGTATGTGTGATCCAGGCACTCAAGTTGACATGACAGAAATAGCTGAAAGCAGGTATGCAAAGTCCACAGAAAGGAAGCACTAGATTTGTTACGTGTTGCAGACTTTGTGACATTTTTTTGAGTCTTTGGACAGGTGCAGAACATTAGTATGACGTCAACAAGAGGAGAAGAAACCGATGAGAACTACTAGCTTGTTTGAAGGGTACGAGAACACTTCCTGTTGAGATGGAGTTATGACTTTATGACTAAGGAACGCTAATTAATTTTCTAGAGATGCATCCTCTACACTTGAATACTCAGTGCAACAGCAAACGTTCATTGTCTTTGAAGCCAGAACTACTGGAATTGTTCAACGTGTGTCAGAGCTGCAGTGAGCCATGCAAGGTTACCACATCATATTGGTCCTAAATTTGCAGAGTTCCCCTATCTCGGACGCAACTGTCATTTCTCTTTATTGCTCTTCCGATCCTACCTTCTCAGAGATTAATATGGTTCACCATACACTGCATGGGCACTGCCTTTCTCTACTCCTGCTTTCGGTTTCTTGTTCTGTTGAATAAATCTTCACTTGAGTTAGCAGCCATTACGCTGTCTACTGTGTTTGCCCCTCATCTATATTGATGTGCTCTAACGGTATAGCACATCAACATCAAAATAACCTACCAAACAACCTTGCCTAGTCCTACGTTTGGATGGAAACTACACCATGTGGTAACATCCACATATATAAAGTTTTAGTCGACAGAGATTTGCTGTTTTTGTACAACCTTCATTGTACATTTCTATTGTCTCACTTAGCATGCCTGAAGAAATGTTCTGATCTTCATCAAGATGACAGGTCATTGTTTGACCTGCTGCATCATTTTTCCTGTAATGTTTTCATCAACAGAGAATACAAAAGTGAACAAATGGTAAAATATAACTAGCTTGTTAAATTCAAAAAGGAAAGATGAAACTGTTTATACTTCTCTTGTTTATTTTGTTGCAGGTTTTACAACTCGATCAAGTACGTCGAAACATCAGAGGGCAGGAAGTCTTACTCTATTTCCTAAATCCCATGACAATAAAAGGAAAGATATAGTTTGAATTGTGAGAAAATGTTGTTTCTGCTCTTATATTATATTTCAATTAAATGTTACGATGCATTTGTAGTGTACACTGAAGCCAGTTTCAATTTGCAGGGCTGTCAAAAGTACTTTACAAAAGTACATCTCAATTACAGCAACAGAGAACTTATGCCATAAATTATTTAGCCATTTTGGAGTACTATGCACACCAATGGTGCATGGTTAACTTTGAACCCAGATCAAGGGTTAATAATAGTTGAAGTCAGCCCTCAACTCCTTCTTTACAAATGTTAGTTGGCGACGTGATAATGAATCAGCTACAAGTACTCCGTTTAGCAAAACAGAGTTAATTAAGTGTTAAATCCCAATCTTGGTTAGTTGACATTTGGAAACGTGGTCACTAAGAAGTATACTAAAAGGTTATGAACACAGTTCAGCTGAATGACACTGATGAAAATTGTCTTACTTACTCCTCACATATACAAGTGAGACACGAGTATAACCTACAAATACATCTATGCCGACAGGTTACTTAACCCTCCAGGAACAAACTAGTAATTATAATATGCTGTGACAGCAAAGAAAAAGCAATGAGAAAAACTTGCAGCAAGCAAGAAATGAAAATATGCTGACAACATTTCTACAGGTCAGCGCACTGATGGGAAAGCATCCCTAATAGCATGCATGACGCAGATCGAGATCCAGTGGAGTATTTTCTATTGCATTTTCTCGGAGCACCCCATATCCTTGTGAATGGCCGACAGGTGGTATAACGGAATTTCCTGCAGAAATAAGGGTTTTCCGTCCAGTTTGCCGTTCAAGTAGCGCGTAAAGACCACACGGCGCTGCCGTGTACGTTGCCATGCACTTCGGTTTCTCGGATGTATGTAAAAGACACTTGCAGTACTTCGGTGTCAAGGCACAGTATTTCGAAATATTCGTTAGTTCTGATGCAATCGTCTGTCTGCTTTTCACACGCGTTCTCTACCTCTCGGCAGCAAAAACCGTAGTATCCATCCGTAGTATCCGTCTGTTTGCATTTCACACATGAACACCTGCACGACGAAAAAAACAGCGCTTGTTTCGGCTTACACAAGTGCTTCTCCCTGATACATGGAAATTTCACAAAGCAGTCCATGTTCACGGCACGGTGAGCTACTGCTGAGGACGAATGTGACTCCGATTAATCTCTGGACGAGGAATCTTCTGCTGCGAAGAACACACTTTCCAGCACGCTAACGCACGAACAACAGTTCTGTGTGAGCGACAGTTCACGAATGCGGAATTCCAGCGCACTCATGTTCAAGAGGTTCGACATTCTCGACGTAGAAAGTGGTCACAAATGCACACTGCCATTTTCGTTTTCGCCGGATTAGCGCCCGGAAGTGCACGTATTACATGCGTCCTCGACAGATGGCGCGGGGTCATGCAATTGTTGACAGACTGCTCGGTTTCCTACTAGGTCCCTGGACATGCAATTATGGAAAATTCGATTACAGAAAAACTACAGCGATTTCAGCGGAGTTCTTTGATATTTGAACTTTTGAAGGTTCAAGCTTTTCGCTGAACATAAAGTTTCGATAGGTTTATATTCACTTTTCGGTCCCTTTAATGCGGTTGTCATGACCAGTTCTGCAGGGTTCTGTTTTTGTAATATATTTGTTAGCATCAATATTTAAGTTCTGGTGGTAAAGAAGGAATAAGAGCTTCAGTTTAGCTATCTGCGGTCGTTTTGCCAACGGTTCTAGCTGTAGTTCGCTTAACATTGCTGTTACGGATGCAGTCCGACTGTAGTTAGACATTATAAATCTTGCTGCTGTCCGTTGTAGTTGCTCGATTTTGTTTGCTAGTTTTGCCATATATGGGTCCCAAATAAGACTGGCGTATTCTAATATATCTGGACAAGAGAGATAAGATATCTGGACAATGAGCCTTTGATTATCCAGAACGTGGAGCGACCTGATTTATTGCCTTCATTTGCTGCAGAAAAAAAGTTCCACTATACTCGAATGTATTAGCGACATCACAAAGAAAAGTCTCTGTCCGTCGAAGACAAGGCACACAGTTCGTCTCTGCAGAAAGGACGTTGGCGTTGCAGCAATTTGAGATCGCAAGACTGCGACAAAGAAGTGAAATGATATCGTTCCAGGCTCCGTGACGGCACTTCTGTACCTCGAAGTGAGGCGCTGGCTTTCCGCTTAAAACTTCATTGGTCTGACAGTGGAGGCTACGATCGCTGAACGTTCGGCACCTGATGGACTTGATCAGCGTGCGTTTGTGGCAGTTGTGCGGTCCAAAGCTGCACGGCGGGGGGAGATTAGCCTCATGACTGAATGATAAATAAATACTTTGTAGAGAAAAAAAGCTTGCGGATCATTCGACAATAACTGTGACTGAGAAATGTTACATCACTGAGAATAAGGTAACAGAAAGCTCTAGGAAAGTGAATCGCAAGGACAGGTCACACCACGATTCGTCCTATCGACTTCGAAGTACACTAACACTAGCTGGCCCACTCAAATATATTTCGAATGTTCATGGACCTTCTAAGACTGATATGGGGTAGTCTCGAAAACATTTATGACTTTGTTCTCCATACGACCCATGTATGCTCGCATGGATGAACTCGCAAGGTTTTTTTTTTTCGCTCCGTGTTAGCGCCGCGAAGCAACTGTGGCTATGAGCGTCGTGCAGATGTGGGCAGTTGGAGAGAGGACAGCAGGAAAGAGTGGGGGACAGGGGGTTTAGTATGCGTCCTGGGCCGACTTCAAGGGGAACTGTGCCGACATTCGTCTGGAAAGTCTTCGGAAAACCCAGTCAAAACCTCAGACAGCACAGCCGGTAGCAGAATTCGAACCCACCCCCAGTCTTCAGCATGACATTGGGTACCAGCAACGAGCGGGAAGCTTTAACCCGGTCCACCATGCCGCTGGTAAACTCGCAATGAATTACGTATTACATTTATTACGCAATTCAATGACTTCGAATAAGACAAAAGTAAACAGGGCGATGACAAATGTGCCAGCCTTGCTTCGCTCTCGTCTGTAACACTTCACTAACAGCGCATTGCAGTTTCGCTACTGCTTATGGAACAAGAGGAACAGTTTGGTAGGAAGGGCGACGATGTGCCTGCTTAAATATGGCAAAATATGTCTGCGACTTGATGGCACAGTACCGAACACAAGGTAGGAGAGGATAATTACATACTTACATTTGGCACGCCCTCTGTGATTGTGGTAGCCGTCGTCAGCATTTCTACCTCCTCCGTACTTCCGCACGGCCAACACACATGACACGCCACAGTAAATTGAATATCAAGCTGTAAGGACAACGCACGAGACAAATACATAGCAGGCGCTGTCTGGCCTGGTAAGAGACGTGAAACCCCTTCGGCCCTCCCCGGCCATGCCACTTTTGCTAACTTATAAAATCCAGACCCGTCTTGGAATACAACGCCATGGGAATATTATAATACACCAATACAGCCCGAGATATTAAACGCTGAAGTTGTGTTCCTGCGTACATATCCCTATACCTTCCATTGACTGGCAACACGAAATTCTCAATTTCTGGGGAACCGAGGGTATTGCACATAAATTGATGATTTCGCTTGGTATAGGCTCAAAATACCCTACTAAACTTATGTCTACCGGAATATTACCGTACCTTGAATAGTACTGCCGCTAGAACACTTTTCTGTAGTGCTTTTGACATTTTTGGGCACGATAGGACTGAGAACCTTATTGTGGAGGGGCTAATTATTTCATTCCCTTGGGGAGAGTAACGCCCCTGACGATGAAACTCCCCATTCATCATCTTAAAAATAAAGTTGTCTATAGTGCTAATCGCTAGTTTCACCGGCCGCGAGAGGGCGCAAGAGGTCGTTGTCCACTTATCCACGAAAGCTGGGGATGTTGCTTGCATACACCCAATGACTCACACCACGTACACATACGGACGTAAAACCACACAAGCCGCTTTATTTCCAGCTCATCGACTCACGACTAGCTGCATCACCATAAATATGGCAAGGTCGGGTGTCATAAGCTACACTTTGGGCAGCTCCTCCCTGCATCCGCTCAACAAAACGCGGTACCCGTCGTGAACTTTCAATTTGGCACATGTATTCGAACGTTTGGATATAAATCTCTGCGCTTTTAGTGCCCATTCTGTGATAATTTTGATTTTTTCATTGCTCTTTCAAGCGAAAAGGTCGATAGCGTGCGGGTCTCTGGCTACGAGCGCACGGTCGCGGGTGTGCCGCAGAAACAAAAAAAAAAAAAAAAAAAGAAAAAAAGAAAACGAAAGAAATGTATTTGTATGTATGGATTCTCAAGGTGTTCCTCTACAGTTGTGTATAAAGCACACCTTTCTAGCTTGATATTGCCACAACAAATTTACCCCATAAAGTATGTGCTTTTGTGGGATTTTCTCGACTCTACCGATTTTTTACGGCAACTAAATTTGAAGTGAGAGCAACAATTTTTTTTAATGTATGCCTGGTCAGCTCTTCACCTGCGGGATTTCGTTTGTCTAGGAAGCCTAGTTATTTTTATAAAAGTGTCAAACTTTGCTAGCTTTAGCGCTGTTTTCCGGCATGCCAGACACGCTCTCTTTGGCTACAGATCAATGACGCTCAAACATACGTAAGTAGAGAGCTCTTACGACGTGCTTGACAACTTTGAACTATGTATTTCGATGCGCTATGACGGTCACCGCATGCTACCAAAGTGAACATGGCTTTCCCTCCGGGCGCTAACTTTCGAGCCCTCTAGTGGCCGAATCCTTCAAAATTTGGGACTAATATTTCGTTTTCGATAGCCCCCTGCCACCACGATGCACCCTGATTTTTGTCACAAAAATCCGTGATGGTCGAGCAGCATCTCTGGATCACTTGACGTGGAATGCAAACTCGTAAAAAATAATTCGTGGCTTTACGTCGTGAGACTCGCGACGTAAAGCCACGAATTATTTTTATGAGATGTAGTGCATCATACGCTATCGCCTTTGTGTTGTGTACGTAAGGTGTAGCGTAGTGGTTCTGCGCAATACACGAAGCTTTCTTTATTATTTGCACGTGCGCAGAGCCCCCCAAAGCAATCCCTATACGATGCAGTAAAACTTAATATTGGTGAGTTTTAGTGCATTTAATTTCTTCTTTGGGGATCTCTTTAGCGTTATTGCTTCTGAAGATATTGGAAAAACTGCAGCGCAAGTTCAGACAATATGCTGTGACCACACGTGCTTATTTCTATGGATGAAGTAGACGCACGATGTATATTTGAGTGGCGAAGCTACGTGCGCATGACGTTCGAAAAGGACGAAAGGAATACGGGACTCAGTCAAAAACATCACGTCACAAGTGTTAGTCAGAGAAATATGCCTAGTCTTTGCTATAGCAAGCTAGGATTTTGTGAGACATCAAATAACCATCCCCTCGACACATCCCTTACAGGTGTTTTGTCACATACAGACGCGAGTGGCTGTATATCCTTGCGCACTGTTGATACATTATAGACATGGTGGTTGCCTCCGTGCAGTTTGTCTCCATTCTCTTCGTTCGCGCCCCTGAAAGGTTCCACATTATTCGCAATTCGAAAGCACGCAGTCCTTCTAATTACGGCGGTCGCTACACCAAACGTGCGGTTCCACTTCAGAATGCATAGAACGGGCGGCGTGGTGTCACGTCGGATACTACCATGACCGCCGCTGGCGGCGCTGTCGCGGGTCGCGACGGAGCCGGGCTCCCCCTTTTTGGTGTCGCACGGTTCCTATAGTATCGGCGGTTTTGCAATCTCGTCTGTTCGAGACCGACGCGGAGCACCTTTTGCCCTCGCAATATTGTTTCGTTGTTCCGAAACAGCATTGGTGTTGTATCGATTTCTGGAAACGATGTAGATTTTTGAGCCTCGCACCATAATTGCTACATTTCGCGTTGCATTCGCCGAACAAGTTCGAAGTCAAGAAAAAGATGGAATGAAAACGAGCACACGAAGCTCCTAACTATATAAACTACATCAAATAGCTAAAACACCAAACCACCTCATGGAATGGAACTATATCCGGATAATATAGGGTAATGACTTTGCTGAAGCAATTAAATTACGGACATGCGCTTCGGGACTTTCTCAGCCGTACACTTAAAGCGACAGACTGGGCACGAAGCGAAAGCAAAACCACCGTTGCATACTTGCTTGTGGTTCTCAAAGCCACCTTGCGATATATTTCAATTCAATTCGCATCCAGTTATTTGCAATTGAATTTTATAGCTGGCACCTTCGTTGCCTTGAATTAAATATAAGCATCTCGCATTTCTGTTGTCTCAGTCAAGGCACAGATCCGAGTCAACATTCGCTCACCGCGTTAAGCTTATGCCATGTCTCACAACAATAGTGTCTAATCACATTTATGTCGGTGGCACACCAGTATGAGTCCGTCACAGTGCGGTAGCTGATGCTTACGTCAGCGTAAAGCCGAAGCCGGACATGAACATGCCGCCATTTGTCTTGTTCATCTCAAAACCCAGCCGCGACACTCCGCTGGATGCAATCATCTTTTTTTTTTCTTTTTTTTTTATGGAATGGCGGATTGCCCAAATGGGTGAAAGCATCCGTGCATTGGTGGTAGCCAAGGTCGTGGGTTCGAGTCCTACCGCCGGCTGTGCTGTCTGAGGTTCTCTCTGCTTTATCCGGCAGACTTTTCTGACGAATGTCGCCACAGTTCCACCTGCAGTCGACCCATGGCTTATACTACCCCCGCCCACACACACACACGCACTCCTTCCTGCTGTCCTTTTTCCATCTGTCTACATGTATACGCCGCTCATACCTATAGGTGAGCGCGGGTGCGGGTATACCCGCATTTAGCCGCGGATACCCGCGCAGTTTTGCGATTTCCGGGTAAAAATTCAGCTTCACTGCGAGTTGTGGGTGAACTGCGGGCGTACCCGGCAATGCGTTCGCCGGTAGTGCAGGTAAACCCGCAGGCATCCTAACTTACTCATTAGTTGTCACATTGTCCCCAGTTTTCATCGGGAAATATACCAGCGAAAGTACACTGTTTCGAACTGAACTCGAACGTGGTCACTTGACGTTTCATCGGAGCACCATTGGTTTTTACTTATGCAGCAGACAGGTTCTACATCGGACATTAAGCGAAACAGCATGCGCTCGTGGAAATTCCCTTCGTTTCTTTCATTTGAACTCTGTCTGGCAACAGACGAGCTGATCATCTCCCAATATCGCGGTCAGCTTGGACTAGCTGTTATTGGACTAGTTATTGTCTCACGACCGTATGAAAAGCTCAGTACCAACCGTCATTATGGATGATATCGTTCTATTATCTGATTTCGCAGATTTTCTCATCGTTCGTTTCACAGTGATGCTGTCTGCGAGTAGAAATTGGGTGACGCTGTGGGATGTGGGTAAAATGCGGCTGGACCTGCACGGGCGTCCGCCGGTTTCGGGTACGGGTTCGAATTTACTTACCCGCACTCAGCTTTACTCATAGCCATAGTTTGGAAAGGGGACGTCGGGACAAATACACGCAAGAAGGCCATGAACCCTTCTTATATCGTGTGTACTAAACCAGGTCGTAAGTTGCGGCTTGAAGTGTGTCCGACCGGATTTTCTTCTCAATATACTCACAGTTAATTGTTCCCGGCGCTGAGTCAAAGCCAGTGGACAGCTTCCGACTGTACCTCCAAAGAGACGGAAACGTGCACCTGTCCCATCGTATGTTCAAGTACCGTTTTTCATGTCGAAATGCAGAGCAATGAGAAGTGCAAAAGGGTACGTATAGCGCTGACGATGTTATAAAGCACGCCATCTTCTCAAACTCATCATTGTGCGTCAGAGAAATAGCTTCACGTACCCTCTTGTCGACGTGCGCGAGTTTCATAATTACCTTGCAGTTCGCGTACTTCCTGGTGTTCGCTTTAAATTTTTCGCTTGGCTAATGAACCACCACGAGGCGGAACGTGCCTCATATACTCGTAATTGTCAAATTAGCACCTAATTGTTTTCCCGTTGAACTGCCACACTATTGCCGTGGTAGTTTCACGCGCAAAGGCGCTGGAATTCGGGTGTCACCCTCTGTGTCCGCCCTGGAATGCGCGTTAACACTAACTGGACGAAGCCCATTCGAGGGAAACCCGCCTGTTGTTTGTGACATGCAGGGCGCCTGGTTGAGGTCACAAAAAGAACATAGAGCCATAGACCTTCAATAACAGGGCAAAGATTAGCGCGCGCTTCTTTTATTCCTACCATCGTAAGAATAGTAAGTATAGTGCTTTGCACTGCGGTAGGCATGAAGAGGGACGTGTTGGCTTCAGCAACAACGCGCAGGTCATACGAACTTACCTCCAAGTAAATGCCGAGAAATTTTCACTGTCTTAAAGCCGCGTTGAGAAATAACACATCTTTTGTGAGTTAAATATATAAAAAAAAACGTGCCATGTGCTTTCGTGCAGAATATAAACAAACGTAGTTTAATAAACAGAAGTGAAATAAATTCTCAAATAAGTGAAATTTCGTTCTTTGCAATGTTTTCTCATCTGTACCGTAGATCATGTTTCGAGTCCCGTAAAATACGTCGTGTGTCGTGCATCCGTCAGTTTTACTGCTAGGTACTAACTGCTCTTGCGTCGTTAGCCTTCAATTGAACATCCTCTTCTTTGAGTTATTGCCCGGAGATCTGATTCATGTGTGACGATCTGGTAGTCACCATGGGGATTTCCAAGATTTTTCCCAGGGGTGGGGGCTATAGTGAGCCCGGGGAGGGGGCAGAGCGTGCAACCCCCTCACCTCTTTTCCTGGTGAGGGACGCTGTGGACGGTGCGAGTGTTGAGAGCTTCATACTATTATGATAGCTGAGAAAAATCATGACGCCCAAGCCATGAGCAACGAGTGCACAATTTTCACGAGTGACGTTGAAGCACCAGGGCGGGGGCCACGCCCCCTCCCCCTTGCACCCCTCTCGATACGCGAAAGGACCGGGAAGCATACTCTGAATGAGCGCATACAAAGGCACTTCTGCTGTCGCACACTTTCAAGGCCCTTCTCATTTTGTAATTGCGTAACCGGTGCAAGTAGTGTGCGGTGCGCTGCTCAAACACTACGTTGCTCCCAAAGTTCCCTTTCAAGAGCTTCTTTGCTGACAAGTGCTTGTGTGACATTGTGTCAACGCAATGTGTGGTCGACAACTTCGACTATGTAGGCCGTCTCGAGATGTCTTCGCGACTAACTGTTACGACGCGAGCATCTGCCTTATAGAATAAATTGAGTTGCTGTCGGCAGCAGGCGGTGGTGATGAAGTCCCCATGCTGCCAAAACGTAACAAAAGCCGTCTATTGGACGAGGCGCCAGAGTCGGAGAAAGAAGGGTGAGCACTGCAAGTTCGTCTTTTCGCGTCCACAAGAAAATAATTGTTAAAATCTATAGTGGTAGGATTGACCCAAAATTAAGCAACGGAATGACGATTAGTGTGTAATTTGGATTTGACGTAGAGAAGGTGCTTGGTGTGGAGCGCAGATATCCGCAAGTGAAACGACGCTTCTCACCTCGCCTTGGTGAGTTTGAGAGAAAGGCGCTGTGGCCTCTTAGGACTCAAAACAAGATCTCAAGGGAGTGATTAGTGATTATAGTTTTATTCCAACAGTGCGCTGCCAACACTCAACTGCAAAGATGTTTCTGAGCACGGTCAAAATGTGAAAGTTTGGCCAGTTACAGTTGTTGATAGAAAGTAACGAAAGAGCTGATGGACCGGAGCTTACGCAGACACTTTTATACTGTGCATTCAGACCATCTTAAGCAGACGCTAACTAAATGTACATATATATATATGATACTGAGAATAAAGATGACAAAAGGAAGAACTGAAGGAACTTTTCAGGAAGAACTGAAAAAGCTATTTTTATGAAACGGGAATTTCGCGTGGTCCAAGCCTGCACTCTTTGTATAAAGTTGTATAAAGCTAATAATAATAATTGGGTGTTTACGTCGCGAGACAACTGAGATCATGAGCGACGCCACAGCGGTCGGTCTGTGGATTGTTTTTGCCCACCTGAGGGTTCTTTAACGTGCGATGAAAGCTCATCACACGGCACCCCGTATTTAACGTCCCTCGCGGAAGACGGCGTGTCTAAGCAACTTGTACCCTGCTGTATAAAGCTGTGTTCAAGTGTACAATTTGCATTATGCAAACATTTGTAAATGTCTTTGTTTCCTCCTATGTGTATACATTTGGGTTGTGAAGGTTGCTGCTGTACTGCTTTGGAGTCGGGGCCTTGCCAAGCTACATTGATAGCTTTTTGTCCCGCCTCCTCCACTTTGTGGAAATAAATAAATAAATAAAAATAAAATAAAATAAAAACAACAACAACTTTATTACGGGACGGTGGCTGGGGAGTTTCTTCGCCGGGGGCGATACTCTACCCCATTGCTGGTGGTGATGCGGGGAATGAAATAATGAGCCCCTTTACCATAAGGATCGAAGTCCTGTGGTGTCCAGAAAGGTGAAGAGAGCCTTGAGGGCAGAGCGTTGGTGTGCTGGATGTGGCCAGGGACCAAGCAATTTTGTGAGAGAGAGGGGACGGGAGTCTAGCTCGTTGAGGGATGCGGAGAGTACGGTTCGGGAAGCACAAAGATGACGATGATTATTTAAGTACTTATTATAATAAGTTAATTGAAGTACCAGAAAATCTGAAGCATATTGAGTTATGTGCAAGTAAAACTAGTTTTATATAACTATTTTTCTATTTTATATGTATTTACTCTGTTCTATCAAGGAATATAACGATTGCAACAGCCATGGCTCCAGAGTCCAGAGCAGCGATAAGCCTGATTTGTAAGGAAAGCAGATAGCGAAGACAAGCTTTGTACTTATGACGTGAATCAGTCTTCCAGGCTTCCCGGATCTTTATAGAACGCGGAAAACACACTTGCTTGCATAACAATCCCAAAACAAACAAAGGTGTGAACGTTTGTTTTGTGATGTTGTGCAACCAAGCGTGTTTTCTTCGTTCTATAAAGTAACATGATCCCTGGCTTCTGGTCTACTTTCAGGCTTCCCAGAGTATTGCTGTCTTCGTGGCTTGCAACCCTAAGCTTTTAATTCCATTACTGAAGTTTATTTTTGTACATTGTTAACTGATACTCATCGGGCGCTATATTCATTGTGTATCCTGGAAAACTATTCATGCACTTATAGTATATAGGAGGAGGCAGCTACCATGGTAACGTATACGCCTCGCACCTTCCCATGAAGAGATGCGCGCGTCGTCTGGATAGCGAGGACGACACTCTCGCAGTACAAGTACCATAACTTCAGAACGTGGGGTCGCACTGGCATAGGACATGGCCTGGTATACTCATAATGCCCGCATCGTCAACACGATTCTACCAAAAGTGGGAGGATTGTTTCACAGCCGTTAAGTGATCGCTCATTTCCCACATCTATTTCATAGGTGAAATAATGGAGCTTTCTCACAACGCTTCTGCGCATGCTCCGTGACCCTGACGGCGCCGGAGAGAGTTCACTTCATTTCAATGGATGACGCTGAGATGCCACCGGTCGTGTTTTGGCGTGCGCCGAACGTGTTTCGCTGGACAGCCGCTAGGATACGACGCGAGTGTGAAAAAGGTTCATTGCAATTGAATTCAACAGAGAAAGGTAGGGACGAAACACACAAAAGTTGGATGTACATTCCGTGCGTTTTCCTTCATCAAAAGATGTTGTAAGGACTGCCTGATTGATTAACCAGGAAAAAAACGTACGTTTGTACCTTGTATCGGAGAGATTCGCAGCATGGA
Organism: Ornithodoros turicata; assembly: GCF_037126465.1. Taxonomy (NCBI): domain Eukaryota; kingdom Metazoa; phylum Arthropoda; class Arachnida; order Ixodida; family Argasidae; genus Ornithodoros; species Ornithodoros turicata. The sequence continues at coordinate 55,068,554 of NC_088205.1, read as the reverse complement.
GGCCATATCTGTTGCGACAAGGCCATAAGGAACACGACATAAACTCTCGTAAGACACGCTGATCAGGCGTGACAAAAAGCAGTCCTTCACTTGCGAGTGGAATTTCGCGGACAACGCCGACAATTTAAACATATCGTATATGGGAACACAGGACCATGCGCACACTGACAGAACGATTAAAGGATTGTGACAATGGAAAAAGCTAAAAGGTTATTGGCATTAGTTTTTGTGTTTCAAATATTCATTGTTGTACAAGCACAAAGGAAAGCGCATTTCATATACATGTTTTTGTGGCAGACGAACTCTATTATTAAACAAGAAGGAGAAAAAAAAAAGAAACATTGTTAGTGACAAAAAAGAGGACAAGTCGAGCGTCCTCTACACAGCTTTCTATTTGCTTTGCTTTATGTTTGTACCCCGACCGGGCACAAACACTCTTTCTACTCTTTCTGCACCACTCAATCTCAGTCACCCGAAACCAAAGCAAAATAACGGGCAAAACAACACCGTTTCTGTGCGCGAGGAACGGACCAAGGACATGAACGGTGTAACAAGCAACACAAGAACGAAACGCAGCGAGCTTCTGCAACACTAAATATTGAGCTCGGAGCAACATCCGAGCAGCGAAAAAGCGAAAAGTCACACGTGGCGCCGTTCCCAGCAGAGAAAAGTCGTCGTGTGGTGGGAATCCATCAGTGGCTGTTTCTTACGGGCCGCGAAACACTCCGTCATTGGAACGTCCCTGGTTCATTTGGCGCCCTTTTCCCTTTGCGCGATCCATAAACGCCTTTATGTATGCCCTGTCATTTCTTCTGCCAAAGACATTTCTACATTATGTATGCTTACACCCGTCCGGTCGATCGAACGGCGACGACGTCTTCCTCCCGCCGAATGCCCCTATACCATGTCTTGTGTAGTACCCATAATGTATGTCTTTCTTTTCGTCGTATTTGTGGCTCTTGACATGTTTAACAACCGTTGTGCGATTTGTGCGCGCGTTTGCATCGCTGAATCGCGTGAGGATTGCTGGGTCTTCGCCGTTCGTTGTTGTCCGTACATTGTTCTTTATCTGCCGCCGACTTCATCGGCAAAAAATGGAACTTGTGCAAACGCTATACGCTCGAGGAATGTCATCAAGGAATGTCACAGATGTATATCTTCTACGAACAGTACATACTCATTGGACGCTCACTGAGATTCATTCAGGTTCACTGAACTGATGTACTCTTACAAAAAATATGGTCCCATACGCTAGTATTCCTTAGAGTGAATATTCGTATTGACTGGCTCACTAAGCTACTAAGACAGTATGTAGCTGTCCCGGGACGCTAAGCGTATGGAAGCTTGTGGGTGGTGGTGGGGGGTCATGTTTGGGGAAGGGGAGGGCAGCCTGCTCAGGGGTGGCGGCTCCGTGCGTGAACAAAGGGGACGGCGAAATGGGAACGGTGATAGAGAAAGGGGAAATACGATGGTGGAACAGGAAAGGGAAGGGTGTGCTGTACCACTTGCTTTGCGATTCGGACAGTCCAGCAGAAACTACTCATCACAGAAAACATGCGGGGACACCCAGTAGCCTTCATTGCGATGCTCAGAGTACGAACGGTAACCGGTGGGATGACTGGCAAAGTTACCCCATTTTGCCTGGTGTCTGGAGCGCCAACAATTCGCGACATTTCTTTCTCTTTCTACCCCAAATCACGATCAAAAACCGGAATTTGTTTCCTGTACATCAGACTACAATCGTAATGTGGGCCCCTCGGCACACTTTCACATCGGTGGATACTTTACCACCAGGGATTTCCCTACACCCCCCTCAGGGGGGTGTACACACTCCCTGCATTTTTGCAACCCCCCCCCCCCCCCCTGAAATTTCTCAGGTGACCCCAACCAACTCGGCCACCAGCACGTTCTAGCTGGTAGTGAGTCCGGCGCAGCGAATTACATCATGTTCTGTCAAACTTGGGCTGTAGGACCACAGCCATGCAGATGATCGTAGCATGCACTTCTCTAAGATCATTTGAAAGTGACTGTTCAATATGCATATATTGCGCGCACATACGAGCAAAAATGCGTGCGGGCACGCAAACTCAATGTCGATCATGAAGAACCATTTTCGCCCAACTCAATCAAGCGAGGTATTCTGCTTTTTTCGTCTAAGGTTTTCACCGTTGGTTGCCAGGTATTCATTGAGCTTCGTGAGACAAGGTGCTAGTCTTTTTTCTTTGTCGGTCGTGCCATTATGTATCTTAATGTTGAAATGTAGTTCATAATGAATCTGTATTCTAATGTATTGTGTTCTAACATGTGCAAATAAAACGGGAAAGCTGTGCAGATATGTCAGCGTTGTGCCACGATTCTTCCCGTGTCTAAGAAAAATTCCGTAAGCGGAACCTTCACCAAGAATACCCCCCCCCCTTGAAAGCTCGGCACCCCCCCCCCAGCAATGCATTTCTGTGGAAATCACTGTTTACCACGATTATACAATGTACATATGATTCAGAGCCTGTAGCCTCAGAAAACAGGAAATTAAACACACAAGATAGTTAGGGAACAATGAGAAAGTTTGCTTCGCAGCATGAAATTAACTGAATACAGACGCAAATAAGTGATAGTAACAAGCATGTGTTGTGAAAGTTTACTTCTGCTTTGTGTTGCAGTCGTTCCTTTTGCATCAATAAACACGAAACGGTAGGAACATTCAGTCGCACGGCATCACGTCGATCGTGTTGCTCGCTTCATAAGTGTAATGACCTTGAGTCAAGTCGGAGTAGCAACCAACACTACTTTATTCCCAAGCAGAATACGCGTCCGATCAGTTCCAGAACCAGCACACAAGAACGAGAGCTCGCGCTGCTGTGCTCGCATTGTACAGTCAAGCGCAGTATCTTTGAACATACACAACAGTCCTCCCCACCTATTTCGAGACCACCACACCGTAGAAGTCCGGCCTCTTTCTAGCTCGCTCAGAGCGTCGCAGGCCCGATCCACCAGGATCTACTAATGGGTTTCCTGTTGTCTCCGGCGATGCTGTATTGTCTGTGCTCGGCGTAGGATTTGGGGTTGGAAATAACCACCATTCACTGCTGGCGTCGTCGTGGCTCTTGCAACTTGCCTGACATCTGCGCATCTGGTTTGCATGCGCCGTCCTCGCGTTGTAACTTGAAAGTGCAGTTGCCCTCGACGCCAACCACCGTGGCAGGTAGCCATTTGTGGTTACCCCTGTAGCTACGTACAAACACCTTGTCACCAGCTTTGAATCTTCGCTCTAGTGACTGGTCAGCTTCCTCCGTCAACTGCCGTCTTGGCCGGACATCGCTTAGCAAGGTCCTCAGGCTACGGTTCATGAGCAGTTGCGCCGGAGATCTTGTGCTGTCCGCGCATGGTCGCATAGTGTTGTACGTAATGGGAACAACAGACGTGATAGACGACAGTCCGCATCGTCGCGTCGTAGTTGGCGAAGCTTGTTTTTTACGTTTTGCACCATACGTTCTGCGACGCCATTCGACTGCGGATGGTATGGCGGAGAGAACATGTGTCTGATCGAGTTCCTTCTTAGGAAGTCGGCCGTCTCGGATGAAGTGAAAGACGTGCCATTGTCGGTAACCACGACATCGGGCAATCCGTGGATCGCAAACACACGGCGAAGATGACGGATCAGTTCGGCCGCCGACATCGACGACACAGGAATCACTTCCGGCCATCTCGAGAAAGTATCGACGATCGCCAAGAACGCGCGCCCTTGAAAAGGCCCTGCATAATCCAGATGCAGCCTTTGCCAAGGCTTCTGCGGCGGCAGCCACGGGTGTGAAGTCTCTCTCGGTGGCATATTCCGCGTTAATTGGCACGGGGTGCACCGACCGATCATGCTCTCAATGTCAGCATTGATCCCCGGCCACCATACAAAGCTTCTGGCCATTGCTTTCGTGCGTACCATCCCTGCTTAGCCTGAATGCACTGTCTTGGCGAAATTGCTTGTTGCATTTGCCGATGTGGGTGCAGGAGACCAAGCAACGGCTTGTGATCTGTGTATATCACAAATTTGTGTCCGTAGAGGTATTGCCTAAACTTGGTCACTCCAAATATGATTGCCAAAGCCTCCCTGTCGATCTGCGCGTAGTTGCGCTCACTTGGGTGTAATGTCCTGGAAGCGAAGGCAATGGGCGTCTCGCACCGGTTGTCATCAACGTGGGCAACCACCGCACCTATCCCATATGGAGATGCATCGCACGCCAGAACTAACTCCTTCCCCAGCTCGTAGTGGCACAGTAACATTTCAGAGCTTAACCCCCTTTTTAAGTTTCCAAAAGCTTGTCTGTGTTCCCTTGGCCAGCTCCACTTTGAATCCTTGTCCAGAAGGCGATGTAAAGGTTCTAGTAAAGTAGCCTTGTTCCGGATAAAACGGTCGTAAAAGTTAACAAGTCCCAGGAAAGCCTGGAGCTCTCTCTTGTCTTTCGGCTCCCTGGCATCGTGGACTGCTTTCACTTTCTCAGCACACGGGCGAATACCCTCGGCGCTGATGTGGAACCCCAAGAAGCTCAGCGAGGACATTGAAAACTTGCATTTCTTGCCGTTTAGCCGAAGTCCTGCACGTTGCAGTCGTTCTAGCACAAGCTGGACTCTCTGGTCATGCTCCTGAACAGTCTTCCCAGTAATGATGATGTCATCAAGAAAAGCTGCAACGCCAGGAACACCGTGTAGTACCATCCCAATGAAGCGTTGAAATATCCCTGGAGCAGCGGACACTCCAAATGGCAAGCGTTTTACTTTGAAAAGCCCCAGTGGCGTATTCAACGTCAAGAGCGACGATGACTCTTCGTCTACTGGCAGCTGTAGATAAGCCTGTTCCAGATCAAGCTTCGTAAATAACACCTCATTGGCCAGGACAGCGAACATCTCTGTGGATGTGGGCAATAGATGCTTGTCTGGTTGGCTTACGGTATTCACCGTGCATCTGTAGTCTCCGCAGATGCGGATCGTTCCGTCCCGCTTGTGAACCGGTACAATTGGCGTAGCCCATTTTGAGAACGCGACCGGCTCAAGGACTCCTTCCGTGACCATCTTCTGGATAGCCAACGACACTTTGTCGCGCATGGCAAATGGAATCGGGCGGCATTTCTTGAAAACAGGTGTAGCATCCTTCTCGATGTCGATCGTGACTGGTGGCCCTGTGAACTTCCCCAGTCCTCCTTCGAACACCGGGTTGCGTAACCAAACATGGTCTTTATCAAGCATCGCATGAACTCCTTGAACCTCAATTCCCAAGTCTCTGAACCAGGAGAGCCCGAGTAAACACGGGCCGTCGCCAGGTGCTACCAGCACCGACTGTCGAGTGCTGATGCTGTTGTACTGCACCTCAACGTCAAGATTGCCTAGGATGGGTACTTGTTGCTGAGACCAAGTCAGAAGAACCGTTGATGACATCTGAAGCGGTGGTGGACGGCTCAAAAGCTTCCGTTACACCGTCTCGCTGAGGCCGGAAGGTCCGGCCCCAGAGTCAACCTCCATGGTCAATGGTGCTCCGTCCAGTCTAAGTTTGACCATGATAGGGTCAGCGTCCCCTGTCTTGCCTTGTCGGTCCATGTGGTACATCGAACTTGTCACCTCGTCCAGGACGTCGTCCTCGATGTGGTTAAGCGGTCCTGGGAGAGGAACTCCCGTTGCTGACTTCTGTTTCTCAAAGCACACACACTCCAGGTGTCCTTTATTTCTGCAGAAGTTGCAGACCGCATTCTTGAAGCGGCACGATTGATTCCTTCCTCCGCAACGGTTACAGCCATTCTTTTGGGGTTCACGACGCTGTTCCTTGGAGAGGTGTCGCTTTTTAACTTTTCCAGTGGCCTGATTCGAAACGTAGTGAAGCTCTTTCGCTGCGTCTTTAATCTCCGAGACGTTCTTGTTGGCGGCTTCAGCGGCCAGCGCAATCTCCAAGGCCGACTTCAGCGTGAGCTTGGAATCAGCAAATAACCGTTTCTGGAGAGACCAGACGGCCGCGCAACATATTGTCCAAGTCCGTGAAGTTGCAGAATTCACTTAGCTTCCGAATTTCAGCCATGTACTTCGTGATACTCTCCCCTTCTTGCTGGTCCCTTTTATGGAAGTGGAATCGCAGAAGGATCTCCGACGGCTGTGGAGCAAAATGTTCAGTCAGGGCATTGTGGACCTCCTGGTAGGAGCATTCGGCCAGTTTTCGAGGAAGCGACAACGACCGAACCAAGCGGTAGGTCTCGGATCCACACAAAGTCAAGAAAACTGACTTGCGTCGACCGGCATCCGATATTCCGTTTGCCTCGAAGTACAAGTTTATCCTTTCCAAGTAGCACTCCCAGCCGTCCGACATGTTGGGATCGAAGGGCTCGATGTGTCCTTGGTATCCCATAGCCGATGGAACTGACTGTCCCGTCGCGTCGCCTGAAGCTCCGGTAGGCATTGCCTGTAGCACACAAGAACGAGAGCTCGCGCTGCTGTGCTCGCATTGTACAGTCAAGCGCGGTATCTTTGAACATACACAACAATAAGCAAAAAAGGGGCAGCAGAACCTATAACAGAATATATATATATATAATATAAAAAAGCGAAAAGAGAGGAACAGTCTAACAATTCTGTTTTGCTAGAAAAAAAGGAAAGAGCGAAGCGAAACAATTATAGAAGAATTAAGCGCGAAAAGACGAGATAATAGAAGGAGACACAGGCACAACGAGCGCGTCTGTGTCTCCTTCCATCGTCTCGTCTTTACGCGCTTAATTGTTCTGTACTCATGTACCAACTAGCCCAACAGTCCACGCTTCTCAGACACAATTATCATTACTTTCTCATCGGGGGAAGATAATGCTATTCGTCTATAGTAACGGTTCGTATGTGGTGAGCACATATTCTTTTCGTGCCATCGCATTCTTCAGTGCCCCACCCTCACCCTCAACGCATTAACCTCATCTTTCTTTTTTAGAGTCATCTTTTGCTTTAATCTATCTCATCCTTCTTTCACCGTTTGTTAGTCATCTTTTTTTAAAGTCATCTTTGTCTTTAGTCTATCTGATCCTTCTTTCACCGTTTGTTAGTTTATCCTTTATTTCCTAGTCTTTTCTTTTTATTTATTTTATTCTTCTTTCATTTCTTTTTCTTTTTCCTTTGTGTAATAGCAAGCCGAAGTGCCGTTTGGTTGACTTTCCTCCCGTTGTTTTTTTCTTTGTTCTAATAAAAGTATCCTCTCCCCCCCCCCCCTCCGCATATTCCTCGTGCCTCTCCGACCTTATCAAAGCATTCCTGGGTTACAGTCAGTGGTACACAGTAGAATAAGGCCATGCTGTATTTTCTTGCGTATAACGCGTGCGTTATAGATTGTAAAAATAAAAAAATAAAAAATAAAAATGTCGCGGACAGGAAGTGCGCGTTTACCACCGATCCGCATTATCTATCGGAGTCTTTCCCCGAAGAGCCGTCCATAAGAAGGTGTCGTGGAACCGCTAGGGTCGCACTTGAGAGGCGACACAGGCGCTTGACAAAGCCGTGAATCGTTCTGCCACGTTCGCAAAAGCTGGCCGATCGAGCGCGGGTTCGAGTACACGAAGAACGGACAGAGGTAGGGAAGTGGGTCCAGGAAGCATGGGATTTTCACCCAGGATGCTGACGTTGTTCAAAAGTCATGTGAGGAGACTGAAGTCTGCTACGACGCCGACATAGGAGCTTGACGGTTTCAAGCAGTCCTGGGATGCAACTTAGTTACAACGATCTTGTAACTGAAATCAGTTAATTTTTTTTCAGTAACTAGCTACAGAAGTCACTTGTAACTGTAACTAGTTCCCACTTTCGGTTCAAGGAACCGTAAAATGTAACTGTAACTAAGTTACCCTTGTACTGTCATATGTTTACTTGTAAAAAGTACGCACCGACACTACCGACCTACTGTTTACAAGTAAACGCGACTGTTCCCGGCCTTTGGTCCATCTTTAAGTAAGAAACCGACGAAATCAAGAAATCGTTACGAAACTGACGCATGGAAAACATGACAGTACTGTCATATTCTCCACGCGTCAGCTTCCTAACGTCATGTCGTCGTTCCTTGGAACGAAAAAAGTATGCACATAAGCTGCACTGGATATTCGATGCTGAGTGACCTGAATTCACCTTAGAGTGACCTCTTTTTATTGGCACCTGCTGGTGCATGAGGCTTACAACCCTCCTTTCCCAACCCAGGGATTCCAGGAATTTTGCCATCTCACACGCGGAAGGGTGGTGTGACATTTGTATTGACTATCTCCCACCATGCTCGAGGGGGAATTCCAGGAGGAATTCTCTGTTGAGGGACAGTCCCACTGACAGAAATGTTTTAGAAATAGAAATGATTTCAGTCGAGTTATCACACTCCCATTCTTAGTCAAAATGTGTTCATCTACTCCATGTCACTAAGCTGTCGAACGGTGTCTGTGAAAGGCTTGTTGACAAGGAAAACCAGCGGTTGCATCCTGCAGCAACCCTCAGTAAGGCACGCACCAAGCTTCTCTCAAACCAGCGTGACTAAATGTCCACGAAAATTGTAGCCCGCCGCACACAGGAAAACCGAAACTTGTGAGAACAACGCGACACAGATTGCGACTACCCCGACACACTGCTTCGTTTATCATTTTGGAGAGTTACATTTCCTTGGCATTTTAGTAAATGTAAAGTAACTAAGTGACCTTAACGTGGTACCTATGCAGCTGTAACTATAGTTGGGCCATTCCAGCCGAAACCAGCCAGAGGTGTAGCTCGACCCTCTTAGATTTAGCTGAAAAAAATTTTATGCATCCCCTTAGGGGTGTGTATGTAGGATATAAACTTTTTCTCGAGATTCTGTTTTCTTGAGCATTGGGGGCGCCTCGAACTTGGCCCAAACATGAAGAAGTGTTGCCCGTTCCGCGCGTCCTTCTGACACATACGGACGTTTTGCGCTTTCTTTGTCTGGTGTTAGAGGGGAAGGGCAGTGGCGGATCCAGGACTTTTCTGAGAGGGGGGTCCAGCCTTGCCCAGCACGGTAGATACGCAATCGAGGTAACTTATACACTATGTGAAGACAGAAATTGAGGAGGGGGCTAGGACATCCTGACCCCCCCCCCCCTCTAGACCCACCCCTGGGCGAGGGTCCACCTAGCTTCGCGAGAGCATATGGAACGAGAAGAAAATCGGTCGTAACAGCTCAAGAACGGATCGCGTTTTGGGCCAAGTTTACGATAAGTTTTTCGCAAGTTAACGTTATCTCAGGAGCCCGATATTATTTATGTCCATAATCTATTTCACGGAGATTCGCTTCACATAAAAATTTGAAGCCGACCCGTGTTCATTGCTTAACTAAGCAATCGAGAATATCGACCATTCGTAAAAAATGACACTTTTCAGACAGTATTTTCACATACCTGAGGTCGTTTAGGAAGTGAAAGATGTCGTGCCATTTGTAGGACAGATCTTCTCCTATAACATATTGAAAATCTACAGGTGTTTTTTTTCTCCTTAAATGATAAAAAAAAAAGAAATTTCGTCACCGTACTCCGCTGCAGGTCATTCGTTGGTTGAGGCTGTATAGGAAGTAAAATAAATGTGCCTTTGTGGTGGACACCCTCTCTCATAACATTTTGAAATCTACATGTATATTTTTTCTTAGCCACGAAAAAAAATCGCCACCGCATTCATATCCCGTAAGGTACCATTATCACCCTTTGAAGGATGTTCTCCTTCTAACTGTTCTACCGCGTGTACTCACAGCCGCCTCTTCGTAGCAGTTTCGACGTCGTTTCCGGTTGCCTGACTCGCGAGTCATGACAATGTTACGGTACACACCACTCGCCACTTGTTTATTGAACAATGTCCGAGAAATGTACTACTTCTCTGATGGCGCTGCCTCGCAATCGGAAAATAGAAAATGCAATTGCTAACCTTTGCCTCCACAAGCATGACTTTGGCATGCTACGTAGCACATTTTTGCCTCAACCAGTAGTAAATTAGTAAATTAAAAAAAACCAGTAGTAAATTAGTAAATAGTAGGCAATTTGACGGCGTTGGCAGTACAGTTTGAAAGGTCGCCGGCTATAGGGCTAGCTTACACTGCCCCTGTTGAGTGCAGATATTCTGATGTCTGCACAGCCGTTCCTCTGGGCGATAGAAAGCCTGAAGAGAGTGCATGCGTTGTGGCTCACCGTCGAGGACATACGGTTGGAGAAGAAATTACTGAACATGAAGCACAATGAGGCATGCTCCATCCAGGGCACTAGGAGGTTCTATTACTTTGAGTCTATATCTCCTGTTCAGGTATATGCAGCAAAAACTTATATTTCCAGTGAAAGAAAGACAGTGGGCGTACAGCTATATTTCGCTTTTTTTTGTTACTTTCTGTTGTGCATCAGTGCGTGCGAGACCATAACAAATGGTTTCCAAAGACTGTTACGTCGCGTTCTGACGCGCAGCAAGATCCACGCAATGATGATGCTGATATGGTAGTGGTAAATGATGATAATTGTACCTCACAGAGCGAATGCAAATGCGCTGACGAAGTGTTTTCCCGTTTAAAAATATATACGCCAGCAGCTTTTCAGAATATTATAGGTGTGGTGTGATTTTTTCACCTCCCAGGCGACTCCAGATATGTGCAAACAATCATCAATTACGTCGAATCTGTTACATCTTGGTAGAACTTGGCAGAACAGTAGAAGGCGAAATGCGTCCAAAGGGTGGTAATGGTACCTTACAGTCGGGATGCAAGTGCGCTGACGAATCCCTTGTTTTTTTTTGTTCTTTTTTGTCTCGCGTAAGAACAAATACATCTGTACATTTTCATGTACATCTGTCTGTACATCTGTCTCTTTTCACAGGAGAGTGTCACAATGGCATCACTTTTTACTTCCTAAACGACCTCCACAAACGAATGAGCTGCAGCGGAGTATAGTGAGGAAAAAAAATATTTTTTTCTCTTTTAAGGAAAAAAAAAAAAACACCTGTACATTTTAAATGTTATAGGAGAGGGTCTGTCATACAAATGGCACGACTTCTTTCATTTCCTATACGACCTCAGGTATGTGAAAATGCTATCTGAAAAGCGTAATCTTTTGCGAATTTTTTAGTTCACCAGTTTTACCTTCTTGTTTACACAGAAGTATCGCCTTAGAGAACTCTCTTTTTAATTAAATCACTATACTCTTAACATAACCCATTCATGTATCATCATCATATTTGGCGCATTATGATCTCAGTTGTCGCTGCGCCATTAAACTCACAATCAAATGCGAATTTGCGAATAAACTCTTTTGCGAATTGTCGATATTCTCGGTCGCTTAGTTAAACAATGAATATAGATCAGCTTCATATTTTTGCGTGAAGCTAATCTCCATACAGTAGTTTATGAGCATAAATAATCTCAATCCTCAAACTCAAGGAAATGCTACCTCTTTCTCAAGTTCTTGTGTTGTCCTAATCCTCTCGTGTGTTCCTTAAACTCAAGGAAATGCTACCCGTTTCTCAAGTTCTTGTGTTGTCCTCATCATCTTGTGTGTTTCACAAACTCAAGGAAATGCCACCTCTTTCTCAAGTTCTTGTGTTGTCCTAATCGTCTTGTGTGTTCCTCAAACTGAAGGAAATGCTACCTCTTCCGCAAGTGATTGTGTTGTCCTCATGGTCTTGTGTGTTTCTTAAACTCGAGGAAATGTTACGTCTTTCTACATTACACCAGCTCGCTTGTACCAAGCTAATCTGATCATCGTTAGTAAAACTTGTTCATAGTCGACGCACGGGCTTTGATTCCAGTGGACTTTAAAGGCGATGTGGAATTACTGTGCAGTGCTAGCGCTAGCATGGTGCCCGTTAGGCATTGACCATTTTCTATGTTCCGCTAATGTTCTCGGATGCGCGTTACACACCGGAATGTGAGATGTACACGCACTGTATACCTCCCACACACAGCATCTTTCACTGACTTCCGGAACACTGCACCGAAAATACCACGCTAGCCTTTCGCAAGAGGGCAACTGGAACGTCTGATATATAACTCAAGAAAACAGGAAGGTTGGAAAAGATTAGCAATTAATCAAAAACTTCCATATGCATTGAAATTCATTGGAGGGCCGCCTTCTGACAACGCGTGGCAAGGAAATCACTGCGAAGACAACGGAGGACTCAAGAAAACGGACGAAAGCTTTCCGCACGATGACAAATTAAGGTATACGTATTTCCGAACTCATCCCCCAGTGAGAAGCCCAGCGAACATCAATTACGCCTCGGAATAAATTGCCTTTCCGCTAGTTTGTCATAAAGAGTGCTTTCTGTTTTGTTTTTTTTTCGCTTGGTGTTCGTGCACGTTCATTCTGAACTCCTTCAACGATCATTCCATAATCCCCCCAGAAATGATTGCGGCAGTTCACGCAATTATGTAGGAGCGACTGGGAACATCGCTCATGGAAAGGACTCGCGTGAAATTTAATTTATCTACCCTACCTTGCGCCGTGAGAGGGATATTTTGTTTTGCATTCGTCATGGCAGTCGTATAGAAGCCGTTGAATAATATAGCGAGTAGAACGTAAAGTAAAAACAAAGAAACGAAAAAACAAGAAGTTGTTGAAAACTTTGAAGTGATGTCGCACGCAGATGTCGTGGTGCCGTCGTATTTACGGAGTTGTTTGCCCTCGGATATGGCGTCGTAGGGCTCGGTGCGCACGGGCTCCATAGGGAATTGCGGCGACAGGGAAAACACCCAGACAACACACCATGGACTCCTCTCGGTCTGGGTGCGGAAGGCGGCGTCTAACGAGAACATAAAGTGTGATTTTTTTTTTTTTTTTTCATTCGTTATTACAGATTTTTCCTAAAAAAGGGTACGATAGCAGCACAGATACCGTTTTCGCAGATGGTTTATACGGCCAGGCGGACATTATCTCGAACAGAGTATGCAACGGCTGGAAGACTAATTACTTAAAATTCATTGATTAACTATTTGATTAGGGGTTTCGGGCCAAACTAAGACATCAGATTGGGAGATAATCCTTTTTGAAGGGCATCCTATTTTTTTAAACCCGTGAAACGAGCACGTACGTTGAAATATCCATTGCCGAATTTTTCTGTGCAAATAAGCTGAAACCAAAACCGCGCCCATCAGGAGCACATTGAGAACATGACCTACGTCGTCCGCGGCTTATTTGGAACGGAAACCGGTTGACCCGGAGGGCAGATCAGCACCAACTCCAATGATCTGGATCGCTCCAAACCACGTGGCCCTCTGATAGGGAATGTGCGCTGTCCTGCATTCTGGTGTCTCAGTTCCGCTCGAAATCCCCTGTTTAAAACGGCAATTAATTTATCTTTGGTAATTATTCATCCAGTGATGCCATACTCTCCTCGGCAGGATATCCACCTGGCCATACAGTTCACCTGCGATAACGCATCAATGCTGCTCTCATAGCTTTTTTATGCAAAATCTGTAAGAAAAACAAAAATTACAGACGACCACGGAAGGAGTTGCTATTTCCAGCGGCAGCTGTTAGCCACTTTTGCTGACGCTGACGTTGTTCTTGTTTTGTTTCTGTGTAACGCATTTGATGAGCTAAAACTCCCTACTGTGGGATTTCTTTTAATTCCGTGTTAGCGCCTCGGTGCAACCGTAGAGAAGTGGACAGATGGAGAGAGGACAGCAGAAAGGAGCGGGGGACAGGGCGTTTGATGTGCGTCCTAAGGCTGACTTTAGGGGGACCTGTGCCGTCATTCTTCTGGGAAGTCTGCCACAAAGTCCAGGGAAAACCTTTGACAGTACAGCCGGCGGTGGATTCAAACCAAATCTTCCGCACGACCCTGGCTACCTCCAGCAAGCAGGCGCTTTTACCCATTCGGCCATACCACTGATCGCTCAGTGTGGCTGCACAGCGCGTCTCACGTGATGACGCTCGCCTCGTCTGGACGAGGCCCAGGCCGACCTATGGTCGAGTTTGCGGTTGCACCGCACGCAAATCGTGCACGGTCACAGCGCAAGGACCGCCCTTCGTCTGCTGCAATGCTATCGCGTTTCGTACGCCCTTGGCAGTGTACCAAAAGCTACAGTAATTTTTTTGTTATTAATTACTCGATAGGAACTCGGAAGCAAGGAAGAGACGCAAATAGCTAGGACAACAACGTCTCCTCATACGTATTTTCCTTGTCTCGGGGTTCCCGTCTACGATGTACAACCAGCTAGCCCGCATCTCATCTCTTCTTGAAGGTTATTAAATACATGATCCCTTAATGCCGTATTGGACTCCACCGTGCATGAGGGTATAATGGAGGCGCCGAATCCACAAGTGACGTGGCGTCACACTGCACTCTCTCGTTTGTTTAATTATCGCGGCACCGGTTCAGTAGGGAGCTTTAGAAGGATTACAAGATATTTAGCAGATTGGAACGTCTTTACGATAACAGTTCCGTAAACAGGGTACGCCAAGCACCCGATTCCTTTGCAGTGGCTGACATCACGTTGCTGGTCTTGGACTTGGAAGCTTTTTGTTTTGTTCCTGTGGAACGCTTCCGATGTGCTAAAACTAACCAATGCGTGCTTCCTTTTGATTCCCTTGTCCCGCAAGCAGGTACCACTCTCTACCGTTTGCCCTTTCTACACCTGCGCGCGCACCTGGCAAAGAAGATTTTGGCACACAGATACGGCGATCTCCTGGAACCTTCCCGTTAACAGCTACCGCCGTAAAAAGAAAAAAAAAGAAGAAACGAAAAAGAAACAAAAACATACACCTTGTATATCGATGTAACTACAGTGGACTCAGTGCACATCACGGGACACCGGACGTAGACTTTGTTGCGGCGCACATTGTACAGCATATAATTTGTTCCCATTATGCACATGGGAAGAACTATTAAACGTGTATAAGACGAATACTTCACCGTTTCTTTGCGAATAATGCGTTTCTTTTGCACGTCTTTCCCAACCCATCGAAGGCTCGTTCGCTGCTCCAGTCGCAAGCGGTGCACATCGAGGGAAAGCCTCGGTGTCAAAGTGGGTAGTATAGGAATTAGCTAAATTGCGCGCGAGGTTATGTAACTCGATTGGCTGCAAATGGGCGGCGCAGAAATTTGGAAGGTAATGAACGCCACGCGATATAGAGTTCCACGAATTTTAATTACTAGCCCGAATTGCCTCGTTTGCAAAAGCACGTAGCACATCGTCCAAAACTATTTTGTTTCGCACCTTGTACAACCTCTTTTCTTTCTACTTCTTCAGTTGCGGACGCGTGCAGTCCCTGGGTAATGTGAACAGGATTACGGAATCCGCGTCTACTGTAGCGCTCGTAAGGTGCGTGTAATATAGCCAGTGGCGTATATAGAGAGGACGGCGCCCATGGCAAGCTGTGCAGTTGCACCCCTGTCGCAGTATATCCCCATGATGTTGTTCGCGATAAACAAGGAACACTGCTGGCTTGTCGATTATGTTTTTATTAACCCAGAAGACACACAAAAACGACATAAAAAACAAAACAAGACAAAAACAATTGTCAGATTGGACAATTACAACACTATCTTCCAAGCCTTTGCTGCTGTCAGACTGTCTTTGATGTCATCGAAATCCATTTTTTCAGTGTCATGTCTCTCTATGCTCAGCAGAGCAAGATCGCAGAGCCTTCTTTGACCCATGGAAGCTCGCAAATATGAAAGGATCAGTCTTAATTTACTGAAAGACCTCTCACAGCTGACGATAGAAACCGCTATCGTTAGCATCATCTGGATCGCGATACGAAGATTTCGGAATTTGCTCTCGTCTCCACACCGAACAATCAATTCAAGAAGGCCCTCAGGACTCGTTATCTTCAGGCTGGAACGACTTGACAGCAACATTCTGCAGTCTAAAATTTCTTCATAAAGTTGATCCCCATCAACATCACAGTCGTAAAAACTACTGAAGCAGTTACACTTCTCCTTCAGACTGTCTGTGTTTGTGCCATAACATAAACCCTCGATATCGAGAAGGAATCCGAACATGACGTCAGTATCACGCAAACGGGTGAATCTTTCGTCCATCTCTCTGCGAAGACGATCACTCACTCACCATTTTTATCACCTTAGTTAGCGCTATCGGCGTCCCCCATGAAACGGCGCTCAGGGCAAGTGTCCCCACCTGCCCCACCCTACAATATAGCACAGAAACTCTGCCGAGTTAGCAAATATGAAACAAAATTGCGCGGGGATATCGGCAACTTCGGGCTTTATGGATGGACTGCTTTGGACCCTCACAATGTAAATGCTGTCTTAAGTTACAAATATACGGACATAAATAACACAACATTAATAAATATGATATATACGGACCATACAGAGAGGTAATAGATGGTGCCAGAAATAGAGGCAGCCTCAGCGTCAGATATAAATACGCATTCGGAATGTAATATCCGTTACCCGCGTTCGGAACGCAACTTGAATGCCCACAATGGACCTTGTTCAGAACGCTTCTGCGCATGCTCTGTAACCCTGACGGCGCTGAAGAGTGTTCCCTACATATTCAATAGATGGCGTCAATAAGGCGCTACTGTGCTCTGGCACGCGCCGATCGTGTTTCGCTGGACAGTCGGTAGGATACGACGCGACTGTGAAAGAGGTCCATTCCTTAGTGATTATGGAAACATGAAGACCTTTGCCTTTTTCCCATTGCCGTTTCGAGTACCGTAGAAGGTAGACGACTTTTGGTAAAGCTTCTAAAGGAAGGACCCACGAGGAGAGTTTAAAAATGTCAAAGGCACATAACAAGAAAAATTTGGGACTTATGGCAGGACAATCAAAACTCGCTTCTTACAAACACAGTCGTGAATGTCCACATCAATGGACCTGTAGAGGAAAAAACGCGAATTTCTCTAAATTATTTGCGTGGTTTAGCAAACGACTATAGCGCTCTCTGGGTATCAATGCGACGAAAACTCTCGGATTCGTTTTTTTTTTTAGAATAGATTTCTTGATTAACCACACCCTCGTAGTCCATTTTTTTTTTTCTACCGGAAATATATAAATCAGTCTCAAGGGGAAAAGGTGAAAGCGTGGTTTTGTTGTTTAAGGAAATTTATTGAACGCAAGGTATTTTGTTAACAATGAAACGACGTGTATTTTAGGCGAAAATATTATGGAAGAGACTGTTAATAATTTCGCTCCCAAAATTCGTAACAGAAACCTTAAGAAAAAAAGAAAAAAGAATGCTACGCGCACGCATCATAAATAAAAAAAAGTATAGGTTACAGGTTAGCGTATATGTACCGTACGTATACACGAATATAGGGTGTTCTTTTTAGCCGTTACAGAATTTTGACAAAAAAGCTATGAGTGCAGCATAGATGTTGTTTTTGCAGTTGAGTTCCAGTTGGGCATCCTCTCGAACTAAGTGTGCAACTACAAGAAGACTGGATTGGATTGGAAAGAAAAACTTGTACTTCCAAAGTACAAGAAGACTAATTACCTAATATTCATTAATTAACTTCTTAATTAGGGAACTTCGGGCAAAAGCGAGATGGCAGACTGAGAGACTATCTTAGCTGCAAGCCATTCCACGTTTAACAAATCTTGAAACACAATCCTGCGTTAAAATATCCATCCCCGAACTTTGATATGCAAGTGAGCCGAAACCGAAACCGCGGCAACCGGGAACGTGGGGAGTGCAGAGCTGATCTCACGTCAGAGGGCCTCGTGCTTTGGAGCAATGCAGCGCCGTGTATGATAAAGGGAGTCTGGCCATTAGGAGGAGCCTAAAAAAGAGGCTCGACCTGTCAATCAAATTGAGCGTTTTTCATTGGCTGCTGTTTCCTACGCGGGCCGCAATGACACAAAAATTCTCCCGAAAATGGTGGCGTAGCTTGGAACGGCGAAGCGAGGATTTCATGACAAAATTTTTCACAAATTACTTCTATTTCATTCCGTGAGTGTACATGCTGTCGCAATTCTTTGCAAATCACCTTTAAATTACGCTCCAGTGTTGATGTTTACCTGAAAATAATGTTTCGTCGTCCTTGTTAGGCCTAGTACACAGCGATCACAGGTAATAGCAAGAAAAAAACGCCAGGGATGACCAAAAATTTGCGTTTTATGACATACTTTTATCCATATACGCGCACCTTTGCCTGTTCTTGATTAAATCTTGTTATGTTTCATAGTTAAAATACGTATACTATAGGCACTCTGTTCCGACAAGCGGTCCTGCTGGCCAATCAGTTCTGCTAGCAAGCACTTCTGCGTCTTCCCGACATGCCCCTCTCCATCCAGATGACGCCCTTAAAAGTGGACGCAAAATCCATTATGTTGGTAGGTCGTCAGGGAATATCCTATTCAATCTAATCTAATCCAGCTTCCCGAAAATGTCGGCACCCAGTGAATACAGGTAATATATAGCTTGGATAGCCTGGGATTAATAGCGAACTGTATTTTGGCTCGTGATAGGCCAGAGAGCTCAAAAAGTGGGTGGAGCTCCAGTTATAGGCAGGTCACATTAATGGCCAGACTCCCTTTGGCATACACGGCACTGGAGGAATGGAGATGTTTGGAGTAGGGGCCGCTCGGCTGGCCAGATGGACTGCTTTCCGGCCCAGATAAGCCTGCGTCAGCGAGGGTGATGCGCTCCTGAGGCGCACTTTTTCGGTCTCGGCTCATTTGTATATCAAAATTCGGGGATGGATGTTTTAAAGAACGTGCGTGTTTCAGGATGTTCTAAACGTGGAATGGCGTTCAACGAGGATAGTGTCTCAATCAGCTATCTCGCTTTTGCCCGAAATTCCCTAATTAAAAAGTTTATTAATGAATTTCAGGTAATTAGTCATCTGATAGTTACATACTCTCTTCCAGGGGATGTCCGCCTGGCCGTAGAAATCAACTGCAAAAACAACATCTATGCTGCTCTCATAGCTTTTTATGAAAATTCTGTAAAAACTGAAAATAAACACTCTGTATACAGGGTGTCTGTTTCTTTCGATACAGATTTTTCATTAAAAAAACTATAAGGGCTATAGACATCCTGTTTTCACATCTATCATCCCTGGGCCGGCGGATGTTCTTGGCCATCTGTTGCTCAACTGTCGAATGACTATAGTTAGCAAAAATCGTTAATTAACTTATTAATTATACAAGCTACGAAATTGTCCCAATGCGAACATCTGTTCCTGTCGGTCACCTGATATCGTAGCCCCTTTCAGAAGAAAAATCCGTTCGGTAGATCGTCCGTAAAATAATTTGTGAAGGAACACCATACATGTGCTTTTATTTCGTTTCCGCAAGTTAAAGCTCATCTTCGACGCATAAGGCGGCACTCCGAGACTCACATCTTCCGACTGTGTGTCCGAAGACGCGTCTCCGAAGATGTGAGTCCCGGAGTGCCGCCTCATGGGTCGAAGATGAGCTTTAACTTGCGGAAACAAAACAAAAACACATGTGTCGGGTGACGCTATCGGAACTGCCTCTATCTTGGGTTGCATTTTCTGTTTTATTTTAATCTTTTTCCAGGACGCAAGAGGCGACAGTGTGCTCTTTCACCCTCTCAGATTGGCGGTGAAGGAAAGACGGGTCTCCAAAGATGCGCAATGAACAAAAAAAAAAAAGGTGTTCCTCCACAAATTTTTTGCGGACGATCTACCGAACGGATTTTTGTTCGGAAAACGGCTACGATATCAGGTGACCGAAAGGAACAGATATTCGCATTGGGACAATTTCGTAGCTTTTATAATTAAAAAGTTAATTAACGATTTTTAGGTAATTAGTCATTCGACGGTTGAACAACAGATGGCCAAGAACATCCGCCGGCCCAGGGATGATAGAAGGATGACTGCAGCCCTTATAGTTTTTAATGAAAAATCTGTATAAAAAAAAAGAAAGAAAACGAAGACACCCTGTATAAACGTATGCGTTGCCGTTTCTTCTTGCATCACACGTACCCTCCCCCCGCTTGCATTGAGAGCATTATTGAGAGCTCCACGAATAATGTACTCGGCATTTGAAATTTCGTTTATGGGTTCCGTTGAAGACCGAAAGTTTTGCCGACCGAATGTGTGTCAAGCGGAGCAGTAAAGCGCTTGTTTCGTATTACATTTTCGTCTACATTCCAGTTAGTTTGGCCATCTACGTCATAAAGGCCGCGTATCATTGGACGCAGCTGAATTCATTTCCCCTCATTCATGCCAATGAAACTTGTTACGTCATAAATTCAGCTTAAAGTGAATGGGCGCGATCGTTAATCTTCCTCATAGTGTCACCCAAACGAATCTACTGCAACCGGAATAAACGTTCCATCGTTTTTAATTTTTTCCCCGTGATGTGCTGACAAGGGCGCAGGAAAAAAAAAAGAAAAGAAAAAAGAAACCTTCACCAACCCTCATTCTAAAGGTCAAGCGCTGTATCTGGTGTATATACATCCAATCCGCTATATTCTGACCATTTGTATATTCATTTGTAACGAACTACAGCTTGGTTGACTAACCGTACATTCGTTTCCTTGTCTAAAGAGATAGTTCGTTCCCTAACGAAACTGAAAAAAAAAAAAATGAAAGAAAACATGCTGGACGTGTGCAATAGACAATGAAAAACTTCCCGCCAATCCCTTTCGTTCGAAAGCGACGTATTTTCCGAGTTTTCGCCATATTCCTGTGGCCGAGCGCCGGGGGACGAGCATATTACGGGAGAGGGCGGTCGGCTCATGTGACGTTTCATGACGCTCCTTCGGGGTTGGCGATAGGCTAGGGATAGGAGGGGGCTGGGCTCAATCCCTGAAAACTGACCGCTCTCTTGACGTCACATTTGTTTCCCGCGCGCGTCATTCTCCTCGGGAAAGCCTACTTGCGTGGATCTCTTGCTTTTAGATGCCTGCAATAAACCATACCGCTTGAGCTGCGCAAAAAAAAAAAATACGCCGACATAATAAAGTTCAAAATACACTACCGTTTGCAACAGAAATCAACGAATCGATGCTTAGAGAGCGAACTATCCCTTTAAACCCCTCAATGCATCCGGCTACAGGATAAGAAACAAGAACAAGAAGCCCTATAAAAGGTTCCTTCGTCGCTGACATGTTTCCTATGCTCGAGAAGGAAACGTGACGCAGAGATACTGCACCTATTGCGCATCGATGTGGCGAATTGAGGTGATGTATTTCGATGCACGATTGAGAGCGCTCCCGCCCTGTTCAAGCTCCACACGAGAACCGCCTTGGATCACCCGAATTCACCAGACACTCACACCCAGGGACTGAAACCGAAACAAATATCGGTTCGGTTACGGTTCACATCTCGAACTCTGCAATGGGTTCAGTTTCGATTACCGGGAACATGTGTCCGCGGCCTCAGCCAGAAAACTATTTCGGGGGCGGGGGGGGGGGGGGGGGTACTATGGGGATTTTAAATAGGGATGAGGTTTTTTCTTCTCTCCCAAATGCACTACCAAAGGCACGGGGCTCGTATAAGCGGGGCTCTGAAGTGCATGTCGTGAGGAAAGAAATAAATTTCTAGGTTATTTTACCAGTAACACACCGTAGTGATGTGCCGAAACTATGCACATCTAGGGAACAGAGGGGCTGACGTTGGGCGGCAGACTCCTCACCTTACTCAATGTCTGTCGTCACCGGGTGGATAAATTTCTTGGGAAGCTATACCTGGAAAAAGAGATGACCCCTTCTTCAAGCGAACCCTAGCTCCCAGAGTGTAACAGGCCACAAAGGTCGCTGTAAGTACCTTCATGGTGCCATCTACGACTCTAGGCGTGATATCATATACTACCATAAATTCAGGGATTTGCCCAAGCATTTCTGCTGTGCGAAGTGGGACAACTGCGCAGGGGATACAGAACTTTAACATGAGTAGTGTCATAAATTTTCGCTAAAAATAAGCTATCATACTTTTTATGTTTTGATAATGAGAGACCATATCTATGCGTCTTATTCGGCACGTCATTGGAAGATTGGTTGAGAAAATTCCCCACCGTCTTATACCAGGTCTCTCATCCTTAAAAATTAAGCAAGCTTGATCGTGCTGACAAACGGTGGGTAACGCAGAATGTGTCGAGGTTATATACAGTGTGATCAAGCTCTGTCGATAGCATGATACGTCGGTGAATCTCTGTTGCAGCAACTTAGCCGAGGGATAAAGTTTCCGCCCCACAACCTGTTTCCCGGTTCGAAGCCCAGCAGGGACAGAATTTTTCTTCCGTCGCTTTTCCATGTGACGGTCGAACCTAACGCCCGACCGTGGCATGACGCTGGACCATGACGTACGTGACGAAAACTATCGTATAAACACATTCTGATAGATGTGTCCCTGCGAGCCAAAGCTGCATCTACCTAGTAGTATGGAGCTCATCGCACATGGCCGACATTCAGTGCAGCATCGGGCAACGCTTATAGACCTCAATCCGAGAAACGTCATCATGACGTTGGTAGACCGACTAAAACCGAAACATATCCGAAGGAGAAGGCTGGGTTCCACGAATAGGCACTTGTTCGCTCCCTCCTACTGAAAGAAAAGTAGGACCAAAGGTCGCGTCCCTTCCGGGGACCATCGTAACCCCTCAAGACCACGGCTTTCGACGCGACCTTGTTCGCCCCTAGCTTCGAGAGTAGTTCATCTCTACTAATTTGGTGGCGCTGTCGACATTATGACGTCATTTGTTTACAAACAGGAAGAGGTGTATTGGGTATGAATTTGGTAAAGACCATGCTGACGACTTGTCGACTTGACGACTGCGAAAGACTTGTCGAAATGCCCGTTGACGGGCGGCGGCGGCGAGTGGCCATGTTCAAGTTTAGGCTAATGTCAACACGCTGAAATGAAGTGTACATAACCAACAATTTTCTACAATATTCCAGTATCGCTTCCATGATAATCTGTCGATATCAGCGTGCGTACCCCTAACACTGAAGTTGCAGGCGTACTACTTTCGCTTGCCAGTATACATGTGAACCGTTTGCTAAGAACCGGTAACCGGAATTTTATTTTTTCGATCCCTGTTACGGTTTCGGTTCCTGAGGGACCAGAATTTCCGGTTATGTGCCGGTTGCGGTTCCCCAAAAAATTCGGTTCCAAGCGGTTTTCGGTTCGATTCTAGTCACTGCTCTTACCACCTGAGGCGCTGCACACTAGGAGCACTTCAGGTTCGGCCTGTCCGAGCAGGAGCCAGGGAATCTTTTTGGCTGCTCCGCGCTGCATTACCCAAACACGCGGCTCTTGCTCCGTTGGCATTATCCGAATTCACCGCTCGCTCGACGGCAGAAAAAAAGTGCCCCAAGTGCATCACCCGAGGTCGCTATTAGATCGTGTCACTAGGATTTTGCAAAAGACGAAAAAAATATGAAAGAAAAACGGTTATCTTATCAATTTGTCGAGTACCGCCCTTCAGGACCTCGCGTAGATAACGACTACAAACCATAAGCATGCTCTACAAGCGTATCGCACATGGCGCGTTGAACGGAGGTTCAGCATTTATTTAGCATTTATGACGAACGGGCTGTCACTATCCCAAGCAGCACAATGTACTGAAAGTCGAGTGCAATAGGGGTGGACGGTATGTGTCTTATCAATGTCCTTTAGTTTCACGAGTGTGTTCAAGGCCTTCCACCTACCCGTCCACCCCTATTGCACTCGACTTTCAGTACATTGTGCTGCCTGGGATGGTTCGTACCTGTGAAGAATGAAGTGGGCAAGCAGCGCGTCAACAGGACTTAAGAACATATCAAAGTTGACCATGTCCTCGTGCTGTTATCATAAACCGTAATGGCTGAAGTTCGCGACGTCGAATCAACAGGTAGGAAACGAAATCTTACGACGTAAGCGAAGTATCAACTCATCAATACAACAACAGCGCGGCGGACAACGGCGACAAAGCAGCGTCCGTTGGAAGATTGCTTTTACACAGATGCCTCTGTGACTTAGCAGTGGAGTACCTGTGGCGGACCATCTGGTCCCACCATGGAGACGACGGCAAGTAGTCCCATCACCACTACCACCACTACCTGAGACGACTGCGTACGACTACGGTCATCCGTTAGTCATGCGCGGCCCTTCACGCACCAGTTCATGCAATAAAATATATTCTGATGTATCTTCGTTCTTGGGCTCTATCTTGTGCAGACGAAGTCATCCTAGCTCCACAGGGGTTTAACCGCGTGCGGTGAAAGGCGACTGCAAATGGACGTGGCAACCGTTGGGGATGTGTGCGAGAAAGCGACGCATTCACAGCGTGCAGCAAAGAGAGCAAAGAGATGTCGTGCTGCCACTAGGTCATCAACTTACCAGCAGGCATTGCCGAATCAGAGGCGGTTTTGCCTATAGAAAATATGATTAGGAATGATGAAATGTGGTGAGCGTTGACCATTAGCCAGTCTGTCTTATCATCGCCAGGAACGCCTACGCGGCATGGCACCCACTGGACGCAATATGGTGTCCCTTTCTGTACAACCTCCGTAGAGCTTCCAGAAGGTCAATAACTCCTGGGTTAAGGAGCCTGCAAATGCTCATATTAGCTGAACACCGTGCGCACACTCAGAGTAGTCGCAGTGCCGTGGTATGTTCAACCTTCCTCATGGGCATAGGTCATGTCTAGCACGGTCATGTTATGTCGTTTTAGCTTGTTTGGCTAGTATAATGTAACTTGTGTAGTATAGGCGTTTTGTGCATTCAGTTTGTGCTACAATTTGAAATTGTATCGAACTTGTACTCCACAAGTTTACTTCATCATATTAAATATCCTAAAGAGGTCATGTTCAAGACGTCTTATACCGTAATCGGGAGCAGCACCTTATTACGTGACAGTGAGCGGTATTTTGATACTCTGGATTAGAGCACTGCACGGGCCGACTTTTCCGGGCCCGACCCGGCCCGGGCGCATCGAAAAATGGCCCGGCCCGACCCGGGCCCGGACCTTCATATTTTTATGCGGCCCGGCCCGGCCCGGCGACCCAGTGACTAGAGCCCGGCCCGGCCCAGCGTCTAAGCAAATAGAGCCCGGCCCGGCCCGGCCCGGCGACCCGGCGAGTAGATCCCGGCCTAGTATTTCCAGCCGCGACGTACGCGTTTCTGGCGATTATCAAACAAATTTATAAGTAAATTTATAAGGAGAGAAGACAAACATACACGTGATGGCCGTTTAACACCGTAACCGCACGAGACCAAATTAAATCCAGAACGCACGGGGCGTTATCGTTACACTGTCAAGATTTTGCGGAGATAGAGCATGCTGTCGACAAACTGCTTCTCCCAGTCCCTATCCCTCTCACCAAGCTTTGCCAAATTGATTGTGAAACACGTGAGGAGTGAGGAGCAATGTAAAGTGTCTTGGAGAATGTTCTAGAGGGTCGAATCATATGCATAATGCAGTACCCTTTGCTTGTCTTTGCAAAATATGCACAGGAATGACGCAAGCGCATGATGATATGAACTAATGCATCTCCAATGTGTGGAATTGGCTGCGTGGCCCGGCCGGGCCTGACTCTCGGGAACATATTTGTTGGCCCGGGCCCAGCCCTGCCCGCGGTGGTGGCGTATTTTAACGGCCCGGGCCCGCCCCGGCCCGCGGTGCTGGCGTATTTTGTCGGCCCGGGCTCGGCCCGGCCCGGAGCACACAGCCAATAACAAGCCCAGCCCGGCCCGCGGGCCGGGTCGGGGGCCCGGGCCCGTGCAGTGCTCTACTCTGGATACGCATGCCTACATGTAATAGGGATGTAAAGCGAGAGACGGCAAATAGCAGTACAAGTCCAGTGACCAAGTACATCTTCGACATGATCTTGTCCGCCCACTGCCCGCCCACCAAGTCATACCCGCTACGGTTCTCCTGCTCCTGGCCTTTGTAGGTACCATCGCCGTTTCGGCACAGAGGCCCGCCACTGCATTCTGCCTTGTACATTGGAGGGAAACTCTTCCGGAGGGCGCTAACGGCTGCGGCCGTCTCCGTCCCGTTCAGAAGCCGATTATACTTCGTCGTCGACCAGACATCTCGTACCCGCTTCCTGGTCGACACGGGGGACGAGGTTAGCGTCCTCCCAGCCTTCGCAGCAGAAAAGCGACGCAAGCCCATTTTTCACCTCACGGCTGTGAACAACACGGGAATCCCTGTCTTCCGGCAGCAGTCCGCCCCACTCAATTTAGGCCTGCGCCGAAGTTTCGCTTGGTTATTACAAGTCGCCGCCGTCGACCACGCGATATTGGGCGCTGATTTTCTTCAGCATTTTCACCTAACCGTCGACATGGCACAGAAGCGACTGGTGGATACATCAACAAGTTTGTCTGTGCGCGCCTTTAATGCCGAGACGACACCCATCAGCACTGGCACGGTGATTGGCGCCTTATCCTCGCCCTTCGCTGCGCTGCTGAAGGATTTTCCTTCACTAACTCAAGCGCCGGATTAGTCGCCGCCCGTGGCCCATGATGTAGTCCACCACATCCACACCTCCGGAACCCCAGTCTTCGCCCGACCACGTCGTCTGACGCCAGAGCAATTGAAGATCGCACGTGCCGAATTCGACCATATGCTTGCAATGGGTGTCGCTCGTCCGTCCTCAAGCAGTTGGTCTTCGGCACTGCATATGGTGCCTAAGAAAACCGGCGACTGACGCCCTTGCGGCGATTACCGCGCTTTGAATTTAGTCACCATTCCCGACCGCTACCCTCTGCCTCGCCTTCAGGACCGTGAACTTGCAAGGCGCCACCTAGCTTGAGGGGCTATAGGATCCTTGAGAGGGGTGTGAAATCCCGGCAGCGTTGTACCTTGCTGTGTGCCGAAAGGAAAGTTTGAGGTACAAAGGTTACCACTGCTGGTGAACCAACAGGCGACATTTTACGTTCTTTTTTGTTTGTTTTCCAGTAATTAATTTGCCTTGAACGGTTTCGGTCTTGCACGTTGATGTGGTATGCAAATGGTACATGGGCAAATTGCTTACCAAACACGCGCAGGAATGAGCACGCGAATGCATTTCTTTGAGACTATCCCCTCAAAGAACTAAAGGTAAGTGGGAATGCACTACCTGCCGTGAATCAGACTGACGATCGTTGATTGAGTGATCAGTTGAGTGCCTTATAGAACTGATACTGCGCGTCTGCGTGAACGTAGCCGGCGACATGAGAACTACCGAAAACGAAATACACTGAAACATGGCAGGATCGGAAGAGAAAGTTAAGATGGAGACCATCAATGGCAATGTTCACAGCCGCTTTTTAGTGCACTGTGACTACAGTGCGCATTATTTCGCTTTTTTTTTACAATAGAGTTAACATCCGAAATTCGAAGACAAAGCGACAGCTGTGAGACAACATACAGAAAGAATGAGAAGCTGCCTTGAAGAAAACGCTTACTATGTTACGCGGCAGAACTTGCAGAACGCACTTGAACAGCCCTACCCTCCCATTCCAAGAGGAAGAGTATTCGTATGTCATCTGCGGGAAAGAGAACGGACATCCGTAGGCGCTGGATGTTTCCCAGGTAGACGTTGGAAATGGCCGAAATGATCTAGAAAACACCCACATATCCTGTAGAGTCACAAAAAGGCGGACCACGCATTGTTAAATGAAAGACTGCTAAAGAGCCGATTCGGATCGAGAGAGCCCACCTTTCCTTGCTGTGGGGGCCGTGATGAGAGTCAATCTTAACGAAACCCATCAACCACCAGGGCAAGTCTTCTCTTACTGGGTTCTCGATTACTAGAACCCCAAGACAGCAGGGTTTTTCGGAGAGATACGAATTGCTTTAAATTCGGATTTTCCCCGGTAAATCTTCCGGAAGTCTGTCAAGTTGTTGGTAACGATATGCGTAATAATGCTTGCTTGGTTGCTGCAGCAGGAGCTCGTTACGTTTATGTTTGTGTTTGTACTGATTGCAAGGAAATGAATGAACAAAACGGCGCGACATTAACAGTATTAGTTGTTGCGAGCATCAATGACCCCTACCAGAAAGCCTAGGAGAGGACCTTTATTGTTCGCAGGTATTAAATACTTGGTGCGTGAGAAACTCGTCTGTTTTTGGACCATCCACGCTTGCTCTATTACTATACTTCAAACGTGTTCATTGCTGTGCACTTGGAAAGACGATGAACGGCTCGCGTGTCCCGACGGGCCGGTGTGTCTCGCGTTAGTGCACGAATTTCGTCTCCGGCGCAAGCTAATGAAATGCGAGGAACCTCATGCATGAGATTACGGGGGTTCAACGGCAATGCCTGGTCAGGCGATGCCGCATTCGCCTGATTATACGAGAGAGGCGCCATCGTTCACGTTACATTTATGGTTTCATGCAGTTTGAGTAGAAAGTTTGCCATGAAGGACATTCTAAGATGCCGTCGGCAGCCTTGTGTGGCCTGAAACACGCACAAAAAAATAAATAAAAAGTAATGAAGTAAAGAAAATGGAAGGTGTGAAAAGCATGACATGCACCAAGCACAGTTCTAAGACCCCGGATGATTGTCTATTTAAAATTCAGCTAAAAGCGGTGCAAACCTTGTTTCATATTTTTTGTCACATTACTAAACGAATGTCTAAAGGAAGGTAAATAAAAAAACAAGCTACGTAACCCAGCAGCTCACTGAAAGAAACTGTTCACAACAGGGCACCGCCTGACCGACAAGGTACTGGCCGTCAATATAATTGGCCTCGAAGGAGCATCGTGAGTCAACCTTACGAATGCTACCGCTGATGTCGTCAGTCTGTACCTGGTATGCATAACACAACATCAAGGCGGTACCTCATCTCAGGTAACCGCCTTCCTGTCGGCTGCCGTGCGCAAGCTCTTCGCAAAGGGCATCATTTCATCTGCCGCAACGGGTGCGCTCTGGAATCAGTGAGTCCGCACTGCCGTGCACCTGTCAGGAAAGTTCCTGACGAGCACGCTGTATGTGCCGGCACTCTGCTGGCGTACAAACTCACTGTGGAAAACGACAACCGAGTTGAACATATTCAGATGAACTAGGGAGATCCAATTCCCAAGCTTACTCGATTTCTTGGATCAGGACATGACGTGCGATTACGTAGGAGATAAGAGAGCATGCAGCCGATACAAGAAGCCTCGAGGTTTCAGGTTTGAATGACAAGAAGCGTTCCGTGGCAAGTGTTCGTCCCACCGCTAAATGTCGGTTTACCGGTGTTGGTTGAGGATTTTCCTGAAGGTATCGCACTTGATTTTCAAGTTTATAATTTGAACTCTAAAAAACTTCCAGTGGCAGGTTCATTACCATTTCACGTCCTTTTGAGGTCAGGAATTTTATGGAACTGATCACGTGAAGTTACTACAGTAGTGAGGTTGCGTAAGGGAGGCGATTTTGGAGCTCGCACACAAGCGTCTTGAGGGTTTGAGGCGTTTTAGGGTTTGAGGGGTTGAGGCATTTTATGTAGTCCATCGCGAGTCTCATACACCAAGGTTTTAAATGTATAGAGCCAGGAAGTGCACACAAAGTAACCCAGGAAGTAGCCAAGTCGTCATCGCCGAAGTTTTGGCGCCACGGCAGTCTGAATGTAGCCAAATATGGCAACCATGGTCTTGATATGTCCCACGAAAGAGATACTATACGGTATCGAACAAAGACTAGCTGGCCACATAAGTGGATACGGACAACGCGAACTGCTCGAAGGAAATTGGGAGCGGCGGAAACATGAGTCTCCCTCGGCAGCAGTCAGCTACAGAGTAGAGGAGATGAAGGGTGGACTCGTGAAGAGCCCGGAGGAAACACTCCCTGTGATGTTCATACTGGCTCCCTACCAACACCGACGCGCACACAGCAAGCAAGGAAGACAGCAAGACAGTGTGTTCCTCCTTTTTTTTTTTTTTTTTACTCCGTGCTGGCGCCCGCGAACCAACTGTGGCTATGTGCGGCGTACGAACGTCGACATATGTAGAGAGGACAGTGATGGGGGACAGGGGGTTAGTCTGCGCCCTGGGGCGACTTCAAGGGGAGCTGTGCAGAAAAATCTGTCTGGAAAATCTACCGTAAAACCCAGGGAAAACTTCAGACAGCACAATCGGCTACTCGAATCTGCCACCTCCCAGTCTACAGCACGACCTTGGAGTTATCACCAACGAAGGGACGATTTTCTACACTGAGCCATGCCGCTGACGTGGTCATCATCTAGTCCTGTGTTCCTACCGACGGGGATGAGGCGGAAACATACACCAGACTGCAGAAGGACCATGCACGATAATTCTACAATGTACAAGGCAACTGTGCGTACGTGAAGTAACGTGCAGGAACGGGCGTACAGGGGGACCCACCCAGGGATAAAGTACGGTGTTTGCAATGAAAATTGGCAATGTATTTCGCCAACCAAAGTTTGGGCAAAGTCCGAAAACTTTCGAAAACCCTGTATATCGAGAATATGTCGACCACTCTGCAGTACAGAGTAGGTCGCGGGTAAGGATAGGTCTATACTCGCTATGAAAATATCGATTCATCAGCGCTGGCACAAGAAATAGGGGATTTTCAAGAAAAAAAATATAGACTAGTGATACGGGCAGCAACACACAGTTTCAACAGTCCCAGTTGCGGCAGAGAAGAGTTCAACACACGCGTGCAACATGATTGTGTAGTTACAAGAAGTGTATGGGCACTTGAGCGACGACGATTTGCTCTGCGGCACGAGGCGTAAATTCGAGCGGGTCGTTACCGTAATAACGTACTCCGTACTCGGCAAGTTCGAATGGCTGGTCTCACAACATCCACACACGTGCGATTCGTCCAAGGCCAATCCTGATAATGCGTCTGTTGGGGATACATAGATCCCTGCTTTTCGTGCTGGGGGAGAATGAGTTCCTACACCAGTGGTCAAGCGGTTATATTAAAGTATTGGGCGCTCACGGTACCATGGAAAATGCTGGGAAACAGAGAAAGGTAAGCATCTTTAGTGTCTGTTGTACAGGGTGCTTTTTGTATAGCTGCACTAGATTTAAAAAAAAGCGCTTAGAGCAGCGTAGATACCGTTTTTCGGTTGAGCTATACGGACAGGCGGACGTCCTCCCGAAGAGAGTTTGTGACAAGATGACTTATTACCTAAAATTCATTAATTACCTCTTTCATTAGGTGCGTTCGGGCAAAAGTGACATAACAAAATGGGAGACAATGCTCGTTGGATGCGGTTCTGTTCTCTTTTCTTAATCCTGATATGAGCACGTACAGATTCTAGTCAACCTTAATAATAACACTGGAAATAATTCGGTCTCATTTCCCAGCGCGATAACAGGCAGCCATGGTGCACTGGGGGAATGCTAAATGAACAAAATCCTTGCGTTAAACTGACAGAATAATTTTGTTCAATTAAGAGTTCCTTATGTCCCCAAGGGTTGCTGTAATCACGCTCGGGAACGAAACCACATTTTTTTTCAGTGTTAATATTAACGTTGCCCGGAGCTGTACGTTGAAATATTAATCGCTGAATTTTGCTATGCAAATGAGCCGAAACCGAAACCGTGCGGGTGTCCGGTCGTTGGTGGTAGCCAAGGTCGTGTTCTAGACTGGGAGGTGGTGGGTTTGAGTCCTTCCACCGGCTGTGCTATCTGAGGTTTTCTCTGGGTTTTCCGGAAACTTTCCAGACGAATGTCGGTCCTTATAGCTTTTCTTAAAAAAAAGCTCGTGCAGCTGAAAATAAAAATAAAAATAAAAAAAGCACCCCGTATAGACGCTCGTAGTGTGAATAAGTGTACGTGAATTCCCGTGATCATAAGAGCGTTCTTACTGCAGGTAGTGCACTTGGAATTGTGTATTTCGTATTGTACATTAATTTATCTGCTGTGACTCTTGTACATAATAGCTGTACGTTTGTCTGCAACTAGAACATTTGTGTTGGAAATGATGGTACGTACGAATTACGTTAGCTGGTGGTTCTCTCGAATTATTACGTAAAATTAGTCAAACGTTCTAAAAAGCTGAACTTAAGCGCAAATATAACATGTTTGTCATGACGTGATGCTGATCCCGTTCGCCATCGTAGGTTCCACATAAGAATTTAAAATATAAACGATCGCTTTCATTCAAGAAATCGCTTTGGTGGCTTTTTCAGTCGTGAAGACAAAATCGACCGCCGAATGCACAAAACACAAGAATAAAAAACTGTGACCGGTCTCCACGAAGGGGTGGAAAAATCAAAGTTTACGTGCACTTAGTTTTCCCCCTTCGAGTACACCAGTCCCGGTTTTTCACTCTTTGCTCTCTCAGTCGACAACACAAAGTGGACACAACGGGGCAGAGACGAACTGCTGGGTAATGTACCTTTTCTTATTCCTTGTCCTCCGCTCTGCAGGAAAATAAAAACTGTGCGTGAAGGTTACCTGCAAAGAGAGAGAGAAAAAAAGTTATTAGGCAACATTGGGTGGTATTCTGTTTACGCGTCGACATACGATCATACAAAGTACAGAAAGGATGAGAGAAAGAGAGAGAGAGAGAAGGCCGCACATGCTT
This sequence comes from Ornithodoros turicata, assembly GCF_037126465.1. NCBI lineage: Eukaryota > Metazoa > Arthropoda > Arachnida > Ixodida > Argasidae > Ornithodoros > Ornithodoros turicata. The sequence goes on along the minus strand of NC_088205.1, from coordinate 55,036,201 downwards.
CGTGCCACGAAGGATGCACAAATACCGTACCCTGACCGGTCTAATTAGAAGGCAATCTAATTAATCTTTCTTAATTATTCGGAAGGAAAGCGAACGTGACCTAGCATTTCTTCCATTAGCTCGGAGCGTACATCACAAACAGTTCTGCACAGAAGCCTCGTTGTTAAGTAAAACCTCCTTATAAGCGTCTGTCCGTTTTAAAAATAACACGTCACGAAGAATTATTTTGCAGGACCATTTGTTATCCGTACTATCCTTAGCGACGTTACTGACACATAATCTCCTGAACTGTATGCATCGCGTAAACTCGGCTCGAACTCCTAGAAAAGGTCAGCCATTTCAAAGCGACGCAAGTGAGTAGTAATATCAAGCTCGGCCCCTCCGCTTATCCGTAATTGCGCTTCTCAAGTGTCTCATCTTCAACCCAACCTTTCCCATGCGCCTTCCTTAAAACTTCGGAAATTCCTGTCCCGGCCGTCAGGGTAATCATAACGAGGATTAGGAATCTGCTTTTCGTCGTCGCCTGAAGAGCATTCACGTTAATCCATATTAAGACACGCAAACAAGCATTCCTCCTGAACGCGTGCTATGAACCTTTAATTCTGATAGATTACGTAACGTTCAGCTCATTCTTCTCAAGTGATAGCGTCTTATGCTTCGTCACTGAATGGGGACAGGCAAAGTGCATGGAACTCTGCACGGTGCTTACTAATGAGCTTATTTGTAAGGTGAGTGTCGACGTGGTGCGGGAGACAGAGAATGCGCTTTCGCACTGCGTGGGTCGCGATACTCCCAAGGTGGTGACATAGTGATTTGCGACGCCAAGTAACGTAATTTGCGTGTATAGGTTTACCTCGTGTCAGATCGTGTCATGGTGCAAGTGGAGGCTGTGCCGCCAACCTCTCGTATATCAGTGCAGCTCTCATGAAATGAAAATCGCATGTTGGTAGGATGCCAAGTTTGGGAGTTACAATTGAAGTTGAAAAGGGGAAAAAAGCAGAGGTAATTTGACTTTTAGAAGGTATATAATAATAATAATAACAATGGTGCCGTGATATTACACATAAGGTGTGTCCGCCTGGTGTGGCGACATGCTGCACGTGTCGCAGGGTAGGACTGCGGATAATTTCGATCACCAGGGGTTCTTTTGACGTGCGACACATGGTGCTGGAAGCAATGTTTACCTCCCCCATATTACTGCCGTCCTATCGTCCGGGATCGAACCCGCGAACTTGAGCTCAGCAATCCAACACGTTACCGACTGAGCTGCCGATGAGGGCGCATGGCAGGCAAAGTATTAATTCGCGTGATTCGCATTGCTTTTACATGCTATCGTATGGCACGCAAAAGGATAGGATGAAAAACAACGCGAATCATGATAAAGAATTACGATCGGGTTGGCTGGCTGAAAAACACAGCACAAGATTGATTGCAGTCGCAATGGGGTCAGCATGGTTCGCTGACATATAGGAGAGGTATGCATTCGATGTCAGGTACACGCTGTCCCATCGATTATGGTCAAGTTTTTATGTCCTGTCAAATGACTATCAAAAGAACGAATTTATATGTTTCCAAAATCGGTAATATTGCAATTTATCTAAGAGAATGATATGATTAACCATATTAAAGGCATTGTTTATACCAAAAAAATAATACCCAAGATCAGTGATCTATCATTAAGAAATGTGTAATTCGTGACTTTACGTCGCGGGTCAACTGATTGACTGATACTGATTGATGAAATGACTTACAGCCAATGTTGGAGAAGAGGTCGACTTACGTGCTCTATTATCTCCCGATTATAATATTTTATGTATCGTTACTATCACTTCTGCATGTACATACTTGCGAAAAGCAATATTTTCTCTTGACTCTTTTGTTTCATTTATTTATACCTTAAAGTGCAGCTCCGCTGCTGTTCCGAAAGTATGAAGACGTTGTGATATTCAGAACCGTGGTCCCAACTTCATTCATAAACGCACATTGCTTTGCAAATTTCCATACTCCTTCGTGAGAAATTTGAGAAAAACTACCGGGCGGCGGTTCCACTTGTGACGTCATACTTGGAACTGCGCGGATTGGATAGCCACACCTAGCCAGCTCTGCCTGGCAACCAGTTTGTGTTTACACTCCGTCATGGCCGCTGTATCGTGCTGAAACAGCTGTCACGAGCTATCGGGGACCACCGCACCGTTTTATCATGTTTCTTATAAGGAATACTTCGTCTTCGAGCACGTTCTCGTTCTCAATAGCTTTGGTGGTGCTTTCTGCACGCGCAGCAAGTCCGCGCATAGTGCGCTGCCAAAGCTATTGAGAATGCGTAAGTGTACGTCACACGTTAGGTGTTAGGTCTTGTTGGTAGCATGAAGCACAGTGCGGGCACAGAATGTCCGCTCACGACGGCCGTCGTTGCACAACGAGGCCATCCTGTAAGGCTTGTTCAAGAAGACCGGCAAAACTATCTTTGAGGCTATTAACAACAGCAATTATCACGGAACACACCCAAAACAATCACCTTCGCCCATAGATCTCCGCCATCGCATCGACGATTTGGCGTTAGCCAAGCCATGAGCGCGGCCAAGCCAGGACGAAGCCGGGATTGGTCAGGGTTTGCCGACCACAGGACCGCCGTGCCAGGAAAATTTAAAAAATTGTTTTCTTAAAAACTACAAACAAATGGGTGAAAATTTTTCACATGTATGCTCCCTGTGCGGAAACGAACGCACAGCCCAAGCATGGCTCCATTCTGTCGCAGTCGAAAATCGGCGGAGCTGAGCTTTAAGGGCCGAAAGTTCATTTCATAAGGTGCAAAGGGAAAAACAATACTCAGTGACAAAATATATCACATACATCAGCTCTAAATTGAATATAACTGCATCTATCAGGAGGCGGAGAGCTGTTCCATTCTGAGATTGTCAAGGGTATAAATGATTAAAAAAAAAAACCTTTAAGTTCGCCCTCTGCACTCTTAAAAATGAACTTCACCGCATAGCACGCAACTAGCCAACCACCACCTCGAATGATATCGTTATCTGCCCTGATTTGTTGGAAACGGGAGGCGTACGCCTTTTCTGTGACACTTATGCTGTTCATAATTGTCAAAGAAAAGGCGGACGCCTCCCGTTTTCAGCAAATCAGGGCAGATAACGATATCATTCGAGATGATGGTTGGCTAGTTGCGTGCTATGCGGTGAAGTTCATTTTTAAGAGTGTGGGGCAGACAACACATATGTTGAATTCCAATGGCAGAGTCGGAGCAAGTGGCACGCTCCGCAGTGGAGCGGCTTGATCTGGCCTAGAGCAAGTGATCCGAACCTGCGACTGGAGCACTTGCGCCCAACTTGGAGTTTAGCCCTGGCCAATCTTCCTTGGTGGATTGGTTGGTTGACCAGAGACGGAGGAAGAAGAAGAAGAAGACTGTACTCATGTTCCAATACAACGCCATGTTTTGCAACATCAAGGTCCTCCTAATCTCCTAACATTACCCTGGTGATGTTTGGCTTATTGCTTTCTTCAAGAAACAAAATTGCTAACGTACGACGCGAAATACTAGTCACGGCGAAGACGCGTCGGCAAGCGGCCATGTTGCCGAAGCAGAGACAGGAAATAGGAAGCACAAGCGACAAGTGACACGTCACGTAGAGTTCCGGTTGAATCTGCCTATTTTGGCGGAGCAGTCTGGGTTGCTCCCGGAGCGACCTCGGCTCGAATGCCGTTCCGAAGCTCCCATTGGAAGACTCCAGAACTGCTCCCAATCAGCCAATCGAACTTGCTCTCGGCGGAGCAACAAAACTTGCTCTGGAAACGCTCCGAATCTGCCATTGGAATTCAACAATAGCAAGGATGTAGTATACGGATAAGAGGGCGAGGCGGTGGACACAGTTCCCAGTCTACTATAAAAGTAACCTGTGACGAGGTACAATTTATCAAACATCCGTTAATTTTTCTACGCATTTCAAGTAACGAAATGCCAATAACCTGTTTCAGCGCCGTTACACTTGCAAGCCTGGAATAATTAAATGTAATGTAGATGTAATTAGGTCTAGCAACTCCATAGGTGCCATAGTACCCATATTTGTTCGAGCCGTACGTATTTCCTTACACTTTTCTATGTTTCTCTTAGATGTATTGTTCATTTCGGTGCTTTATGGCGACTTCTCGTGCGTATTTCTTACAGGAACCTCTTTTCCGGTGAGTCGTTTACGCAAAGAAGAAGAAGAAGAACAGTTCTGGGAGCGAATTCCTCCGAGCAGAATTCCCTTATTCTCAGGCCGCCCATCCGACGTAGCAGTTTCTAGATTTCGTAACCATTATAGGTGGCGTGACGCCATTTATAATGCAAATGCGAGAACTCTCCCAGGGCTCGTCGACATTCCTTCGCAAGCAGACGCATCACAGTATAGACCGCGGCGCAGCCTTTCCAGTGTGTGTGTGTACATAGCCGTGAAACGAGACAACCTAATAATATATGACTCGTTGTGGCGGGGAGCAAATTAACTCGCTGCCGTTAAGGCCTCGAAAATTAAGCGTTCGCTCGCTTTCAGCCTGTAAAGATTTTACGTTTCCGTCAACTTTAATTATGCCTCTGATGAGCAAGCGTGTACGGAAAACATGTAGTAAGGAGAATGCAGTTTTGTACACACCAATGCCCATTCCGGCTAAATCGAGGGAGGACGCCACATTTGAGGAAGTTTTTCTTTTCTTGAGGGGCACTCCTAACAGAACACTACACCACACAAAACGCTCAAGGCCAGACATTGCCACAGAATGATAACGTGATCACTTCTGACTCGTAGAAGGCGCGGGGGCTACTGCTTTTTGTGACTATTTACATACGTGCATAAAGTGTCACAAAAAGACGTACGCGACCTGCAGTGATGGAAGTGCCTCGAAGCGTTTTGGCGCAGGAAAAAACGAGTATTGGCGCAGCATGGCGCAGCTTCGCGATATGCCGTTGGAGGTCCTAGGGAGTGTATGCTTCTAATTTATGATGTGGAATGAGCCCTTTCCACGTTAATTTCAGTTTCATTGGGTCTTGGACAATTTACACTCAATTTAGACACACAAGATCAGGGAGCCGCGGCCCTCTCCTTCACACTCTGTCCACATACGCAATGTGTTTCGTTGTCCAAAGGCCTAGCGACCCAGAAAAGTAGCGCGTTACAGTGACCATCAACAATAGGCCTATACGGTGTCTCCAGAGACACGCCAAGCTACCCAAAGGAATCGAAAAGCGGGCTTAGTGTGAAGATCACGTCGTGCCTCTCAGCTCGTATAGCGATGAACACAGAAGCAAAATGCAAGCTAGCTGGTGTAGACTCGACGTTGGCAACATGCCCCTGGACTTGGGGAAAACACAAAACGAACAGCACAATCGTTGGAGCGTCAAAGTGACGGCGCACATGTGCGTCCCAAACGCGGGTCCCGAGACTGCTTGGCTATGGCTAGCATAGGCCTATAGCTGGCATCGGCTTCGATCGATTAGCAGGCTAGTAAGTCGCCGCTACAGCTGCCACTCACGTATAAATTTGGTCAAACGCTGGTGCGCCTGGTTGACTTCGGGTTTCGTTTTGTCGTGACACGCGCGATCTTCGTGGACAGCGAAGTAGTCGCTTACCCTGCTCTTTGGCGCAAATGCTGCAAAAGCGCCCTGTACGGCGCAGTATGGCGCAGCACCCGTGATTGGCGCAGTTTGGCGGAAATGGCGCAGCACTTCCGTCATTGCGCCCGGTTTCAACAAATCAGTGAAGGGAATGATATCACTTGGGATGATGATTGACTAAGGGGGTTCTGTTGAGTTAAGTGGGTTCTGTTTCAAGAGTATTTCCCTACACTCTCCCCCAAGTGGAGTGTACACCCCCTGGTTTCTTGCAACCACCCCTAAATTGCCCATACAGCCCGACCATTTAACGAACTCCACCGCATAGCACGGTCTGCGTCAACCATTTCCACGAATGACAGGGTTATCGCTTCTGATTGCAAGACACAGCCTCTTTGTGGCAATTTGGATAAATGACATTTGCCACAAAAGAGGCGTACGCCCCATTCGAATCAGAAGCAATAACACCATAATGCGTGGCAATGGTTTGCGCACAGCGTGGTATCACTCTTTAAAATGAACTTCGCTACATAGCGCGCTCCTAGTCAAATATCATCCCGAGTGACATCGTTCCTTCCCATGATTTGCTGAAAACTCTGGAGTACGTCAGTTTTGTGGTATTACGCCTCCTGCAGAAAGAGTACAATGTTTCTTGCTTTAGCGGAACGTTGGGCATAAAAACCATCGGAATGAAGGATGTCCGCTAGCGTGCCAGAGCTGGAGTGAGGGAGGTGGGCTTCACGCGCAGAATGGTATGCTCGGCAGTCTCGCAGAACGTGCTCGATTGTTTCAGGTTGTTTACAGTGATCACAGCGGGCGTCACCCCTACGAAGCCAATCTTGAATAGTTGAGAGCTGGTGAACGCAGATCTTGTGCATAGCCTATGGAGCATGGTCTTGCTCAACGACCCCTCTAACACTCTGCACTCCCGGACGAACTCACGCACCCTCCACGCATCTCCACCCTTCATCCTCCGTCCGTCATTTTTTTTTTTTGCCATAGTCGTGGCGACGCCCACTTCTGTGCAGGGGTCGAAACCAGAACTGAACCGTAACCGAAAACCGCAAAAAAACGTTATTTTTTGGCGAACCGAACGCGAACCGGAAACATTTTTTCTCTCCCCCTGAACGAACCGAAAAAATATGATCCGGTAACCGGTTCGCTAGACGGTAAAAACGCCTACACCTTCCCACTCGACTGCCGCGCACCGGCTCCCTGCATCTCTCGGAATCTTGCCGAATTCAGACGGACGGTTCACGACATCCCTGTACATTTTTGTGACTCGAGGAATAATAAAAAAAAAAGATTAGGTAAAAAGAAGAAGATGCGCTACACGACAGCTACAGTTTGCATTGTTGCCTCGGCTGCTTCCTTTCATTCAGCGTCGCAGCGTGAAGGCGACGTGCATTTTAATAGTTCACAGTGACATCCACCAGAGCCGTATGTATGTATGTATGTATGTATGAGTGTCAGAGCCGTATATTAAAAGGGAGTCTGGCCATTAATGGGTCATGCCTATACCTGAAGCTCCACCCACTTTTTTACCTTTCCGACCAATGAAGTCTTGAAATATGGGGCGCTATCAATCAGCCTATCCTCACTATTTCCCCGCTTATCCAACATGGGCAGCGCCATTTTGGGTGGCAAGTGGATTGGATGGGATTGAAATGGATACTTCTCGCAATCTGCAAAAGTAGTGGATTGTTGGTGCAAATTTGATGAGCGCCACCTAGAGAGCGTAAGACACGTCGGGAATTGTCGTCTGCTTCCGGCGTTGTACTGCTGCCGGCAGAACCACCTGCCGGGACACATTCTGTTGTCGGTATGACTTTTAAACAAACCTTCATGAATAGTTGGAATATAAGAGGCAAGAATGTTTATATCCATGAAATCCAGCAATTAAATATAAGATTGTACAGCTTAGCGCCGTTTTTGTTATGATGTCGTTGTGATCGCCGTGTTCACTAGGGCTAACACCGGCGATAAAACGTATTGTTTTCAGTTAGATATCGATGGATGAGCATAAGTTGAAACTGATTTTCGGGAAACTTATATTAGGATGTACATTTGCAGCGTAAAATCAGGTTAGTCTGTGAAAATTTTTTGCCACGAAATCCCCGCTTCACTGCGTTTGTCTTCGTCGGCATTTTGGGTGGCAGTATGGTGTCATGGCGACCCCCTTGGTAAAAAGCAAACCAATCAGAGGAGCGAAGCTGTGGTTGACAGGTCAAGCCTCTTTTTGTGACTCCTCCCAATGGCCAGACTCCCTTTTCATATACGGCTCTGACATCCACAAGCAACGCAGACCTCTAGCGTCCACGGGAAAAAGGTTGGCGTGTGGTCCAGAGCATGGAGGAGGGAAACACAGGAGCGGTTTCTCTCCCTCTTTTCAATGGGGAGCAGCGTGCCGGCCTGCGTATGGGACTCTGGAAGTACTCCTATATATCTATCACGTGACCGCTTTCTTCACTTTTTTCTTTACAAACTGGCAATAGCCTTTTGCAATGGAGTTCAATAGTATGCTGTACGCCATTTCCCAGCACTTTTCGGTACAGCAAAGGATGATCTGCTGTGAACTGCATGGTTCTTTCTACCTATGAAGGGTAGAGGCGAGGAAGTAAGAGGAAGGAAGCAGGAGCAAGCCATCGCCGGGACTTGATATTACCTCTCCATGTGGTACACTGATTAGCACAGCACCCGAACCCGAACTGAATCGATAACCTTGAACCGAACCCCAAAAAATAACGGTTCCGAGCCCTGCTTCTGTGCGGCCAACAACGGCGACCCGATCCTGCCATTACCTCCCCCCCCCCCAGGAGTTCTGTCCTTACAGTGTACAGCGCCACTTACAGCAGAGAATGTTGCTCAGAGCTGAAAGGGTGCCTGAGGTAATTGGTTCTTTTAACTAGAACTCCTTCATGCCCTGAGGGAAACGGGAACCCTCCCTATAAGTACGATTAATTACTTTGGACGCAAAGTTTCGCGGGCTCAGACAGAGAGAAACGTCGGTGGAGACATAGGGGCTTTCGGGTAGCCCGCTAAACTCCCATGGTGACGCCACTGAGAGTGAGCGGGTCACCACTGTGCATTGAGTCTCACGATGCACCGAAGAATTCTTCGGCAGCAAGCAGCAGGTTTACACATAAATAATTTACCTGCCGCATCGAGTTAGCCCGATATATAGTTAGGTACTCGTAAGAAAGGAACGTGCGGTGCTTTACATTATTAATCGAATTTTACGTCAACGGCTGTGTTTCCCGAACTGTAGGTCACGACCCCAAGGGGGTCGGGAGAGGTTCAGTAGGGGATCGCGCAACGGCTCGGGAACTATAAAAAAAACAAGAAAAAACAACAACAAAGGGACAGAAATGATGTCATTGGACCAGGCTCTGCGCACTATTTTGCGTCACAAAAAAGCTCGTGGTAGCGGACCCCGATGCCCAACAAGCAACCTCACTTTAGTGAATAGTAACAGGCAGTCCTGCTGACATGCGTCTTTTTTTTTCTTCTTCTTCTTTTTGCGATGGTTTTTTTTTCCTGGCTCAGTCACTCTGAGTAAATCAACTCTCAAATTAAATTTCAGCTTCCATTATGTGTATTACTGTTCGTGCACTGAAATCGCGAAAGTCCAGGAAGGGGGGGATCGCACAGCAGAGTTTTGGGAAGCAGTGACATACGGTGTTCATAACGCGAGGTCGTGCGCAAATAATTCCACGTAGTAATCTCAAGGACTAATAAGGTAGCCAATTGGGCGAAAAAGGAAGCAACATGCAGCAGTAATTTCGAGTACCTACAGTAATGTTGTTCCTACTTCAGAGAGAAAGCGAGAATAATTTAGCAAAGTTGTTTTCCCCTGCCAGCAAAACTTGAATTTCACTTTAATCTTGTTCTGATGCCTCTAATGCGAATTTCGCTCGCTTCAAACAAACAACAGACTGTGAAAGAACGACAGAAAAGAAAACCAGAAGCGGGGAGGAATGGAATTGCATCTTCTCTTAAGTTTCTGTGCTTCTTTTTCGATTCTATTCCTGCGTGTTCAACGAGTACGCATTTTCTTCCTGTCGCGGTTGGTCAATGCGTGTGAAGTGAAAAGATTTTCGGAGAATCCTCGAGAGACCAGTGATAGGAGGGACAGGAATATGTTAGGCAGTTTCCGGCTTGCCGCCGCTGGAACAGCGTTTTTTGAGTTTGGGCGCTAGCTGGAGGCAAAAAGGAAACGACCGTTCACCTGTCTTAGGACTCTTGGACACACTGATACGGCCGTGTTTACTCAAGCCGTGTGATCAGTTCTCAGCCCAAACGGGATGCTCATCATATGCGGCATCCGGAAGAACGAAGCACTGGCACGTGTTGTATCGGAGAGGAAGCTTCTTTCCAACGACTCGATGTGACTTGCCTGCCTATGTGACGACCACTGCCGTAGTGCCATTATTACTTGTTTCTTTCTACGTTTGAACAGTTTTGGGGGAAGCTCGTTGCTGCAAATAAGTTTTTTTTTTTGTTGTAAATTTTATCTTTGCGCGTTACTTTCCAGTTCCGGTAACTCCTTCAGGAACATCTTCCTTCTTTTTAGGTAACTTAACTTGGGTAATTCCGGGGGGGGGGGGGGAGTTCCTTTTGTTCAATTCTAGTCCACAAATAACGTGTCCTCTTTTCTTCCTCGCTAATGAGACGGCTGCCATGTATACGCCGGTTGCATGTGCACGCGCCTGACTCAGCTCTCTTGTTGCGTCCAGTTTAGTTCAGTGTTGTTGGTGACCAGTTCAGTTTTGGTCGTGTTTTCGGAGACTGAGGGGCGCTCATCGTAGCAACCAGTCACGTCTTTCGAATGGCGGAAGGAACTGTGAATATGGATGTAAACTGCCACAGTTGGCGCGGTTCTACGAAATATGCGTTGAGCATGGCATCGCATCGAACATAAAATTTCGATGCCTGCTCTGTGCTCCGTTGAAGAAATTTATCAGAATATCCGAAATTAGTATAAACTCCGTGCTCTTCATTTTCAATTCGAATCAATCAAATTAAATGGTACCTTAACAAACCACGTAAGGTGCAGCTTCTTTCATCTTAGTGATATATCTTACACCACCCATTGTGACCTCAAGGTCTGAGGTAATCAAAGAAAAGTCATAAAGTCAAGGAGTGCATATTGCGTGGCAAGCAACTTTCGTCGAGTAAGTTCCTCATCTGCGTGTTTTAGATTCGGTCGCACGAAAGTTACATGCGGTGAGAGGCTATAATGTGGGCGCTGTTTTCCTTTTAACTAACGGGTGCAATTGTGTAATGAAACATCCGACGAGAGTAAGAGGGAAAGAAAAGGGGTTAAAATGGAGGATTTTGATCCAGCTCGCAAAAAATTAAAATAGGAGCATATACTGTAGTATTTGCATATATTTACATGTCCATGAGGCATGATTCTATGCAAAGAGAGGAAAGACTTTGCAAATTTTCACATCGTCTGGGGCGATAATGGAGGACGTTTTTCAGTGCGCTACAAGGGCTACAGCGAAGCTAACCTTACCTCTATCCCCGAAGAATAGCGAGCGCAGTCATTTATAATCATCCACCCTTTAGCGAGTAGGGAGCGCCGCGAACAAATGGGCGCAGAGCCTGGGCACGGGCATACGAAGTTGACGGACCTAAGATACAACTAACAAGGCTGTACGGTTTCTGGAGAGCAAAGGAAACAACACAGTAGTCTTCGGAATAGACGATTTTACATGCAACAGCGCCGCGAGTGGCCGGGGCAAGGTATTGTGGGATATTTGTGGGAGAGAGCCCGCCCAGTCGCTTAGCCGATAGTTGCAGTGGCTGACGCTCGTTCGCTACGTGCTTTACTACAGCCGCCAACGAAGAAGAAAGGACCAGCGGCATGGCCGAGCGGGTTAAGGCGTCCCGCTCGTTGGTGGTAGCCATGGTCGTGCTGAAGACTGGGAGGTGGTGGGTTCGAATCTTACCGCCGGCTGGGCTGTCTGAGATTTTCCATGGGTTTTCCGAACACCTTCCAGACGAATGTCAGCAGAGTTCCCCCTGAAGTCGGCCCAGGACGCATACTAACCCCTCTGTCCCCCACTCCTTCCTGCTGTCCTCGCTCCATCTGTCCACATCTGTACGCCGCTCATAGCCACAGTTGCTTCGCAGCGCTAACACGGAAGAAAAAAGAAGAAGAAAGGCAGCGGACAGACGTGCTGCGTGCCGAAATGCACAAACAACACGTTGTGCAACAACGTTTAAACTTTGCGACTTCGCACGTGCACTGTCGCACGGAGAAGTAGACGAAACAGCTTCGTCCCTGAGGACACCCACACTGCCTTGCGCGGCTCCATTGACGGCGCCTGCAACTTCGTGTAATCGTCTATTCCGTGACAATACGCTACGAGAGTTTGCCTCTATGCAGGGGAGAGGACAAAGTTTGGATAAACCACGTGACTAAGTGTCTGACCACTCACAAGGGAGCAATAAGGGGGTGTTCGTAGACCGTCGCCGTTCTTCGCATGTGTCCACAAAAGAAACCACGTGGCCTCGTAACACTGACCTCTTTACTATTATCCCCCTGCTTGGGAGATGGACCAATGAGGTCGCTCCATGGACAATGGGGTAGAGTGGGAAACAGGCCGGAAGCTGCGCAGATAGCTGACCTACTTGCTCTGCGTATATTAAAAAAAATATACTGTTCTGTTAGTACTGTTCTCTAAAAGCAGTTTCCTTCTAGAAGTGCCCCTATCAGCGGCGTTAGGGAGTTCGCTGCAAATTCCGCTCGTGACAAATGATGCTTGACAACACGCCGCAAGGTGCACTTGAATGCAGAGCCTGGGACCCCCATAGAAAGCGAAACCCCCAACAAGGCGTTTAGGTGCGCCGGTGGCCTCTGCCTTACAGAAAATCTTGTTTGCAACTTCTTCGATTTGCAGCATTATGTCAATAGAAAGAATAAAAATGACAGCATGAAGAGGAATATAGAAAGGTGGTTATGGTCAGGGTAAGAAAAAAGGGGAGGGACGTCTGTAGAGGTGGGCCCGTCAAACCCAGTGCGCCCCCTTTGTGAGAATTCAGAAAAATCTCGACAAAAGTATGCCATTATCTAATCCACACAAAGCGAATAAATGCAGGACAGCGGCCTAGAAATGTATTTCAGAAATGTTCTGGCATGCACAGGAAACTTAAGTGCGGTGCATTTTATTAAAATTTCCTTTCCAGAGTAGCGCCCACAATGGCATTCAAATAACCACGAGGTTTCGTGAAGGAAAAGCTTCGAGGGTATGCGGCGATCTATAGAAATGTCACCCTAAATTCTCTATAGGATAGCCGTTGGTAAGTTCATTATTAAAACGGTATCTCGTGATCCATTCTGCTGAAGCAGCTCTTCGCGCGTGACCTTTCGCAAGAACGCGGGATACGTGCATATGAGGTGCTATCCTGCAGAAACGGGGGCCGTGAAATATGGCGCTGATTATCGGGGAAGCATGCGGGAAACACAATGACTCCATCTCGAGCGAAGGACAAGGGCTCACTGGAACTGGACGTAGAGGGAATATGGAGCGTTTTAAAACAGCGGGAGGGCAGCTAAGGATATGGGAACAATGTTTACTTTTCGCAATCTTTGGTTTTCATTTTGACTCCTTTAAAAACTCCCAAAAGCATTTGCCGAAGATTTTAACGTCCGTGGACAGAATTTTGACAACGTTGAACCTTCCATAATGCAAACCGTGTTCAGATCCACACGCGACAGACGTGACAGGGAGTCATATCTGATATACAAGTTCAGTACTATTCTTCTATTAGCTAGCCACACGACACTCTATGAGACCTTTCATTGCGTCTTGATTATATCAAGCCCGTTATTATTGGCATGGCCACCACTTTCTTCATCTATTGCATGACACGATTTAGAATATACATGCACACAAAAAAGAGCCTTTTGATCTTTCTTATCGGTTTTGTTGCAAAGAGGCAGTCATTCACCTATCCTACTTCCGCACCCCAACAAAGCGCCTCAAAGACGCAGTTGGTTGTTAACCTTAGTTATAGTAGCCTAATCAGACCGTTGCCATCCACGCATGCTGTTCACCTGTACCTAACCATGAACCTTTACCCTTTAAGTACAATGCCAATGATGAGGACAGTACCCAGAAGAAGAACGGTGTACGTTGCAAATATTGGCGGCTCTCGTTCTGCAGCTCTTCCCTTAAAGATACCTTTGTTTGTTTTTGTCTGTTTTTAAGATAAATGGTAACTATAGTATTGAAAGTAGAACCTGTGCCGAAAGCCTAAACTAGACACCATTATCAGCTAAAATGCAATGGGATTCATAAATCATGTGGTCACCTCCATTCTGTGCTAGATCTTCCGTTCAGGGGTATCTCGAAATTCCACAGTTAACAATCCACGGGTTTAAAATCCCAGGCGTTCAAAATCCCGTTCGACACAGCCGAATTCCGGCACCGCCTACAACACGCGGGGGGCAATCTTGGACTCACCTATAGTTCTCAGTCAGAATATAAGTCTCACCTAGCCTTAAATTAACCAACGACGCCACCCTATATTTTGAAACACGGTCATTCTGAGACCTCGCAGATATAAGCTTTGATATTGCAATTTGAGATTTTAGTATTGTTGGCTTTGAGATCTGAGTTTGTGAACGCTGGGATATCGAGTTATGCCCTTCCGGTCATGCATGGCCATGTCAATGTTCGCATGCGATGGTCTTCGTTACTCCAACTAATTTCAACAGGCAGTGCAAAAACATAGTGTGTCATGTGGGGGCTCCAGCACACTGGCTTCCCGCCAATGGACAACCGACATTCTTCCCCCCTCTATGTTGAGCAGAGTTGATCCAACGCTCGCTTTCCGCATGCCACGAAACACCTCTCGTCAAGATGCTGCATTAATCCACCGAATGCGCCTCGATGTGGCCTTTACAGCTCAGTGGCGTTACCGCTTGAGACAAGTTGACTCTCCCACCTGCTGCCACTGTGGTGCTCTTGAGGATCTGGAGCATATTCTTCTTCATTGCCCCCACTACCAACCTTACCGAACCGCACTCTCCGAGTCTCTTCGTCAGCTGGACTCTCGCCCCTTCTCCCTATCGAAATTGCTTGGTCCCTGGTCCAATCCAGCCCAGCAACGCTCCGCGCTCAAAGCTCTTTTGACATTTCTGGACACCATCGGACTTCGATCGTTATTGTGAAGGAGCTCGTTATTTTATTTCCCACATTCTCACCGGCAATGGGGTAGAGTATCGCCTCTGGCGATGAACCTCCCCACTCTCCAAAGTCAAAATAAAGTTGTTGGTAGTGGAAGACAACCAATACCGCTGCTTCACAAAGAAATGTGCACCCACTTTTGGGTGGCAATTTTTCGGCACTTTTCGTTTGCTGTATCTGCCTTAAAAGAGTACAGAAGGCCATGAAAAAAAAAATAAAAATCAGGTTAAGACGTCTGATGAAAGTGTGTGTCATTTTACCGAATAGCGCGAAAGGTTTTGATGTGTGCAATTTGTTTCACAGGAAAAAAAAAGAGAAAAAGAAACTCAGGTAAATATGACTCCGCGCGTTCACCCTTAACTCGCCACTCCGGGTATAACGAGGAGGAGGAGGTACGAGGGTGGTTCCATAAGTTTCCGGCTCGAGGTAGAAAATGCGCGCGAATTTGAATATGCGATTAAGGACGCGTGGCGCTATGTGTTGGAGGGCCGGAGCACCACCCTCAACCCTCTCCAAGCTTTGGTCGGTTGGAGAGCGGCATTTCAAACAGCCAGCAAGCACTCTTCAGTTGAAATGGGAAAAATCGAGTACCGCGCTGTGATAAAATTATTGACAAAAGAGGTACTTTCGCCTAAAGCAATTAAAGCGCGACTGGACAACGTGTACAGGGAAGCCTCTCCGTCGTACGCAACGGTAAGAGACTGGGCTAAGCAGTTTCGACTGGGGCGAGAGTCCATTGAAGATGATCCACGCGATGGTCGTCCAGTGGAAGTGGTGACACAAAAAAATTTGTCTCTTGTCGAGGAGGAAGTGCTGAGCGACAGGCCTCTGAAGGTGAAGGAAATCTGAGAAAGGCTGGGGCTTTCCAAAACAACCGTTTTTCGCATCATCGGCGAGGGCCTTCACATGAAAAAGGTCAGTGCGATATGGGTGCCACGACTTCTCTCGTCAGTTCAAAAGCAACAGCGCGTCCTCTGTGCCAAAGAGTTTTTGGAGCTCTGTCAAGAGAACGAAGAAGAAATATTGAAGTCAATTGTCACAGGGGATGAGACTATGGTGCTCTACTATGATCCCCTTTCGAAAATGGAGTCGATGGAATGGCGCAAACCAGGAGAAGCGCCCCCAAGAAAAGCCAAGGTCTCACAGTCCACAAAGAAGATCATGGCAACAATATTTTGGGATTGTCACGGGATCCTCCTCATCGACTTGAAAGAGAGGAACACCACAGTGAATGCGACTTATTATGCTTCACTCCTGCACCGACTGCGAGACGCCATCAAGGAAAAGAGGCGCGGCAGGTTGAGTCGAGGTGTCCGGTTGCCCCAGGACAATGCCCCTGTCTACACTGCTTCTGTTGCCAAGGCTGCACTGAAGGAGTGCGGCTTCGAAGAAATCCACCACCCACCCTACAGTCCAGACTTGGCACCGAGTGACTACTTCCTGTTATCAAACTTGAAGAGGGATCTCAGAGGACGGAGATTTCAAAACGTGAGGTGCAAGAGGCAGTTTTCCAGCATTTTGCGGACAAAACTTCGGACTATTTTTTCAAGGGTATAAGCATGCTGGTTGAAAGGTGTCAAAAGTGCATCGAAGTTAAGGGTGACTATGTCAAAAAGTGATACACTTGTTTCGTCTCTGTGACTATTAACAGTTGGTCGTGCCGGGAACTTATGGAACCACTCTCGTATGATGCATGTCACCGATAACGTTACAGGGAGAACTCGTTCTGGTTCGCCGGTCAGTGGGGGTCAGCGCCTTGTCCCTTTGCCGCTGTAAACCAGTTTTACCAGTTCTCCCGGAGAATTGGGGATAGAAGGACCGGCCGAATCATGACCAAGCCAGGAGAAATGCTTTTTCAGAACCCCGAACAGCCGAGTAGCAGACAACATTTCTCTGGACCAATCAGCGAGCGTGATCCTTGTAGCGTCAGCGCGAGGTCACAGGCAGATCTCAGGCTGGTACTGCTCTGCACTGCCGTTGCGCATAGTCGCTTTTTGCGGCGTACCTTAAATTCAATTTCTGCAACAATTATGACTCTGTGGTGTGAATTACTTCGCATGGTGCATCTTAATGACCTACTTAACAGCTTTACAGGAAGAAAACAGGGTGCTAAAAATGACTTCTGTGCCACTTTAAGGTTAGAGGGCAACTTCAGGTACACCCACTGTTCTCAGTTGCTTCTCATGACCCCATGTAAGTGATGCCCTAGCTTGGTTCTGCGACATGGCACTCGAAGCGCACGAAGCAGACCTCCATGCTATTACGAGGCGATTAAGGCTTGCGCAATGAACACGCTTCAGCACATCACGCCCTCCTCCGGGTTATCATGAAGTATGATATCATTATCCCGTTGAAAATGAGTGGCTTACGGCATTTTGAAACACTTTACGTTTATATTAGTCGAGGTAGACTTTCTCCTCCCCTCAGATTAGTAGTGGCAATCATGTCATTCTGTGAAGTCGCCGGTTTTGAGCTTGCTCCGATTTTAGAATGAAGGTATATTGAATCGAAGCTGTCCTCAAAAGCAGGGATCGGAACCGAAACAGAACCTGAACCGAACATCGCTAAAAACCCATATTTTTCGCTGAACCGGAACTGTGGAAAAAAAGAATATTCATTTTTCTCGCGTGGAACAGAGCCGGACCTGAACCGAAATGAATGTAGGCTGTTACCGGTTCGCAAAACGGTTCAGACGTAATAGAGAGTTTTAGTACATCGTACGCTATCGCCTTTGCGTACGGAAGAGATAGCGTTGGTGGTTCTGCGCAGTGCGCGCGAAGCTCTCTTTCTGTTGTGGGCGTGCGCAGAACCATCAACGCTATTCCTTCCGTACGCAAAGGCGATAGCGTACGATGCACTAAAACTCTCTTATATGCGTTGTCACATATTTTAGGAAAAATCTTCCCGGGAACAGCACCGCAAGCGATACTTCCCCGACGACCTTTCACAGATAGGAACTACGATTTACACAGCGGATTGAGCCGCGTTGCCAAACAAATTCGAAGCCGAAACTGAACGAAACAAAACTGCAACCCAAGTGGGCGAGATATTTGCTCCTCGCAGCTATCGCGTTCATTCAGTTGTGTTAGTTTTGAAGTCGTCCTTTTTGCAGTTGTAGGATTCCTTGTATGCGATAATTGTCCTCCAGCAGCCCCAACTTTTTATCCTGGCTGTGAAAATAACGGCCAGTCCCTCTGCAGGATGTAACAGGGTGTATACGATGAGTGAACATAGAGAGCACAGTATGGTACCGTAACGTTGAACGTGAAATGTAGCTCGGTAACACGCAGTGTTGCTATGTGAACCGCTGCTGTTTGGGCAACAACAGCAACAAAAGTACATTTGTGTTGTTTGAGAAAAGTAAGGCAGTGCTTGTTTTTATCCCATGGCAATCTGCTCAAACTTCACTTTTCTGAACCGGTTCGAACCGATATTTTTCTCTGCTGCGCAGCTGAACCCGAACCGAACCAATATGCCTGAACCTGGACCCGAACCGAACCGAAAAATATAACGGTTCTGATCCCTGCTCAAAACTCGAGAAAATAGCGAACGTACTCGAGATCATGTAGGCCTTGAGAATCTGTGACAGAGATATCCGCAAAACGATTTGCCGAATCGTCACGGGAGACCGTTTGAGGAAACCAATCGGAAGTCTCTCTGCATTGTCTGGTTTGTTGAGAATGAGAGGAGAAGGAAAACGCAAATTTCGGTCTTGTTCGCGCATAAATTAGGAGTGACACAACAGATGAATAGCGTTCCTTTTGTGTAGCTGTCAAGGAAAAAAAAATTGCACTCAAGTGCCCCTTTAAACACCCGACGCACCATAACATGCTTCGTATATTTCAACCTTCACAGCAACACGAATGTCCTCGCCGTATCAAATAGGCCGGCCACAAATTACGCAAAAACGCCGAAAGTGAGAACTCGAGAGCGGGTTCGGGATGCACGTGCGGGAATGTCACAGAAAGATCGCGCGCACCGTGAATAATTCATCTGGAGAGCGCACACGACCGTCGATATGCAGAGAACGGCGGCTAGATCATGAAAGCCGTCCGTGTTCCACGGGCGATGGCATCGCCTGCATGGACGACGTGATCGCCAAGACAAGTAGTATAACCGCGTCGCAGGATATCTGCTTCCACAGCAAAAGATAGAGAACGAATAAAAAGAACAAAACTCTTACGTGTGTGCGACTGTGTGTGGTGCATGCCGGTGTAGGTTCCGCATTTGCGTTTCTGGTAATGGTTGAGTGTGACACGCACACTTGGGAAAATTATTGCACGACGTGAAACGGCAACGCAGGCGAGCTACGAGGGATACCCTGAAGCGTTATTTGATCGTCTGAGGGAGGCTGATGTCATGTTACTGGCGAGTAATCTTCCTGCAGGGAAAGGCCATGTGTTCGAAACCTCTTCGAGGATAGTAGGGAGTTTGCGAGAACCGGCGTAGTGCATATGGCCGATCGGTGTATGATCGAGCGACAAGGAACCGATGGGAGCCTCGCTCGAAAGAGTTTAAGGCACGGGAGTGTATTGCAAATCATACGTTCGGCGCCACTTTAGTCAAGAATAGAGGATAGAGGAAGACACTAAAGTTCCTACTCCGGGTGGGTCTTGAAAATATAGGATGATCCGTTGCCCTAACCCCAGATTGTACCGGCACCTTGCTTGAAGAACGGACTCGCACCCGAAGTTAACAGATAAACAGCTATTTACATTTATTTACAACATGATGACACGTCGGCAACCAACAATCAACCACAGTGGTCAAGAAGCGTCGCCTTTTTAAAGGAAAGGCCACACTTCCTTCACCAATCACAAAATTAGAAACTGACGTCAAAGTTTACGCGGTAACATGAGCTGATATGGAAACCTTTTTCAAACATAGCTTTCTCTGAAGTGGGTAACAAAGGCTTACTGGTCCGGCTGCTCCGCTTTCCATGACTGCCAGCCCGACGTTCCGAGGGTTTGAAAGGGGCGCTGCCTCCGGACGACCTCTAGAAAGCACCGTAATCCCCATTGGGGGATGCAAAAGCATATGTGGTTCTTCTAACGTGTCCTTCACGTGGGCAGCTAACAGATACACGGTGAAAGTTAATAGACCTCTCGCTGGTTCTAAACAAATGACGTCATGGTGTTTGACAGTGTCACCAATTTGGTAGAGTTGAACTACGCTCGGGCGAACAAGGTCGCGCCGGAAAGCCACGGTCTTGAGGGGATTACGATGGTTCCTGAAAGGCACGCGACTTTCTGTCCTACTTTTCTTTCAATAGGAGGCAGCGAACAAGCGCCCATTCGTGGAACCCAGCCCATCCCCTTCCAATTTGTTTCGGTTTCAGTCTGTCTACCAACGTCATGATGACGTTTCTCGGGTAGAGGTCTACTAAGAGCAAAATTATGTGTTTGCTCGGCTCCATGCCTAACACCTCCGCCACAAATGTGATGCATCACAAACAAATATAAAAGCTAAGCGACAACAAGATAGTCTATTAAAAGTTCCAGGCTGAACCAATGTTCTTGAAAACGTTTCCATACCACTGGTCTGTGGATGCCTCCACCACAGGATTGTACATGTATACTACACCCTGATGCACCCAGAAGACAATGATCACTCATGCTGGCAGAGTGCCTCTCTGATCAGAAACTGTAGCACACGATGACCGAAATAATGGTACAAAACGGACACGTCAATCGAATATGTCGAATACGAATCTAGCTGTCATATTTGTTGCAGGGCCTCTGCATGCCTTAGGCGCGAACAACGGCGACTGATGGTAGAGTCTGAGCATTATCACACGGCCGCACTCATTCGTCGGCTTAAGAATGCGAGACTTCCTACAAATGCACAGATCTCCATCATTGTTCTTCACTTCTATTGGTTCCAGTGCGGTGTCACTGTACAGCTTCAGCGTGTGAGCCATACAGTCATTGGTGTCCAATTCCTTTTCCTCACAGGGATACTCAAAATCCCCTACCATAGATGTCCACAACAGGACATCATGCATGCCCGCCATGCACGTGTGCTTCGTCACTTGCGCAGCGCAACGCCTCCCTTTCTCTAGCGGATTGCCACGTTCGCTTGCCGCTACAGTCTGAGCGCTCATTTATGCGATTGATTTCAGAGATCCGCTCTTCCACTAACATCGTACTAGTCGAATTCAACACTTTGGGGCTGTCAGATGCAGGCTGCAGCATTTTCGAATATTCGGCAAGTTTCTCAATGACGATGACCGAGAAATATTAATACACGGCGAGGCCTTCGAGGAACCATTACGCCATCAGCGAAATACTTGGCTGCTGTGTAGTATAGATGGAATCCATAGCGTCGGCGTCGGTCATGTTTCAGCTTCGCACAGGAATCCCAAAAAGAGAACGATCGCAAGCAAACCGATCTTCACCTCAAGCAGTCAAGTGGATCGTCGCGCGGCAAGGATAATCCCCGAGAGGTAAAGCGCATGCGCGTCGCTTCCGTCTCTCCCAACTGATCGTACCGAGCACGCTCAACCAGTCCCCGAAAACTCTCTAATAGCCATGTACGTACGTGGCCGCAACAAAGGTACGGTTTTACAAATGCGGTTAGTGCTGCTACTTGAAGGGACGATCGCATCAGGAAACCCATCTATGAAACCGATATCACTACGTTGGGCATCGGCCGATAATCCATATTAAATAAACCAATTTTCAAGATCAGCGCTGCTTCCGCGTCCGCGGAATCTCCGGGGGCGTGACGTCACTCCCTCAGCGGAGGAGTGAGAGAGCGGCGCGCTCAGAGGTGAAAAGGCGCTGTCTAGACGGCCCGTAGCTCTATGAGACGCCCGCATGGCCGCGGCATTCTGTTTCTCAACTTCGCGCCCACATTGGTTCTTACGGAGTGACGTTTCCTCGTTTTTCCAGCGAGGGAATTCCGGAATACTCTCAACATCCGGCGTCTCCCGTCATGTATTCCGTCGAATACCAGACAATCTACGCCACTATTTCACGTTGGATTTGCAGCACCGTAGTCAGTGATCCAGGAGGAATAAAATAACACTATGGTTACGAAATCTACTGGAACGGATGCGGCCGTCCCTTTAAAGAAGAGCAAGTCAGAATAGCCTATCAGGTTTCTCCGAGATGTCTTACCATTGCTTGCGGCAGGGCCACACGGTGTTGCGCCAACCAATCCCACAATATTTTAACATAAGCGAAAAGTCGAGAGTCGAGACGAGGCGAAATCGCCTCCACGACATTACGAATGTGAGCGCACTTGAAATACAGGAGTAGAATATGGTCTCATATCTATGGTCCATCGTCTAAGACGAGGCCACATTCACTGCGGTTAGCTGAAGCGGACTTGACGAGTTTAAGGACATTCAGCCGTAGTTCATGTGGGGGAGATGCCGCTGGTCGCGTGAGAGATTGAGGTGCCCCGAACTAAAAAGGGACTGTCGGATCGAGAAACGTGTGTATGAGACCGATAGAGTAATGTTTGGCACTGATGCACAGTCAATTTGGCCAAATTTCTCTTCCGACAACAGCTTATATATTAAATAAACAAGTTTTAAAGATTCGCAAGTAAGTGAAAATCCCCCTGTAAATACGCCGATTGTGATTATGAGTGTGAGTTTTGACGCGACCCTGTCGCGTGGAACACGGTGTTACCATCCTGGCTGTGCTAATACACGTCCTGCGCCGGAGTCCCGTAGCTTTATGCGAGCAGCAGCAGCCACGCGGCAACATGACGGCAGAGCAGCTTTCTGCAGCCGCAGCTCTGCCGCTGTGGAGGCGTCACATAGCTTCGTTTTCGAACTAGCGGCTGCAGTAGCGTAGAAGGCCCAAAACACGTGGACAACTGTGGTATTATTTACGTTTCAAACATTCCGAAGGCGTACGAAGTAGCTAAGCCTTTTAGTGCATACATGTAGAATGAAATCCTAGAACATGGGAATAGTGAAACATGTTTGTGTATGAGATGTATTGTGTATTTGCAGCTCAGGAGTGAATCTTTAAATGATTACAGTGATGGTCTGAGCCTCGTATTACCTCGCTGACTCTTCGTTGATGTGTAGCCAGCTTCGTGACGTTCAACGTAGGTTCGTCCTTTTGCACCGTTGTGCATACAGCCTTTACTGCGGTATTGTGCAGACTCCTTTACAGGATTTGACGTAAAATGTCGCCTCGTTAAGCGCATTCCATATTTTGATTTACTGCAACCATCAAATGCATTGCTGTTGATGAAATAAAGCTGTCTCACGAAAACAGATAGCCTTTGTCATTGTTATCACTCGTTTCTACTTTTTCTTTTTTTCAAGTCGAGTTCATTGTATGACTATCCTTATACGGATTTTTCCGAGAGACAGTTTTATTTACAGCAACCTAGCTCGCCAGCCGTTGAGCCACACCAGAGAAAGCACCGGAAGTACAGTAAAGCTGGCACGGTTTTCGCGAGTGGATGTGGAAGTATTTTGCTTCAGTTTGATCAAGTGATGGGTTATCAAGTGCTTACTCGACAACAAGCGAACATGTTATAGCTATCACAATTAACAACTGCCATAGAATATGTGCATCACGCAGGTTACGTCGAAGACGTATTCATTCGTTGTTGGTAGTAAGAGAAATCAACTGAATTATGTCCAGGGAGCTGCATTCACGAGGGATTGATGATCGAACACTGACTCCAAGCGTTGACAATGTGCTGCAAATCCAAGCGTGTTCATTATATCCCGATGTAAACACCGCAAACCTTCAGAACAGTGCATTCAAGCAGTCACTCACCGCCTTGCTAGCCACATATATTGTCGGACGAAAACAATACTCCTGTTTGGTGCGCGAGTCCCGCTGCCGAAGCTGCCGAGCAACAGGGCCATACTCTCAACTTCCGGAGTCTGTTCTTGCCGTGCATGGGATCACACGGAAACTACTCCAACAATTCGTGCCGGATTTTCGACGTTATTTTCGGTGATGAACGAAAAGCAAAACGGCGCTATAACTTCGGAGTCGACCGGGACGGATGCGATAGTCCCTTTAAAGGGCACTGGAAGGGCACCTCGACCATATATAGTGTTACCGCGTGATATGAGCATTCTACATTCAGGAACTGTTGCAGAACTGAAATTTCTTTTTGGAAGTGCGCATTTCCTGAGAAAACTACCGTTGCGCGCAGCGGCGGCGACCTCTTCCATTTCCTCTAGACGTTGTGACGTCAGAGCAATAAACCACATTTATTGGCGCGGAAGGAAGCAAGGCGACGGGCCGACTGCTGTGCTTCAGACACGGATTGCACGAGCAGCGCCAAATACAACCGAAAAAACAAAAAACAAAAAGGAAACGAAGGTGCGCGTCTCAGTATAGGGCGGATGACCTGACATTGCAGACTGACAGCCGAGAGATGCAGGTTTCTTGACACGCGAGATTGAAAGCTGCACTCTTAATTTTTGCGCGAATATCGCTCCCAGGGTTTGAAATCCGTATTTCAGCTCCTCCCGACGTATGATTTTCTCGAGCCCTTTCACTCCTTTTACTCAGTGTCAACCTTGCACAGCGGTTAAGTGCTGCTTGCGACATTCTTGTCTGAAACCTCCAGGCCGCGGCCCAGCTGTCCCTAAAGCGGGACCCGCATACGACGTTTTTCTCGACGGAAAAGCGCCCGGCACCGCAGTCGTGACGTCAGCCCGACGGACAGCCGCTGAGTCCACCCGCATACGGCGATTTCTCGACATTTCCTTGGGCGGCGTTGGCGATGATCGGCGGGTTGGCCTTCGGAACCCCTTGCTTCGTTTTTAGTCACGAATGTTAACTAGAAGACCGTAGGCGAGGAAAGAGCTAAGGTTTAAGGTGGAAAATGTAAAACAAAATACTGCATACATACATATAATTTATACGCTATCTCCCTCGAGGACGAATGAAACACCACCAGAACCAGACGACAGAAACTTAGAACCAGATAATGACTGCTTTATTTGACACCGGGGGGCCACGTTTAGGAGAGGAGATTGCAAAAAGAACGTACAGGGGCTGACTACAAAAGCTTTTACTTCTGTCACAGCTTAACAAGCATGCGAGAACAGTGGTACAGTGAACATGAGGCTCCTTCAGGGTATAGGGAGCGTGTGACGCCTGAGGCTCCCGTACAGATGTGCTGGCCTCCTGCACCCCAAGCTCGGGGAGCCGAAGAACGGACGGGAAGGTTCAGTTGCTTGTTGAGTAATTAAACACGTATTCTCCGAGTGACATTCACGTCTGTTGTCTCCTGCGGAAACAACAATCGCAACAATCTGTCTTGCAACTGGGGCGACTTGCCTTTTTTTCTTGCACAGAAGGAATGCTTCTGCGGCCTGAATTGGAGTTCACACGCTATCTCCCTTGTCTGTTTCGTTTTGTACACACGAAATAGCGCCCGGTGCACACACACACACAGTCGTCAGCTAGCAGCTAGCTGTGCCGGCGGCAGCTTCCGGCAAGACACCCAATTGGTCACGAAGGACGCGCCACTTCCGTCGTCAACCATCGACCCGTCGAGATCTGCTAACCACAGACGTCGGCGAAACAGGTCTGCGCCTATTGTCCTTAGCGACATCCTTACGACATGTCGCTCTGGACCGCCGTGTTGCTAGAACAGCGCGGCCAGAGATACACTCGCTTACACTTTATTTAACATAACCAAATGTGCTCACTTGTAAAACACAGTAAACGAGAACAATTCATTCCTTATTTCACGTATCTTTCAAAGCGCAACACAACGAAATCGGCCACTGTTTGCATTCAGAACACACACTGCCCGCCATTTTTTCTCGGATCCATCGCATCTACCAGAGAGGCAGCATCATTGGCTGCTTGGTTCATGACGTCACTACATCCGCACGACAACCCACCGACGGGAGCGGAGATATCCGAGCAGTTTTGTCGCGCTGCGACTTGTCGCAGAGCGCTGCTGCGACGACGTATTTCTCCAGAATCCGTCCCAGGATGCTTTGCGCTGCGACGCATCGCACGGCGGGCCGCACATTTCGTCGTACATGTGTCTCAGCCTTTATCGTCGGTGTCGCGCGCGAGGGAGCTGTAACATTATCGCCTTCGAGGGGAGGCCGTGTTTCACACAACGCCACCCATCGGGAGATATCATATGTGATATCATACTAGCAGGGGGGAAAGAATGCTGGCAGAGGACGCCCAAGTATCTCATACGATCTCTCCCGATTGGTGGCGTTGTGTGGAACACGGCCTCCCATCGGAGGCGCTAATGGTACAGTTCCTTCGTGCGCGACACCGCCGATAGGGAAGAGCTGACAACGGGCTGGAGATTTCAGACAAGTATGTCGCAAGCAGTACATGCAGCTCTGGTTCTTCATGAGGCGTCGCACGTTTGCTTCCTGAGTGCCTTGCCTTCATCATCCTTTTTGCGCCGCTTTTAGTGCAGTAGACGAACCTTGTTTGTGAGTGACGGTGTTGTTCGGCTCGGAGCATCCACACCCTCATCCCTCGTCTTCCGAGAACGGCCTGGGATCCATTAGATTTTGATGTCACCCCTTTTGCGACTGCAGGTGTATTCATATGCAGTACGTCATGCACAACTGACGCCAGATATCTCGTGTAGAGCTTGATGTCAAGGCTCCTAAGCCACTTCTTGCGTCACTGCAGATGGCCTCTACAACGCCTGCATCATTTTCTTATCTACACATCAGCTCACCTCACCTCACTGCAGATGGTTGAGTTAGAAACAGCAGCCGTGAATGGCTATGAATTCGCTATGCGAATACGGCGTGGAGTTCAGCATCCGCAGCTCAGCTGGTGAGCGACGGACGTCCGAATCGTTCATTTCTGGAACCACGAACCAACACCGGATATTCAAGGACCTATGTTTCCATTTTTTTTTTGTTCTGTCTACATCTATCTCTCTATCTATCGAGAGCACCATAAATCAACGAAATAGGAACCGTCCCGCGCTATTTCTTACTTACTCTACACAAACTCCCGAATTTAGGCGTATTCTCTAGTGGATTTTTCACTCCTTGTAAAATTGTGTGCACCTTGGCGATACTCGCAGTCATAAATGCCGGGAATCTTCATTACGGTCGGTCACGTGGGCCGCTCTCCCACGGCAGTAGTGTCCCCAAGCTATTTCACACTCTGCAATGTCATTTTCTTTTATCCGTGAGGACACCCGAGCACGATATCTGTCCCTGCACAGTCACCCACGCACAAATATCGAACGCTGTACCCCTGAAGACGGCTTGCCCTACAGGATCTCAAGTGCATGTATTTTCCCTTTAACGAACGGCATCCTAACTTCGTGACATGCGCACTATTCTACATACTGGTGGTTCTGATCATGTGTCCTGTCACATTGAAGACACTTACTACCTTATTTCCACGTGTGACTGCATCCATACACTCGTAAACGGACACGGTGGGCTGAGACTCTTGGAATGCATTATCGGGGCAACGTGATGCTCGGAATGTGCGATTTTTACCTGGCTGTTACTCTTCTTGCTGTAATGCACGGGTTAAACATTGCCACTGACGGACAGTCGCCTTGTGCTTCAAGGGAAAGAGTTAATGAACAGATAATGGAAACAGAAAGCGTAATCCGTTAAGACCTTGTCCTTAGCACGAGCCTTTCTCGATAATTTCTTATCGAATAATTTTCGCACACAGGCGTGAGGCACCGACTGTTATCCAATATAATTTAATGAAAATAATAATGAAAGAAACTTCCTCGCTTTTTTTAAATCCTTTTCGATCCGTCAGTGAGTTTATCAGCATCTAGATGCCCAGAGAAAAAGCACGCATGAACGGTTTGAAGCAAAGTCAATCTCAGTCTAGTAGGCTCCGCTAAATCACATATTGCGACCCCACCCAAAATTACCATTAGGTAAGTGCTTGTAGGTTCACAACGAGCTTTTGCCTTTTTTATCTGGGCCCAAAAATGTTATTGACAAGCGGATGAAACACAGCCACATGCACCAGCCGCGGTACTACTCATACTATAATATACCTGAACAGGGCTACGCGCTCAATGCGCTCAATGTCACCACTGACTTTTGTCTCGGAACAAGAAAAAAAAAAAAAAAAAACGTGTGCGCGTAACGACTGTAACCCGTATCGGAGGCAAAATGAGCTCAGTCCGTGTCTTCCGTGTAGCTGGAAAGGTGGGTCATTCCAAAACCCCCATACCTACCATACCTGTAAAGCACACAGTGGCACCTTGAAGTGGCTCCTTTCGGCCGCTACAGATTTGATGGAACATAATTCGGTTTACGAACGTGGCGCCATTCGGAGATCCTGAGAACGTAAAGCCATCGCGCAATACGAAAATGCCGCGTGTTCGTTTTTATATCAGTAGATACGTCAGACGGTTTGGAGTCACCTCAATGTACATAATATATTTCATGTAGTCCAACTAAAGCGAAGTTGGGCTAGACTAAGAAACTAGTGCACTTCGTGATCCATCCGCAACATTAGACAGAGCGCAAAAAACAGCTGAGAGAGCAGCATTCCGTAACTGGCAGTCCCAGATGATGGTCTTACTGAGCGAGCACTAAACAACGCGTTCCCTTCATTAGATTACGTGCGTTGATTAGTATACTCATCACAGCAAACAGTAGGCGCCGTAGAAAGTTTCGGAAAGTTTCCTAAGCGTGTTCAATAATGTACAACTTCGTGCACCCCGTGAAAATAGAGAAGGACAATAAATAAATTCAGATATCTACTCCTCAATGAATTGAACGAAAATATAACTTGAAAGAGAAGAACTCTGACAATTCAATCTAAGGAACAGATAGACTAGCACGGCACCGTTCGACGCAAAAAATATCTATCAAGACAGCTCTAGCGTCTGTTGTCGAGCAGGAGCAGATCTACAAAAAAAGAAGAAGAAGAGGAAAAGAATGCAATATATCAATGCGACGAGCTACTTAAAAAAAACTGCACGAATGCGTGCGTTGTAGACGCTCCGTCATCCACGGGCCGCCACCGAAGGTAATTTCTTATCTTGAAACGTGTATTGTCCAGGAGGGCCAATGGTGACTCCAAGGCTCAATGAAGAACACTGTTCAAGGATATGTCCTGCATCCTCACCTACGGTGTGTCCACTACAACTGATACTTTCTCGAGTTTGAGTATGAGACGACTGGTGTAAGAAACATTCAGTTAGAGCCCATGGGTGACAGATGCGATTAATTGTGGAAATGCTTGTAGCATTCAGAGCTCGGCGTCAACTTTATGCAGGAGCGAGGACGGGGCGATTCCTCTCGCCCAGTGCTCTCGGTTGACACGTGCCTCGAGGTCCTTTTTTGCGTCGCTTTTAGTAAAATAGATATAACATATTTGGATCCCATGCCTCAGGTGGGCTCACTGTGTGGCGGCGTCCGCGGTCTCGTTCCCGTACATGCGAACAATAACAACAACAACAGATGCATGATAATGACGTTCGAGCATGCTCAGTGACCAGAATCCTACTGAAGCTGGATATCACGTCCCTGTGCTGCAGCTTAAGTGCGGACTTCTGACGTCGAAGACCACCAAAGCCAGGGGACCCATTCTGACTGCGACAGTCGTGCGCGCTTCTATCAGTTGACATGCCCGAAACTACAAGCATATCAAGAGGGACAAGAATTGACGCTAACATCTTCGAGGTGAGGCCAGGCAAGTACTGGATGCAGGATCCTGCGTGGCTCAGGTTGGCACTATTTGTGAGGTCAGCGGTTCTGCTTGGGAAATATGGCTCGCAGCAAGGGGTGCGATAATCCAGAGTTGCCATCGCGTGTAATTCATCTAACTTGCTTCCCATACTCAAGCTTTTTCGCATCGTGCAGTTTGGTCACCACCTTGTCTAGGTTTATGCTATTTCACCTTGTTCTGCTGGCACGCCAGGCCTGGGTGAGCCTACAGCCACATCCGGCGCGTACCACACTTGCGTTGATGAATTTCTCAATGAGCATGAGTATGAGCAAGAAGCTCCGCTTTACTGGAGCGGTAAGCATGACGGAACTTTGCAGGATAGACTTGGAGATAATGCTTGCGGTATAGCTGCATCACCCTCCCAATGCATCGGGGCGCTGTTTCATCTCTTCTGGCTGAATGCCTGCTGAAGTGGCCGGTCCCTACTCAATAGCAGGAAAAAGCCTCCCGCACAAGCTGCGTGTGTGTCGTTGTGGAAGGGATCGATCAGTTACGTGTGAACTTTAGTTCAAAGCCCGTCAAATAGAGAAGTTTCACTTGGAGCCTTTACTTGCAATCTACGTTGGCAAGAGGGGTTTTCAGTATCGTCAAAGTTTCGGGTCCTGGCAGCTATTTGCAATCAGAATGCGTTCCGAGGTTTTCTTTCATTTGCGCGGTACATTAGGGCAGGAAGCAAGTTTTGAGACCTCGATGGAACTAAGAGGTAATTATCGAGTTCCGTCGCTTAACAGTCTCGAGCACTTCTTTATCATCGTTCTGCTGCTTTTTATTTCCTCTCTTCCCATCTTTCCTGCTTTCGTTTTCTTCGTTTACTTCCTCATCCATAAGTGGTCACCTTTACGTGGTCTGGGGTAACCTCCTCCACTATGGTAGATCACCGTATGTTATGCCTCCATCTCCATTTTTTGTATTTACTCTACTTCAGGTGATTGCAGTATGCACTAGTCGTGTGCGCAAGTACTCGACCTCAACAAATGCCGTTTCGAGTACAGTTACAGACGACATGCAAGCTCGAAAGAGAATAAAACAGAGAGAGAGAGAGAGAGAGTGCGGGATATGGGCAGTAACGAGCTATACATGTTGCAAAGCTTAAACATACTAGCCGGTAAACTTCTAATACCAATTGAACTGAACTGAATTCTTTACTGCGTAAATTGTAGAGGCTAAACGAACGGGCGCTTTACTTTCGAATCAGATGTTTGTGTTGCAGATACTTTTTGGCAGTATACTGAAACTTAAAGCAGCACAGAAATCATTTTTAATGCCGTTTTCTTTCTATAAAACTGTTAAGTTGCTCAGTAAAGTGCACCAGGAGAAGTAGGTCACCCCACAAAGACATAATTATCGCAGAAATTGAATTGAAACCACGCCGCAAAAATCGACCGTGCGCAACGGTGGTGGACAGTAGTACCAGTCTGTTACCTTGCGCTGACGCTACACCGTCAGCGCTCGCTGATTGGTTCCGAGTATCATCTGCTAGTCATGTGTTCAGGGCTCTGAAGAAGCGTTGCACACAGGCAAACTCCGGCAAGACAATAAAATCCTCCATACCCACGGTCACCCTTTCAATTCCTAATCCCCCCGGAAGAAACAGGTTAACCGACCACGGAAGAAGGAAACACTTACACGAAAAAAGAAAAAGACAGGCGCCGACCTCGACTGACCGCGCAGACGTTATGACGTCATATGTCATCCTTCTCGTGCTTCTTACACCCCGGAAGGGGGGTGGGGGGCGGGGGGGTAGTCGAGAGTGAACGAGTGCGGCTGTGTTTGTATACGTTCTTTTTTTTTAATCAAAACATTTTATGCTGTTCGCCAAATTCACTCTATTCACTCTTTTAAAGCTCAGCGGCACAATCAGGCATCCCGAAATCTCCCAGAACTCCGTCGATCTGTTAAATTCGTGACCTTGAATAACAGAAACGAAAAATAAGAAACAAACCTATATGCTGTACTGTTTACTGGGAAGCATTATGGTTATACCCCGCTAGCAGTAAGCAGAACTCGTTGCTGCTACCAACTGCATGCAATCCTGCAAGAGCGGTCTACATGTCGCCTATACATAACTTTTTCCTTTGCATAAGAAACGAACAGTCGTGCTTCCATCATAAAACA
This sequence comes from Ornithodoros turicata, assembly GCF_037126465.1. Lineage (NCBI taxonomy): Eukaryota > Metazoa > Arthropoda > Arachnida > Ixodida > Argasidae > Ornithodoros > Ornithodoros turicata. The sequence goes on along the minus strand of NC_088205.1, from coordinate 55,004,627 downwards.
ATTGGATTTCGATTTCTGAGCAAGATGTGATATATGACGTGATCTAGCTGTAGTCGATACATACTTGTGTGCGTGTATCTGTGTGCTGTGTTTTCGAATGCTTTTATATTACATTCGGAGAATCAGATGTTTAGTTACCGTATGTTTCTTCGAAACTGTTTCCCCTTCTTGTGACTTATGCAGCCCGGTCATTTGCCTTCTACATCGCTTCAATATCGTGTACACAATATGATCGTTCTGTGGCACGCACGGGCTTCCGAACTGCGTATAGAGCGACACTACATTCGTTGCGAAGGAAACGCTGTCTTTTTGCAGGATTTGTTTTCCTCCCCTACGTACAAAGTTAATTAATGAATATTAGGTAATTAGTATTCTATTAGTTATATACCCTCTTCGGGAGAATGTCCTCCAGGCAGTACGAGTCAACTGTTAAAACGACTTTCATGCAGCTCCTATAGCTTTCCTTAAAAAAAAAAAAAAGGAAATCCATTGCAGATGAAAAAAAAAGAAAGAAAAGAACAGTGCCCTGTATGACGTATATAGACAAGTGAGGAGAAAGGGAATGCACCTTTGCCGCTTCTATAGTAGCGAATATGAAGCCTGCTACCTGATTTCGCGCACCCTCTGGCTTGCATTTTTCCTCGTATGTTCATCGTTATCCGTATCTGGACATGAAGTGCTGCTAGGTATGTTCTAGAAAGAGTGGCATTCTGAATCGCTCATACGGAAACGTATCCAGGGCCTCCGTCCTTGGAAGTCGCTTGTCTTGGCACTGTCCGCGAGGAATGCTGCGTCCCACATAAGCCTTCGGCTCTTCTTGGTCAAAAGTCAGCCAACTGAGACTGCTGTAAATGTACAGTAATCGCGACAAGTCCAAGAGGTGTCCGATTACCGCTGGGCACAAAAAGTCGATATCCGAGTGTCGGCTACCCAAGCCGTGTGAAATTATTTCTATCCTTCAAGGCTTCGCTTTGGGCCTGGTCTTTGGTGTCGGAAAGTTCACGACCAACGACGTTCAGCGAGAACAAGAAACTGCATGCATCGTCACCCTTAATTCGCTTATCCCGAAATTCGCTATCCCAACGACGGAAGGCGCGTGATCAGACACTTCAGAAAATAGTGGGTTGGTTGGTGACATTGCATACTGGGGCGACACGAAGACATAAAACAACAACCAGGAAAGGAGGTGAAGCCCTCTAGACCAATAGCATATACTGGAGGAAGCGAGACACGCCTGTATTTGTGATGAATGTCACTGTCGGAGTGCATTACCAATCACAATGCACGTGAGATATTTGATCGTGATTTGATTTGATATTTGCACGTGAGAGTGAGAGAAAGACAGCACCTAACACTGTTAAAACGGTGGTGGTTGTGGTACTGCTCAAAGAGATTGCCGTTGTCGGCCTCACAGAAGTGGCAAGGTCACGACCTACGGAGCTTGACCACAGAACACGCTCCCAGCCAACCATCATTCAGAATGGTATCGTGCTGTCTCCCGATTTGTTGAAAACAGGGGAAAGGCCTACCTTGGACATGCATAATGTGTCCAAGATAGGCGCCTCCTCCCATTTTCAACAAACCGGGAGACAGAATGATATAAGTAGGAAAGGTGGTTGGCTAGCAGGGTGTTATGTGGCAAGCCCGTCTCATCACCACCACCACAATCATCTATTCATATAAACCGTGCTCCATACAGTGATGGGCAAAGTACTTCAAAATTGTACTCACAGTAAAGTACCAAGCACATGGGGTCATTAGTACTTCAAGTACAGTATAAAGTACCCATTACAAATGTACTTTAAGTAAATTACAAATTACTAGGCGAAGTACTTTAAGTACTCATCGAGTACAGTTCCAATTAAATGTTTATCATTTTCCATCTCGCTGTTTGATAGCTATAACTTGCTTTTGCAGCAAAAGTTAAGTCCCACTGGTTAAGTGCATATACGTGAAGATGAACTGAATCAGACGGACGGCATAATTTGCAGTTATATGTCCGCAGGCAATCAGTTGTGCTGTGATCCTGTGATTATATACCCTGACTGAACCAAGATCAGTGATCACCCGCCTAGTGTAATGTTCTGGAACTAATCTTCGGGTATAACGGGCATGGAAATTTCACGTGCAAAAAGAGCACAAGCGAATAGAATTGTCCATTTCTGAGCATTCCACGCTACTTTCTGAAATACAACATGTTTCTAAAAAATAATATGCAAACAATAAAAAAAGATGAAGCATAATGTAAATCTTCATTCTGTATATGACTTTGATCTGCAGCAATGTAATCCATGTGACCAATTACAAAACATCAATTGTAAAAATGAAAGCATGTGTGTCTTTCAGTCTGTTGCTTGACTTTATCATGCAATCCAATCACACACTGTGATATACAGGGTGTCCCAGAAAACGTGTCATTGAATTATAATTAAAAAAAAACTACGCCACCTAGAATCATGCGGTAAACAGCATTTGTTCTCATTACGTTTTTGCCACCTCCTAATGTGAATGTCATGTACTCCAAGTTTAATTATGCAAATATTTAAGAACTGAACTCGGAAATTTGCCAAGTAAAGGTCACTTTTTTACCCTACCAAGATGAAGAGCGTGCCGAATTCACTCAAATTCATGATAATTCACAGTGATATTCACGAGTTATCCCATCGCAAAAAATAGCCGAATATCACGCTTTTCGGAGCACCGCACCATAGCGCGCAATGACTTTTTGAGCGCAATCGCTCTCAGTGCGACGAAAGGAGGTTCCGAAGCCAGCCCACAGAGTGATAGTAGAAAAAGTAACAGTTCCTAAAATTGGGAGAGGGAAAGCATTATGCCAGCGAAAGTCGGACGTGATAAGCCGTGCCTGTTTTATCTCTTTCTGCGATGTCGGGGAGGACTGGGTTTCCAACCTCCTATCGTCGGACTGACAAAGATTTCGCTGAAAAATTCATCTTGCGCTATTCTGTGCGACCTCCGTAGAGCATGATGTTCGGCTAATTTTTCCGATGGGATAGCTCCTGAATATCCCTCTCACATTAATTTGACTAAATTAGACACGCTCTTCACATTGGTGGGGTAAAAACGTGACCTTTACTTGGCAAATTTCCGACTTAAGTTCGCAAAAATTTACATAATTAAACTTGCGTTACATGACATTCACATGAGGAGGTGGCAAAAACCTGGTAAGAACAAATGTCATTGACCGCATGACTCTAGGTGGTGTAGTTTTTTTATTATAATTAAATGACACGTTTTCTGGGACACCCTGTAGAATTTCTTTTTTTTTTATGATGAATGATTAATAATTCCCAATGAAGGAAACAACATAAAAAAAGCACTAGAACCATGCATTGGGAGAACTGAAATGACAATACCAAGTCATGGTGTTGCTGGTCGCAGTGTCATAATGTGCGCATGTCTTTGCATTCCGTCCCTTTAACATACAGGGTGTTTCAAAAAACGTGTCATACGGACTTGATAAAAAAACGGGGCGACGGAAAAATACGGGGTAAACGGCTTTGTGTGGCAACTGAATTTGCCATCTTGCAAAAATATTTTCATTTGATTTTAATTAAAAGAAATTGAATTTCTTTAATTGAACTCCAAAATTTCCCAAGTCAACCTAACGTTTTTTTACAGAATTAGAGAGCCCGTAGCGAACTTAGTCAGATCCACCAGGAAATCCGCTCGATATTGCAAATGGAACTGCCCAAAAAAAGTCCCGAAATTGAGGCTTCAAAGTTTCGGGTATTCAACGGCGCACGAAATCCGAGGCAAAGATTCGTGGAGAGGAGGACTTGCTCCTGCCCCCATGAAAGATAGAAGGTCGTAAAAAAACAGGGCGTGAAAAAAGAGGCGGAATCATTTTTGTTTGCCGTCTATCAACGTATAGTGGAATGTCACCCGCCTTGTTATCGCGGGCGCGTCTTGTGGTGCACGCGGGTCCGGCGATTAACTGTTCTAGCTTCATGGGGGCAAGAACATGTCCTGCCCTCCGCGCATCTTTGCGACTGATTTGGTGCGCTGTTGAATACCCGAAACTCTGAAGCCGCAACTTCGGGACTTTTTTTGGGCAATTCCCTTTGCAATATCGAGCGGATTTCTTGGTGGTTCTGACTAAGTTCGCTACGGGCTCTCTAATTCTGTAAAAATAACGTGAGGTTGACTTGGAAAATTTTGAAGTTCAATTAAAGAAATTCAATTTATTTTAATTAAAATCAAATGAAATTATTTTTGCAAGATGGCAAATTCAGTTGCCACACAAATGCCGTTTACCCCGTATTTTTCCGTCGCCCCGTTTTTTTATAAAGTCCGAATGACGCGTTTTTTTAAACACCCTGTATACATAAAAGCACTAGTTCTTTGCCAGCATTTCAAGCCTTTCCACAGTACATTTTCTTGTCCATAGATGCTCTTCAAAAGCACGAAAATCATTTACGGTACTTTCTTTTCGGCGTTTTTGGTCTGGAGTCCAAGTTTAGGGTATTTCAGTACTTGGTGGGAAAGTACTAGAAAAAAGTACTTTCAATACAGTACAACGGACACGATTTGAAATGTACTTACAGTAAAGTACAGGTACTCAGAAGTGTACTTATTCAAAGTTTTATTTATTTATTTATTTATTGATCTTCATCGTTTTCTACTATACATACATAGTACTTAAAGCACTACTTCAAGTACTTCCCGTCACTGGATCGATAGGTTACGCAGAAAATCTGCGTTCACCAAATCACAACTATGCAATATCGATTTTAGATGTCAGCTCTGATCACTATCATCAGCCTGAAACCCTCGAGCTCACCCAGAAAGAATTCCTCGCCTACAACCCTATGCGGGAAACACGCCTTGCACATACCTGGGCTGGCGCGTTGGCGAGCATCCTATAGCACGGATGTTTTTATACTGAACGGTATACAAAACCTCGCAACCGCGCGCGTTTTCCACAGGAAACGGGCCTTGCGTAATCGTTCCTCTAACGTACTCCCCATCCACAGTGCACACCGGACTCGTTCATCCTGTACTTACCTCACCTCCAATCCTTGACCCCCTCACTCTTCATCCCTTCCTGGCTATAGTCGTGACAATACCCACTCGCGTGCGGCCCACAACAGCGAGCCAATTACGATATAAACCCCACCACCACTACCACCACTTCCCTCCCCTCACATCACATCACCTCTGTTTCTAGAGTGTATACACTGAAGCAGCATTCAAAATCACATCGCTCTGCCTCCTGAGTTTCCTGAGGACGAGGTGTGTACTCTGTTTTCCCACCAGTTTGCGTATAAAAAAAATGTTACGGAAAAGGCCTACGACCATCAGGATGTTTTCAACCATCAGAGGACAAGTTCAGTTTTTAGAGTGGACGCTTACGTAGACATTCCCTGATGTTATAGGCGGAAACTGGCGGTCACCTTTTTTCCTTTCTTTTCGTTCGTACTCCCAAAGTGTGACAATTATTATTACTGTATTATTATTACTATTATATTATTATTACTGACGATTATCGTCAAACTAACCGTACCCTTTCCCGCTCGTCTACAATACTTGTGCCACCAGAAAAAGTATTCGACGACGCATGTAGGAAAGACAGCTACCACAAATTGGACTAAGGTCGAAAACGAAGTGCTTTAATCTATGTAATGGAAGGCATCCAAATGACCTACCCAGCAAAGAGAGAGAGAAAAAAAAATAGATGAAGAGAAAAGAACACAAACACAGTCCAAATGCCCCGTTTGATTGACCATGATTGTTTCAGCGAGACCGGCATTTTTTCTTCGCCGCTAAGTATTAGTCTGTGCAGTCTTGTTCCCCCAGTGTGAGCTAAAGGGCCTTTCTCTAGGGAATGACGGTTTTATTTTTCGTGTGTAAACACAGATTGGGCAGAGATTGGATTAAGAACGTTTAATTTCGTAACATAATGGGCGTGATGTAATCAACGCAGAGATGGGCTTTTTCAAACAAGAACCAGTGGAAAGATTACAACTGTACGACAGGTTTATGAGTATGTAGATGACGCTATCCAGAAGAACGTCCACTTCGTTATGTGCAGAGGGAGCACAGAGCAGTCACGGGGAGAGAGAAAAATAAAACTACTTCGTTCAATGGTGCCACGGCGAAATATTTTTCAAAGGCTTCCGTACCGTGGAAACGGGAAAATGCTGTCTGTGTTATTGAAAGCAGTTAACGGTGGTACTTTCATTACGTCTTACAATGACTAAAAGCGAAAGAAGACACGTGTGCCTCTTCGGGAAGATATCATCTTTGTGAAATACCCGTTTTCCGTTGTTGGTATTATTACTGTTGTGGACGTGTCCACTAATGTGTGCCACCATTATAGCCAGCACGTATGTCACACGCGATAAACTACCGGGAAGAGCGATTACTCTTTCCCAACCCGTTCATCAACATCTCATTTCATAAGTGTTTGCTCAGAAGAGGTTACCATGTTATGCCTATAACCCCATAATAGACGCCCTTAAGGGAGTGTTTCATCACTACGTCTGAGGAGCCGATTTCTCGACTCCACCCGAAGGATCTGTCGTTGCGCAATATCCCTTTATCCAGTTCCAACACCTAAAAATATTGATAGTTCTCTATAAAAGCGAAAAGAATGAGCGGGAAAAGAATAACACCCGGCGTGAATCAAGGATATTAACTGTGATGTCCATAAGTCAGTGGTTCTCAAACGGGGGGTCGCGAAGCGGCCCAAAAATTGAAGCTAAAAAAATGTCACGCCGTGTCCGCTATTCTGCTTTACCAGGACGCCCGTGGCAGTAGACCCGGAGGTTTCTCATAAATGATCTTGCGTGCGGGGTATGCGACGCTTTCGATGCATCACTCCCAGTAAAGGCCACAGCGTCAGCGTCTATCGCGACATGCGCGGACGCCCCGTCTTCACGGCGCAGCGCGCAGTGGTGTCTTCTCGAATTAAGGCCTGTTCAGGCATATAGCAATTTGCTATATCGCGCTAGAAAATAGCGCGGTGTTTTCTTCCTCGCAGTGCGAGGAACCGCTACAAATTAGCGCTGGACGGTGCTGAGCTCATGCCAATTTCTTCAGCGCTGGTGGTTGAGGTGAAAGGGCTCGCCGTTGTCGGCTTCACAGAGGTGGGCAACGTCACGACTGACGCTCTGGGTCGACTTCTAAGGGATCTTAAGCGCTAATATTAGCACTACATTCGTGTTGCCCAATGATGAGGCCCTTCAGTGATGACGCTGCGATGGTCGTGGAGTTATTTCGATTCCGCATTTCACAGCACATCGACCGCATTCGAACAGGTGAGTCTGTCATCCAAAATGTCTGACAATTTTTCGTTCAGTCAGTTGATCGAACTTGTTCGTGCGCATGCTGTCGCTGTGGAGTCACGAGGCGTCGAAGTATGGAACGACGATCTCCTCTTAGCAGCGCAATACGCATCCGCCTCCGAGACGAGAGAGTTGCTTCTACGGCGCTGTCGGCCTGTTCATTCCCTTCGACACTGCCATGGGCTGGAACCCATTGGAGAACCAGCTTGCGCCCTGCTTCGTAGACAAGGTTGTAGGCCATTAACACATCCATCACCAACGGTGCGGATGCGCCTCGGATGCCAGAATTTCCAACTGCTTGCAGCGCAGATGTTGAGTCAGCGAGCACGACACATTCCCGCGGGGTAAAATCAACAATGTGCTGCAGAAAGAAAAGTATGGCATAGAGTTCCGCAGCTGTAGATGAGGTTTGATGCGAAAGAGGACGTAATTCCACTACGCCTTCGGATGGGATGACGAATGCCGAGGTGGACTTGCGATTTCGAGATGCGCCATCCGTGTATGCTGCGCTATCGGTAGAACCCTTCGCGTCTACCAGAGCACAAAAATGGGCTCCAACGGCCTGAGGGGGAACCTGATCTCTTCGATCGAGGCGGTCCGGAAGGCGTACGAGGGTGGGTGGCACAGGCAGAGACCAGGGGACGTCCGGCTGTGTGACGTCCTTACCTATGAAGCCAGTGAAAGCCTGGCGTGTCCTCGGCGTTACTCGATGGAAATCACTTTAAGGACGGTATCGAATTTTCCTGAGGACTGTGTGACGGGGAACGTGCGCATGCAAACGTAGGAAGTGTCGAGCCGTTTCACGCTCACGGAGAACGTCCACCGGGAGTTCACCAGCTTCAGCCAGGCCTTGCCGAGTTTAAGCGGGCTCAGGAGTAAGCGTCCGTTCGAGTTTGTGGTTTCACAGTTTGGCGTGCATCCTGCTGTTTAATAATGGAACTATTTGTGACCCCGCCGTCAAACGAAAATCATATCTGGAGTTCGAAAGCAGCGCTCCTACCGCTTGCGAGACTTTTTGGAGAAGAAAGAAAAAAACCAAAGAACTCACTCTGAATGTAGCTCCAATAAGACGTATCCTTTTGGCTACACTGAAAGTAGGCAAGTTCAGTGGTTTGTTGCGTCGTCCGATTAGAAGCCCGAGTTGGGCCTGAGTCATTATAAAGGCCTCCAGGACAGCCTCGTTACACAAAGAAAGCGCCCTATATTCTGGGCCCTCGTACGTTGCGCCGAGATGGCAGCTGGGGTGTAAAATGAAATGGAGGGTATCGGCAAGAACGACACCCTCCATTCCATTTTACACCCCAAAGAAGAAAGTTTTGGCGCGCCCCTTCGAACGTACGGCACTCCTTCCTTTATAGGTCGTGCTCGATGCTTTCATGACAGTGACTGCAATTCGAATCATCCACAGCGCGAATTTTGAGAAGGAACGAGTTCGTGAGCGCTGATCCGGTTCGGGGCCTGCGGATCGTTGTTTGGAGTTTCCCTGGAGCAACAGACAAGCGAAGTAACTTGGAGACCAATCAACGCCACCTAAATACAGAAGGCCCGCTTAATTCCACTCCCACTCCTTCGACACGTGGACACTTAAAGTCAGCATGTTGTCTGCTTCAGCCAACAGCCGCAGACTATTTGAAACACAGGCTTCTCCTGGCAACCAGAGGCGTCTTGTCTCCATAGCTACGGTCGTCGAAAGCACGGCCGTGATTTGTGGACTCTTAACGACTACGTCACGTTGTTTAAAGGGACCGAAAAGTGAATATAAACCTATCGAAACTATATGTTCAGCGAAAAGCTTGAACCTTCAAAAGTTCAAATATCAAAGAACTCCGCTGAAATCGTTGTAGTTTTTCTGTAATCGAATTTTCCATAATTGCATGTCCAGGGACCTAGTAGGAAACCGAGCAGTCTGTCAACAATTGCATGACCCCGCGCCATCTGTCGAGGACGCATGTAATACGCGCACTTCCGGGCGCTAATCCGGCGAAAACGAAAATGGCAGTGGGCATTTGTAACCATTTTCTGCGTCGAGAATGTCGAGCCTCTTGAACATGAGTGCGCTGGAATTCCGCATTCGAGAACTGTCGCTCACACAGAACTGTTGTTCGTGCGTTAGCGTGCTGGAAAGTGTGTTCTTCGCAGCAGAAGATTCCTCGTCCAGAGATTAATCGGAGTCACATTCGTCCTCAGCAGTAGCTCACCGTGCCGTGAACATGGACTGCTTTGTGAAATTTCCATGTATCAGGCAGAAGCACTTGTGTAAGCCGAAACAAGCGCAGTTTTTTCGTCGTGCAGGTGTTAATGTGTGAAGTGCAAACCGACGGATACTACGGATGGATACTACGGTTTTTGCTGCCGAGAGGTAGAGAATGCGTGTGAAAAGCAGACAGACGATTGCATCAGAACTAACGAATATTTCGAAATACTGTGCCTTGACACTGAAGTACTGCAAGTGTCTTTTACATACATCCGAGAAACCGAAGAGCATGGCAACATACACGGCAGCGCCGTGTGGTCTTTACGCGCTACTTGAACGGCAAACTGGACGGAAAACCCTTATTTCTGCAGGAAATTCCGTTATACCACCTGTCGGCCATTCACAAGAAGGATATGGGGTGCTCCAAGAAAATACAGTAGAAAGTACTCCACTGGATCTCGATCTGCGTCATGCATGCTATTAGGGATGCTTTCCCATCAGTGCGCTGACCTGTAGAAATGCTGTCAGCATATTTTCATTTCTTGGTTGCTGCAAGTTTTTCTCATTGCTTTTTCTTTGCCGTCAGAGCATATTATAATTACTAGTTTGTTCCTGGAGGGTTAAGTAACCTGTGGGCATAGATGTATTTGTAGGTTATACTCATGTCTCAATTGAGTCTCATGTGTCATGTGAGGAGTAAGTAAGATAATTTTCATCAGTGTCATTCAGCTGAACTGTGTTCATAACATTTTAGTATACTTCTTAGTGACCACGTTTCCAAATGTCAACTAATAATTGAACCAAGATTGGGATTCAGCACTTAATTAACTCTGTTTTGCTAAATGGAGTACTTGTAACTGATTCATTATCACGTCACCAACTAACTTTTGTAAAGGAAGACTTGAGGGCTGACTTCAAGTATTATTAACCCTTGATCTGGGTTCAAAGTTAACCATGCACCATTGGTGTGCATAGTACTCCAAAATGGCTAAATAATTTATTGCATAAGTTATCTGTTACTGTAATTGAGATGTACTTTTGTAAAGTACTTTTGACGCCCCTGCAAATTGAAACTGGCTTCAGTGTACACTACAAATGCATCGTAACATTTAATTGAAATATAATATAAGGGCAGAAGCAACATTTTGTCACAACTCAAACTATATCTTTCTTTTTTATTGTCCACGGATTTAGGAAACAGAGTAGGACTGCCTGCCCTCTGATGTTTTGACGTACTTGATAGAGTTGTAAAACCTGCAACAAAATAAACAAGAGAAGTATAAACAGTTTCGTCTTTCCCTTTTGAATTTAACAAGCTAGTTATATTTTACTATTTGTTCACTTTTGTATTCTCTGTTGGTGAAAAGGTTACAGGAACAATAATGCTGCAGATCGAACGACGACCTGTCATCTTGATGAAGATCAGAACATTTCTTCAGGCATGCTAAGTGAGACAAAAGAAATGTACAATGAAGGTTGTACAAAAACAGCAAATCTCCGTCGACTAAAACTTTACATATGTGGATGTTACCACATCGTGCAGTTTCCATCCAAAAGTAGGACTAGGCAAGGTTGTTTGGTAGGTTGTTGGCATGTTGATGTGCTATACCGTTACAGCACATCAATATAGATGAGGGGCAAACACAGTAGACAGCGTGATGGCTGCCAACTCAAGTGAAGATCTATTCAACAGAACAAGAAACTGAAAGCATGAGTATAGAGAAAGGCAGTGCCCATGCAGTGTATGGTGAACCACATTAATCTCTGAGAAGGTAGGATCGGAAGAGCAATAAAGCGAAATGACAGTTGCGTCTGAGATAGGGGAACTCTGCAAATTTAGGACCAATATGATGTGGTAACCTTCACACTGTAGCTCTGACACACATTGAACAATTCCAGTAGTGGGGCTTCAAAGACCACGAACGTTTGCTGTTTCACTGGGCATCCAAGTGTAGAGGATGCATCTATAGAAAATTAATTAGCGTTCCTTAGTCATAAAGTCATGACTACATCTCAACAGGAAGTATTCTTGCACCCTTCAAGCAAGCTAGTAGTTCTCATCGGTTTCTTCTCCCCTTGTTGACGTCATACTAATGTTCTGCACCTGTCCAAAGACTAAAAAAAAAGTCACAAAGTCTGCAACACGTAACAAATCTAGTGCTTCATTCTGTGGACTTTTATACCTGCTTTCAGCTATTTCTGTCATGTCAACTTGAGTGCCTTGATCACAGACACACCAAACAGTTTTGCGCCACTTCAACACTGGAAGGCCCCTAAAATTAAATTTGTTGATGTTGACTATGTTGAGTACGGGACAAGTAGGATAACATAAGTCAAATGGAATACGTCGTCGCTATATTATAATTTATACATGTGTGACGCCTGTACATACCTAAGACGTTGTGTTGAACTCGTCACCTCGGTGAAGCAAAATCAATGGGTATTGAGCATCAGTATGCTTCGGACGTCTTCGCAATTCGCCTTCTACGGCATCTTCGTAGTCATCGGCAGCAAAATGAGCTCAGCACACACGACACGACTGCTACATCTAATAACCGAGTGTTTCGAACCACATTCGTTTTCGCGCACTCTCCTGTTGAATCTTGTGGTAGAAAACGCCCGCCGCCGATGGTGAACATGATTTTTGCATCCCCGAACACCAAAACTACACCAGGCATATGTAGGTCTCTCGAATAATTGACACAACAACCACGAACATGTCATTCACTTCTCTTCGCGCGACCAACACGACCACCCACGACATAAACAATAAACGCGATAACACAGACGGCCTTGCAGATGGCGCGGCGGATCGTAGCTCGTAGCGGCGAAGTAGCTGAATGCTTTGTTAACGTTTGTTAACGTAAAAGCTATGGAAGTGAGCGTCATTTTTAAAATGGCGTTTAGCTGTAAGATAATGTGCGTCAGCTTTGTTCTCTAAAAAATTAACTCTCACGTGGTAAGGGTTGACCAATCCCTGGGAGCCTTGGACCTGAAACCCAAGTTGCTCTTTTTCGCCGTTCGCTGGCAGCACCGTCCATGTTCCGGCAATCTTCAAAATATTTATACGTAAAAAATATGCGGAATTGAGAAGTAATGCTTTCTGTATCTTATCAAACAACGATGTTGTGCACGACAGTGGGCAGAAATATGGGGGTTATTTTTCACTTTTCGGTCCCTTTAAGCGATCAGACTTTGCTTATCTATGTTTGTCTATCTATGGATCGGAACACTACGACAAAGATACCGCGGTAAAGCTTACTTGTGGGCATGCTCACTTATGCTAAATATGCTGCACGAGCTCAGCATGAGCGGGCAAACACTGGGCAGGGAGCGGGAGAGCGGGGGTGAGCAAACGTGGGGAGAGCGGCAAGAGAGTGAGCGTGAATGAAAAAAATGGAGAGCTGAGTATGGAGTGAGCATCAGTGAGCAAACGAGGAACTGAGCCAGCAAACGAAGAACCGAGCGGGGAGCGAGTGCGCATGAGTCAGCGGGAGTGCTGACGTCTGCGCTTGCATGAAATTATGCCAACCAGCTATATGAACGACGAATGTGACGAAACGATTTCGGAAAATCCCGTTGCGCAAGGGAATATGGCATCCTAGGCGATTATTTTCACTGGGAAGAGGGAATAGCCCTTCTCGTTTTGTTTTCGCAGTCCTTGACACTTCGTGGAATATAAGCCGAGAGAAATCGAAACGGTTTGGAGGCTTTCTCCTCCCTGATAACAAACCTCCCAGAGTTCAGAGTGGCACTCAGTTCTCTGGGATTTTCTCAAGTCACATTTGAAAATTGGATTTCTAAACATCAAACCCCGCAATGTTCCAAGGCGAAGTTTTCTAGCTCTAACTAGACAGAAGCAGCTGACATAACAACGCAACTTTCTTTCTGTTTGCTGCTGTTTAGAGCCTTCTCCAATTGCTCTTGTATGCCCCTACACGAACGCCTAGAGTTCATATCAAAGATTAAGGGTCGATTCATACGACGCAACTTTTTGCTGCAACTCGGTTCCGGCTACAGTTGCGCGCAACCGAAGTTGCACCAAATAGGTCCCTTTCATACGGCGAGCAACTTGGAATGTCGTAGTGGTCACCGAGCTCGCCAGATGGCGCGAAAAAACATCATTGTCATCATTTTCGTCAAATCGTACTGCGACTTCCGCTCGTTTGGACTTCAATCCGTTACTACATCCATAATTCTGCATAGTTTCCACTAGTCAGTGATAATTTAATCGTCCCCCGTACTGCCGCTGCAATAACTGACACGTCGAAGTCTTCCTGATTGGTCGCGCTTGCAAGGAGGAGCCGTGTAATTGACAGGTTGCAGCTAAAGTTGCAGGAGAAATCGCTCGTGAAGCGATCGGCTGTGCTACTCCTGCAACTGGAGTTGCGCAACCAGAGCTTCGCATTCACACGGTGCAACTTGGTGGCGCAACCTGGTCGCGCGCAACTAAAGTCGCATCGTGTGAATCGACCCTAAGTGCACAAAAAGGATGGCATTTCGCACCACGCATCCTAGCAGTCGTGCCCGATTTCGGGATTTTGTATAGCTCAAACAAGTAAATGTCGTATTTCTTTAGTTTTCTGTTATATCTCAACTTAAGCGTAACCGATAAGGTTCTGTATGTAGGGTGTCCCAGCTACATGCGAACATATTTTTTAAAGATATATATATCACATTTTCCAAGATGAAATCAATTGCAATATAGCATATGCAGAAGAGCACACCTTAAGAGGGCATTAACAAACTCCTAAGGCGATGTCTTAATTAACTTTCAATAATTAACTTTTTAATTACAAAAGCTACGAAGGTGTCCCAATGAGAACATCTGGTTCCTTGGGTCACCTGATATTGGAGCCGTTTTCAGAACAAAAATCCGTTCGATGGATCGTCCGCGAAAAATTCGAGAAAGAACACCATTTTTTCTTTATTTTGTTCATTGCGCATCTTGGGAGATGCGTCTTTCTTTCACCCCCTAAAGTGAGAGGGTGAAAGAGCACACGCCTCTTACGTCCTGGAAACGATTAAAAGAAAACAGAAAATGCAACCCAAGATAAGGGCAGTTCCGATAGAGTCACCGGATACTTTTGTACACCGACGCATGAGGCGGCACTGTGCCCCTTCACCCTCTCACATTGGGGGGTGAAGGAAATACGCGTCTCCGAAGATACGCAATGAGCAAAATAAAGAAAAAAATGGTATTCCTTCAGAATTTTTTTTGCGGACGATCTATCGGACGGATTTTCGTTCTGAAAACGGCTCCGGTATCAGGTGACCGAAGGGATCAGATGTTCTCATTGGGACAACTTCGTAGCTTTTATAATTAAAAAGTAAATTAAAAGTTAATTATTGAAAGTTAATTAAGAGATTGCCTTAGGAGTTTGTGAATGCCCTCCTAAGGTGTGCCCTTGAGCATATGCTCTATTGCAATTGATTTCATCTCTGCAAAAGTAATATATATATTTTTAAAAAATATGTTCGTATTTAGCTGGGACACCCTGTATAGCACGCCCTTTGTCTGCTCAAAACCGCGTAAGTTTTCGAAAATCCTGCAAGAACATGATGTCACTCCCGACGAGAAATCCAGGGAAACTATGCTTAGGCGCTGGAACTTTGGCGCTGCGGTGTATTGCGAACTACTCCTAGTGGGTGATGCTGAGAAAACAAGAACATATTTACTTTGATTATGATAAAAGTATTTGTCGCACACTATAATACACTCTAAAAACAGAGAGGGGGGGGGGGTAACGTCGAAACTGGCCAGCCGTTCTTGGCCACACGCAAGTGGGCATCGTCACCAGGGCTGCAGAATGGGGTCACCCATTCCATTCCAATTCCATTCCGAGGAATGGAGATTTGTGGTAATTCCGTTCCTTTGAATTCCTCGGAATGACAAGGTATTGCTGGCTAGCCCAGCAGCCACCGGGGCGCCCAGACCATTCCATTCCAGCGAGAAAAACTGCCTAATTCCATTCCCATTCCATCACTAGGACAGTTTCCACCATTCCATTCCAATTCCATTCCGGGCTCTGATAAATCTGGAATAATTCCAGAATCATTCCCACTCCGGAGTGGCAACTCCGCAACCCTGATCGTCACGTATATAGCTCTAAAAACAGAGGTGTGAAAGAACCTAAAAACAGAGGGGGGGTGGGGGGTCGAGGTAGCTTGCCGTTGTGGGCCGCACTCAAGTGGGCATCGTCACGACTATAGCCAAAAAAAGAAAAAAAGGAAAGTGGGAGAGGGGAGTTGAGGACTTCAAAGTGATGCATAGGGGGGGGCAGGATGACCGATACTGAGGGTTGGAAGCACACTGTAGGTGAGCGGTGCACTAGAGTGGTCTTTCCGCTAGGCCCGTATCTCTAAGAAAGCGCACGAAGCCGCAAGTTTTTGAAAGTCGTTCCGCACAAGAACCTTCGGGGAAGAGGACGTCCGTCAGTATGGCCTGGCGTGGGGAAGATGAGTTTCCCGCATAGTATGGTATGCACGGCATTCTGTCATGATATGCGCGATAGTCTCCGGATGATTACAGTGTCCACAACTTGAGTCCTCCCTGGAGCCGATCTTGAACAGTTGCGAGTTCGTGAACGCAGATCCCGTGCGTAATCGATGGAGCATTGTCTGCATACCACGGGGAAGATCTTTCGTGGGAAGAGAGGGTCGGTGATTCTGCATGATGTCCTGTATGCCAGGATGATGCACCTCAACTAGCTGTTGGACGACCATGTGCCTGTCAGTGTCGGCCGGGACTGGTAAGGATGGGCTGCGGCTGTGGTGTGCTAAAGAAGCTAGCTCGTCCGGTCGTTCGTTGCCTCTGATGCCGACATGAGACATGGTCCATTGGAGCGTAGGCTAACCTAAAAAAGAATCTCACCGCATAGCACGTTTCTAGCCAACCATCATCTCGAGTGGGTTTCCCTACAGTTTATCGAGCCTGATTTTAGGGAGTAACTTTTTAGACAAGAGGTTACATTTTAGCGAATTACGCTTTAGCGAAAGGGATCATCTCGCGCTGATCATCTCGCAACATCATACTCATATTGATGCAGTAGGTGCTACCATGTCAGTCGTTTTCCCACGGACTCTAAGAACACAACGTGACCGCAATGACAACGCTCTGAGCTCTCTTTTATGATTCGTTTCGCAGTTTTGCTATTTGCCAGTTGAAATTCAGCTACACTGCAGGTTGTAGGTAAAATATGGATGCACCCGTACGGCGTCCGCGGGTAGCACGGGTACATCAGCACCACACGCCGCGGGTTACGGGTACGGGCACTAATCTCCTGCGCTCACCTCTACGCATGATCCCCTCTGCTTTGGAAATCAAAACCCCTTGCGAAAGCAATTAACGTCAAGGCCAAAACCAACTTTTTCACTTTAACGCAGAATAGGCTTCCTCATAAGCTGCGACTTTCGAGAATCCCATGAGCAGGTATACATTCTCGCGTATCTCAACAGAGGGAACAAACACAAACGAAACCGAGGCCATTGCGAAGTTTAGGTCACTTCGCTGAAAACGTAATTCTCTAAACCGACTGTCTCTAAAACGTAACGCGCCGCCATTTCCCCTAAAACGTTATTTTCTAAACCGTGGCTCTCTAAGAAGAAGGCTCTAAAACGAGATTTGCTAGAACGAGGCTCGCTAAACGGATGTGCTCCATGCCGAGTGACATCGTCCTTCCCCCTGATTTGCCAACGGGAGGCGTCAGCTATTTTTGTGACATTTCGCAGTTTATAATTGCTACAAAAATGCCCCCCCCCCCCCCCGTTTTCATCAAATCAAAGCAGAGAACGTTGCCATTCGGGATGATGGTTGGCTAGGAGCCCACTTTGAGGTGAGGCTCTGTTTCTAGGGTGTAGGTTGCATTTGTGTCACACATTAATTTCGTTCATTTTTGAATTAAACTTCAAAAGTAGCCAATGAGAGGTAATGTTTTCCTTTAGGCTTTAAGAAGCGTAGGCCCATATCGCACTATTCAAATAAAAATTAGAGGGTTTCTCTGCGGATTCTAAGAAAACCTGGCACCAGAAAATCTGTCGCCCGCCGAAGCGCAGGAGACAGATTTGCTGCAAATTACGTTGACGGAACTGTTGGCTTCGCCTCAGTCGACGTGAAGTAGAAAGAGCCACACAGTTCCGATCGAAGGAGTTATCGCGCGAACCGTCGTTATCAGTGACTCGTGGCTGATGACAGATATGTTGATGAGGTCGAGAGGTATGATTGCCGGCGTGGATTCTCTCCTTCTTGCACAGCAGTGAGGGCCTCTAGGAAGCGGATCCGGACACTCAGTTTTTAATGCGTTAGCATTAGGAATTTCAAAGTGGAAAAAGCTGTATGTATGTGCGTGCGTGTGTGTGTGTGTGTGTGTGTGTGTGTGTGATGGTGAAGCCTCACCGAGGCAGAGGTATAAGTGGAGATAAGAGGGTAAATATAAATGAAGGCAAGTGATATGAAATTGGAGGTAATTAAGAGTAAAAGTAAGAGGTACGAGTCATTAAAGGTAATTAAAGGAATAAAGTTGGGTTTAAAGTTAGTGAATGCAAGCTATCTGTAATAAAGTTAAAGAATATATAAAACTGAAGATTACCGAATGTAACCACAGGTTACCGGAGGTACACTGCATGTAAGTAAAGGTAATTAATTAAAGAAATAAAGAAATTAACGTCAATTAAAGGGATATTGAGAGTAATTAAAGTAATCAAAGGTAATGAAAAGGAATCAAATTAAATTCCAGGTTACCTCAGGTAACCTGCAGTTACTTTCGGTAATTAAAGGGTAATTGAAAGTAATTGAGACTACAGAAAGGTTCATTAAATGAACTTACACATAGCAAGAACTCAGGTTAGGACGGAAGTGGACAACCGGAAGTCTGGTTTAGACCGGAAAAGGCGCTTAATGCTGACGCATTTCTTTCGTATATACCGCTAAATCGCCAGTGCTTTTTTTTTTTGGGGGGGGGGGAGGTTTTTTGTCGAAGCGCGTAACGGGAGAGGAGGAAACGATATGTTTAACCTCATGCGCGTTTGCGATTCATTTTTGTTTCTTTTGTTGTTGTTGTTGTGTGTGTGTGTGTGTGGCAATCTTATTCAACAACCTGCGATTTTGATTCGAATTGTCTGTCGCGGCCATAGGCTTCTGAGTCCACAAAAGAAAAATGATTGCTTTGCTAATTTTCAAGTTGAGTTAATAAAATTAGGAAGCAATAATTAATTAATGAGTGACGTGTATGTGAACTACCGCAGTGTGTGGCAAAAGCTTCAGTGAGCGTCTCCCCGGGTGGCTGCGAATGCAGGCTAGTTTGAAAAATTAAATAACACTTCCTCGCCGAACACCCTGTGCTTAAAAGAAGCAAAAATAACAATAAAAAAGGGGATTACGGCAGCATCACTTGTTCTGCGATGTATGATATGGTGTGGGTGGACGGAGAGAGGGATATTGGGTGAAGAATTCAGCAAAGGATTGCAAACTGAAAGAAAGCGAGAAGACTGGACGCCTGGGGATAAGACCCACAGAGAGTCCAAGATGGCTTTGTGGTATTACCCTAGGCCCTTTGGGCGGATCCATGCTTGGAGTTTATGTGGTGGATCGGTGTGTGACAGTCTATTGATTTGTTTGCTCCTCTGGGCCTTAAGGGCAGGGCATTCCCACAGGACCCACAGAGTGCGCCGAGTGGAAGCAAGTTCCGGTGTGTTGCAGCTGCTGCATGTGCTTGGTTAGGTCGTGGCGACGCCGCTGTCGTCGGAATCGGCTGGAATCGTCGGAATTAGCGAAAAAGGCCTTCTGCGCTGGCACGCCTGCAGGATCGGTCCTGGTTCGCCGTGCCACCAACACTGTGTCTGCACGACAGCACTCTCTGGGCATCGGGTGCTCCCCTTCTGCATGATATCAGGATCCGCAGTGATTGCCTTCTTTCCGCCTTGGAGAGTATAGTGTGGCCCCTACGGTCGTAGTGCTGGTGTAGCAGTGTTGTTGCATTCAACCCGCAGTGTGGGAAATTCTGAGGTTGTTGTGTCTTCTGTGCTCTGCGGTCCTTTTCGGAGCATTGCTCAATCGTTGCACAGGGTTTCATCTCCGCGAATCCCGACGTGAGCAGGAGGGAGACAGTGACGTTGAAGCATCTGCTGTGTAAGCCTCAAGCAACGTATGTTATCTTGCGGACCGTGTGCGGTGTGTGATGCTTGCGCGCGCGGCTTCTTTTGGGTCCGTCTATGCGTTGATATTCTGTGAGATTTGGGCGAGCCAACGCTCAGAGGGTGTGAAAGTTGTGCACTGCAGAAGCCCGTGGTATGTGGCTTGCAGATCCGCTTCCTTGACAGCAGTTGCCCCGGGGGATCTATGCTATACTAAAGTAGCTTGACGGAGGCAGTATGCTGAGCCATACAGCTGCCATAAGGTGTCCAGCTCGAAGCAGAATTAACTTGAACGCGCCTCCGGCCTGCGGAGCGGGAAGAGAGCCACCCTAGCAGCGCTTACGAGAAATAAAGAGAAATAGTATTTCAACTGTCACAGTTGTGCTACCGGGGTGTCCGCCTTGCCATGAGCTGTTGACACGGCATTGCATTCCCATCAGCTGTTATCATCGCGACATTTGTTTTGTTTTGCGGCGATTATGTAGACGCGTATGCTGGCCAATATCGCACGGGCAAGATGCCGTTATCTCATTGACACACGCAAAGGTGGTTGCGTTCGCTGAGTGGGGAATTTTCAGCATTGTGATAAAACAAATCAGGATGCACGTACTCTAGTGTCAAATTTGTTGGATTCACAATAAATTAGGAGAGAACTGAGTTGACCTGTAATGATTACAATCAGTGGTAGCCAACTCGATCTGTCGGGCATCGTCGTGTTCAAGTTGACTGTGCTTCGAGCTGTACAGCTCGTACTTGCTTCAGCTGATGAATTTTCCTCGTCAGTACTTATTTACTGCGCCTTCAGGGGTATGTAGAATGCCTTACGCCCCTACTTTCTTCGGCATCACTCCCACTCACGGCTAATGACTGTCTGCATCCTCATTCGATGCAGGGCTTGCCCTCACAGTCCCGCTTTGTGTACATTTGCAATATTGACTAAATATGATTACGAATGATTAAAGAAAGATTACGAAAGATGAAGTCAAAGCTATTGCCACTTTTTCTACAAGTAAACAACACCACTCCAAAGCGTGGCATGCCGATGAAACAGACAGATATTCTAGTGAGAATAGTGACGGTGTTATTTGCGGCTTACGTGTTGCGCGTCAGACGTTGCCATCACCAACGTCAAAGTGATTGGCTGTGTAGCAAGGTCACCTAAAGTTTATTCAAGGTGCGTCGCTGACCATCGCGTGTCGCGCTTTACTACCCTAGGGCTAGTACAAAAAAATGTAACATTGAGTTATCTGGCAACGACCGAAATATATATATCGAGATGCGTTCAATATTGAATTGATGTCGAGCTCCCTTCCGCAGGCGCGTGTTTGAGATGCGGAGATCCACTATCCCAGAATCGATTATAAGGTTATTTGTGGACGTCGGGTGAACTCGGTGAACTCGGGTGGACGTCGGGTGAAACTCACTGAATATCAGAATAGCGACATCCGACAGAATGTCCTCCTTCGCCTCTTCTCCTTCCCTGTTCTTCTGTGCCACTGGGCCCCTTGTATTGGAAGCTTTCAAAACAACCCGGTGTGTTGTTCTTGAGATCCATGTATGGCACACTAAGCTGTGCTCGGGATCCCTGTAGGACCACATCTACACAATGATGTTGCCGCCGGCCGGGCTATCTGATATGCTGGAGTTTTAGCGCTTGTCGAAATTCCGTTTCAAGCTCAACCGGTATTTTTGGCTGTTCCTCGGGGTCATTCTTACCTGTTCCTTCAATTTGAGCACTTATCCCAAATTTGTAGTCGCCAGGAAAAGATCGGACAACTAACGCCGCAAATTAGGGGTCTGCATTTGGTGTAGACAGCCGGAGACTGCCACCCTCTGCTGTGCCAAATCTTAACACTCTTGCTTCACAACGCAGGACCGTTGTCTGGTATCAAAACCGTTGTATCCTTACATATTTCACGTTCTAGAGGCTGACCACGCACTGTACATCCTCCCTTCCAGGCCGTGCGGCGTCCATCCCTGCACATTGATAAATGGCCAGGAAGAATTCCTGGTGGAATGCTTGTGTGTAGGAGATTCTTTCGCCCTTCCACCTTATAAAAAAAAAACACGTGAACTACTTAAGACTACTAAGTGAGCTACCCTGCCTCTCAAAGGAGACTTCTTCCGAGAAACGACATCGATTAATTTAATCGCACATCTAATTATTCGTCCCTAATCAATTTGAGGTTGCACGGCAACAAAGAAATCCGTAGTCGCGTAAGGAAACCAGCGCGCAATGTGAAATAATCGATACTAAGACGAAACAGGGCGAAGGAAACGCCACAGCGCCACCAGCAGTCCTATCGAAATAAAGTCTCCAAGCGGGCCATGCAACCTAAAAGTAAAGAAAAACGATTTTGTTGCAAATACATTCAGGGATTCAATTATCGGATGCAACTTTCAGTCCGTTCTCGCGCCGCGTCGCACATTCAGCGTGGCTTGATGGAAATGTTCCGATTGGAGGACTTCTGTAGGCAATGTGAGGCACTGGGATGAATGAAGCACGACGCGTAGGTGTTCGTCAACTGAAGGCGCTTTGTGCACATGGAGAGTAGTCTCGACACATGAGCAAAGGCACATAATGGATGGATTTCTCAGAAATGTGACTCGGGAACGGTTTCACCACGATAAGAGGGAAAATGCCTTTGGCTCCAAGTTTTCGTCGGATAACTCTCGTCGGCGCTTCAAAGTCGGCAGAAGTGTAGTTCCTGCCCACATTTAATAAGTGTGCAAGAAAAGTGCTTGAAAGAAACCACCTATTATATATGGAGCTCCAACTATAAATTCGGTCCTGCCGTAAACGACAGGCTCGATAAGTTTGCAATCCGTATACAGGGTGTTTCACCTAACGTGATACAAAATTCTAACTGGCGACGTACTCGCCGGAGGATCGTGGGACTTTCGGCAATTACCTTGTGGAAACTTTCGCCGCCATTAAGGAAAGCTTTGGACAATTTTTAATTGTGGGAAATTTATAAACTTTGAAAATTGTCAGCGAACCTCACTTTTATTTACATAAGTATGAAGTCCTCCACGGATAACCACAGCCACAACAAAAACTACGCACACTACTGCAACAGCAATAGTAAAAAAAAAGAGTAAACTTTCTACTTTAGTCCCGCCTTCTCGATTGTCGCAAAGAAGAGCGCACGAAAGATGCGGGGAGAGGAGGAAATGTTCCCGCTTCTTGTTTTACCTTTCTTTCCCCCGCTTTGACGTTGATGCTGGTGACAACCGTCTTACCACAAAGAAGGCAAAAGGCGGGGACACTTCCTCCTCTAGACGCACATTTGGCGCGCGCTTCTTTTCGAAAATCAAGCAGGCGGGGCTAAAGCGTAATTTTTTACTAATATTTCCCCACTATTTCTGTTGCATACTGTGCATAGTTTTTGTTGGGTCCGCAGTTATCCGTAGAGGACCTGATATTTCCGTAAAAAAAAAAGTGAGGTTCGCTTGGCAATTTTCAAAGTTCAATTCACAAAAATAAATTTCCCTCAATTGAACATTATCCAAAGCTTTCCTAAATGGCGGCAAACGTTCCCGGAAGGTAACTGCCGAAAGTCCTACAATCCTCCGGCGAGAACGTCGCCAGATATAATTTTTTATCACTTTAGGTGAAATGACCTGTATATTCCGTTGTTACGAGCCTTCTATTGAGTTTCACTGACATTGCAGAAAATATTGTATAAAATACAAACCTGAGAGAAGACGCCTCACGGAAATGATGAAGGACGTGGGCAATCCAGGATCTTTACTACAACCACTCATATACCCGACCGTACTAGTGTCGACACGACGGAAGACACAGATGGTGCTATACAGGACTTCATAAGGGAGGGTGACCACATAGAAGTACCGTTTCAAGGGGGGGGGGGGCTTTCCCACACAACAAAATAAAACGGTGACCAACCCAATGGAAGTCACAAAGATCATGGTGCAACCAAGCACTCTTACAACAGAACTTCACGCTGAAGACCCACAGTTGCGCTGAATGATACCGTTCCCGCTCCGGATTTGTGGAGAGCACCAGGCGTACGGGCTTCTAATCGTAAGACGCACAATATCACCGAACCCGCCTACTTCACTCCCTCATCCCCTCGTCATCATCATCTTCAGCTACAGTCGTGACGATGCCCAATGCTGTGAGAGCAGAAACGGTAAGCTGTTATCAGGACCACCACCCCCGCCACTGTTGTGACAGCTAACATGGCTGCATAAGTGTTACACAAAGGCGTACGCCTCCGGTTTTCAACAAATCTAGGGAAAGAACGATGCCATTTGGGATGGTGGTTGGTTACGAGGGTGTTATGCACACAGATTGGAGAAGCATGACTTTTTCGACGAATACTCCTATTCCGTTGATAACAGCCACGACGAACGTAGGGAGCCGGCAAAGGACAACAAAGGGGTTCGGCCTCTAGACGTGGCGACCTTACAACGTGTAGGGCAGCAAACCGGCTGCCACCGCCTCAGCTCATTGCTGCCACCACGAAGCGTGACAAAACAGCGAAAGACATCCGGAAGGTGTTGACCCGAACTGCTTGCTAGGAGCGGCGAGCGCTCCCAGGTGGAGAACAGGAGAACAACACTTGTAACACGTACACGGGAAGCGCTCTAGACAGAACACGACGTCCATAAAAGCTCCGATATACATCACTCCGATCCTGATTCTAAGTCGACGTCCTCCGCACATTACAGCGGAGCTATACACCTGCGGTGCATTCAGAGACTTCCGTTGACGATCCGGGCAAAACTAAATGGGGATGACTGCACGTACACCGTGACGAAGCCACATCACTGATTCAGAATACGAATCTGTGAGGCGGACAGGTTTTCTGGACATGCGACGATCGATATTAAGATATGTATCTTATAGAACATGTTCTGGAGCGGAGCGGGCGGGAAGAGGATATGTTTATAGAAGAGAGGAAATATTAGACATATAGAAGGTCGGTCGTATAGGACCTCGTAATGCCGCCAGAGATATACAGGTATCTACCAAAAAAGTCAAACCGTGCCGTACACTGCGAACACAGCAGCAATGTGTTGTTTCGTGTGTTCGACAAGCATTTCGAACTACCGCTTGAGCACGCGTATAAGGACTTCCCGTAGGTGTTTTTTATTTTTATTTTGTGTGTGTGTGTGTGTGTGACACCGCACGTGGAGTTTTCTGAGCGGTGGGCCATCGCGAATGTCCACTGCGGAGCCACGGCGGAAGACAATAGGGACGCGACGCCGTCCTTGATGTCGGCGACGAGCGGATCAAGACGGCAAGCGGCGGAAGTGGCCAATCAGCAGTTAGCCTAAGGGCAGGTCCATCCGGTCGCACCAGTTCTCTGGAGAGCCCATAGATGGCGGCTCGCGGAATTCCTCGGGTAGATCGCGTTCGACAGAAGATAAGAAGACTTTTGCGGTTATTAAAAACGTCATTTTTTGTGTGAGCGCTCATAATTTGGCACACAAAACACAAAGGGGAAGTGTGCAACAGAATGACGAGTCTACATTCACGCATTCACAACATTCAACAAAGCATTCGCCACAAACAGCGTACACATTGCTGCAGTATATTGTTCGTTGTAATATCATACTTGCAACTACCATGGCCATGGTGGTATTATGTTTCTCTCTGAAAACTCTGGCATTTAAATCATAAACAAACTTCGGATAAAATAAACGTGTGAGACAAGGATATCAAATTATTCCTTTCTAAATTTAGACTTATCGGGCATTTCAACGCTACGGTCAAGGTGCCGTCAGGAGGCCACTCTTCACAAAAATCGCGCTCTTTCACCTGTCAATGCATACCATCCACACGAGGACCTTTCGTATTGCTGCGATACGTCACTTTGTCTCCCAGTGTAAGCGGTTCTGACGATTTCGTATGGTTGCCCGGTGCCAAGAAGGATGGCCTGAGAATTCGTGGAATGCCTCGCAGGAATCCAAAGTGACGCAGACCTTTCCTCAACGAAAAAGATATGGAGGGGAAATACAAAGAAGAAACAAGAAGATGTCCAGACGTTGTCTGCAAACCCATGTTGCGTTTACTAGATGATACTGAAACAAGGAGAGGGACTAACGTCCTGGTTCTGTGCCATCGTGAGAGGCAAACAGGGCTGAGCGCGAAGGAAATGCCGCGCGGACACCTAGACGCGTAAAACCAAACAGGAGGACCGTTCTACGACACGCCCGGTTCTACATGATGGATGTTACTTGTTCCAGGTGCCAGAGAACGTCTCCTCTAGGCCCTCAAAGAGAACTGCTCCAAGCCTGGGGTTATGCTGTGCCTTACTTTACGCTGCGCACCAACAGAAACGTCCACAGAGGGTCCAAATGTCCGATGTGCAACAGAGGGCGGCTGGTTCTCACCATATTTCTTACGCGGCCGAACTTCTACAACACGACCATAGAGTATTACCTACCTAAGGTTGTCTCGCTGCTGGTAGCGGTGCAGCGCAAAAGGACGCGCTTCCACTCCCTTATTCACCAATGAATTACATAGTTACACCAATTAATTACGTCCTTTTGCGCTGCGCCGCGACCAGACGCGACATTAATATGTGAATCGAAACCAATTAATTAGTGTGCAAGAAATGACCCGCTTCGGTGGCAGATTTTTCTTGAAAAGATGTCCACTGAAGGCCCCAAAAAGGGGTAGTACCCATTTCAATGCCGACGGTGCCCTGTTTTAGAAGTGATGTTTTTTCACGAACTCATTTCAATTTTTATTGAAATTAAGAGCGCCTCCCACTCATTCACGCGGCGCGCAGCTTGTAGATGGTATCGGACAGATACTTCTCAAAAACAAAGTTCTTCGATTGGTGCACCCGTTCGCGAATTATTTAGCCTAGGAATTTAACTAAAGCACAATCTATACAGAAACTGAAACGCGAAAGATACTGCACCATATAGAAAAAAGACGCTGTTGCCTCAAAACTCGCAAAATTCACCACTGACCCCGTCCATCCTGCATGTCAGGCTTAAACGGGAAACACGCAGGGGCACCGCCGGTCGTTGACGGCAAGAAGCGGAATATAAGGCAGAGCGGTGGTTAATGCTCGCGACCTCGTTGTATCTGATGTATACAGAGAGTTGAAGGCGCGACGTGTGATGTCACGTCAAGAAAGATTTCGAGATATCCATCAAGGTCAGACGGAAGCCCACATGACCAACTGCTACAGCTTATTCTGTTTTTCTCGTTTTCAATACACGGGATACTTTCTCGTGCCAAAATTTGGCACATACAGTATCTGCAACATATATGCGTGAGTATAAGTGTCATACTATGAATCCTGTCAAGCTATGGACTGGAACTTCGTTACACGGAGCCTTCTCGAAAACAATCAGCATTTAGTGAAAGATCTGTGCTGCTATAATGGACGACTTCGAAAAATCCCAGAGGGCTTAGCGCCGCTTTGAACTATGAGAACTTCCTTATCAGAAAGGAGGACAAGGTCTCTACACTGTTTCGGTTTCTCCTCCGTCGGCCCATAGTCCACGGGATATCAAGGACAGCGAAAACGAAACGTGAAGGGCTGTTCTCCCTTCCTCGTGGCAGTAATCTCCCAGGATGCAAACGCGTGCGCAAGAAGTACTGGGATTTCATGAAACCGTCTATTGTCAGACTGGTACTTAACAAAAGTGCATCACAGAGTACAGACCGTACATAAGAGAGCGAGAAATAGCAGATGGACCATCACGGTGCCCTCTAGCAAGAAAATATCTGTCTGGCCTGCACATCCACATACACCTGCGAAGAGACTGTATTGAGCTCTAAATTAAAACCGGTCGAATATCGACCTCGTCGTACATATTAATCGGCTTCGGCGAACTTCGTTCGCAGCGATTAATCCGCCGATTAGGGTTTCGGATCGGCTATTATCCTAGCGAAGCACCGGCAGTTAGGGATCAATTATTTTTTTGTAATGGACGTGGGTACTTGACAGGAAATTGGTCACTTTGTACTGTGTCCTAGGGGTAATCAATTCCGGATTTCCTGTGACTCGACCGGATCTTTTATAGACAGCTTTGTAATCTATAGTGCATTACTGACATGTATGACTTATAGAAATAGGAGGATCCTGCATAATCCTTTGTCCTTATTGACAGTGTGCTACAAATGTTATATATCTATCGTTCCCCATTCATCATCATCAGTGTATTTGTTGTTGTTGTTGTTGTTGTATCCGATGAATTCTTTTGTAGTGCTCCGGTTGTCTGTATTTTATCAGGAGGCTAACCTAATTTATATTAGGTTTGGTTCAATTGCTCTGAATTAATACCTGAT
Organism: Ornithodoros turicata; assembly: GCF_037126465.1. Lineage (NCBI taxonomy): Eukaryota > Metazoa > Arthropoda > Arachnida > Ixodida > Argasidae > Ornithodoros > Ornithodoros turicata. The sequence goes on along the minus strand of NC_088205.1, from coordinate 54,976,711 downwards.
GTGGTCCATCTGCTGTGTGACCTTAGTTCCCGAAGTTCCTCGTAAGTAGTTACAACCAACGAAGGATGGAAGAGCGCAGGGACCATCCGCCGGTGAGCTGCGTCGGTTGTTATAAGGTACGAGTGTTCTGCAAGGAAGGTCCGCATCATCCTAAATGTACACTTAATTCACACGAGCGCATTTTTTCATCCGTGTGCTGTTCGTTTTATTCATGGAGAGCACACAGACACAATAAAGTCTATAATGTTGTTCACATATCAGTGGTGTTGTGCGAACATACGGATTTTTCGAATACTGGAGAGAACGACTTTGTGTTCCACTCCAATTATGAATCGAAAAAAAAAAAAAAAAAGCGAATAGTTTCGTGTCTGCACGCGCAAAACCAAAAAGGCCACAAGAAAACACACACGACAAAGTGAGGGTTGTGTCATACGAGGTGGTGGTGGTGATGGAACCTGTCATACGAAGATCCGTATCCGATGTCTCGCGCAGCAATCTGAGAGCCTCCAGCAGACACGCACACTGAGCTCGTGTCACTGGACAAGCCTTCTTAAAATACTATAGTCGTTTTCAATCTGAGAACGGCATCTTGAATGCTGAAGGGTAACTTTAATAATAATAATAATTATTATTATTATTTTCTTCATTTTGCATCTTATATACAAAAGCCATTGTTGGCTTAGGCGGGTCCTTGCATTGTAATATGATGTGATAACTCAATAAATAAATAATGATGATTATTATTATTCTCAGATAAACTCCTGCTTAAGCCATGTGGCTTGTTGCAGGCTCGAGACGATGGCGTAATTCTTAGTATTTCCAGAAATGCTTGGAAGTAAGTAAACGTTGCTAAACCAACTGACATTTCCACGATGCATACCTCCTACAGATGAATTAGTTTCGTGGAGAAATGACTAACGGTATGTTATACATAACGTAAAAGGTAATGTAGCGTTACCTTTCTGCACACCACAGGACTTCGATCCTAACCGCCGTATTCTTGAACAAGCCTCGACTCGACGCTCCGCCTCGACTCCAACGAGTGGAGGAAACTGGCGCTGCTCCACTCGAAGGGCCCATGCGTTTCATGAACCCGCTTCGGGGATTCCTCCGCCAAGGCGCTCCTCGAGAAACCGTCCTCGAATAAAGCTGTAGTCTCGTCCCCAGCCGTCTTTCGGGACCACTCGAAAATGTTAATTATCATGCTTAAAACACACTTATGGCATGAAAAACAAATGCAATTCTTTACTTTATTTCGACCAACGTGCATTACAAATACAAACACAAAGGTCTGCAAGTGTTTGAAGAAGAGTGCAGGTGTTTCGAACAGGGAAACAGACTGATAGGTTTCCTAGTTTTCTGGTCTGGCAATTACAACCACAACGGCAGCAGCTAGCTTAATGGCATGGTCACCTCGTATCAAATAATATGAAAGATGATGTCATTGCTTGTCACTCTTCTATTATGTTACAATATGTGGCGTGAATGACTGTTTGTTAGCGGATGGGTACGTTTACCCAACGCCTTGAGGGTAGCTATAAACAATCAAACAAACAAAACAGATTTTACAACAACATCCCGAGCAAAGAATCGGGGAGACCATTCTTGGGGAGTCACCGCGAGTATGTCGTACGAACTTTTATGGCCCTCAATCGCGCTCTGCCTAAACGGTGGAGCCTGTTATCCCACCCAACAAACGGAATTCGTACTATTGAAACAACAACTGCAAAAAAAAAAAAAAAAAACGAGAAGAAAAAAAACATGAATGGAAGATTTGTTGAGCCGTTTCGGTGATAGCTGGAGCAGGGGTTGGGCCAGCTTGATCCAGTATAAAGATTACGGAAAAGCATTGAGGAGGCAGATCTGATGTTTATTTTTTTTAGATGTCCATTCAATGCACTGTTTCTTTTTTTGTACCACTTATTGCGTGAAAACATCCTTCAAACACACCTTTTTGTGCTAAATAGCGCGACAGAAGGAAAATTTATTGCACCTTGCCTTGAAAAGTGTGCTTGCGAGAAGGTGTGGGATTTTTTCCACAACGCGGCACACCGTCCTTTCTGACACATTCACAATGTCTCCCGTGGCAGTTCGAAAAGTCCTAGCGCCATAAAATCACATGTCGACGGGCAGCTGTAGCACAGGAGGTAGAGGCAGCCCACGATTGCACACATTTTCCTCCACTGGCAATGTATCCAAAAGGCTTCGTACGGTTTTCTTCATGAAGCGGTACCGTATACCATATGAGGAACTCGTGATCATCAAAATGGTCAAAAGGAGTTTGATGGCCCCTTATTGAACGTGTCGCTCAGTGGTAATGTTGTCAGCACCCAGTTAAATGCCATCGTGGCACAAAACGCAGTCGATGGACGCAGCGAACGACCTGTCTTCCGCCATGACACCAGCCAAACTCGAGTTGAGGAGCGTCCTCGAGGTAGCACCGATGCTACCTCGAGATTTTCGAGGAATGCACGGAGGAATTCCTCCACTCGAGAAGTGTTTCGAGTCAAGGTCGATTTATGAAGCGCAAAACCGGCCTCGAGGAGCAGCTCGAGTCGAGTTTCGAGTCGAGGCTCGTTCAAGAATACGGCGGTTATTGTGAAGGGGTTCATTATTTCATTCTCCGCAGGACCACTAGCAATGTGGTATAGAGCATCGCCCCCGGAGATGGAACTACCCAGCCATCATCCCGTAATAAAGTTGTTGTTGTTACTTAATAGCCATTTCCTTTTCTTTTTCTTTTTTTTTTCACTTTGGTTATGGACCTTAAGCATTTTAGTTCCTATGGTAACTGGTTAACCTGCTGCGGCACGAAAATTTTCAGGTATATTTCCCGTATTCTGTTTTACAAAAAGCAACTTTATATAAACTTTCTAATCGTAATCTTCTTTTTTCTTAAATTCTGTCGAAAAATAATTACCGCATAGAATAGAGTATTATATTGTTAATATTATACCTATTATAATTTATTCCAATTACATTTAACTATGAACTTAGGTAGGCAACGTTTCAAAGACTATGTTGTCTTGCAGTGGTTAATATAGGAAGAAAAAAGAGCCGCCCGCAATGCCATTCTTAGCTCTTACGTTTCCTTGACTCTGCGAGATGACACACCGCGTTTAACGTGTCTGCGGTGCTTCCCTTTCCTAGTACTTCGGCGTCTCGAAGCATGTTTCTTGCGTAGCTACGCAAGAAACCACCAAGGTTTGGGAATTATTTCGACGAAGCGAAGTGCGGTAGCGTGCATAAGACTCCCTTCGAATACATTACTGAATCATCTGAAGCGGCATCCGGCGTCTGTTCGCGATCGTTTTGCTTTCGCTGCTCCTGTCCAAGTACGCTTATAAATACGGCAGTATTCGCTTCGTATACGCTTCAGCTGTATAACTATTTCATTCGTATTCGTTTCGGTCTTAAAATGACGATTCGCATGTCCTACAACTCAGTTGCTTCTTCATTTTCTTTTCTCGCTGGCCGTATACGAGGGCACTGCGCGGGCCGCATTCTTAGGCGCGGCCCGAGTCCGACCGAGTCCGGTCCAATGGCTCCGTACCTGTCCCGTGCCAGACCCGAGCCCGAAGAATGGTCTTGGTTTCGAGGCACGAGCCCGACCGGAACCCGAGAAATTTCTAAGCTCCCTGACCCGGCTCGTTAACTGTAGAGTAGCGGGCTATAAAAGTTGGACTGTGGCTAATTAAAAGTGGCGTATCCTCAAGCAAGGCCCACCAAAAGAAGGTTTCACCCGGCCCGACGTGGCCGGCACGCTGGGTCGAACTCGAACTTTTGGGTAAGCGCGTGAACCCTCAGCGCTCTATCCGTGCTGGGAAACTTATCGCATCATCTATTCTGGCCGTGTCACCGTTTTCCGTTTGACCTATTCATCGTTTTTGTGGACGAGACACACGGTTGCGTGTCTAGAGCACAACAATGCTTATTCACTCGAAAATGACATAAAAAATCATTTCCCGTTCATGTGAATCCCGCCTAAAGCTACACAACGGATATCTATTGGCAATCGCGAATTATTGCTGACAGAGCAGATACACCACGCATAAACGACACCAATACATCAACTATCAAGGAAAGTACCCTTTAAGACATAGTATCCTCAGTACTTTAGTCTGTACGAAGAGTGTTACCAGCGTGAGCGGTCGCTCTGTGGAGAAGGGGGCTTGTGGAAGGTTGTTAAGTGGAGTCGCTCTGAAAGAGTTCAATGAGGATGTAACATGCTTCCCATCCCAGCAGGACGCTCCCCACGCTTTCAAAACAACCGGCCCTGTCTCGCGCACATGTTAGACGAGATCTGTATACCGAAGTTGTACCTTAGCTGCTCCTGTCATATATTTTAATCGACGGGGCAGATTGAGTTGACTCGCACTACTGAAGGCATTAGGGAGATTACAGTGTTAATATACCCACTTTTATTTTCGCTCCCTGCCTTATTCGATTTCTCTTTAGAATGCTGCCTAGTTACACAGCCCGTCATGCTGTATGCCACATATCCCAGACTCTGTTTGATGAAGTTTCTTCACTTGTTTCTCTCGTTTAGAACTATGGTTTAAAGTAGGGATGTGCCATATGAATCCACGAATCCTAGGCAGGGATTCGAGATGCGGGAATCCGAATCCCAGAGCCCAAAAACGGCGAATCGAATCTTTCGAATCCGCCAACCACGTTTATTTGTTTCTTTTTCAAATTGGCGCCTCCGCGTTCGCCGAAAGCCTCATTGACCGACCGGAGTTTTCTTGTTTCTTTGTTTACATTGCTCTGGACTGACAGAGTTCATGCAGGAACTGTTACATTACAAGTTTAAAAGTAATATGGTTTTGCTTTTGATTGTTGCTTTAGCTTTATGGAAATAATTCAGACTCGAGAATTGATGTAATTTTTGCAGTCGATGAATATATATGATATTATGATGATATTATTTATTCATTTTTTCTTGAAACAAATGTATCATAATCTGCTTCAAAACACTTTTCGGTAGTTTTTTTCTTGGCTTTTGAGACTCTTTTTAAAGAAAGGATACGAAAGAATTGAGATTCGTAAGATTCGTGGGGTTCGCAGAAACTTCCTTGGATTCGGATTCGCAAAATTCTGGATTCGTCCCAGCCCTAGTTAAAGCTAGTATATCATGCTCCAGAGAGGCGCTTTCGGGCTTGTGTGACCCGAGATTTTCTGGCCATCTTTCTTACGCAGAACTTCCTCGTTCAACTTGGAATGTCACAGTCAGGTTGTATAGAACTTGCAATGGTAATAGAGGTAACTGGAGTAGATTTGTAGAACTTGTGGTGGTAGAGGTCGTAGAACAAGGTGGTGGTGGTGGTGGTGGTGCCGGTGGAACTGCTTGCCGTAGTCGGCCACAGAACTTGTAATGTGTGATAACGTGCGTGTACTCGGGGAACAGGAACACAACTTAAACCGTGGAATCCAGTCAGGTATAGAGAAATGTAACAACTTCAGATGTAGCGCAATTCACGAGCCGTAATGGAAAATGTGTAGCCCCCGAATACACCACTTCGATATGCTTTTACCGCATAACGTTGACGCGTTAGTTATCTGCAAATATAACATACTCCTTTTCACACTCGAGATAAGACGAGCGAACGTTAAAACTACAGGAACATTCGTGGAAAGGCTGATGGGCAGTGCTTTTGTAAATGTGGTTATCGATCAACGATACAAAAGGAAGCTCGTTATCGGGAGAGGCAAATTTTCGCTACAGCTTCTGTAAGCAATTCTCTGAGAAACGCCTATTCCTTTTACTAACTGGAAGTCTTTTGTTCGCCGCAGACAATGTCCCCTTTTGACCGAGCCCCCTCCATTACATCCACCTCGTCTCAATACACGCTCATGGAGACGTCAAAACATTGTCCGAGAAAGTCCGCAAATAAGCGACGATTACAGCACTCATTATCTAGAGAAGTGGTAAACCCTTTGCGGAACGATAGAGACGATAAGCTCAACTTACAAGAGCAACATAATCGAAAAATAGAGAGAAAGCGCGCGACCGTTATTTTCGCGCTCCTGCCGTAACGACACACACAAAAGCTATAAATTAAAAGCGAATTATAAGCCGTCACAAAAAAAAAAAAAATCATAAAGGAACCCTTTCGATGTCAGGTGAGACCACAATAAAGCACCATAAATCATCCAGACCCACCCTCCTTTCCTCTTCGCTTCGTACCCATTTTCTGCTTTTTAATCTTTGTGGAATGAAATAAAGGAAGGATCCGAATTCGGCTCCGTTGAGCACAGTAAGGAAACAGCTGTGCGAATGGGTCGCGGGATGTGAAGGGAGGTAGAAATAAAATAACTGAACCCAGAACCGAAAGCGATAAATCCGAGCATAAAAAGAAACCTCAATGACGCATACTGACAAAGGTGACTCGATTATTTTTGTCTGAATGTTACGTGTATCCTGAGGGAAACAGTACGTTCGATCGCGGCTTTTAATGTCCACGCAATAACGCCTACTTGAACGAACAGGGTACGATTTAATGAAATAGATACTCGACGCATAGGCATGCCCTTTGTGACAGAGTGTGCACGCGCTGTAATGAAATTAAAACATGATTGGTGGCTGTTTCGTTTGAGGATCAATCAACTATTCGCGAACCATTTGAAGAGAAAGTACATGGGTGAGAAGCTTTCGCCCTCGCTTTCCCTCTCCCACACCAAAGGAACGATTACGATACGCCACTGCTTGAAGCATGTTTGCGTGGATCCCAATGATGCTTCGCATTCGCCAATGCAAACGCACCATGGTAGACTTTGTCCTACGACGTCAACTCTCTTCCATATTCCGTATCCCTCCATGCCAATTCATGTAGGCTACTGAAGATTGGGAGACCCATTTTGTGTCACTTGTAGCAGTTGGAACCGCTCGGCTTCAGGTCTTTCGGTATGAGAAAGCACACGCAACCTCTTTGCTAACATCTACTTTTGTTGCAGCAAAGTTTTGCGCCTTGCCTTTGTAGTACTACTACGAATTTTATTAGCGGCATGTTACAGCATTATGACGTGTGAACACCTGCGAAGGGCAGACGGAGGTCGGGATAGTTGCTCAATACAAAGAATGATACGTTGTTAGACTGACTGATGTACTGCTTCGCATGCACAGATGAACAAACAGTGAGAAATCAACATTGTATAGACTGGATGCGTCAGGTACACGTGCAATACGAAATGTATCACGCTTGTTGCCACCTGCCACTTATGCCATGCAAGTGCAAATGGTTCTCGCTCTCAAGGGCACCGTACTTAGTCGAAGAGCACGACTGCGGAGGAAAACCTCAGCACGTGGCAGTCGCTTGCTCAAGGTACAAAAAAAAAAAAAAAGTGCCAGGCGACAAATCCTCTGAGCAGAGTGCAAATACCTCGCCTTGATAAGTATTTGAGTAGAATACTAAGCACTTACAGAAGGAATACGTTACCTTCAAGGTACTATCGAGCTACAATTTGTGAAAGTAAACAAAAATAAATAAATAAAGGAAAGGGAGTATCCTATGGAGTAACTTAAAAAATGATTCCAAGTTGTTTCCAAAAATAACTTGACTTATATTAATATTTGTAATATTAATATAATATTTGTAAGTTACCAAGTTACTCAAGGTAGAGTAACTTCAGTTGGGTATTTAAGATACGTACGTGTTCCATAGTAGGGTTAATTGCACAAACGTGCGATCTGACTGACACGTCGAATACTTATCAAGTTGCAAACAAGAGGGGAATCATTCGTATGAGCACATTCAATACAATAGCGAGCAATAAAAAGGCACGTGCCCCCCGTTAAATAAATAGCAGAAATCATCCCTCCATATACGGTCGCTATAAGTAAGATATCGACCCTATAACCTCTGCAGCCACTCAGTAACGCCCTTAGAATACAAGATTTCCCATTACATTTATAACGGCATCTCAATGACCCGCTCGAATATTCCTTGCCCTTCACTGATACGATTTTAGCCTCTTCTCCCATCTCTCTCTCTCTCTCTCTTTTCTTTTGAAGAAATTATGATAATACATTTCAAAGAGCAAGGAAGAAAAATGAGCAAAGAAAACACTGCAATAAGCTTCGTAGAGGGGCTGGCTTCTGCGAACCCGGCTGTCATCACGCTGCGTTACCTGTGACTGTCTCAAATAAACGATGTTTCTTTTTATGATTTACAGATTTTTTATTTTTTTAACAAAAGCTGCGAGAGCAGCGCTGATGCCATTTTTGCAGGCTGGTTTTGCGGCAAGGGAACATCCTGTGGGAAAACGCATGTTACTACTGGACGACTATAGTTACGTAAAATTCATTAATTAACTTTTTAATCTGATGTTTTCCGGAAAATGCGAGACAGCAGAATTGGAGGCAACCACTATTTGAATCCACCCACTCTTTTAAAAGTCCCTGAAACGGGCGCGTACGTTAGGTTTCTGTTATCCCGCATTTCCCCGAAAACATCTAATTATTAAGTTAATTAATTCATTCTAGGTAATTAGCAAGGAAAGGTTACGGAATAATTTTTTTCTTTCCGCTATCGCCTCCGTTGCTGACCCATATTTGTTTCCGTTTCAGTTTCGGTTACCACCATTGTGGTTTTCGTTTCTGTTACGTTTCCGTCGTGTTTTTTAGACTGCCCCGCCCTCTTGTTGTTCTCCTTCTTATTATTTTTTTAGTAGGCTTTGAGACCGTGACATAACTTAGTAACTCTACGTATATATTCTGAAATCTCTTTTGAGGACTTTAGGGGTACGTGCACACACCAGATATTTTTTTTCTTCAATGTGCATCCGTGGTTTCAGCATGTGCAGCTAATATGAACATGGTTTTCACTAATGTTACTCCCAGCTGCAATTTGCAAGTCACCATGACAGAACTATGCTTCTTCTATTTACTATATACTATTTACTCATATGCTCCAGATTGATATTTTACTTTAGTTCCTCAGTTAATTCTAGTGTATTCAGCTTGTCTTCTATTACAGCAGAAAGGTCACGGGACTGTATTGGTTGCAGTACTGCTCCTGGAAAGTTTTCATAATCATTCACCTTTATTTCATGAATTTCTTTTTTTTGTGGCTCCTCTACGAGGGGTGTTCAAGTCAAACCGGACTTTTCATTTTTCGCAAAAGTAAAATGAACTTACAGGCGAGAAATTATTTTTATTTTTCAACGTAATCTCCAGCTGCACTAATGCACTTGTCCCAGCGTTTCACGAGGGCTTGGATGCCAACAGCGTAGAAATCCTTACCGGCCCGTAGCAGCCATGAGCGGACCGCATTCTTGACCTCGTCGTCACAGCTGAAGTGGCGGCCACCAAGGAACGCCTTCAGTGGCCCGAAGAGATAGAAATCGAGATGGGGGCGAGGTCTGGACTGTAAGGGGGATGTGGCAGCAACTCCCAGCCAAGGTCCTGTAAGGTGCGTGTCGTGAGATGCGCGGTATGCGGGCGTGCATTGTCCTGTAGGAGGAGGACTCTTTTGGTGATGAGGCCCGGCCGCTTTTACGTCAGCGCCTTATGCACATCCCTGAGAACCTGGCAGTAATATGGACTATTGATGGCGGTACCACTGGGCAGAAAATCAACATGAACAACACCAGCCCTGTCCCAGAAAACCGTGACCATGGCCTTACCCGCAGACGGGGTGCTTCGGAACTTCTTGGGAGCTGGCGAGCCCGGATGCTTCCACTGTTTTGATCAGCGTTTAGACTCAAGAGTGAAATGGTGCACCGACGTTTCATGGCACGTGATGATTCGATCAAGGAACGGCTGTCCTTCAGTGTCGAAACGGCACCTTAGCTCTTAGGAGATTTCCAGTCTTCTCTGCCGGTCAAACACAGAGAGCTGCCTCGGGACACAACGGGCACTAACTTTCCGAAACTGGAGGTGTTCCTGAATGATAGTGTTCAACGTTCCCAAGAAAGGTGCGTCCTTCGAGCCAGTCCGAGACATGTTGTCCGTCGGTCCTTGAGTATCAGGCGCTCCACAAGTTGGATGTTCTCAGGAACTCTGACAGTGGTCTCTGAGCCTCCCTGGCCGGGATCATCCTGCACTGATGTATCGCCGTCTCGGAACCGTTTGCACTACACAAACGCTTTGCTGCGGCTAAGTGTATCGTGGTCATACTGAGCCTGAAGTCTTCTGTGAATTTCATATGACTTTACGCCTTCATTCACGAGAAACTTCATGACAGTTCGCTGTTCGCTGTGCGCGCTCACCTCGTTGTCGGCCATATTGTCCAGCACGTGTTTTCTGTTTTGCACAAACTTTGGACCACTACATGGTGAACGCGGAGGTCTGTCACGTGTGAAAATGACGAAAAAGAAGTAGCGCGAGCCATTTGTACACTCAGGAGACAGAAAGTCCCGGTTTGACTTGAACACCCCTCGTAACAGAGTCAAAGATACAAATTTCTCTAAATGATACGGTAAATGATTGTAAGAATTCGGGTCCTGCAGTACCCGAATTATTACCGTAAATTATTTTCACTACCGTTTCTGTGTCTGTTACCGTTACCTGGTATATATTTCCGGTATAATACCGTTTCCGTTCCAGTTACCTTTCAATGGTAATTAGCCGTCCAGTAGCTGCATACGCTTTCCGACACGATGTACACCTGGCCGCATAACCAACCTCTGAAACACGCATCTAGGTAGCTCTCATAGTTTTATGATAATACTTCTGTAAGGGATAAAATACAAAAGCAAAAACTAACGCCCTGTATAAAGGCTACGCAGATACATGTGTGCAAAATGATTACAAAGTGTTCGTACGTTACGGAGGACTATTTCACCGCTGAAAGGGGAGCATCCAAGCCATGTTTCTAGAGTCAGCACATCCACCTCCAGAACCGATAGCGCGGATCGTCTGCTAGTTTAGACACGGAAGTCGACCCCTTTCCCATGATTCTTAGAAAGTACCAGTGACGTACTCGGTTCCCGTTGTCGTTACCGCCCTTGAATTTCGTTCCTGTTTTCGCTTGGGGGAGTGGAAACGAAAATATTTTCGTTTACACCGGGATTAAGCTACATTCCCGCTGCCATGCGAGCGCCCCCAACGGCACCCATAACGGCAAAAAGGTCGCTTAGGAAGTAGTCACCGGAGGGCCGCTTCCCCCCCCCCCCCCCCTGCTCCGTTCAAGCAGTCGCTCTTCGCACGACTGACGACTGTGGACGGTAATAGCCAACCAATCACAGCGAAGAAGTAGATGAGGGTCCGTGGCGGATGAAAACCGTGATGAAAACAAACGACTGCCGGAAGTCTCCGTTCTTTCGCCCTCGTCGGCTGATCTCGAGAGTACGGCGAACCTCGGTGTGAACACTCTCGCCGTGCTCCGTTGCTCGCTCCCCGCTCCGAGAGCTCACGTCCGTCCGGCAGTGGGAACGTAGCTTTAGGGTAGTTAACGTTGCTAGTTTCTGTTTTCGGTAAATATCCCTGTGTGTGACACAGATATTACAATCACACAAATTCGGTAGGTTACTGAAAACATGTTGTGACACTTTAAATGAGCAATGAGGTGACATTTAACGTCGCCCGAAATCCTGCCTCATCTGTCAAGCTGTCCACCAGAAGTTACCATGCAAAATATTTTCGCTCCGCGGTGCATTATAGCTGCGCAATCGAATTTGCAAAAAACAGTTGGAGAAAGCAGCCGAAGGCGGCCCACACGATTCTGGCGTAACATATTGGAGGCGCCGTGCCTTGTTTCTTTGTTTTTTCTTCGCTGCTCACGCGACGTTTATACATGCTTGACCTGTGCTGCTGCATGTCACTCACACCGTACGTCACTGATCACGTGAGGGGAGCAGCATACGTCATGACGTCCTCCCGTTCTGCAATGCGCTCTTTTCACGAGGAGAAGGATTTTTCAAAGGTGTGCGGAACAGAGCCCTCGCGCACGATCTGTGGGTCACCTACGCTCATCGTTCTTTCGCAGAAACTCGTTTTATTCGTTGAAGAACACTTTGCACCGAAAAAAAAATGGGGGTCACCTCAGTGCTCCTTTAAAGTGCATCTGAATCAGCTAGGCTATGGGTCCCTCACTATGGCGAAAATTTTCTGTGGTGAGGTGCACCTCATCAACGTCCTGCACTGCTCACCTTTCTCGACAATGTGGGACTTCGGTTCTCACTGTGATGTTCATCGATTCTATTTTCACCACATACCCACGAACAATGACGTAGATAATTGTTTTGTGGCGATGAAATACCTCTATATCATCATAAACAGCTAGCGTATAATTATCTCGGCATTGAAGGGTGCGCAGCTGCTATTCTACCACCACCACTACTACAGCCTGGCAGTATACTACTACAGTCCTCCGCTTTGTTTTGTGCTGCGGCGTTAAAGTCGGGAACGCGTTTCGGGAAGTGGGCAAAATTATAGGTGTCGAAAATTCAATAGCATAATGCTTCTATGTTAACAGGCAAGCACGGAACATAAATCCACTGCCGCGATAGGGTAAATGGAAGAGAAGAGATATCTTTGAATGAAGGAACAACCCGGTTGCCGTCCCGCCTCGCCTTCGGCATCAGAGGCATTTAGCCAATACTGGAAGTGACAGATCTAATCGATGCGCCGTCAGCCCAGTAGACGTGGATTGAGTTCTTTACCGGATTTTAAATTCTGGTTAAACTTTATCGGCTAGAGATGACCATCGCATTTTTATTTCATCGCTATATTCATCCCAAGAAAAATTATGCGACTCAAATTACAAACACACGACAGTGCAAATCGAATTTCTATAACCTATTAGCTACATATGAAAGTCAAAATCGTACGATAGACGTCAGATAAAGTACGCAATTACATAAGCCCTTCAGTTCGGTATCCATCAAATGCAAAGCGCAAGCTCAATATGTAGAAGCGGTGCAAACAAAAATCGATTTTTTTAAATAGAATGCAAAGAGCTTCCGTGTTATCAAAGCAGAAGGCCCTAATGAAGCCCACAGGACATCAAAGAAGATAAATGATATTCTCACCAGTTCAGGACCGGAACGCCGAGTCCGGCCCTCAAGGCAGGCGATTAGAGACGGTCCGCTTACCTGAAACAAATGTGAGTAAAAATAAGTCAAATGAAATATGCACATAACGAGGGGTAAAGAACAAAACGACCGCGGAAGTACAACCGAGCGACATGTGCACGACTATGAATTAACGTATGACGCAGAAAAAGATGAACTATTTTCTTGATGAACTGACACAAGGTGACTAGAAGTCATTAGCCATCTACAAAATATCGAAACTCGGGTCGCATTGATTCTCATTTTCGAAAGAGAAACAGGACGGAATGGTTCTACGAATGGGGGAGTTGAAAATGTTCTGTGAAACAACAGTTCACGAAGGGGAGGAAATCAGCCGGTTTCAGATTGGGGATTTTCGGGTGAGTCTTCGACTGAGATGCATGTTCAAACAGCACTCGTTGGAGGAAATGAGGCATGCCCTGACTGAGAGAAGGACATTTTTGCTTGTGGCGCCGAGGTTATTTTAGAAGGAGAATTCTAAGCATGAATTTTAACTACTTATTATTTAAACTGCAGGTGAAAACAACTTATTCCAAAGAAATTTAGAATCGGTATTAGAGTTACTCTGTGGACTGCGTTTTCTCGATGCACTCTACGAGTAGAGTGAAGCAGAGTGAAGAGCGATCAGCTATTCTGCGCTGGCCGCGCTCCATGCTACATTTGTTGATCACAATGTTCTCCCATGAACGAAAATATTTAGATACAAACTTGAACGAGTTTTATCGTATCTTTTACGATCAACGAGGGTAAGTTGGAATAACTACAAGTTATTCCTTGCTAATGAAAGCATTTACTGAATGTGGTTCCGTTTTTTTGTTTTTTTTTCCATCACGTTCGCTGGAAAATGCTATGTACCCAAATACATTTTGCGAAAATACTTTATATGCATATTTAAATACACAAATAATGCATTTATATGTGAATCCCAAATGACAAAATGGCATGATCCATATAACAAAACAAAACTTTGTTTGCACACTGCGAGTTACGTTTTTCAACCGCACCACAGAGCATGCTCTGGCACAGGACGCCATCACAACCAAAGGTAGGGTAAAAAGAAATATATTTTCTCAAGGCCCAAAGAACCACAACGTTTCTAAGAAGCCTGTAAAGCCCAGCAAATTATATTGAGGCTTCTTTCCATCTGAAGCAGCCGCGCATCCCGCCTCTAACGTCCTCTGTTTCTTTATGTTTGCTGTAGTGTCAAGCCAGGTGACGCTACGCACGCCCCAGGATAACGGTGCAATGTCTTCCGAGCCCAGTATACCAGGTGCACCTGCCGCACGGCATAGGTAAGTAAACATGAATAGCATGAGTCACAAACAAAAGCGTGAGCGGCGCTAAGGCGCTCTCTTGCGGCGAGTTCTGGGAAGACGGAGCTGTTGCTTGAGGTTGCAAGCCCAGGTACGAGGATGACGGCCAACACACCAGGGGAAGGTCGTATTTCGAGGGATTAGTGCCCGCAGCAAATTTCTTCTTTCATTTTCGCGAAAGGACGTGGGAAGCGATAACGTGCCGCTTCGGTCACGGCAGGAAAGGTCAAGTTATATATAGTCTGCTACGTCCGCCATGTCTGGCCTTACGAAGCCTTCAGGATTCATTTGCAATATTTGTTTTCTCTCTCTCTCTCTGTCTCTTTGCTGGAGTTGTCGGCTCCTTTCATGAGAGCCACAATCTCCATTTTATTTTTCCCTGCATCAAACAGAAACAAACCAGATTTTGCTCGGGCTACTGGATTAGTATCCCGTATGACGCAATTTGGGGACTTTAGTATAGTTCACTACTTGGTCTTTTAGCTTGATTCGATCAGCCTCCGTACAGGTAAAAACAACAATCTGGAACGTTCAAGCCCCGAAGCAGAACTTGGGACAGTTTGGTACAGCATGACACTTAGAATCGCTAGGAACTAAACAGCGCTGGGACGCAGTGCTTTGTGTCGTATCGTCCTTTCATTTGCCCCAGAGCAGTTTTTTTTTTTTTTTTTTTTGCAATTTGCAAATACTCTTGGTGAAGGAGCAACAGAGTCGGCGGCGTTCATGCAATTAAACCTAACCATGACGATGTCTTCTTTACACTCGCATCCTTTAAACCCAGCTACATTTCATTGCCAGCTTCAGTGAACAGCAATGGGTCGCCATAACCGCAACCGCGCATCATTGCGCAAACGCTATAACCAGGTGCATTTGGGGCCTCGCTCAAGACATTTATGACATCCGCACGATTTACACACAGACGACATGATCGAACCCCTATTTCAATTATTGCTACTGTGAGCGATATATATCACGTTGTCTTTTATTATCATTAATATTATTCAACACGCTCATCACGTTTCATTTTGATGTGCCGGAGCAACTGTTCACGACGGAGTCATCGCTTGCACGCATCGGTCGCATCCATGCCCAGTTGTATGAGTAATTGAGCACGGCCATGCACAACCTGTAATGACCTTGAGCACTTTGTAACGCTATACGACACTTTGTGAGACCCCGAAGCCTCTCAGGCCAACCAGGCACGAAATCTCACTCCACCCATGTCAGCGTCAAGGGAGAGAGCAGGCCCCTGGGGCGTTCACGGGGCACCAAGTTGGGAAAAGGCGTCCATCCACCAGCTGCTGTTTTCGTTCTCACTCTCCAGTACGTGTTTCAAGGAAACCTCGCTGGATACCTTCGTTGTAAGATGAATGTCGAGGAGGTATAATAGGTCTCGCTTGCCCTGGGACTGGACCAGCACATCCAACACCGTACGAATTTCAATTGGTTCCAGCGTCATGATGGGAAATGGCATGGAAGGAGGGGATATAAATCATGAGACGTGATTTCTTGAGCAGGGTGCAAGGGAGGAGAAATCGCAGCCTGGTACTGACCAGGCGTTTTGCGGACAGTTTTTCTCTTAATGTCCCTGTGCTACCACGTATTATTATGCCACGCTGTGCGAAGCCGCTGGGTACAATCACGACCCCATAAGCGAAGAGGACGCAGGATACCACGGACAAAATAAAGCTTTTTTAAATCACAAAACTGAAACAAGTGACAGTCATAATCACGGATGAAAACCACTAGAATGTTACATGTGGCGTAATTGAATATACAATCAACCCTCGATTATTTCTGAACAGCGACCGAAAATCGTTCACAAAACGAGGGATCCCTACATCGGAGTATGAAAGTGGGTGACCGCTAATGAAAGAAGAGAGGCTCCTGACGACGTGAGATGGCAATTTTAGCCAATTTTTGTTCGTCTACTTCGATTACCTGCGAAAAAAGTTTGTAATAATACTCTGGCGCATTGACTCTCCAGTGTTGGTTTTGCCCAGGAGAGAAGACAATATAATTTGACTACTGGAGACATAATTCTTGTGTATAGAAATCTCGCATGGCTTTCCATTTCGGAGTCGGTCTCCAAAGTAGCAAAACGCACGGAACGAAGAGCCCAATCTGACCTTGTGCGGACACTTCTATCTTTTTATCAATTGTGTTGACCGCGCTTGACAATGTTTCCACATTCCTCAACTGGCCAGTCAACACACATGGTTGACAGAATGTAAAATCCACGTTGAATATCGTTGAACAATGTGAAATGCGAATTGCGAACATGAATTTCACGCATATTTTACGTAAAATATCAACATGCGAATTGTAATGCGGGAATTCAACGCTGATTCAACACTCATACACCAGCAGTGGTATGGAGCACGTTATGACAGCGTTGATACTTACGCTGGAATTTAACGTAACCGAAAACATAGAACGAACAACGTTGTTTCTGCACAAGTTTTACTTCAGGATTTCACATGCAAAGTGTACACGCAGAAATCGCGTTGATTTATCATACGTAAAGCAATTGCATTATCCAATCCAATCCCATCCACGATCCAATTCAAGTTAGTTCATTCAAAGCGAGGATCGGGGAAGCCGCACCAGACGCCATTCTCCACAGATCGTAACCGCCACTAACTGATGCTGGCGTTTCAAGTTTATTTCGCTTTTACGGCTTCTTCCTTGTTTCGGTTTCGAACCGGGTTGTGTGCTGGTGACTGTCATATCGGTAAGCACAGGTTTCGTTCACACTGCTGGGATATACGAGCTGGTTATGACGGTTACGACGGGCTCTCTCTTACTCGCTTACGACTCGCTTACGACGGGCCAGGAAGCTGACTCAGAGATTATCGCCGCTGCTGGCAAGTCCAGTGTGTGCGGTTTATGAGTGATTCGTAGAAAGCGCAGGTATGTGCACGTCGGATTTGAGTTCATAATTGTGTTTACATTTGTAGAGTGTGCACTATTGGCCACTATTACATGGTGCACTCCCGAATTGTTTTTCAGCGTTGTTGGCCGTTTCAAAATTTGTTCGTGTGGTAATATTGTCAGTTGTATTTCAGGACAGAGAGCGATGTGTGAATAAAAGGCAGATGTTGAGCAAAGGGCGAGCCTGTACACAGATGTAACGTAAGTTTTCTCTTAGCTGTTCGAATTGATCTTTTGCGTTGTTGTGTTCACTTTTATGCAGGCGTAGTCGCAAAGAAAGAAAACAGCCTGGATGCCGAAACGACGTGGCTTCCCGCGTGGCCCTAGTGCCTTTCAACAATTAGAACGGTCAGTTAACTGTTATTGTTCACAAGAGAGAATATGGAAAAATGTATCAGTGCTAATGAAATGTAAGGAGAATAAAACTTTACGGCAAGCATATTCTTGTGTCATTATTTATGACTATTATAAAGACATTATGCTTATTTGTGAAATAAAAGAATCGAGAAATAACATGTATTCAATAATAATTAAAAATGTAGTTACGTGTAATTTGCATTTTCATCGCACGTTGATTATACGTTGTCAGTTTGCTGTTAATTATTCCACTTTTTCAACATTGGTATATTGAATTAACGCGTAAACTACGTTTCAGTTACGTGGAATATGACTTCTGGTCGCTGTTAATTTAACCCGTTACTGGCTGTGACATTAGCCAGGTTGAATCAACTTTAGTTGTCAACGTTGACAACTACATTCACATGGTTGATTTTCAACCTGTTTTCGGCGTTGAATTTGCAATGTTGTGTTGACTGGGGTACTAAACAAACTGTTCAAAGAATCTTAGTACTCCAGAATGCAACCAAGCACCGTACCGCAGTGGCTATCCCTCGTCATTACAAATTAGGACGGTCTGAGAGGATTCGCTTTGTGTGCACACCGAGATTCAGTTTGAACCTGAACAGGTGACAAGTACTTGATTCTAGCAATGAATATTTGCAACTCAGCGCGTTTCAGCGAATTCATCCCTCGATCGACAAATTAACAAATTCCACGTTCAATTCATCCTTTCGCAAGGAGGGTAGCTCGGTTTGATATAGAAGAGGTTCCATCCCCATTATCTATAGCCAACAGATTTCTCGTGTTGTTGCATCATTATTCGTTTTCCCGTGCCCTGAACCAGGCAAGGGGGGGGGGGACATATTTAATAGAACAAAGAAAAAAGAAGGGGGAAGGTCAGCCACACGGGACGTCGACTTGCTATTCGATGGGTAATACAGCGTGATACATGTGAATTGCAATGGCATCAGTTCGGTAGGATTCTGAGGACACGTGATTTAGCAAGTTTTTTTTTTGATTGGGTGTTAGCGCCACGAAGCAACTGTGGCTATGAGCGGCGTACAGAGGTGGACAGACGGAGAGAGGACAGCAGGAAGGAGTGGGGGACAGGGGGATTAGTATGCGTCCTGGGCCGACTTCAGGGGGAACTGTGCCGACATTCGTCTGGAAAGTCTTCGGAAAACCCAGGGAAAACCTCAGACAGCACAGCCGGCGGTAGGAGATTTAGCAAGTACTGGCACTTAAAGAAACACGGAGGGGTGGGCCCAAGTTAGTTGTCTGCTGGGTAGTCCCATCGACGCGCGACTCGTCATAAGTTTCGCATAAACCGCATAGTACCGGAGAATGCTTTTCAACTGAAACTCAATAACAGCTGTGCTATATTTGTGGGCGACAAAAGAAATAGAAGAAGGCAGCAGGAAAAAGTCGTTCTGAGTGTCATTTGAGCACTCATTGTTTCTAACCTGGGGCAAGGGTATGAATATTAGAACACTGGCATTCAAATGCAATTCATTAAGATATGACCGACCATTCACACCTTCGCAACAGAATATTTCAGCGCATATATTCACCATTATCACTAACTCAGCAAATATTCTCCATTTCCTTTACCTTACGCCTTTACCTTGCCATACTGCGTCCTGAGCTGATTTCTTTCTCTCTTCTTTTTTTACTACGACGTTAAGTTAGCCTTTCTTGTCCTGATTTTTTGTTTATTCAATTTTTATGAATTATTAGTAATATATATATAATATATATAATATATATATATTATATTATAGAAATTGTTTAATGATATTAGTCTGCCTGTGTGTGCCCGCGGCCACCTTCCTAATAAACCATGTAACACCCCATCCGGGATCTCTGGCAGTAATTAAATGGATTGATCGATTATTTGATCGGCACAGGAAAAAAAAAATGTAACGATAAAACGAAAATAACTTGTCGGTTATGCTGAAACATACTGCGCGAACGCAAAAGAGAAGCACGGCCGTACACACACAGAAAAGGCCGCAACCTACAACAACAAAGAACACCAACAAAAACAAAGAAACAAAACAAAGCAAAAAAACAAACAAAAAAAAAACAGAGACACACGTTTAGAGTGATTCATTCAAGCTGCACACATCTCATCGATGTCGGAGGGGGAAAAATGCATCTTACCAGACTTAAATCGTGTAAAATCGATCCCCGTTCGTCTGATTGTCCCGTCATTTTTGAACACTGTCGTCTTTCACAAAACATATAGAATCACAATTCCATTCTATCTAAATGGCCCATCTCAGTCAAATGACGCCCGTTTTTCTCCAGTAAAATTTCTTTCAGCGCGACAACATGCAAAGAACATAGAATACGAGACTACTCTGACTCCGAGTGGACCATCCGTCACATTGAACGATGTGCAGGAATTGTTTGCCGGAGCTTCCCCCATAAATTGCTAACTACTGTGAGTTCCTCTGCGAAAATGTCGCTGCGCCTGTGAGCGAGAACTGACCCTGGA
The DNA here is from genome assembly GCF_037126465.1 of Ornithodoros turicata. NCBI lineage: Eukaryota > Metazoa > Arthropoda > Arachnida > Ixodida > Argasidae > Ornithodoros > Ornithodoros turicata. The sequence goes on along the minus strand of NC_088205.1, from coordinate 54,956,611 downwards.
GCTTTTTGGGTGTATACGACGTTACAATGGGTCTCGTGTTATTTCTGCAGGGTGATAGTACGCGCAAGGAACTGGGGTGCACGCCCGCGGAAACGAGTTTAACGCTTCCTGCCCTGCGAGATGCAATCTAATATTTCGCATGACATCGAAGTGTGCATAGCTTAACCAAACAGCCTCTACTTTTCAGGTTCATGGAGGGTCGTCGTAAGGCCAGGTAATGGCGGCATCCAGTTTAATCATCGTTCTCCTCTACTTATACACATGCAGATGTCGAAAAACAATGTAATGAGTAGAGTGCAGATTTTCCTGCAAATGTAGGTTCTTTTCTCGATATGGTTTCGTGTCTGGACGATGAAAAAACACTTTTGGTCTTGGTTTGGGACCGATCTATCTGGGTTCTATGGTGCATATAAATGGACGTTTTGCACGTCGTGACACATTTCGCATGAAAGTGCATGAAAAGTGCATATTTTGCCATACTTTCAGGTGCGAGACAACACAACACATCCTCCTTGCCTGCCAGCGATACGAAGGTCACCGCTCCAGTCCCTGGTGCCGTTTCGCTCATCTAGGCTACCGAGACCTTTCCCTGGCGGTCCTGATTGGCCCTACTGAGCACGCTGAGGTCACGTCTGCGCTGTCACGATTGCTTCGGGAAGCTAAGCTACTGGGCACTCTCTAACACCTCCATATGACTACCCGCCCAATGATTAGTGAAGAACCTGTCTTTTCATGTATTCCTTCTTAATTTTCTGTGTCTGTTTTTTTTTTTTTTTTTTTGCTTTTGGGCATAGCCTACATCATGGCTAACCTTTCCCTTTTTTTTATCAGCATTAAACATATCCCCCGCCTCAGGTGCGAGAGCTTACTTGTTCTTTTCTCATGGATGGTTTTGCTGGTTTTGGGACGGCGTTGGGTTGTCTTTCGCAAAAATTTTAGTCGGAATGGAATATTTTCCATGTTACGGTAAGGTGAGGTGCGGTGCGGTACACTAGCCGCTCCATCCTCCACTGCGTGCATGGCTGATGGGCCGTACTTCACCTTCGCCATATTACACGTATGTTCGCGTTTTTCATGTTGCCCATGCTCAGGTTTGTTTTCTGATGGGTTTCTTCCACCAGCTAGCCTGCCTTTACGTTATTTTATCTTATCAATCACGAACGCAAAGCCTTCAGCTCCATGACTTTGTATCGGTGGCGCAAGTATCATTTCTTGCGCTCTGCAGAACCAATGCGGCTTTATTTTAAAGTATTATCAATAATGATAAGAGAATGTTTAATATAAGAGAGTGTTTCATTGGTGCCCAAGAACAGTCTCGATGGGCTCTAATAAAATACTAAAGAAAATAGTCACACTTGTTTAATAAGTACTCTTTACTTTACTAGTACGGTAATGAGCAGTAATAATAAAATACTCACAATAATAAGAGAGTGTTCAATAAGAGAGCGTCTTATTGGTGCCCAAGGACAGCCTCAAGGGCCTTTCATAAAATACTAATTAAAACACCCACATTTTCTTTTAAAGGACGATGGAAGCGAAAATAAGCTGCAAAGCTGTTTACCTCATATTGCGGTGTGTACCAAAACAATACGGAATTCGACTTAGATTAGTTTCGACTTAGATTAGTTCGACTTAAATTAGTTACTACATTAGTTAAAATGCCGTCATAATCGCGATATAAAATTCGGCCGCGGAGCACTCTGAGCCCCTGCTGAGCGTCGCAGCGCCGGCGTAGCAGACCACGGAAGTGAAGCACGACTTTCAGTACATAGCTGCATGGATATTTCGGCAGTTGCTAGTGTATTCACCCTAGCACTGTGTACAACAGAAGGCACTGCCGGAAGTTGTATAGGGCTCACTGTACAGTGAAATGGTTTAACTGAAACGAGCGACACGGCGTCGCGCCACATGTAGCCGCTGACGCTGGGAACCCTATACAACTTCCGGCAGTGCCTTCTGTTTGTGAACAGTGAAAGGGTGAACGTTTATCCGCGTTGTAGTCATGAGCAGGACAATGAAACCCGAACAGGTGGGAAGGCGGCGTTCTCTAAGAACACCGGGTGATGAGAATCTCGAACGGGGTTATCCACTTCAATAAATGTTCACTGAACTATTTAGTTGTGTTTATTTAACAAATAAACAACTAAATTTCATGAGTGTTGACATCGTGGCTTTCCTTTCCTCGTCCATACTGTCCTTGCAACATGGCAGCTAGGGTTCCTGAATACTAGCGCTCTCTGTTCACACTGGCGGAGCTATACGATTGAGGTTGAGGCACCCTAATGGCTGCAGAAGGGGAGCGCCGCGATGCGCACAAAAAGGGAAGTTTGAAGAAAACGAAATTCCGCAAGGATTGCCTGTACGGTACCTGTCGTCGCTTCGCGTTCGCCATAATTCATCATCTCATATTAACCTCTGTGAAGTGGGGTAGGGTCCTGCGGCTACCACGGGGAAACATCCCATGTCATCATCACTTCTCCTTCATTTATTGTTGTTGTTGTTGTTCCAACTGTATAGCGACCCTCTAACGTCAATTTCGCAAGGAAGTTTCGTGTTACGCGCTTCCAATACATCAGAATTCTTCTCAGTGAAAATGTGTCTGTGCGAGAGTTGTTTGAAACTCGTCTTTTTCCTGGCAAACGCAATCAGTTTCAGTCAGGTGGCAACAGAGACACACGCTCTGATACACAGCATCAAGTCGCAGGCTGTTGTCGGGCTGGTAGCCGCGGTCAAGATGGGACCTGGATCACGCCTACAAGTGTGTTTGCGATAAAAATCATATCGCCGTTGGTATAAACAATGCACTTAAAGGAAAATGATTTCCAATTCCCTCGCCGACGAATACCGAATGCCGAGCATCGAGTTTTTCTGTTTACTCAGTCGTTTTGTGTAAACAGACGACTACGAGGCAAAGGCTCGTATTTTCCGGCAGCTGCGGGACAATGCCAGAGTATCGTACCCAGGTTAAAAAAACAAAAGTTACCTTTCAAGTAATTTTCTTGCAGTCCTCGAGTCGACAAACAAGGCTGTTCTGTAAACCCAAAAATGTACGTCCAAAGAGGGAAAAAGGCGTTCTGATGCGTCAAGCTGCACTTCTTTTCAGGTATCACATTTGAAAAAATTGCACCACACAAGCAGACATATCGATAGATTGGTTCCACTTGCGCGAGCTTTCGTGTGCAACTTCGGATGAAAGTGCAGCTTTTAGTGTCAAACCTATATAAGAAATCGCAATATCCCTCATAATCAATGGCGGCTTGTGTCGGTGAACGCCACCTATAAATCATTACGGGCACTATTCCCAAGCGTCTTTGAAGGAGGATGAAACGCCCGAGGCCATCCGTACGCTTCCCTTACTCCACATAAAATATTGAAGCTCCTACTCGAGACAACTTTTTGAGTCTACGTGTTACGGCAACGGCGAAGACGTCGTGAAAAACAAAAAGATGAGAAATGCCGTAGAGAAAAGGACAAGGACATACAGTTGAGGCAATGCTACAAATCATACGAAAGTAGAACGTCACATGTTAAGGATTGATGGGAGCAATATACCAGTGGGTTTCCTTTTTTAAGTACTGAGCAGCGTACGTGTTCCGCGGCCTCCCCTACATAGTCTGAGGTATATGTCATTGATTTCAAGAGAAAAGGACGTACACGTACATCAAAAGTTTGACTTTTGGGTGGAGCGGAGCTGACGAAACATATTTTGCATCATCTACGCATACACGGCTTCGACTTGTGCGCTGTGGATTTCTCGTTCGGCAACCGTTGTTCATGCGTCCAGGTACCCGCGCATTTTTCTTGTTCTATGTATCATACCGGTTATCCTAATCCTAAAAAGCATCGAAGCATACATGCGTGACGGCATAATCAGTTGTTTGACGGGTTAGACTAATAAAGAAAACAGAATGGTAACGAAACGGCAATACTGTTTCCGCGTAAGACAGCAGCGCTCCTTCAATTTCATTACCTCGTGAAAGCTTCCGACGTGGCTCAAGAGAGGATGAACCCACTTAGGGTGGAAGTTTTTCTATGAATCAAAAGTAAGCAATTATACAATGTTACCAAGCATTAGCAACGTTATCAAAGCACCATCGGTGGTCCTCAAACTATTCGGCTCGCACACGTTCGATGCGTGACAAACTTTCGTGGATCGCTAATTATACGGGTTAATGCTCACCCAGAGCTCGAGGTACACAAAGACAGAAAAAAGGACGGCATGACACGAAGCCTGCATGCCATGTCGTCTGTCTTTGTGTCTTTATGCTCTTCTAGCGTGAATGTTCCACTATTTTGTCGCCACATTTTTGTTTAGTGCCCTGCTGTCACTCCTCCGTACCAGACGCGGGATGGGCAGCACCAAATACAACTGCAAAAAGAGAGAAGGGAAAAGGAAGGCACGCGCCTCAGCTATTGGGCGGAAGACGTGACGTCACGGACTCACAACCGAGGTAAGCAGCGTTTCCGATCCGCGAGAATGAAAGTTCTCTTGCGCACTGCACTCTTACTTTATGCGCGAATGTGTACCCCAGGGGTTGTAATCCTAATTTATACGGCTGACATTTTAATGCGTTAGCATTAGAAACCAGAAGAAAAATAAAATTGACCGTCGACGATTCTCTATGTCTGAGGCCTCGAGTGGAGCAAAGAAGAAGAAGAAGACTTGTCTAATGCTATCACATATCTAGCGCATAAATCTCATTGATCGTCCTCAAATGAATGTTCTTTTTTTTTTTTTTCCTCGAGCATTTCCATGCTGGTGGTTTCTCCACCACCACCGCCACGGTGGTGGTGAAAGGGCTCGCCGTTGTCGGCCTCACAGATGTATAGGCAACGTCGCTACTGACGCCCTCGGGAATGTGCGTCCTGAGCCGACTTCTAATGGAACTGTGCCGACATATGACTGAAAGCGACTGAGGAAAACCCAGGAAAAACCCCAGACAGCACAGCCGGCACCGGGATTCGAACCCGGGTACCTCCCAGTCTCGACGTGACATGGCCTTCCCATGCTATTTCACCGTATAGTATACACCTAGCCAAGCATAATGACGAATGACATGTAGTTATGCTGGTTATCATAAAAGTGCGTGTAACCCAAATCGGGTGTGACAACGGTATCATGCTGTGCAATAGGTAGCCTCCAGCGTGCTCTTGCGGCTGTTTCCACCACCACCACCGGATCCCATCCCACGTCGGCATCAGTGGCAACGAAGAAGCGTACTAACTAGCATCTGCAGCGCAACTCAGTCGTAGCCCCAGATTGTCAACCCCGGACAATGCAGCGACAGACAATCCGTTCTTAATGAGCCAGTGCAAGCACAGCACCCTGTGATCAGGGAAATCCTGCAAAATAATCGACCAATTCTCCCGTTGAAAGGACATCCCCGGAATATACAAACCCTGCTTTTCAGGCCGCGAAGAGCATGCACTTCCACTAAGTTTCAATTGTACAAGATTGGCTCTCTGGGTAACGCAAACTGCGGACACACTCAGCACAGCGAAACGACCGAACACAGCCCGATTAATTGAATGATTGGCAATTGAAGAAAACGCACCGGCATCACTAAAAGGTAGCGTCTCTGACAGGCAATCAAAGGGTGTGGGTTCGAATCCCACTGCTGGTGCCCTTTCCTCGAGTGCCATCATTCAACTGAGGTATGTAACTGGGGGTTTCGAGGCTTGTGTTGTGTTTGTCCTTCGACGTTAATTGCCTCATCCACTACAGCGTTACATCCTGATTAGTTGTAGTGCATATCTTGAGGGGCGGGAAAAATATCTTGGACACTGCAGGAATCGCACGCCTGACGATGTCCTACACCATAAAGGCCTTTTTCACTGAAAGGTACTCCAAAACTCGCCGTCTGGTGTGCTTCAACTGACATGACGGAAGGCGAAAACGACAGACGAACACAACGACCATGTTGCTGCTGAGCGCTAAAAAGACGAAGACATAAGAGAGGGGGTGGGGGAACCTATTTATTTTCACAGGAAATGTCAGTCCGAAAGGACGGCTTGCTATTCCTTCTTAAATAATTCCTTAGTGCGTGTTCCTGGGGTAGTTAAGAGTAAGGCGATATAAGGTCAGAGGTCTTCCGCCGTCCCACACACGATGTCACAGGCTGCTGAGGAGACCGGTATCACGCAGGTAGTGGAGAAGCACCGCGAGTACACCACTGCTCCGTGTGCCAAGTTGTGTTGCAAGAGAGATGGAGAATCCGAGGCTGGTCAGGCGAGACATGAGCTTGTCGCGGAAGAACTTGGAACGGCGGCAGGGAGGGACACAACCTATGCGTTATGGCTTATGGTGGTTGATGCCTTTGGCGTGGAAAGAATTTGGCTGCTGTCGTAGCCACTGCAGGACATCTTTCTTGAGGGGTTCATCTGTATCAAACTTGTTTCCTCCAAGGTGCTCTTTAAGGGGCTTAAACAAATAGTAAGCGTTAGTAATTGTTAGCAGAATCTCGGCAGGAAAATAACAGTCAACCAGGCCCGCTACCTTGGCGTAAGTCATTTAAATCATTGAAATTGATATATTGCTTACCAGTCAGGAGACGCGAATACATCTTAATCAGGAAACGACGCTTCATGGTACTTGGATTGGAATGCTGCGATTCCTAGCCCGCGGTCTTTATGTAAAAGGCGCGATATCATTTATCACTGACCGCCGCCGTGCTACCATGTCGCCGTTAGAGTGAAGCGTCTGTGAAACAAAGACAGAGCTTGGACAAAAGCAAGTGCAAACAGAGAGTTCAACTCATTTTCGACCGATCCACGATTTTTGAATACGGTGTCAGTATTGTTGTTTTTACCTTTTTTTATTTCAAATGCACAAAGAAAACCAGCTTGGTATGTTCGTTTGTAAGTTCACACACGCATGTTGGCAGTTTATACTGCAGTGTCGTACACTCGGGTGCATGCTGTATTTGAGCTCAGATAGTCTGTTTTCGCAATGCACTGCACACACAAAAAAGAAAAGAAGAAAAGCAAAAAACGAACGAAGAAGAATAAATTTGATATACCGAAAGTCCCACCGCCGACGATATATCCATCGGTTGGTCCACCTACTCGCATTTATATACAGGATGCCCACGATGCGTAGAAATTATCTCTAACATATAGAGATGAAAAAAAAAAAGAAAACTGACAGCTCTTCTATGACGTTTGTGTCACAAACGGGCTGACCTTACAATGCAGCACCTGTTTGTAAAACAAACGTCATAGGCGCGCAGGCACGTTTTCTTGGACAGCGCTATGTGTCAGCGATCATTTCTGCAGTTAGGGTGGCAACCCTGTACAGCCCAGGTTCAGTAGTATTATTATAATATATGTGAGTTCGTGAATGCTAGAAAAACTGTCGTTGATCCCTAATTCTTATATAATTCTTGTGTATGTCTTAGATATTAGTAGTCAAAACAGTTTTCAGTCATAACTCCTCATTCATCCCCATTCATAATTCCCCATTCATCATCTTAAAATAGTGTTGTTGTTATTTACATACATACATACATACGTCTTTATTTCCATCAGAAAGATGGGAGGAGACGAGGCTAAAAGCTTCGCAGCTTGAAAGGTGCCTCGACTCCTCTACAGTAGCAGCAACTGCAAGGCAACTGCATTTCACGACCCGGTTAAATCCAGAGCATTTCTGCAGGGCCTGACTTTTTCGGCAAGCAAGACGAAGGCTACGAAGCTATAAAAAGACAAAAGCTTTGACGTTCGTTCACAACATGCAAAGTTCCACCCTTAGTTCCGTATGAACCTTTATTTAAACCGGTTACCGGTATTTTTTAACGGTTCAGTTCCGGTTCAGCTCCAAGATGGCGTCAACTGTTTCGGTTCGGCTCAGTTCCGGTTCGACCAAAAATAACGGTTAATAACGGTTTTCGGTTCAGGTTCGGGTTCGGTTCGACTCTCTGCTGCCGACACTTGCGCTGGGCTGCAATGTCCCGAACTGTTCTTCGCCGGTTGTCGATGATGGCTTGCTCAACGCCTGTGATGTTCACTGGCGTGAGTGCAGTCACATGTTCATGTACAGTTCTTCGCCAAACTGTCTGCACCATTCATACACTCTTACCCTTGACAATGTTTGTTCCCCATACTGTGCCTCTAATCTTTGTGAAATCTCAGCTGGTTCGACGTTCTCATTCACAAGGAAATTGGTTATGCATCGCTGTTCCACAGCTACAGACACACTGCTCGCAGCCGCGATGGCTGCCGCCGCTGCCCGTGCCGCTGACTTGAGAAGGATTTCACTTTGTCCGCCGAAATTTCTATTCAATTACATTTCCTCTTCTACTTTCCTCGAGCCAAAAATCGCTGTCAACCTTGAACGATGTTATCTCTCGATGTGCAGACCATTGTCCACTGGTGAATATTTGCCTGTGTGATCCTCTCAATCCCCTCATCCCGTGCCTAGGATTCTGGAAAAACAACTGCTGTAGAATTATGTTTAAATGTATGTCTCCAATTTCGTAATATAGCAATTCGGGAGTATAGCGCATGTAGACCGCGCTTAAAGGATCTTTCTAATGTGTCTTTTCGTACAGGCGCATTTCTAACAAACATCATCTCATTTGGAGGAATATGAGCCGTTATCTCTCTTCATTCCGCGTTACGCACGTGAAGTTCTGCCCAGCTTATTTTGAATTCACTAACTTGTATCACAGTTGAACTAAAATAAGGCGTGCATGCAAAGCGAATTTTCGAGAAACAATGAAAATAAAACAATAAATTTCCAATCTTGTTAAAGAACCTGCGGGGTACAGAAGCTCGCTGTACCAACTGCAGTCTGAACTGCGTTATTTATGTCGTTCTTTCTTTTTGTTTTCTTTTTCTTTTTTTTGGGCGGCGGAATGTCAGATATCTTATGCAAATAGCACCACGACGGAATATATAGTGCAGAAGAGCAGCATGATTACGTATTCAGGTCTACACGAACCGCTGTTTCTATATCGCTCTGGGCCGGCTCTGGAAAACGTACTTTGCGTTTGCTGACCGTGTGTTTAACTCAGAGTTGGTTACTTGAGTAGCGCAGAGTATAATACTGTTACTTGTAATCCCGAGTACAGGAACAGCGGCACAGCCATCGCAGTTGGAGCTGTACCCCGTATTAGAGCGGCTGCAGAAGAGAACGTGCACTATGAAATATCGCACAGCGCGGTTCTTGTATTCTTCGGAGTCCTAGTGAAGTTATGTCATTGCTGATGATCAGAATTGGCGGACACCCCGAATTAGTTCACGAAAGTGGCACCACGTGGCGTATCCACCTTCAACTCTCCCTCATGTTCTTTTCCCCCTTTCTTACTATCCTTTCTCTCGTGATCTTCGATACCCCGTCGGTAATCTCGTTGCCATACACACAACGGAGTACAATGTGTTCTTCTGGCCTACATCTTCAAGTACACAAACAAAGCTGTGAGAACCAGTAGAGCTTGGCTCCGTCGTGTGTTTTGAGATTTTGCCAGTCGTTTTCCCCCTGCAAAGAAGTCGCATTTGACTAAATCGTTTGGGAGGTCTCTCTCGGACTGCCAAACTGAAATTTCACAAACTTTGTTGAGTGATACTGATAGCGCATGATGTGTAAAAAAGAAAGTCCGAGCTGCTATGGGAGAAAAAAGAAAGGTATCGTGCTCACCTACGATGTATATCGATGTCCGTGAATTCAAAAAAAAAAAAAAAAAGCGCGTTACCTTTATTGCCCCCTATGGTTTAGTGAGCATCGCCATAAGAAAATGAGAATATGTCACAGCCTAGCGAGTTCTGTTTTAGAAAAAAAGAAAAAAGGAAGCTCGTTTCAGAGTAAGGTTCTAGTTTCGGTACCAGGTTTCCTGTCATGACCGCCCTACAGTATACGGGGAAATTTCGATATCTGCGCGTATTCCGTATTGTCAGCTGTGTTCCTAACAAATGTCACAATTAGAAGAAATTTTGTCATTACACGACAAATATAATCATCTGTTTTTTTATCTCCAATTATAAAGTGCAGTATTAGTTACTGCGCAGTAGGTGTATTCGCACGAAGTCAATCTATACAAAAGGTGAAAACAGTTCACTTTCGATCGAAATCATCAATAATACAAGGACAAATAGGATGTCAGCGTAGCATCTCGTCTTCTTTAGTGCGTCACTGAGGACAGAAAGAAAACCGAAACAGAGGCCGTCGTGAAACCAGACATGTCCTCAAAAACGCTATTCTCTGAAATGTAGCAGGCCACTGTTTTTCCTGCGGAGGAACATTTCTATTGTTGAATTCCAATGACAGAGTCGGAGCAAGTGGCACATTCCGCAGTGGAGCGGCTTGATCTGGCCTAGAGCAAGTGATCCGAATCTACGACTGGAACACTTGCGCCCAACTTGGAGTTTAGCCCTGGCCAATCTTCCTTGGTGGATGGCGGCCAGAGACGGAGGAAGAAGAAGAAGAAGGTTGTACTCATGTTCCACTACAACGCCATGTTTTGCAACATCAAGGTCCTCCTAATCTCCTAACGTTGACCTGTTGATGTCTGGCTTATTGCTTTCTCCAAGAAACAAAATTGCTAACGTACGACGCGAAATACTAGTCACGCCAGGAAATACTACTTCACGTCAGGAAGCATGAGCGACAAGTGACACGTCACGTAGAGTTCCGGTGGAATCTGCCTAATTT